>NC_091065.1:103053711-103678711 GCF_000393655.2 Nicotiana sylvestris
ACTTGTGGATGCTCATTTGTGCTGTAAGTTTTACCAGATAAAACAACAAGAACAAATTCCCAAACAAAGTCCCCAAGGGCATAGGTAAGTGGTTGAGGCATAGGAGATTAGGAGTAACAATCAGAAGGGCATTTGGTAGTCGTTGAGGCACAGGAGTAACAATCAGGAGATCCCAAGTTCATACCCTGCTATAACAATTATTGTAAGCCCAACTGCTCGATCATTGTTGGGCATGTTTACTCGACACATGTGCTTGTAGACATTTAACAGGCTACCTGGTGAATTGGTTGAGGCTGACCTGAACACTGCCGTCATTAGAAAAAAAAAACTAGCATTGTCCCTAGCAAATGTGTCTTTTTTGCTTCCTTGTTGACATTTGCAATATTTCTTCGAGTTTGGCCCAAATAGGAATAACATATTTCACTTACAAAAAAAATGTAATTCACATTTCTCTTTAGAGGTGCTCTAAGCTTGCTTTCACTTGACCGTGAAGCACCCCTGCTTCCATTTCGGTTTCTCATAAATGAGGTGTGCCCACTCATTAAGTTCTCAAATGAATTAGATTTAAACCTTTGATTTTAAACCTCTGATTACCATTGAATTAAAGATTTTTTTCACTTATAAAAAAAAACATAAATTGGATTTATACCTTTTATCACACTTCTGCTCTTAAAGCTTAGTCTTGTGACTATGCTTCATCGATCAAAAATTTGCTAGGAGTCTAATTAATCTTCTTGGGGGGTTTGTATGTCAATTTTCAATAGAAAACGTAAAAGACCTCTTATGTTAGAGCAGTGTTGTTAAAATCGGCCGCTTCCTCGCTTAAAGCGAGAAGCGATGCAAAGTGAGGCATCTGGCGCTTCTCTGATCTGAAGCGTATCAGGTACAAAAAAGCAAGCGCTTCCCCTGAAAAAGCGAGAAGCGAGAGCGACAGAAGCGAGCGCTTCTCTTTATATTTGGGCTGCCAATGTTAATTAATTAAAAAGGCTCTCTTTTTTTAACTTCAAGATCATCAAGTTTGGTCCCAGGTATGTGATATCTTCCTCCTCCTCCTCCTCCTTCTTCTTCTTTTTCTTTTTCCTTCACTATTTCAGTGTCCAAATAGCAGCGAAATGCTGCGAAATTTTTTTTCCCCTTCAGTTCTTCTTTTTCTCATTCTCTTCTTTTTCTTCATTTTCTTTCACTGTTTTAGTGATAAATTGTAGCGAAATGCTGCCCATTTTTCGTTTCAGTTATACTGCTATTTTTTGGCATACTTACTGTCATTTTTTTCATATCATTTATTCTTAGTTGTCTATGCAGTATTTATTTTAAATTCCGCTTCACTTCAAAAAAGCGAACGCTTCGCTTCTCGCTTTAAGCGAAAAGGGACTTGTCGCTTTTTCTCGCTTCACGCTCTTCACAAGACTGTGTTAGAGAAACTAAATTTTTAAATATCAAAATAATGAAATGAGACACTCATATCGGAGTGAAAGGGATAGTGAGGATTCATGCAGCTAGGCCCAACTAGATTGAGATTGGTCTTATTATTTGTTGTTGCCGTATTTGTAGCAAGAAGACAAACCCAGTTTTTCCACTAGTAGACCAATGATCATTAAACAGATTTAGTCAAGTAGTCCTACTGCTACTCAAACTGATAAAGAGAAGTCACATCCTTAAATTATTAGTGCATAAGTTTACCTGTCATTGGCCTCTTCATCACCCTCTCCGATGATTGGAATTGTCGGCCCTGATAAGACAGCAAACCTGAAATTTGTGGTTCCAAATCAAGCAGTTCCCCGAAAAAGACTAACATGACACACCGGCAAAATAACAATTATAGCAAGCAAAATTTAGATGGACAATACAGAGAACAGAGACACACCTCCTTGCTAACCATAGGAGGGGGGATGTTGGCCCAATGCCAGCAAACTCATTAGGGGAACCTCGAACTTGGCTAGCTGCATCTTTACTCTTAAATTCTCCTGGGTATGACCATACTAGGCATGGGAGGGGTCCATCTCTCGAGGGATCATAACCTGGTGGAAGATATAGGGTCGCAGTAAGTTGAACTCCATCCTTCCTCTGATACCTGATCATTTCTTTTTGCAACGATTCCAACTGTGGGTATGGATGAGGGAAGTTTGTAATCTGACATGCTTTTTTCTCTGGCCAGCTCAGAAGGTAGTACTGAGTGTTTTCAGTTTTGGATTCTTTAGAAGTGAGTATCTTCAACTTATTTATTGACAATTCCCCTTCTTTCTGATCAGACATCAAAGCAACAACAGTCTCAAAATATTTTTCCCTGTTACTCTGCCAGATTCGTTCCTTACTGCCTGTATTTCTGAAAGAATTCATGTCAGATCACTTTCTTCGGCAAACGAAAAAATATGGGAAAAAACGTACACCAGACCTACATGTCAAACAAATCAAGAAACGGAATGTTTCCTTCCGGGGTAGCGCCACTTCCATTTAATAATAGATAAGTGTCCCCATCATCTTCCTTCTTCACCTTTGCAATAACATAAGTTCCAGCAGGAGTTCTCCGCGACATAGGAGAACCAGGATCAGAATAAACATCTTCTGATGATCGATCAAAGAGTATACGTGGATTTACATTCTCTGATCCGGGGGATATAACCCATGTCCTCACCTTCCTTGTTTTGTACCACGATTCATAAACTAATGCAAGTGTATCATCACACCAAGAAATCCCTCTGTACATGTAAGAAGATCCCAATATAAGAACATCATTTTTATTGGAGAATAATCTTGGTTCCTAATTCTTGGTTGTTTACTCGACAAGTGAATCCCCTCGTCAAATATAGAGGATAAATGAAACCTGTTTTTTGTAAAGGCAGTCAATGATAGCAATACTATCAAAAGCATCTATCTGCTTCTGCTATAACCCTATATAACAAGTAATATGTGCTTTTCCATTTATTTTGCAAAATGAAAAGAAAAACTTTATCAATTCTTTATAAACCTGGCAACCCAAGTCAAATATGATATTAATTGTGTAAAAGTTCTTTTGACGACTTTGAATTATGTTACTGTAACCACCCACCAAAATGACTTGAAATTCAACTTATCTATAGGTAATCAATCACCTGTAATTGACCAAATACTTGCTAAATAATTGACATAGTGGCACCCAAAAAAACTGAAACAATTGACTATTTGCATACTCTTACACAAAGTATAACTTGCAATCCAATACACCATAAGTAATATCTTCCTACCGAAAAATATCAATCATTGTTCACGCATGTATCAAAAATAAATGAAAAATAAAGCTGTTTCAACGCACATGAATCCCACGTGTATAATTCACATTTGTTGAGTAACAATCGTACATAACATGACAGGTATAATTTTGTACATACCCATAGCGAAGATCCAGTTTATGTAAAATTTTAGGATGTTCATTTTCATGTGGTGCAGCAGATTGTGTATAAATTATGTCACGTGGAGAAACTTCGACTTTAGCATCACCACCATCTTGTGTCTCAACCCTGAAACAGTTTCAGGAGAAAAGCATCAAATAAGTGACAATACTGACAATATAGCATCAAATAAGTGACAATACTGACAATATAGCCTCAGATAAGTGACGATACTGATAATTCAACAAATCAATGTGCAACTATCATGAATTGTTATTTCAAAGGGGTAATTATAGTACTAGATTAGTACTAGCATCCAAATATTAGTGGATTACCAGAAACAAGTCATTCACATTTCACATGAGAGCAAAATACAACAAACAACATCTACCTTTCTTCTCCCTTATATATAAATCTGTAATCACTCAATATTTCTTTTAGGCTTTTCTGATCTGAGGAGTCATAAGCCCATATTATAGGCTCAAAAATCAGTTAGAAAGATCTAGATAAGACTATCATTCAACTCCCCTTTCCCCCAACCAACCAGGAAAACAAGGCAGCTTAATTTTTCCCCATCAAATCTGAAACATTCATCTCTCTTTTTTTGGCAGTCCAGAAGCACATCCATGGAGTTTTGTTAACCAGTGAACTAAATATACTAGAATAGATTTTTGTATGCATACCAATAGAGATTCGATGGTTTATCTGCTCTCCAATTGATTGATCGCATCCCTTTCCTCACACTATTGAATGCAATGGGAATATTTTCTGCAAGGGGCAAATCACAAAGTTCTCTCACAAATTCTCCATTGGCCTTCCACACTTCAACCTTTTTGGGAAACCTTCCACATGGTACAACAAATGAAAACGGCCTGTGAGTTGAGGTTAACAAAATGTATGCTTGGTCCGGAGATGGGTCCATTGACGTGTATATAGCTGGTGGACCAAAAGGCTTTATTTCCCCATCTAAAGAAGCCAAAACCAGCTGTGTAGTAGCATAATACTCGAACAGATCTTCATCATATTCATCTTTGAGCAGATCCTGGTAGGTTCTAGATTGAATAACATTCTTCTGCTCATTAGATTGAATCTTGGGGCCAGAGGGAACCAAAGGTTTCCTTGGTGGATCTCCACGAGATAATGGAATGGTACATACCAAAAGAGTTGAGTCATTCACCCAAACAAAGCTGATAATAACAGAAACAGAGTTGTCAGGACAGGGAGATGTAGCTTAGAATCAGCAGACTTTCCTTTTAATGACAGGCAGAGTATGGAAAATAACCTACTTGTCAAAAACAGCATTTACATATATATCTGGTGACTCGAAAAGAGGTCTAGCTTTCCCAGTATCCACATTAGCAACCCATACTCTCAGTTTGCTGCTGCTGCCATCATCCTGATACAAAAAGTCAAAACATCAGATCTACCTTGTGACAAAGGACCTTACGTGATATTAGGCATTAAAAATATCAGAATGATACAAAGTGAAATAGCTGAAGGCAAATCTACTATTAAGTTTTCCGTAACATCAACGTACAAATAATATAGACTCACAGGGAGACACCCAAACATATATCAAAATACCTCATCAAGACGGACAGTGAAGGCTAAATGCTGACCATTATTTGACCTTCATAAAAAAGCAAAGAATCAGATGAAGAAGGAAAGATAATAATTGATCCAAATATACAAGTATATTAGGTCTCTATTGAAGAGACATTTATATATAAAGGGAATATGCAAGGAAAATATGATAAAGAGGCTTTTTTTTAGAAGGAAAAATAAAGAAAGAGGCTTTTTACTCTAGTTTCACATTGCATCCCCCATTAGGTGAAGTTTCTGTTTTCTTCTAGTAATTAAAGTGATGTACAGGTTTAATCAGTAAGGTAACTGATAGTAAACACAGAACTTTTTCTTTTGGATATGGTAAACTCCGACCTCCAAACCCACTTTACCTAGGAGCCGAACAATGGCCCTTTCCAACTTTGTTAGCTTAGTGATGCGAAACCGCAACCTTACCGCTAGAGGTCGAGGGTTCTTACCTCTAGAATATCCTCCCTTAGATAGGAAATACTGAACTATAAAATGAAAAGCTTTTATAGTTTTACTTATTGCTAGTCAATCAAATGCTTTGGAAAGATCAATGACATCTACTGGTTGACCAAGAGCTAAGTGTGATGTTCAGTCTACCAGATCATCTCTTCTCTTAGAAATGATATTCATTTTTCATAGGGACGTTGAATAAGTTATTAGTCAATATCGAATGTTTAGAACACTTAGGACTCATCGTCATCTTGCTCAATTAGGAAAATCTGCCTCCCATTTGTGACTAAATGAATTTTCAAAAGTAAAAACTAGCTGGTTACCATTTCCATGGAGGTTAGAATCTTGGAACAGATGGTTGTCTCTACCAGTTTAAAGATACCTTTTTGACTTCCAGTGCAATTTTGCCATATTTGACATGACAAAAATGGAGAAGGTAGGTTAGCTTGTGCAAGCATATGACAGAAAGCTAAAATTGATATAAAGTAGTATTAGTTAACACTATTATCCAACATTAAATTTTTTGAAAATTTTAGATTAACCCTACCTTAACATCAAAGAATACATTTTAGCTCTTAAAATTGTGCGTCTGAGATGCATGGAGAAGTTCATTTACAAAAGTTTCACTGTCCCAAATTTGAAAACCTAATGGAACTACTGCTTAGATTAAGAGAAAATGTGGTGCTATTATCGCCTGAGTCGTCAGAGATAATAAGTAATAGTTGGAGAAGTATAAAAATGTCACATCAAATTTAAAGTAATACTAGAAAGTGTTATTATGTGTTACATTTGTTTTCGCAACTCAAGGAAAGAGGTCAATCTTTTCAGTATGGACTTAAATAAAGAAAGGACTACACCAAAACAAAAGGGATAAAATGAGTATTACATGAAGTGCATATTAATTGGTAAGACCATTGTGAAGATAAAACCATCACACAGTAACTCAAAGCACGCACACATACAGGTATGGAGAAGGAAATTACCATGTTAAAAAATTAATTCTAGCACCTTCTGGGAGACCCTGGATCTCTTTTTCCGGTCCTAGGCTACCATCTTCCATTAAGTGATGGATCCCTATACCAGTATAGAAAGACCTGAGAAAGAACATCATAAGATCCTGTGTGGAAGCTGCTTACTAAAGATTGATGTAGTACCACCATCAAGGCATCAACAATTACTAGCTTTAAAACAAGAAAACATTTCTTTTTGATAATTAACAAGAAGAAAAGGAAGAAGAAGAAGAAGAAGAAGAAGAAGAAGAAGAAGAAGAAGAAGAATGATACCAGCAAGGAGCACTTAATCTATGTAAAGAACATAAGAGACACCAAGTATACAGCCAAAGGGAATAAAACAACCTAACATAGCGTCTCCAGCACTTTGAGTGCTTAAAGGAATAATGAAATATCATGAGAAGCTTCATCATTACTCACATGCGACTCCTGGTATTACATTTCCCGTCGATGCGGACTCCAGCAAGTTTCTCCTCAGGTCTTGCTAAATCTGACAAAGGTGGCAAGGATCTCCGCTTAAGAAACAGTATTTTATCCCTCAATGGAGAGAATGATAGTGCTGGAAGTGGTGGAGCATCAACAATATCTCTAATCTCACGGGGAGGGAGACGATATCCAGTTTCTGATGCTGATTCTAGATCTAGTAAAAAATTTAAAAACAAGAAGATTTATCCAATTAGCAACATATGTAAATTCTATTAAAGAGGGAAAATTAAAGAGTTAGAGAGTATCGAAACATGAAACTAAAGGCAACGAAAAAATGGAGATATAGATGAAAAACTTATAAAATTTACAGATCCCCCCACCCCACCCCACCCAAAAAAAAATTAACTTGATAAGCCCATCCTTGTTTTATCTATGGAAGGTACATACTCTACATTACATGAAGTCAGTGCATTGCCCAGGGGCAGTAATACATGAGGCAAAGGAAGAGGCTTTATGAATGAGCATGGAGAAAAGCTAACAGCTTTATCATTATCTATAAGCACTAAAACAGTGAGGAAATTTTTCCACTTGAGATCCAACGCTCCACTGAAGGCGGCATTGCATGTGTTACTTCAATAGAAAGTTAACTTGCCTTAAAGATGAGGAACAAAATACATCCTTTCATATTAAGGACTCTGTTTAAATGTCATAGTCGCCTTATAGGCCAAAAATTCTGGAATATAGTGCCTGTGTAATAGCGAAAAGATTCTTCTTTTCTCTGTGTTTCTCATTTTAGGGATGCACAGCAATCATATACACAGTAGTACATTCAATGAATTTTTAGAGATAAACCTGTTTGGATCAGTCACAATAAATCCTCTATATTCATTCCACTCAAATCAGGTCCACTCTATTCCATTAGAAAAAATGATTTTTAAGTCAAACTAGACAACGTCTAAATCCCCCACTTATCTCTTCATGGACGAGTAGTTTAACCCCAAAATATCAATTTAATGTTTAAATAGCACTGTGAGAATTCTACCAATTCTTCTTTTATTCATCAAAACTCCTCAAAATCTCCATAGATATAACTGCCTTAACCATGTTCTATCACCTGAAGAACAGAAGTCATCGTTTACTGAGGGATTATTCAGGTCCGTTTCATTCCAATACTAAAAAATTTATCTTTTAAGACAAATTAGAAGTTCTCCAAATCTCCCACTTGTCTCTGCACTTATAACTAGCTTAATCCCAACAGGTATCCATAATTAAGGTTACCTAGCAGCATTAACGAAAAACAGGAATATTTATAAACGAAACTGAATTATTCAAGATGAGTGGACTAAAATACCGTCATCATAAGCAACAGAAGCAGTAGCATTAGCAGCGCCGTTAGAGCCACTGCCATTGCCGCCGTCCTCAATCGCAAGGGCGTTGACGGGGACAACAAGGTGAAATCTGGAGGAAGCCATGGCGGATTTGGCCTTGAATTGCTTGCCGGTAACGAATCTTCTAGAATGGGCGCGTAGTAACGGCGGCGATGGGAGGCGTTTCACGGCGAGAGGGAGAGAAGAAGAGAAGAAGAGGGTTTTGGGTGAGTGTAGAGAGAGTAAAGAGAAACGATGATAGACTTTGGGAAGGCTCATGATTGACTGACCGGTTCATAGATTTCAATCAATCCATCTGAGATTCCATAGTTTTTTCCTTTTTTAAAAAGGTCTCCCACTTAGATTTTTCTATTGGTGTTGGCATGAGATGCCTTACTTTTTCTATCTTTTTTAAAAAATTGTATTCTTTAGTAGGAGAGAAAGAGGCTCAAAGCCAAGAAGAAGAAAAATCATTGAAATTCAAGGTCTTAACACTACTTGTGAATGTTAGCTAGTGCTATACATTTGCAATAATCTTTTACAATATTTGATATTCCTCCCGTCAAGAAATAAGTCTTTCGTAAAACTTTTAAATATTTTACTCTTTTTTATAATTGAAATTTTAATGACTCCTTTTATGCACTAAGAAAACAAATAACTATTACTACCGTGAAAAAGGATATTATTAGTTATGAAATGACATTTAATGAAACTGAAAACACGAAACTATTTTATTTCACCTTATCTCGTTACTAATCAATCAATTATAATTTTTTATTTGTGTTACTTATCAGTTTAATTACAAAAGACAATAATAAGAAAGAATACTGGAAAGACGATAGAATTATGTGACTATTGCCTAATGATCCGCTGAACCTTTACGTTTGGAATTACATTGATGTCACATATTGTAGTTTGCATCAAATTACACAAGACTACAACTGAATTGGAGAAATGTGAAACTTGTTACAAAGTTCTAGGCTTTTACCAATAAATTGTTGCTCTAACAAGCAATAATATTAATTCAAGCTTTTAATTACAGAGAGAAGGTCTTTCACTAGCTAGGAACCAACAAAAGTGAGTTGCTTTCTCCATCATTCTTAGTTTTCATGAGTTGATGTAGATATTGCAGCCCAATTCCCACATCATGCAACATTAGGCCTAGCCTCCCACCAATCCAACTACCAAATTGGCTTCCCAAAAGAAAACCCAACCACCTAGTTTTCCCTTCTCCAATAATTCCTCCAATATAAGACCCCAACAATGTACCAACACTTCTAATAATTGCCTCACCCAATGTGCCACCTACATATATTGTCTCAAAAAAGTCCCATCCAGATGAAACCATTGGCCCCATAATATGTTTTGCTTGTAAAGATGCTCGTTTGGCCGCAGCATTTCCCACTTGCTGTCCTATTTTGACTGCATCTTCAAGACTTTGTCCTTTGGACAAGTTTTCTTGGACTGCTTCTTTTGTTGCTTCATTCCTCACTTTGTGCACGTATATTGCTCGAATGTAGTATAAATAGATCTTCACTAATTCCTTGAGTAAACAGCCTATGGTTCCGTAACTCATGTCAAAACAGTTTATGAATGTGAATCTTTCGGTTTTGCTCCTCGAAGTTGATTCTTCTCCCACCAACTGCCGGCATTTTTCAGCTGCAGTAGAGAAACATACAAAATAGGGTCATTAAATGAAGATATTACCAGCTTGAAAATCTTACTAGCCTATGATAAGAACAATAATTACACCTCAATTTCAAACAAATTGGAGGTTAATTATACGAATTCTCATTAATTACTCATGTAGCTATTTAAGTTTGTCTCAATCCAATATATTAAAATTTAGCTTCCAATCAAGCACTAGAAGTTATCTATATTTTGTATAAATCTCAAAACTAATATGAGGCTCTTAAAATAGGACACCACGGAAGAAAAAGATTTGTAGGTTATACATATATAACACACACACACACCTATTGAATATTGCGTAAAGATTAAGTTTTAAATCTATATTTTCTAAAAAAAAATAAAAAAAAATTAAACTTATTAAATTTAAATCATAAATCTGCCGCCGGAAGTTGATCGAGAGTAGATGTACCTATGAAACTCAGAACAAAAACTGATGTCAAAGAGAGCAACTGTGCCCTCATCCTTATAGAAATTGTCTGCTTCTTTCTTCTCGAAACTCAAAACCCCGATCGAAAAATTAGTTTTTGGGGTTAGAACATGGATGGGATTGAGTTTAAAAACGTAAAGATCATAGAGCCTAGAGGGAAAAGAATCTGATGTCATGTCGTAAAGGAAAAGGAAAGCAAATAACAGTGTCCAGCCTCGAGGCAAAGGAAGAAAAGATGCCCCGGAAACAGGAAGGCTTTAGGCTCAAATTAAGCACACTCAATTCACTCCTCTGTTTAATTAGAATTTCCATGTTTCCTCCTTCCGCGGACACCCCCATCTTAGTTTCTTCCACAACATTTATAATTCAATGTCCTAAATTTGGAAGCGACATATTGCATTATACCTCTAGTAATCAGTTGGATTAGCCGATTAGGTAAACGTAAGAGATACACTATGTAAGTATATTCTTCAAGGTATATGAGAATATGTTTACGTAACAGAATGATTTAAATGAACTGATTATTGATTCTGTATTATCATGCTTATGCTTTCGATGATTAATTAGCCACATCTAGCTAAACTTTTTCTTCCATATCTTTTTTTTTTTTTTTGTGATTTACAAGAATAGATCGTGTCATTTGTTTTCTTAAAGTACCTATGTCAACATCATGGATGACATGGAATAACAAGTGCATGGAGGTCGATAAGAAAAAAACAAGCAGCTCCTTGGATTTTTCGAAGTTTGGACTTTTTAGAGCCTCAATTTTGCTGAAATATCGAAATTTGGAGACGTGAGATTCACCCAGTCACCGCTTACGATTTAATTTATATACACTGACAAGTATAAATAAATTATAATATTATAAATTTAATTTGACAGTTATATCATGTTATATGCTTTATTTTTCGAGCAACTCCTTCAACTTATTGTGAGCATTACCTATGGTTATTTTGAATTTAAGGTATTACATTGACGCTTTAAAGTTCTATTACACAGTAGTGTATAGAAGTTAAACTCAGACTGTTTTCACCCTTTGTTCACACTCCAATTTTGAAAAACTGATTAACAAGGACTATCCAACTTCTATTTAAGAAGAAACTAATCCTTGTTTGATTTAATCAATCTTGAATTTCTGTGAACGGTACAAATTCCGTGACCAAACTGGACCATCATCTAAACTCCAACTAACGCACGGAATAATATCAAGCTTTATGCTTTAGATTTTGTATTTTCTAACATAAAGATCCTAGAGAAACAGACCACATAAAAGACATTTTACGACGTGCATGTCCAGCAGTGGCTATAAAAATGATAAGAAATGTGCGCTCAATAGTCGTTCCATGCTCTGTTTATATATATGTACCTTCTCATACATTAAACATCATATCATACAAAAGATCACTAAAACAGAAGGAAAAAAGAAAAGATCTTCAGAATATGGCAACAATTGCTGGTGTTAGTCTCACTACTCCAAGAGTATTGGCCAACAAATCCAATTCTCCCAAAGTTGAGCCCTTTAAGTTTCCATGCCTTAACAATCCATGGAAGAATTCAGCTCAATTTGGGTCTAGTAGGATGTACCTCAAGCCAGTGTCAGCAGCACCAGATAAGCTTTCTGACCTTGTGGCTGACAGTGTCAAGGGAGCCGAGGAAGCATGCTCAGAGAATCCAGCTAGCGGTGAATGCGCGGCGGCTTGGGATGTAGTGGAAGAGACAAGTGCAGCAGCTAGCCATGCAAGAGACAAGCAGAAGCAGAACTCTGACCCTTTGGAAGGTTACTGCAAGGAAAATCCTGAGACTGATGAGTGCCGTGTATATGACAATTGATTATGGTTGTTTGTGTTTCCAAGCAGACTTCTACTTCTTAACTACATACTTATATTTCATGCCATGTGTTTTAGTCCTTTAAATCTTGGATGCTCTAAAATAGGCTACTCATATCATATGTATGATGAAAAAATTCTTCCTATTTAGCTTAGTATAAATACGATACAAACCTATTGAATGTGGTGTTTAAGGATGGTTTTGTTATATGAATTCATGGTATAACAAGAAATTAATTAGTAGTTATCTATATTTCTTGAAAGTCTTTGTCTGCTGTTTTACTCGATCTTATCGCGATATTACTAGTAGTATCATTTATATATATTTTTGTGTGAGCTGGAATCTTTTGTCTGTTTATACCTAGCTCTCAGAAAGTCTGAAAAGATACTTTTAGAGAGACTTTTTGTTATAAAGAATACATAGACATAATTGAGACCGATAATAGAGGACAGGGCGAAGCTACATTATCCTAGGGTAGTCAATTGAAAATCATACCAAAGAAAGTGAAACTGACGCAGCTTATGCTTATAAATCAGAAGTCATTATTCAATACTCTGTTCTCATGCTCGAAATCTTGGTGCTGGACATCACATTTCCAACTCTCAACCAACTTCCCCTGAACTAAGAATCATTTGACTTCCGCTTTCTACCTTAAACCATCTACTGTATGGTTTAGCTAAGACGATGATAACATTAGATTTAGCTCGATTTGCATAGTCACTATGTAGCCATTAGTCAATTGTCGATTATCTTTTGACATGATAAAGATTGCCTTTGGAACAAAGACTAACAATATATGGTAATTTATTTCTTAGGAATCTCCACAAGGCAGTCAATGACCAAATATTAGAAGCCTATAAATTGGCCTCAGCGCATGAAATATAATGAAATGGCAAATCTACCCGTGTGATGTAAATAACCTTTTACGAGATGCACCTAAAAATGGAATTATACATAATTCTCCACAATTTAACAATCCGTTCAGCTATAGATGCGCAACTTTTGTCGACAAAATAGCCAAGAAAAATTTCAACGGGGATTATGATGTTTGATTTTAGAGTAAGCTCCATGTTCCATTCTTGAACGTGTACAGTGTTCTAAGAATAAGCATAAAGAGAGTTGTTTGTGAAAAGCCTTGCTCTGTATCACCAACCTCCAAAAGATCCAAACAATCAACACTGCCCCCAACATTGTGACGAACAGATCCACAATTACCCACAACCTTGGAGAATGCGCAAAAACAACAATGGCCAATCTCGTTGACATAAATGATTTATTTATAAAACTGGAGGCAAAGATCATTGACACGGCGCTAGAAACTGCTAACCCACCAGAGCTAAACATTGGAGTACCAACAACACCGAAACTAACACCAAGCTAATACAAACAGAAACTACTGACCCACATTGACAATAAACAAAAAAACAGTGACAGACTGCAAAAGGGATAATGTAAGCAACCCCTGACAAGGTCCACTTCCACTAAGGATCGCATACTCCAATCCAAGAGCAAAACAACACCTGATTAAACAAGAATTCAAGCTAAGAGCAGAGTAGTTCAGAACTGCAGAGCAGCAGCTCAAAACTGAAACATATCAGCAGAAGCAGTGATGGGTTGAATTGGGCAAGGAAGCTGCCAGGGCTCAAGCAAAGTGTCAGGAATTTCAGGGATATCCACAGCTAGTCCATTAGCATCAGCCCAGAAACGAGTGAGCGAATTGAGAGAATCCAAGCGTTCAGTCAGTTCTGCCATTTGAGCCCTCAAGACATTGTTCTCCGCATCGAGGGTGAGGTAGTTTCTTCCCACAGCATCAATCTTCTCGCGCCACAGAACGTTCTGATTCTGTAGCTGTGTCATTTGGCTCATCAACTCCTCCAAATGCTGCTGCTTTCTCATCCGTGACCGCCTTGCAGATTCACGGTTGGACTCCATTCTCTTTCGTTTTCTATCGTCATTTGTGGCATAACGTTGGCCATCAGAACCTGAACTAGCCGGTTGCTGTGTCAAAGCCATGTCTTGTGTATCGTTCCAGTCAGAGGCTAATCAGACAACTATTGGAATTCAAAGAAGGGGGAGGGCACTATTGCTCTTGCTAGGTTTTGCGAGTTAGGGTTTTCTAAGTATGGAATTTCTATAACAAACTGGACAGGAAAACAAGGTGTGAGGGGGGCTAGTTCATGAAAACACGTAGAACCAGTACAGGAAGACTACGGAGAAAGAATGCATAATACGAATTCGACGCATGAGGGTCATGAAGAATTGGAAGCTAACATATAAACTATTTGTGAAACCCTAATTCAATGGGTTAATGAAGAATCCAAAGTATGTGTAGATCCAAATCCAAACAGTATCTGCAGCAATTAAACGCAAATCAATCTGCAAGCCAAAAACAGAGCAGCAAAATATTAGCAAAATCGCCAAAAATAGACAAATTTAACAATAACTGAAGCATAATATTTAAATAATCAACCCGATCCCAATATCCTTCTCGATCTATTCGGGTCTAAAAGAATTCACCACATAATCAAAATTAGGCTGATTCTACAACAAAAATATTGAAGCCACCGAAATTTATAATTTTAAGAAACACATATGCGGCAAATAGGAAGAACAAATAAGAGAAACAGCAGCAAAAATGAAAATTCATATACAAACAAATTAAAAACAGAGGAAATGAAAACACAAGCAAAAAGGAAAACAGAGAAAATGAACAAAAAGAAAACAATAAAATGAAAGGATAAAGGAGAAAGAGGAAATAATTGAGACATACCAATAGGTGTGAAACCGAAAGTAGGCGAAAGAAGGTCTGAAAGACTGTGGAGAGCGGGTTTATATAGGTGAGAGGAGGTAGGTTTTTTGGTAAATATAAGCATTTTATTACGTAGTGGTTGGCGTGTAAATTGAAAAAGTAGTGATGACAGCTAATCAAAAAGAAAAGATTATTGGTATATCCGTAAGCGACGCTGGAATCTTCCCTTCCTGTGGGCGATGTTTTCCAAAAAGTGAAAAAATATATTTTGTAATAAGTGAAAAAAACTTTCTAGTGACTTTTTGTTAAAAAATTCTGAAATTTTTAATTGTTCGTGAAAGCTACTTTTATACTAGTGTTTTTTCAAACTTAGAGAGTATTTGGGTACGTTTACAGGGTGGATTATAAATATATTTTGGCTTATTTATACATCTAGCAAACACGTAATGTTCCTGTTCATTAGTCACGATAGGTGCCACCTTCTAATGGAGTGCATATAAAATTATTGTGAGACTGTTGTTATACGACCATTTCCTCTTTAAGTCACTGTGCTTAGGTTAAAGCCTTCTTCCTTATATGACTAGTCTTTCATTGTAGTACTTAAGGACCCTCTGACTCTTGTAAAGTTGTGAACTTATTATATCGTATATTCGACGGAATTTTTGATGTCCTTCCTCGCCTATAATTATCCATAGTTACTTACCTCCATGCCCTTGTACTTGTAGGTTGCTTCTGAGCTGATATTTTGATTGCCTTCTCAGTGCCACTCTCTTTTATCTTCGTAACACTCATATGGTACATTTAACTACCCTAACTCCTATCTGAATATTTCTCAAGTATTACAATGTCATAACTGCGGGGCTGAATTCCTCATGTTAGGGTTCACTATGTTTATCTTTCACGATCTATTGATTTGTTTGTATCCTCTTGTCTAGCCATAACTAAGCTCTTCCTGAGTCAATTATTGACTACTCGTTGGCCCATTCTCATATCAGTATTCTGCGTAATCATTCTTGGGTTATTTCTTTTGTCTTAACTTACCTCTCGCACTGGCTCTTTATTTATCAATAACATCCTGGGCAGGAATCCTTACTTCCTTTCCTTGACGTCGTGTTTGCATAGTGTTCTGGAATCGTAGTATATCTATAGGCTTTGAATAAGTGCAATCTCATACCTTTTTCATTTTCTATCGCATTCTTCCTTTACCATTCTATAATTACTAGAACCATTTAGTTCTGACTTAATTCCACATCACTCCATATCCCCCCCCCCCATTTAGGGGAGTACTAAGAGTTGGAGCTACGATGACCAACCTATAGATGTTTTACCTCTTCATCTTTGGGTCCTTTCACATCATCGATGACCCTTACTCGCCTTGTGGTAATCCTTCTGTACCAAGGATAACAAAATTCCTTACTTGCGATGGTGACACTTAGTGTTACTGTCACATATAATCTTTTAAACTTAACTTCGCTCACATTGCTTGTTTTAGGGAAGCGTCTTCCTGAATGACCATTCTCTGAATTTCTCATGAATCTTCTTCTGTTGTACATTCTATTATCGCCGGAACGCAATATGAAATTCTCATGATGCTGACTATTATCAAATCATTCAGCCCCTAATTCATATTTAGTTATCTTGTTCACCGGCCCATACTGATTTCTATTACTCTAGGGTTTAACTCTCCCTTCTGGTAGTCGTGTTGGAGTCACGAACTTATTTCTCGAAATGAGGATATGACTTTATGGCATATACTCTTTTGTTGTCTCAAGGCCTGGCTCCTCCCGTATTTTCCTTCACTTGACTATATACTTTGTAATACCGTCATATTTTTTTTTATCTACCATTATCATCCATGCATACATCTTACTCATAATGCTTCATTAACTCTCTTCTAATTTCTTGCTAACATTTCTGTCTATCACTTTATTATGAAAATTTCAATAGAACATTCTTTTGCTTTTAGCTCCCCTTGATCCATCTACTAGCTCTTCGGGTTGCCTAACATTCTTTCTTTACTAGGGACGAGAGCCGCACTAAGGTAATATTTATCCCTTCAAGGCTTCCAGCGCCTTCTTTATAGTACTCATATATAACTATACTATTTTAGAGTGCACCATCTGAATGTCTCAAGGAGATTTATTATCACTTTTGCAATATCCTAATGTCAACTAATGCAAATAATCCATCCACCATTTTGGGTTACTTTAACCCCAGTCGGATCCTGATATCCCCTCCTTCTCTTAAACCATATATATTATCTCACATAGGGCATAACTGGGATTGGTGTGGCCAATTGTACATACCTCTGTTACTATTGAAGGTAACTCAAAAGGCTTATATTCCTCTGCCTAAATTGTAAATACTGTTAACCTTCATTAACTGGGTGCCTCGTAACTTTCTTCATCTTGCTTCATTTGCTTGTTGAAACTTGTATTTATCTTCTGAATTTCTCATTGTCTTTCACTATAAAGGTGGATAAATATTCTTGCCTTAAGGCTCCTTATCAAGAGGCTTACACGTCTTAGTACACGCATGATCTACTGAAGACCTTACATTTACTTATCACAAGCATCATGAAAAATCGAGTTCCTCTGACTCAACTTTTCCATAGCCACATTCAATATCTTACGAACTGTCTTTCTGGATGTAGGTATCATCTTATTACGAATAAAATAGAAGTTAGGAATTTGAATTCTTACAACTGAGCTCTACCACACGATCTAGAGTAAGAAGAAAGAGGGGCAATCCTAAATACCCTGTAGTCTCCTACTTATAAGTATGGTGCACGACACACCCATAAACAAGACTCTACTAGACACGGCTTGTAGACTCCCTAAGACAGAACTGCTCTCATACCACTTTTTTCACGACCCAAACCGATGGACCGCGATGGGCACCCAGTGCCTTACTCAACCGAGTTCCAACATAACATATCTTTCATACTACATCATCATGGGTAAGTGGGCCATATGAGGCAACAATATTAAAATGTTAGGGAACACTCGATAAAACACGACATAACCAGATATAGAAACTTATACATATGACATACGGGCCTATAAGTCCAATATGATCATTTGTAAATCCAAAACATAGGCCGACAAGTCCATACAAGTATCTGTATACATGACATTTGTCTACAAGCCTCTAAGAGTACATAACATCACAAAAGGTCGGGACAGGGCCTTGCCATACCAATCAATACATGTACTGATCATATTGACTAAATAACTAACTCCGGAGCAAATGGATCGCACCAATATCTTCTGCTGAGATGATAGCCTACTTGGAGGACTCTCAACCTGTCTATCAGACCTGCGGGCAGCATCCCCGGACAAAAGGGACGTCATTACAAATAATGTACCGAGTATGTAAGGAATGAAAATCAGTAAATAATAGACATAAGAAAAACATGGAGTAAAAAACTCAACAAGTAAGTCTGAATAACTCTGTGAATCATTAATATTATAATGTCATGAATATGCGTATAAATGTCATACCATGCATGAGTATATGCATTCATAACATCATCAAGCCTATGAGGGCATCCTATCATATCATTTCGGCCACTGTGGGAAAATCATCAACGTATACCAGTTGATCAGGTGGTGGTACGTATATAATGCCGTAACTTTTTCCCATATCCCATATACATATATACACATATATACGCATATATAACGTCATCTGGTCATGGGTCAATGTGCATGTATAAATGAATGCAATGCATGAGAAGTACATCAATAAAATCTTTCGGAATGTCATAAGACCATTATGCCTCTGATTAATATCATGAAATGAACTTTATCAACTTACGTATTTTTTGAGACCCATGAACAGACGATATAAAAATAAGACATATGGGGAATCAAGAACATAAGCATATTTAGCATTTCTATGAATAGAGTCATTTATGGAAGTTTTACATTTGCTCGTTTCGTTTGCATTGTACGGATCATGCCAAAAGGAAAGAAGGGATAGCCTTAACATACCTGAACCGATTCTCTTGACACCTTCTAACACAATCCGTATGATATTATTGAGAAAGATTGCACCAATTTCCTTTAGAATCGCAAATCCCACGTTGCTATAGTATTAGATAACCTTCGTATGAAACATTTGAAGCTATTACGTTGCTATTTCAAATCAACATCTTTGTTGAAGCTTATCACGTTCCATTCCATGTCTTTGTGAATTTGAAGAGGCATTCTTAATCACATCTTTCCTTCAAAAATGAGATAAGGAAAGCTCTTAAGTTAATAGAGGTGAGCCATTCATTTTGGTGAATAAGAGGGGTTATTTTTTTACCTTTAGGTGTGGGCCTCACTAGGATGACTAATCCTTGCCACCTTGAAGAATGATTCAAGAGTCACTTTAGTTGATTTATGTTGTTGCCACGTTGATGTTTACCCATTCCTAACTAATTAACCACCAACACCTTAATTAATTTGTTAATCCCCTATTAATCAATAATTATCCAATTATCCACATAATTAGGAATTATCTCAAATTACTTAAAATAATACTCACTTTTAACACACTTTGTACACCTGGTTATGTGGTACCTTGTATGGCTCTAGTCCATAAATACTGGGTATTATAGCTTGGACCGTATTTTATCTCAAAGTGTGCAACTTCTACGAAACTCATTTTCTTCAATTCGCTTACCCTCTTATCTTCACGAATTTACTTATCACTTGTTTGAAGTAACATAATGCTTATAATCTCAAAATAATCTCATTCCCGAACTTACGTAGATTAACTTACGATGAAACTTTAACATACGAAAATGCGGGATGTAACATCTCATTTTTCGAGCTTCCATCAATTTATTTGTGGCGTACTTTCACGTACGAAAACATGGGGTGTAACACCCTCAGATTTATGCGATTGCGAACGACACCATCCGTTCGCGATGAACAAAACGTGTGGTCCAGCTTCCGTCTTATAGACACTACGTGAACGCAGCCTTGTCCACGCGTTCACGAAGAACGACATCACACAACTACGCGTTCGCATACTCCTACCTGTTAATGGGAAGAAAGAATCCTTCCACTGCCTAGATTAGCCTACGCGATCACGAGACCTCTCTCGCAAACGCGATGAAGAAAGGTCTACAACAAAAACACCAGAAAATCTGCTATCTTCCAAAGTCCAAAAATGATCTGTTGAGCATCCGAAACACACCCGAGGCCTTTGGGACCTCAACTAAACATACCAACAAGTCTCAAAGCACCATACGAACTTAGTCGAGCCCTCAAATTATATCAAACAATTCTAAAATCATGAATCACCCTCCACTTCAAACTTCAAGAACTTGAAACTTCAAATTTCTACAACCAATGCCAAAACCAATCAAACCACGTCCGATTGACCCCAAATTTTGCACACAAGTCATATTAGACATTACAGACTTATTCCAACTTCCAAAATTGGAATCCAGCCCTGATATCAAAAAGTCCACTACTGGTCAAAATCTTTAATTGACTTTCGCCATTTCAAGCCTAAATATGCTATAGACCTCCAAAATATAATTCGGACACACCCCTAAGTCGAAAATCACTCAACGGAGCTAACAGAATTGGTGAAACTCCATTCTGGAGTTGTCTTCACATAGTTTCGACTACAGTCAAAATCCTAAGACTTAAGCTTCTATTTAGGGACTAAGTGTCCCAAAACACTTCAAAAAACCAAAACAAAACCTCCCGGTAGGTCACATAAGCAGAAAGAGATACGGGGGAAGGGGATCAGGGCTATAACTCTTAAAATGACTTGCCGGGTCGTTACATCCTTCCCCTCTTAAAACAATCGTTCATCCTCGAACGAATATAGAGACATATCTGAAACGTTAAAAAGATGAGGATAACGGCTACGCATATCCTGCTCGGTCTCCCAAGTTGCCTCCTCCACCGGCTGACCCCTCCACTAAACCTTCACTGATGTAATGTTCTTTGACCTCAACTTTCAAACCTGCCTGTTTACAATGGCCACTGGCTCCTCAACATAGGATAGATCCTTCTCCAACTAGACTGAGCTGAAATCCAACATATGAGATGGATCATGGTGATACTTCTGGAGGATAGAAACATGAAATACCGGATGAACTCCTGCTAGGCTGGGAGGTAAGGCCAGCTCATAAGCAACCTCCCCAACTCGTCGCAACACCTCAAAGGGACCAATATACCTTGGGCTCAGTCTGCCCTTCTTTTCGAATCTCATAACGCCCTTCATAGGCGAAACCCAAAGCAAGACCCGCTCTCCAACCATGAATGCAACATCGCGAACCTTCCAGTCTGCATAACTCTTCTGTCTGAACTGGGTTGTGTGAAGTCGATACTGAATCACCTTAACCTTCTCCAAGGCATCCTGAACCAAGTTTGTACCCAATAATCTGCCTTGACCAACTCAAACCAACCTACTGGAGACCGGTACCGCCTACCATATAGAGCCTCATACGGTGCCATCTGGATGCTCGACTGATAACTGTTGTTGTAGGCAAACTCCACAAACGGCAAGAACTGATTCCAAGAACCTCCAAACTCCATCACACACGCACAAAGCATATCCTCTAGTATCTGAATAGTGCACTCGGATTGTTAGTCCGTCTGAGGGTGAAATGTTATGCTCAGCTCCACTCGAGTACCTAACTCATGTTGTACGGCCCTCCAGAATCGTGATATGAACTGCATACACCTGTTAGAGATGATAAATACTGGTATGCCATGAAGCCTAACAATCTCATAGATATAAACTTCGAGCTAGTTGCTCGAAAGAATAGGTAGTCATCACAGGAATGAAGTAAGCTGACTTGGTCAGCCTATCCACAATCACCCAAACTATATCAAACTTCTTCTGAGTCTTTGGGAGTCCAACAACGAAATCCATAGTGATCCGCTCCCATTTCCACTTCAGAATCTCTAACTTCTGAAGCAACCCACCTGGATGCTGATGCTCATACTTCCCTAGATGGGAAATACTTACTAGTCTTGGAGGGTTCAGGAACTCTGCTGGTGGTTGGTTTCTTTCCTATGTTTCTCTGAATGGCAAGTGGTAGGTTACTCTTGCCTCGGCCTCACCCTCGGGAGGGTTCTGCCCTCCCTTTTGATGTATTTCCTCTACCACTTAATCTAACCATCGTCTGCTATTCATAACAATAAGAATCAGTTAGAGTTAAAGTTCTTAGGACACAGATATATGCATGACAGTTGCAGGCCAGTTGTGGAAAAACAGTCTCAGAAGAGGCAGTGCGGCCGCAGACTGCCAAGTGCGGACCGCACAACCAAAAGTGCGAACTGCACAATTTTGAGTGTAGCCGCACAACCCCAGGTTCAGAATACTAGGTTCTCTGATCATTCATCAGTGCAGACCGCACAATTTTTCTACGGACTACACAATTTCACTGCGAACTGCATATTTTTGAGTGCGGTCCGCGCAATTTAAGCACACAGAAGCCCTAAGTTAAACTGCGGACCGTACAAAAATGTGTGCAGCCGTACAATTTGAATTTCACGGGCAGTAACTAGGGTTCATGCAATTTTTCACAATTTAGACATGGTTTGCACAAATTGACAAGCTTAGTGGTCTACACGGTCCCTAATTAACACATACGAAGCTATCCACATGATTTTGGAGTACATATTTAGCACATTTGACATTTATAGGCCTAAAAATAACTAAACTAATCAAAGAAAATAAGAACACAAATTAAGAAGAAAGAACAAAAATCTAACATGGATTGAACATACTAGTAGTGAATGATGCAGGTGAGAATCTAATTTGATGAAATGAGAGAAGATTTAGAGCTAATGGGCTACGCTTGCTTAGGGCTTGATATTTCAGAGAGTGTAAAGTGTGAAAAGTTTTGAAAAGCCCTATTTACAGGTTGACCCATCGGGCCTAGCACTTACCTGAGTGCGGCCGCAAAATTTTAAGTGTGGTCTGCACTCTTTACTTGTCCCTGTGAAGAATTTCTACGTTCCGCACAAAAGTGAGTGCGGCCGCAGAATTTGTGTGGACCGCACAATTTTGTGTGCGGCCGCACAATTTTGTGTGCGGCCGCACATTGTTAACGGGAGTCGACATGCCAAACTTTATAGAGCATGCATTTTTTGATCTTCCAGTTGTACGACCGCACACAGAATTGTGTGGTCGTAGCGTGATTGTGCGGTCCGCAAAATTCTGGTGTTGTCCGCACTTTTGCGACACTTAGCCAATTTTTCTTGCACAGTCCCTACAATGCACACTCGTTCCTACATACATTTAAAAATTAGTTAGCACAAAACAAAGCCTATCTAATCCAAAGAAGAAAAAGTCTAATCCAAAGAAGAAAAAAAAAAGACACATGGGTTGCCTCCAAGAAGCGTCTGATTTAACATCGCAGCACGATGCAGATTACCAATCATTTGAAATGGAGAACCACCACGATGTGGCCATCATAAACCTTGCCAAAATAGTGTTTAACCCAGTGCCCATTAACTCTAAATACCACATCGTTCTTATTTTTCAAATCTAGAGCACCAAAGGAGGTTACTTTCACCACTTCAAATAGGCCACTCCATTGTGACTTCAACTTGCCCGGAAATATCTGTAACCGGGAATTGAACAATAGTACAAGATCACCCTATTTAAACTCCTTATTGTGGATGTACTTGTCATGGAGGTACTTCATCTTCTCCTTGTAAAGGGACGAACTTGTGTAGGCATGATATCGGAATTCATCAAGCTCATTCAATTGTGACACCCTTAGGTTTGCGGCGACATCTCACTCAAGATTCAACTTTTTTAAAGCCCACATGGCCTTTTATTCAAGTTCCACAGGAAGATGGAACGCCTTCCCGAACACTAACCGGTATGGAGACATTCCGATCGGTATTCTATAGGCCGTTCTATAAGCCCAAAGAGCATCATCAAGTTTTCTTGACCAATCCGTCTAGTTGGTATTGACTGTCTTTGACAAAATACTCTTGATCTCCCAATTGGAGACTTCAACTTGCCCGCTTGCTTGAGGATGTAAGGGGTCGATACTTTATGAGTGACACCATACTTCGTGAGTAAGGTGTCAAAAGCCTTGTTGCAAAAATGAGAACCCCCATCACTAATAATGGCCCTTGGTGTACCAAACCTCGTAAAGATGCTCTTCTTCAAGAATGCCACCACACTCCTCGCTTCATTGTTGGGCAAAGCAACGGCCTCGACCCACTTAGACACATAATCAACCGCGACTAGAATGTAGGTGTTCCCACAAGAGTTAACAAACGGACCTATGAAATCAATACCCCACACATCTAAAATGTCTATCTCCAAAATGGTGGTGAGAGGCATTTCATTCTTCTTTGAGATCCCATCGGCCCTTTGGCATTCATCACAATGCTTGACAAGCTCATTAGCATCCTTGTAGAGCATCGGCCAATAGAATCCACAACTCAAAACTTTTGTTGTCGTTCTTGCTCTACCATGGTGACCACCATACGGTGAAGAGTGGAAAGCCTCAAAAATACCTACTTGTTCCTCCTCCAGTACACATCGTCGAATCACACCATCGGTACAAATCCAAAAGAGGTACGACTCATCCCAATAATAGTTAAGGCAATCCCGTTTGAGCTTCTTCCTTTGGTTTGAAGAGAACTCATTCGGTACAATGCCACTTATAAGATAGTTTGCTAAGTCGGTGAACCATGACATCCCGGTCATTGAAACGGCTAGGAGTTGCTCGTCGGGAAATGAATCATTGATCTCAAGGCTGTCATGTGGCCTCCCCTCCTCCTCCAATCGGGACAAGTGGTCCGCCACTTTATTTTCACTATCCTTGTAGTCTTGAATCTCTAGATCAAACTCTTGCAATAGAAGTACCCACCGCATCAACCTTGCCTTAGAATCTTTCTTGCTCATCAAATACCGAAGCGCCGCATGGTTGGTGTGAACATCAAGTACGGGCGAAACTTCTCCATAGAAAAGACAATAGCTAGTAGCTCATTTTCGGTCATTGTGTAGTTGACTTGGGCATAATTCATGGTCTTGCTTGCATAATAGACTGGATGGAAGATTTTGTTGATACGTTTCCCCAACACCACTCCAACTGCTACATCACTAGCGTCACTCATAAGTTCAAAAGGCAAGCTCCAATCCGGTGCGGTGATAATAGGAGTAGTAGTCAACTTGAACTTAAGCAATTTGAATGCCTTCATACAATCTTCGTTGAAATGGAACTTGGCATACTTCTCCAAAAGTTTACACTAAATCGGCGATAAAAACTCGTATGACCCAAGAAGCTCCTCACTCCCTTCACGGATGTAGGGGGAGAGAGTTTGGAGATCACCTCAATTTTTGCCCTGTCGATCTCAATACCATGCTTTGAAATTTTATGGCCGAGGACAATGCCTTCCTCGATCATGAAGTGACATTTCTCCCAATTCAACACCAAATTTGTCTCCTCACATCTAGCCAAGACCATATCCAAATTGTTCAAGCAATCATCAAAAGAGTTTCCAACCACGGTTAAATCATCCATGAAGACCTCAAGAATATCCTCCACCATATCGGTGAAGATGGCCATCTAGATGGAGCTACTAGGGGCTCCTCTGTAGCAGCTCGCGTGGGTGCTCTGGCTGCACCGCGTGGTCATCCTCTGCCTCTACCCCAGCCCCGGCCTCTGGCGGCTCTAGCAGGGGCGCGGGTTCCTGGTCATCAGATCCTCTGGTATGGGTCCTCACCATCTGTGAGAAAGAATGGAATACAGAAGTTTAAATTTTTTTTGATGTCAACAAATTTCGCACGACAAGGAATCAAAGAAGTGTAAATTTTTCCTAATAGTTCCATAGCCTCCCAAAGATAAGTACATACGTCTTCGTACCGATCCACGAGACTCTAATATACCATCTTGTGACTCACAAAACCTATGAACCTAGAGCTCTGATACCAAATTGTCACAATCTAATCTTCCCTCTGTGAGAGGTCGTGACAGCACCTAGTCTCTACGGCTAAGTAAGCCTAACAATTGCGGAATAACAACAAATGAAGAATAAATCTAAACCACTAACAGTACAGTAATGAAACAAACAATAGAAAGGCCGTTCGGCATATACAAAAGCAACTCCTAAAAAATACATACGGAACTTTCCCCAAGACCCGGAACATCATAAGTCACAAGCTTTTAAGAATTTACTAAAAGTTCTATATACCAATGTTTAAAAGTAATAGAGGAAGAACTACACAAAATATAGAGGGGGACTCCTAGGTCTGCGGACGCGGTAGATGTACCTTGAACTCTCCGTAACAGTAGAAGGTGCACAACTAATAGCGAGGCTGGAATGATGTACCTGGATCTGCACACGAAAACATATGTAGAAGAGTAGCATGAGTACACCACAATGATACCCAGTAAGTGCCAAGCCTAACCTTAGTCGAGTAGTGACGAGGTCACGCCAGGCCCACTGGTCTATAATAAATGAAGCAGGAAAATGTACAGTATAATAAAAGACTGGAATGAAACAAAGGAAAACACAGCAATGATAGTAATACAATACACAAGGATAAACAACAAGGGATCTCCCGAGATACCGTGTCGTAGTCCCAAAATAAATGTGCAAGAGATCTCTCAAAGTACTGCCTCGTAGTCTCAAAAGTAAATATGCAGGGAGAACTCCCGAGGAACCACCTCATAGTCTCAATAAATGTGCAGGGAGAACTCCAGAGGAACTGCCTCGTAGTCTCAAAAGTAAATATGCAGGGAATCTCCGGAGATACCGTCCCGTAGTCCCAAAGTAAATATGCAGCTCAAACAAATGAAGATAACAGTTACAACAGGAAAACCTACAATTTAGACTAAGTACAAGTCGAGAAGGAGCAGGATTCACTAAACATGCTGCAAAGAGTTCAAATAAGCAATTAAGACAAGTAAGCATGCTATTCTAGGCTAACGGGATAACTACACATGCTAGTATACTCAGATAAGATGAAAACATGCTATTACCTAGTAAAAATTAGGTTTTCAACAAATATCCCGTGTACGCACTCGTCACCTCGTGTACACGACGCTCACATATCATAACAACACCAAATCCTAAGGGGGTTTCCTCCACACAAAGTTAGGCAAACCACTTACCTCGAATCAAACTCAAATTAATCCGTAACAATGCTTTTCCCACGGATATCCAACTCATAATAGCCCAAATCTAGCCAAAATCAATTACATATCATAAATATAACTATAAAAAAACTAATCTAGTTAATGAAATCAAAGCTAAAGCAAGAAATTAGGAAATCGTCCTAAAATGTCTCCCCGAGCCCATGTCTCAGATTCGGGTAAAAGTTACAAAATATGAACACCCATTCACTCACGAGTTTACTCATACTAAAATTATCCAAATCCGAAGTCAAAAGCTCAATCAAAACCCAAAATCTTAGTTGAAGAACTTCTTCCCATTTTTTCTAATTTTTCAACCCAAATCCGAAATTAAATGATGAAATTAATCATAGATTAGTGTAATATAACCATAAAGGAGTTAAGAATCGTTACCCAAAAGCTTTCTCTTAAAATCCCTCAAACTCTCGTCCAAATCCGAGCTCCCAAACTCAAGTTTTGATAAAATGACTAACCCTCGTTTTTGAAAAGTTTATACTCTGCCCAGTAATTCCTTAATCGCGATCGCGGATTATCGTGATTTCTTGTGAGCAACTCATTATTTTATTCAACCACAAGAAGAAGAGAAATCAACTTAGTGTACTTCTTGAAACCTTTCTTTTGATATTGCTGTTGCAGGATCATATTTGAGGCATGAAACATTGTGAACGTTTTTTTTCCAAGCATATCATAGTCACTGATATTATCTCCACAAAGCTTCAATTTAGAAGTAATTCTGAACATCGCGGAATTATATTCAGAAACAGACTTAAAGTCTTGGAGCCTCAGATGATCCCAATCATATCGTGTTTGTGGAAGTGTGACCAACTTTAAGTTGTCATATTTTTCCTTTAAGCCAGTCCACAAAACAAGTGGATCTTTGATTGTGATATATTCTATTTTCAACCCTTCATCAAGGTGATGGCGCAAAAAAATCAAGGCCTTAGCACAATTTTTGGTAGATACTTTATTTTTATCTTTAATGGCATCTCCAAGACTCATTGCATCTAAATGGATTTCAGCATCCAACACCTATGACATATAGTTCTTGCCCGAAATTTCAAGGGCGACGAATTTTCGTTTCATAATATCAGTCATAGTTAAAAGAGGAAAAAACAATTGTACCTTAGTCTTCTCAAAGAGATTTTTGAGATGGTAGAGTCTCGTGTTGATAACGTGAAATAAAATAATAAAAGAAAGAAAATATTGCAAAGAAAAGAAAGAGAGAATTCTATTGATTTTGAGATGAATTACAATGAAATAAAACCTCTCTATTCATAGGGGAAAAATAACTTAGCCACAAAGTAACAAACTCTCTAAAAAGATAGAAATTCACCTACAATACAATTCAACTTATAACAAGTGGTAAAATAAAGAGAAATGGTAAAACATTGAAATTAAAGAGGTAGCCAAGAAAAAGAGAGACAGAAAAAAAGAAAAAGATCCTAAGTAGATTTAACGATATTTCTTCTTGAGCTTATACTATTCGATAACAATAGATATTTGAAAGAGCTTTGTTTTTGGAGAGAGCATTTAAAAGAATGACCTTACGTTCTTGTAATGCAATAACTCCCCTTCATTATTCATTTTATTCCAGTTAGACTTTACTCTTTCCATAATTCAATAAATTATATTTGTGACGCCAGAAAGTCTTTACAATTTTCATCCATAGTGTGAGTGTAATATAGTCAAACCTCTCTATAACATTCTCGTTTGTTCCAATATTTTTTGGCCGCTATAGTGAAGCGTTGTTATAGAAGACATATATTATAACATAACATAAGAATCGATTCAGGAGAAAATATGACTTTTATAGTAAATGGTTATTATATAGAGATGCTGTTATAGAGAGGAATGACTGTAACAAGATTTAAGTTTTAATTTTAGTTGGCGCCATATGGATATCCTTTTTTCATTAGTTTTTTTTGGGGGGAGGGTTTGGGGGGGGGGGGCTAAGCATGAATTTCAAGAGAATGGGAGAATTTTCAGGGACAAATTCTTCCTATGTGATGTGAGGTATACATTGTCTTTTTTAACGTCTTCAACTATCTTTGTTTCAAGACAGGTGCATCTTATTTTATCCTCTGCCTCTTTACTTGCAAATGTTGATTATGGTAAAATTTAGCGACTTACAACATAGCATGCCGACATAGGTACAGTTTGTTACCACTAGTGTCTTTATTAAGCTTACTCCCTAGCCAAGCCGTTTAGGAATGCCATTTGTTGGGATTTTAAGTATATGATATGCTTAAAATAGGGTGAATGGGAAATGGAGGGAAATAAAATTTCTAACTAAAATTTTAAGTTTTCCCTCTTGGTAAAGGGACATTGTCCCATATTGAAAGAGGAAGAGGTTTTTTATGGGTATAGAATCAATTGCTCTTCTTCTAGCTCTTAAAGAGTTGAGAAGAAGGCAAGCCTCGCGCCGTCGTTGTCGTCGCTCACTCAGCTCGGCTTCGGCTTCGGCTTTGGTCAAATGATTGATTGATTAATTTTTTGGACCAAATTTATTTTTCTGAGTTCTTCTCCTTTCTTCTGCATATTTTAACTTCAAAGAAAGCAACAGTAAGTGTGATTTGCTACCGAACTTTGTGTTTGCTGAAACACTGGGGTTTGAAGTACCACTACACCAGTGTGTAATTCGTTCTATCCAGGGAGGAAATAATCCATAACTTTGGGTACTAGGAGGGGATTAAATTCCTTAAGGAAACACTGTGAATTCAGTGGGCTCGAATTGGTTTTTATTATTTCGTTTACATTTCTGTTTATGTTATTTTATTTTCTCCAGAATTATTTTACAAATACATATTACTAACAAGCTTAAGGAATTTAATATATTTTCTGTATTTGTGTTATACTCATTGTTTCTGGAGAGTAAAACCTTTGTGGTTTTGTACTCTATTGGAGATTAAACTCTATGTGATTTTAATGTTTGTGTCATTCTTTTACAGAAATGACGAATGACAATGAAAACCAAGTTGTTCCGATGGTAACTGCCAATGCCTCAACGAGCCGAACAACACCGGCAGCATTGGCACCGGCGGAGAAACCCGAAAAATTTTTCGGGATTGATTTCAAGCGCTGGCAGCAAAAGATGTTCTTCTATTTGACTACTCTAAGTCTCCAGAAGTTCATCAAGGAAGATGTTCCTGTGCTGTCCGATGAAACTCCAGAGACTGAACGCTTTCTCGTGATTGAGGCGTGGAAGCATTTAGATTTTTTGTGCAAGAATTATATTCTAAGTGGGCTGGAGGATGCTTTGTATAATGTCTATAGTGGCGTGGAAATGTCAAAAGAACTGTGGATTGCGCTTGAAAAGAAATACAAAACTGCAAATATCGGGTTGAAGAAGTTCGTTGCTGCAAAGTTTTTGGACTACAAAATGGTAGATAGCAAGTCTGTTATTACCCAAGTCCAGGAATTGCAAGTGATTATTCACAATCTCCTTGCTGAAGGTATAAGTAGAATTAATACTAGTGTTGGTAGAATTAATTTTATTATGTTTACTAACAGAACTTTCATTGAAGATCTTGTCATTAATGAAGCATTCCAAGTAGCATCGATGATTGAGAAGTTGCCTCCGTTGTGGAAGGACTTCAAAAATTATTTGAAACACAAACGCAAGGAGATGTCCCTTGAAGATCTCATTGTTCGGTTGAGAATCGAAGAGGACAATAAAACTACTGACAAGAAAGGCCGTGGAAACTTAACAATAATGGGAGCAAATATTTTTGAAGAGAACAAAAAGAGGAAGAAGGCTTCTGGACCGAAATACAACCCAAGCAAGAAGCGGTTCAGTGGAAATTGCTACAATTGTGGAAAAGCCGGACACAAATCTACGGAGTGTCGTGCTCCGAAGAAAGATAAGAAGAAGGGTCAAGCAAATATGGTTGAAAAGCATGATGATGTTGATGACTTGTGTTCCATACTTTTCGAATGCAACTTGGTGAGCAATCCTAAAGAGTGGTGGATTGATTCTTGAGCCACTCGCTATGTTTGTGCTGTTAGAGAAGCTTTTGTTACTTATGCTCTTGTTGGACCCGATAAGACGCTTTCTATGGGAAATGCTACAAAGACCAAGATTGAAGGATGTGGAAAGATCTTTCTGAAGATGACTTCCGGCAAAGTGGTGACTTTGAACAACGTCCTTCATGTTCCTGAGATTAGGAAGAATTTAGTCTCTGCTTGACTTCTTGTTAAGAATGGTTTTAAATGTGTATTTGTATCCGATAAGGTTGTAATAAGTAAGAACGAGTTGTTTGTAGGAAAATGTTACCTCACCGAGGGCCTTTTCAAGCTGAATGTAATGGTTGTTGAAAATAATAATAAAATTTCAGCTTTGTCTTACTTACTTGAGTCAAATGAATTATGGCATATACGTTGGAGTCATGTCAGTTATAAAACCTTGCGGAAAATGATTAATTTGGAAGTATTGCCTAAGTTTGAATGCGACAAATCAAAATGTCAAGTATGTGTGGAATCTAAGTATGTTAAACATCCTTATAAGTCAGTTGAAAGGAATTCAAATCCTTTAGACTTAATTCACACAGATATTTGTAACATGAAGTCAATACCATCTTGCGGTGGAAAGAAGTATTTCATAACCTTTATTGACGATAGTACTCGATATTGCTATGTTTACTTACTTACTTAATAGTAAAGATGAAGCAATAGTCGCATTCAAGCAATACAAAAATGAAGTTGAAACACAACTTAACAAGAAAATCAAAATGATAAGAAGTGATAGGGGTGGTGAATATGAATCTCCTTTTGAACAAATATGTTTAGAATATGGAATTATTCATCAAACAACGGCCCCTTACATGCCCCAATCCACTGGGATAACAGAAAGAAAGAATCTTTCATTAAAGGAGATGATGAACGCATTATTGATAAGTTCTAGTTTGCCACATAACTTGTGGGGGGAAGCCGTTCTTACGGCTAACCAAATACTAAATCGAGTACCCCATAGTAAAATACAATCCATTACTTATGAAAAATGGAAAGGAAGGAAGCCCAACTTGAATTATTTTAAAGTTGTGGGGGTGTTTGGCAAAAGTGCAAGTTCCTAAACCCAAAAGGGTAAAAATATCTCTGAAAACCGTTGATTGTGTTTTCATAGGATATGCGACCAATAGTAAAGCATATCGATTTCTAGTTCATAAATCAGAAAATCCCGACATTCATAATAATACGGTTATAGAATCAGATAATGCTGAGTTCTTTGAAAATATATATCCGTATAAAAAGGAATGTGAGTCGATTGGTGAAGGATCTAAACAACCTCGGGAAGAAACAAAAGAAAGTATATTTAATCAGGAGGATCCAAGACATAGTAAACGTCATAGAACGTCTACTTCATTTGGACAAGATTTTGTGACTTTCTTATTGGAAAATGAGCCTCAAACATTTAAAGAAGCTATGTCTTCGTTGGAATCATTATTTTGAAAAGAGGCAGTCAATAGTGAAATAGAATCCATATTGAACAACCATACGTGGGAATTGATTGATCTTCCTCCTGGAAATAAACCATTGGGTTCTAAATGGATATTTAAGAGGAAAATGAAAGATGATGACACTATTGACAAATATAAGGCAAGACTTGTGGTCAAAGGGTATAGACAACGAGAAGGTCTTGACTATTTTGATACATACTCTCCAGTTACAAGAATTACGTCCATATGAACGTTAGTAGCGTTAGCTGCAATTTATGGTCTTGAAATTCATCAAATGGATGTTAAGACGACCTTCTTAAACGGAGAGTTGGAGGAAGAAATTTACATGGAACAACCTGAAGGGTTTGTGGTTCCAGGTAAAGAAAAGAATGTATATAGACTTGTTAAGTCCCTTTACGGACTAAAACAAGCACCCAAACAATGACATGCGAAATTTGACCAAACAATGTTGTCAAATGGTTTTAACATAAATGAATGTGATAAATGTGTGTACATTAAAAATGTTCCAAATCACATAGTCATTGTTTGCTTACATGTGGACTACTGATAATGAGTAATGACATTGCCAACATAAATGCTACTAAGCGTATGTTAACTAGCAAGTTTGATATGAAGGACTTGGGAGTTGCTGATTTAATTCTGGGGATTAAGATCCATAAGACTTCTCAAGGTCTTGCATTGTCATAATCTCATTATATTAAGGCAGTACTTGAAAAATTGAAGCACTTAGGGTTTAAAGTTGCAAAGACTCCAATTGACGTGAATCGTGCATTAACAAAGAACAAAGGCCAAAACATATCACAATTGGATTATGCTCATGTGTTGGGATGCTTAATATACATCATGAATTGTACACAACCAAATATAGCTTGTGCTATAAGTAAATTGAATCGATACACGAGCAATTCAGGTCAATCTCATTGGATGGCAATGAAACGAGTTTTAGGATATTTAGAACATACCCAGAGCTTTGCTTTGCACTATAGTAAATATCCAGCGGTGATTGAGGGATACTATGATGCAAATTGGATCACCGGTTCAGCTGATTCGAAGTCCACAAGTGGATATGTATTCACTATTGGTGGAGGAGCAGTATCTTGGAAGTCATCCAAACAAACTTGTATTGCCCGCTCTATAATGGAGGCTGAGTTCATCGCCTTAGATAAAGTCAATGAAGAAGCTGAATGGCTTCAGAATTTCTTGGAAGACATTCCATTTTTGCCCAAACCGTTGTCACCAATATGCATACATTGTGATAGTCAAGCGACAATTGGAAGGGCTGGGAGCGTTATGTATAATGGTAAATCTCGTCATATATGATGAATACATAAAACCGTTAGGCAATTACTCTCTAGAGGAATTATCACGATTGATTATGTAAAGTCAAGTTATAATGTGTCGGATCCACTTACAAAAGGCCTAACTAGAGAGGTAGTTGAGAAATCATCAAGGGAAATGAGACTATGGCCGAGAACAAGTCATAGTGAAACTCTACCTAGAAGACTGGAGATCCCAAGATCTAGGTTCAAAGAGATCAAACAAAGTCATTAATGACGGTTCAACATTGTCAACTAAACTTTTGGTCCATTCTCGTGATGAGACAATGCTCAAGTACCATGGATAAAGCATTAAGGCTTTTTAATGATTTCCAAATTTGATACGATTTATATCAAATAGTGTATCTACGAGATGACATGTTTAGGAATCACCTATGTAAGTGTGAAGTGTTAGCCTCTTCAAGGAAAACTTTGTAAGGCCAGTTCTCTACGCACTTATGAAACCAGACGGTGTTCATGGCATAAATGAACACAACAATGAGAACCAAAGACGGTTAAGGGTTGGTTGTATGACTTATGGTTGTCTAGGTATACACCAAAGTTCAACGGTTCAAAGACATCAAATCTACCGATTGACCGAGTATATCCGACATAAGTTCACTACAGAAAATTCAAAGAGAAACCTACTTATACAGATGCAATTAATCCTTGCTTGCGAATCACACAGTCTTTCATGCATATTTTCGTGATATAGCCATTCCCCATTCATGTGGGGGATTGTTGGGATTTTAAGTATATTATATGCTTAAAATAGGGTGAATGGGAAATAGAGGAAAATGAAAATTTTAAGTGAAAATTTAAATTTCCCCCCTTGGTAAAGGGACATTGTCCCATATTGGAAGAAGAAAATATTTCTTTTGGGTATATAAGCAATTGCTCTTCTTCTAGCTCTTAAAGAGTTGAGAAGAAGGCAAGCCTCACGTTGTCACCGTCGTCGCTCGCTCGGCTCGGCTTCGGATTCAGATTCGAATTCGGATTCAGATTTGGATTTGGATTTGGTCAAATGATCGATTGATTGATTAATTTTTTGGACCAAATTTATTTATTAATAGTAAAATATTAACATAAATGTTATTAGATAATTATTTTAATAATAGAATATTAATATTAAAATAAATATTAATATTAAATCCAATCCATTTTTCAGTTGTGTAACTGAAAATAAAACTACCCTCTTCAATTTTTCCTCTTTATTGTTGAGTAAACAGCCATTTATATTATGGCATTTATGCTGTGGCCGTTTTGCATAAACAGCCATTCTGAAGAGTTGCACCTCTTCAGATTTCAGCCCAACTTTGGTTATAAATACAAGTCTATTCTGCTCAGAATTTTCATACGAATTTTCTGAGTTCTTCTCCTTTCTTCTGCGTATTTTAACTTCAAAGAAAGCAATAGTAAGTGTGATTTGCTACTGAACTTTATGTTCGCTAAAACACTGGGGTTTGAAGTACCACTACACCAGTGTGTAATTCGTTCTATCCTGGGAGGAAATAATCCATAACCTTGGGTAATAGGAGGGTATTAAATTCCTTAAGAAAATACTGTAAATTCAGTGGGCTCAAATTGTTTTTTTTATTTCGTTTACATTTCTGTTTATGTTATTTTATTTTCTCCAGAATTGTTTTACAAATACATATTACTAACACCATTTACACTTGATGTAACAAATCCTATAGAAGTAGTTCACACTTGAGTCAACTTGTACAAGCTCGACTTCTCTTAAAATGATACAATTCGATGACTCTACTTTAAATATATAACATATTAAGTAGTAGATAATAAGGGGGGATTTGCATCTATACCCGCTTTTTGTATCACGTTTTAACTTGTGCCCGCTTTGCAAAAAACAATTGCAAGCGTACCCGCTTTTTCGCATAACTTCAGCATACGGAGCTGAAGTAGCAAAGGCAGTCACGCAAAACTTCAGCATTCTAGTAGACGGGCCTGAAGTAGCAAGTGTGCTGAAGTTTTTATTTTTGTAACTGGCGAACTTCAGCTCTAGAGCTGAAGTTTTTGTTTTGTAACTCGCGAACTTCAGCTCTAGAGCTGAAGTTTTTGTTTTTGTAACTGGCGAACTTCAGCTCTAGAGCTGAAGTTTTTGTTTTGTAACTAGCGAACTTCAGCTCTAGAGCTGAAGTTTTTGTTATGTAAATGGCTTAGCAGATTCCATTTTCTGTTGATTCGAAAACTCGAAAACGGATTGATTTGCTAATGGTTGTGTAGGTTAAAGAACCTTCTTCGACAATCGAGTCGAAATCAAAATCATTAGTTTTTCGCTTCTTTGGAAGTGGTTCAGAAGCAAAAGCAGAAGCAGTAGTGTTATTAGTAGAAGGAAAGTTAAAATCTTGAAAAAAACGGAAGAAATCCTCTGGAGTGGGAAATGGGAAAGAAGAAATTTTCATTAAAAGTACGAAATTTAAGAAGAAGAAGAAGAAGAAGAAAACGAAGGAGGAGAAGGGTGAGGAGAAAGGGGGCTGAAGTTATTTAAAAAGTGGGTACAAGTTAAAAGTTTTTAAAAAAAATGGGTATAGGTTAAATATGGTCGACCAAATAGGACACCCCGTACAATTTTTACGATAATAAGGTACTAAACACTTATATTTGTTATATAACAAAAAACCCTAAGTGTTTTTTCGTTTCTTCTTTTTGGCCAAATACCAGATTTTGCTTAGACCATAATAGTTTAAATGGAAAAGGTCCAAATACCCCCCTGAACTTTACAATAAAGTCTACAAATAACCCTCGTTAGAAGTTTGGCCCATTATCCACGACACTCTTGGCTCGGATACCCCCTTAATTTTAAACGGCTGCCACAGTGGATAAGTTATCCACTCATAATTTAACATGTAAAATTTTAATTCACACCCAAACATTTTAATTCACACCCAACCAGATTTAATTAGCCAACCGCTACCCATTACCCGACCCGAATTTTCAAAATTATTTTTTTCCCTACTAACAGTGGCATCCGCTCTAACTTGCATATACCTCACTATTCCACCAAATACCTAAATAATAGCTAAACATAACAATGTTTGCTGGGATTTCCTTTTTAATGATCTTGTCAAATCTAGAAAAACAAAATCAATTAAAAAACCTCAACTATTTACACTAAAGCTGAATACATGGTAGGAGAATCTGAAGGAACGGCGAGAAGAGCAGCTTCTTTCTCGAAAGCCATGGTAGCAAGCTTCTTTTGATGAGTAGTAAAGTGTGCAGTCAATATTTGGAGTCGGCTCTTATTGGGGTTTTCTTCACTCATATCGTAAAGCTTCACCCGTTACCAGTTACCCTCTTCTTTACCTCTTGCCCTGATCTCTGCCTTAGCTTCCATGGCAAATTATGACCCCTTCTATGAAGCTGCAAATTCGGGTCCCTTTGAAACCCTTTATTGTAAATCTCACAAACAAATCTGTTCGTCGCTGGTAGAGTTTTAGGTGACAAAGCAATAGCCTCTGCATCGGGATCTAATCAAAACAAGAACAAAACATAAGGCCTAAAAATCAAAATCTTTACTGAAATTTGTAATTAGGGTTCATCAAAAATTGTAGTTAAATTAAAGAAAAGGGTTAAGTTCGAGTGTTTTTAAGAAAGGGGTTAAGTTATACGGGTCGGGTAACGGGTAACGGGTTGGCTAATTAAATCTGGTTGGGTGTGAATTAAAATGTTTGGATGTAAATTAAAATTTCACATGTTAAATTATGAGTGGATAACTTATCCACTATGGCTGTCGTTTAAAATTAAGGGGGTATCCGAGCCAAGAGTGTAACGACAAAGTGGGTAATGGGCCAAACTTCTAATGAGGGTTATTTGTAGACCTTATCGTAAAGTTCAAGGGGTTATTTGGACCTTTTCCGTAGTTTAAATAGAAATTATTTTAACCAAAGATATAGTATATTTCTAGTAAATTCCTCTTATTAATAAGACACAATTTGAGGAGCTTAGGGTCGTAGGGGCATTTTGGTAAAACTATAAATATTTTGGCCTAAGCCACGTGCTAACACTTGCAACTGATGAGCACTTGCTCTACTACCATTTTGCTTCGTCTCTCTAGCTCTTCCCTCTCCAGGTCAGTTGCCTGTACAATTTTAACTGACTTTTTCCAAAAAAAAATTCTTTGTTTCCCCCACCTTTTCTTATTATAAGTGTTATTTAGATTTAAGATTGTGTTGGTTTTTAATTTGAAGAATGTCTCCTTATGCTGTTTTGAATCTAGCATATAAAATTTAGGTAGCTTCCGTCTTAAATTTTAAGCTAATTGGTGATATACTGCTACGCCTCCGCTTTGCTCTTTCCATGGTTTAATCTTAATATTCATATGTTTTAACTCTTTTAAAAGTGCAATAAGATCGGATTCGAGTTTGTATTTTAGATACTACATCCGGACTTGCATTAGACGTGTTTGAGAAATTGCCCGAAAGAAACTACCAACTTTGTGGACTCTGTTAGGGAGCTCTTACACCCAGTTGACTTTGGCTGACCAAAATAAGCTTTGAGTATGAGTAAATACCACAATGGACGACAACAGATTAAAGCTTTCTATAACCTGAATTGCCACCCAAAACCTACTGCTTTTGGGCCTAGGAATTTTATGAATCAGGTACGGTAATGTTGCTTTCAGGAGAAATCTGCAGAGGAAAATCAAGTGCTTAATACCAACATCTTAGGTAAACTAATGGAAATATAAGCTAAAGCATTAAATGGATATACATACTAATGTAACTTTAGCAATAATTGAGAAAATTAATGATAAAAAGCTGCGGTGCAAGAAAAACTAAAGTGGCTTTACTTCATGAATAAATAACACAAGGTGACTAGTATTCAGTGAGCATCTCATAATGTGATAGCACACATGTTTTGTAGTAAATGTTACCTTAAATCTTAGCAGTAGAACACAATCGCACACCTTCACGTGCAAAAAAGCATTTAAACATAAAGAAAAATAATTGAAGGAATGAACTTTAAGCCTGGTCAGACACTCTAAATCTACCAAGCTTCCTCTTTTCACACTCTTTACAGTGCACAAAAAGATGGAATAGATTCTTATTATGCAGGGGACAGTTGATCAGCAGAATGTAGGTTACTTTTAGTAGAAGAAACTCATATTGTATAGAGCCTTAACTCAATATGTTCGTACATAAATAGAAGAAAATCAGTTAGTGAAAGTATATTGCAATGAGTAAATTATATCGATTACTTAAAGAACAGTTTGTGTATGAAAATTTTGTTTTTGGATGAATAGTAGTCTTTTACCATTTTTCTTCGCCTGGAGATATGCTTAGATCAAATAAATGAAGCTAATGTTGGATTGCTTGAGTGTGTTGTTTGTTTTTTCCCCGTCTTTTTTTGGTAAACTGAATATTTGGTGATAGCTTGAGCATGTTATTTTTACGTGCACTGAAGTAGTATAATTGTTGATATACATTACTAATCATAAATGTTACAAAATTACAAAGGCACAATATTTTGAAGCAATTACATTGGAATTTTGAAATGGCAGATAATGATTGAGTTCATATTAACTTAGACATTAAACAATTGATATTGTGCATGAGGATTGAACATAAAATATAATTTTGTATTTTCGTCAAGTCTTTTGAACATACAAAACAGTTTATGTCTCTTTTAAATATTTCACGAAGAACTTGGATGCAAATATCTACAGGTGAAAAATGAATCTGAACTTGCATAACTCATGGATTTCAAAGAAATTAACAATTCGAGGGTAGTCGCATTCATCACGAAAGGAGGTTCTCAATAAGCAGATTTGTTCTACCAAAAGTCACACTAAGGTATTAAAATTAAATGACAAAGTAAATACCTATTTATGTGCTTATCGCTGCCTTCAAAGATATCAATAAAAATCAAAACATTTTTCATCCCTTAAGAAGGTTAAAATACAAGGGGCAGCTATGGGTCATGCAGTGGATTTAACTGTACTGACTAGATATAACTAGCTCATAAAGTAACTTAAGGAGATTTTTGAAATTCAGGAAGAGTTTCGCACCCGAAATAAGTAGGAGATCATTTTTGCGGATGATGAAGAGCTAATGATGCCTACGTCTGATCATCCTTGGATGTAATTGTCCATTTCTCCATTTAACTTAAAATTAAAAAATATATATGTCAGTTCTCTACTGTGCATATCACACTGTGGTGCTCAATTAGTTTATTGCAATAATGTGGTGAAGAAGATTTATATATGAAAGTGATATATATTTTGATATATCATGAAATACTAACTACAACGGTTGACAAAAACAATGAGAGTATATATGATGCACAAAACAAGGTATAGTCTTGAAACTCTCATATGTAACTTACTAATATCTTTTCTTTTTCGGGATAATGTGCTCCCTGATAGTCATACCTCCCCAGTTTCCTGGCTGACTTCTGTAGTCATGATAAACTGGTTGTTGTGACTCTTTTGTTGAGAATAGCATTGGGTAGAGATCTACCTACAGACCGGGTCTTCTACACATGTATCATTGATGGACTTCTCACGACTAGAATGCGTCAAGTTGCCAGTTACTTCTATGATGAGATGACAAAGAAAGGGCTTAACTTAGAAGTTATCGCGCTGAATATGGTGACCCATGGTTACTAAAATCATGAAAAAATTGAATGTCTGTTGGCTTTAAGATTATTTATCAAGTAATAATTAGAAGTACTGCTTATTTAAAAACATTATACTATTTCTCAGAGAACCAAAAATCAAGATAATGCTATCTGTGTATCTTTAGTGTTTGTTAAATGAATACAGGTGAGCCAGATGCACTTCTCAAAGTTCCCAGTAAACTGGATATCACTATTTTGCATAACTGGACATGCATGACAATATCCAACTTCAAAATTTGATGGAAGTGGACTTTCATCAAACTATTATTTCCTCTGGTCCATGTGAAGCTGTGCATGTATGATGTGCTTACTGTGTTAAATTGACTCTTTAGTGATTGGAAACTTCTGTTATGATTTTTGTCTTAGATGTTTTCTGCACCATGTGCATTGATACATTACCTCTGTGAATGTAAAGAGTGGTGGCCTATTAATCTCAGAATATTGCTTTAAAATGAATATACAACCCAAATATAGAAGAACTACTAATCATATTAGCTCATGCTCTACATCAACAAAGAAAAAGAGCTACAAGAAGCATGAAGCATAGACCCCTACTCACTTGCTACTGTTCAATCAAGATTTAAGGCAAACAGAACATGTATCTGCTTTTACCTTGTCCAATAAAATTAGTTGAAAACTCTATGCCTTAATGTGTAAATGTTAAATGCGGAGAGTTAAAAAAATATGTACTGAAGATGTAGTTAAAAACTCTATGCCTAACCATTTAAATGTTAAATGCAGAGAGTTAAAAGAGACTTGGGTGAATTTGTAGTCAAATAGCAATTTCAATGCTCAACTTGGGTCTCCAACTCCTTACTTGGGACTGCATTATTCGTTATGATTCTTGAGAACGTAAGGGTTATCAAGGTTGGCGATTCTTCTTGAAAAACTATTATTATTAAATTTTGTGGTCACTTAAATGTTAACTGCTACCTTCAAAGGTTTTTCTTTGATTTTCCAGATTTTTTCCTTTTGTTTATATTTAAGATCTAAATTATTTTGATGTATAATGCTAATCCAATGTAGTAAAAGATGTCAAATTTTCTTATAGTTTTAGAGAAAGATCTTGCATTCCGTGTTTGTGACATTTTGCGTTTGCTTGCAGATATTTGGGAAGACCATTTTGATTACAAATACTCTTTGCTGGAGTATGTTTTTCTCACTTTTCACGATCATTCATCCTTGCAGAACAATAGCATTGTCATTTTCATGATTCTGTACATATATATGTTAGTACTATAAATGATGCTCAATGTAACTACTCTTGTGGATTTCTACATATCTACAAGATCAATTAGTATTCTACGTTTTGGTTTTACTGTGACATATATATTTGATTCCAAGTAAAACTAGCTTGTGTTTCCTGTTAGTCGTGCGAAGAGTTCTTCTACACCTGGCCTGATTTACCATTCCTTTTGACTGTCAAGTATACATATAAGCATTTAGAGCTTCGTCTTAAGCAGTTACTACAGCATTTGATTTTGTAAAAATAGCACGGTATAGCCAGTTTTCGGACTAGTCATTCAAAAATAGCCAGCGTTTACGAAGTCAATGAAAAATAGCCACTATTTTGCTGCAACAGAGACCGGTCCAGCATAATATACTGGAGTTCGGTGCACCTGTGTATGAACTCCAGCATATTATGCTGGACCGATATACTTTGCTGACTCCAGTATAATATACTGGAGACTGAAGCACTGGTGCTCCAAACTCCAATATATTATACTGGACAATTATACTTGCTGGAACTCCAGTATATTATGCTAGAGTTCTAATGTACTTGTGCTGGAGTTCCAGCATACTTATCCTGAAACTGCAGTATAATATTGCTGGAGTTCAAGCATACTTAAGCTGGAACTCCAATATAATATACTGGCGTATTTTTCGGATTTTGAACAATGTTTTCGCTCAGATTTATCTTTACATGAAAAGTGACTAATACTTTTGAAATTGGGCTATTTTTGAACGACCAGTTATAAATCTGGCTATTTTTCAATTTCTCCCTTTGATTTTGGATATGGTAATTGGGCCCGGGCTGACTCACCTAATGGTTTAAATAAGGATAAACAAGTGAAAAACCAAGGAACCAGTAAAATAACTAGCATGCCTTCTCTTGAGATTTCTACTCAAGCATGCAGTTTATTCAACATTCGCCAAAGGACTGATTTCCCCATTTCTCTTGACGCCATCATGTTTATATTCGATGTAATGCAAGTCTGGCAATAGGATAGGTAAAATAGATTCCAGCAAACGTGAAATTTTTACCGGATAACGAAAATAAGTTATATTAAAATGTGATTTTTAGTCATTAACCAACTATAATGCAAACGTGAAAATATGTTATAATGCAACATACCCATTTAGAATAACCAAATTATAAGATGAAAGTATGTTATTTCATCAGTCAGCTTTATACCATATGTGAAAAGAGCACATTCGATAAAATCCAAACATGGGTGTGTTGCATGTCAACAAAAAAACCCCAAGAGCACATTCAACAGCTTTCTAGCAATGATAAGGCATATATTAACAGAATAATGCCATCTGGGAATTACAAGCACGCTTTCTATATCTATTTTGTCCACTAGAGAGGATTATCAAAAGTAAGATAAATTTTCTGGTTTTGGATTAAACCTATTAAGCGAGAAATAATATACTCAAAATAGGCACATGAGGTTGCCTGTTAAATGGCACGCTTAAACTGATGAAGAAAATTTATTCTGGCCTGTCAAAGCAGGTCAATGAAAATCAAAAACTAGTCAAACATGGAGCAATGAATAGACAAAGAGATACTTGGTTTATAAACTTATTCTTTTAGACATAAGAGTATGCCCATGTTTAATTGAAGAGCCAACTCACACGAGATCCTCGAAAAATTATTCTTCTGCGACTAAACTTATTTCACCTTTCTCCAGCAAGTCATAAAATGACCTAACTTTTCTTTGCTCATTCCAGTGGTGCATCTTCCATAAGCTTCCAGCAGCCAAGCCAAGTACAGTTGCAATAACTATTTCCTTCACCACACTAGGGCCTTTCAAAGTGGCATGCGCAATCCTATGGCCAGCCATTTGATGCTGAACTTAGTGTAAACTTCTGCAAAATCACCGCAGGGTACAGTTCAACTCACCCATATTAATTTACACATATAAAACCAACAGTCGACTAAATGGTGTTAAATGAAGCATGAAAAGTAGTTAGAAGCAAGTTATACACAACCATACAACAAACTAATGAAGCAACTACACTGAAACAAATAACTAACGAACTTGAAGAACGAGCTCAAAGAATTACCCAAAACATTGAGTTGATGGCAATTAAACTTTGAGGTAATACCGTAATAATAATGAAAGATGAACCACCAGGACCTCAGCTTAGCAATGGAGGCTAAAACTAAGTCCCACCAAAAGCTAGCCATTGTTCCACCAGTACAGAGCAGTATAAGTACCAACAGCTAACCACACTAGTTATAGTGTAAATAGTACTACCATATTTCGAGAAAGAGTTGATTAAATTATGTTAGTACGAACTACGGAGTACCAACTCATACAATTTAATGTTAGTCCATCAACACTGCAGCTCCCTACAAGTTTGTCCATCCACAACGGACCCTCTCTCTTTTCCCTTCCTTGGACATGGATTTATTCATTGGGGCTTCGAATTGCACTGACATGAAATTTGAATTGACTGTAGCTTGCAGTTCCATCATGATATCATTCTTCCTCTTCCTATCTCCGTCCACTATCCCTGAATTCCATATTTCCCTCTGCTATTTTTAATTGCTCTCTAACCAAAATATTCTCTTATTTATTTTTCTCTTTTGAATCTATCATTTGCACTTGGCCGCCCCATAAAGCAATAAATCCTTTCTCACTTCGGCCAATACCTGCTTTACTTCTATCCCTATCCTTAATAGTTACTAGCTCTAACAAGTCTGCGCGCTTTTATACCCTTTTTCTTTGTGTGTGTTTCAGTGTTTGCCTGGCTTAAATAATTCTTACCAAGTAGAAAGCACGCATATAAAGAGAGAGGTTAGCTAAGCATAAGAAGTCAAAAACCTCACCAAATGCAACTTCCTCTACTTCCCAGCAACTGCTTTCTAAATAGTTGGCTAAGTTTTAATAATCTTTTCACCCTAAGGTAGCTAAACATCAAGCGTACAGTTTATATCCTAGCATAGCTCCTATTTCATCCAATTTATTCAACTCAAAATTCAGCAAAATTATTCAAAAATCCAGATCGGAAAGTAAGTCTTTCAAGTCAAACACAAAATATATAAAAATAAAAAGCATAGTTCTCACTGGATCTGAGTTCGGGAAGATAAATAAAATCAACTACAGCAGATTCTATCAGATCCATGAGTAATGAAACAAAAATAAGAGGAAACAAAATATCAACTCAAAATAGAGACGTTGATCCTAACAACTTTGCTGAATAAAATTGCAGATCAGAAAACTAGTACAGAATAAGTCTAAAGAAATTTGAGAAACGTCGAAGATTGAAAATTCGATTGACTTTGAAAGTAAAAGCTAGGGTTTGTACCTGAGAGGAAAGAACTCGGATGAGGACAATGTGGTAGAGAAGAGAAATGGAGGACCCTGGCCTTTTCCAATAAGCTATTAGTACAAGTTGCTACTTTATTTGTTTGTTTTTCAGGCCTGACCAATAGCACCATGTTCACGGGGACCAATTTACGAGCATCTAGGATTTATCTGGTTCCCTGTCCTAAATGGGCCAATCCGATATTATCGTGGCCCAAGTACTAATATTTTAAGGGGATTTTTTCCGAACTTATTTATTCGTGTTTAACTTGGTTTTATAGTTTTCAAAAATTACTTTGATTTTTATTATAAAATATATATGATATGATCTTTTGCAGCGTCTTCCTCTTCTCCCCCTTCGACTTAGGACTGCAAATCCTGCCAAATCTACTCGAAATCTCCACCTAATTACCCAAAAATTTAGGAACAAGGCATAACAATTACTTGCCACAACACCCAAACAAAATTTAATTTTTGAACTCGAAGCTTTAAAGCTTTATTTAATACTATTAGATAACTCTTCTTCAAGTTTTCACACTCCAAATCAATGGATAAGCACAAAAATGACTTGGGAACAGTAGTAAATAGACATGAATTAGTTGCTTTTTAGGTTTTTTTTTTATTAAATAAATCTGCAACTGTTCGAACTCAAGTCAGAAATTGAAGTTCGAAATTTCTTGATCCGACTAAGTTTAGCTTAGTTTAGGGTCACGTTTGCAGTCATAGTTCCCTTACCCAAGTACTTTCGGTCTTAAAATCTCAATTCGAAATTTTTTGTAGCAGTTATATAAAATATATGATCCCAGCAGTATAGAACTTCAAGCTTCTCATTTCAAACCCACGAATCAGAAGCTAAAACATATAACTTTCAAACAATTTAGATAGAAAATTGTTATTGCATACAGCCTGCATACAATTACATGTGTATGTCATTGTATGTCAAGTGATAAATTGAACATACAAATAGCATACACCCCACATACACAATATATACAACTTATATGCATATCATTGTTCTTCTTCCTCTATGAGATTCAATCTGAAAATCCAACCAAAACCAACTCGAATCTTCACTGACCCCCCTAAAAAATGAGATATGAACTCCAAACGATATTCATTATCATTTTCAACAGCACCCAATCCAAATAAATAATAATTTTACAAAACTCATTTTTCGAATTCAAAAGGTTCAATTTTTTTTTAATGGTTGTCACTATTTTAGAATTTGGAACTTGTCTAGAAATTATATTGAATTTAGCGAGAGAAAGAGGTGATTTTTAAAAAGTCAAAGGAATTATTTTTGAAATTGAGTTGAAAAGGGGAAGAAAAGTTGAGGGCTGAGAAGTAATTGGATGATAGACGCGAGGGAAGAGGTCCTACGTTATTATGAATTTGTATACAAATTATAAACGTTGTTATGATATGTTATTAAGAAGGAACTCTATAAAAGTAATAATTAAGTCTATAATTAAGTATAACTATGTAAAATTTCCATCTTTAATGAATCGTTTGGTTGATCAACAAGTTATATCAGCATTATAGTGACGGAATTATAATATAAAAAATATTTAGTGAGTCTACTTTTAATGATTCATATTTGATTCAGTATACTAAAAATATGACATACATATATACGATTAATTCTTCAAGATGGTGTATCTAAGGTTGGATTCTTCCCTAGCTAAAAGTCAGGGAAATTCTTCAGTTCCGGAAGCATACTTCAAATTCTGGCAGCATACTTCAAATTTTTAATAATGTGCTTCAAAATTGTAGCAGCATACTTTAAATTTCTGGTATCTTCTCAAAACTTTTCTTAAAAGGTTGAAACATAAATATTTGGCACTAAATGATCCTATTTGTGCAAATCCCATTAAAAGCAAATGCATGTGGAGGACGACCTACACATACTTATCACTTATCTTTTTGTTTTTCGTTATTTTATCTCAAATGACAACATTCACGAAGAATTGAGCCTTCGTGGCTTTTACAATGTTGTAATTATGAAGTTATCTTTTTTAGATCTCTTATGTATAAAAGATAGATCTCTTATGTGTAAAAGTATTTTTTTCATGTGTAAAAAAAGAGATGGAATCATAAAACTAAAAATAAATTTGTAATGAGCCGCAAAACTATTTTATCCCAATATTCACATACTAATAACTTAACAGGACGGGTTTTATACATCTTAATTTATTCTAATTATTTGAGCAAATCCATTAAAAGTAGATGCATGTGGAGGACGACCTACACCTGCTTATCTTTTTGTTTTTCGTTATTTTTATCTCAAATGACAATATTCACATACTAATAACCTAACAGGACATGAATTATGCATCTACATTAAACTAAACTTTTTCCCACATGTAGCTATACTCTCTTCTGTCCATTGTCCTTTTAGTTTTATTTTTTTTCTTCTATTGCCTATGGGTACACGATTCTTTAAAAAAAGTTAATGAATAAAGAGAAACTCTTCGAGCTTTCTAGCGGATTGTGAATCCACCACGTGCGAGTTAAATCCTTGTCGTTCGCTCATCAATAAAAATGGACCGGTTGTTTTGGAGACACAAGACAAACTAGAAATAATTTATTTTGCAAGTCATTTCGAGGCTTTCGCATCCAAGTATTAGTATCTGATTGAAAGATAGAAACCATATGTTTGCGTCGTCTACTTGCTAAAAGTAAAAATAGAATGACTGATCATGAATCCTATGACGTTTTTAAGACCTCACTTATCAGCCAACCACTTTTTAATATATAATGAATGAACCACCTTTGGAGGTTTGGCTAGGCAAATTTTTCGTCGTCATCTGAATAACTACTATTATCTGCAAATAGCACTACTAAAAAACTGGATAATTTCGTCCAGGAAAACCGGTCGATATCAGTCGGAATTTGAGAAAAAGCGACCGATTCTCAACCGCTTTTAATTAGTTGAAAAAATAATGGTCGCTAAGTGTTGCGGCCGAAATCGGTCGCAATTTTCCAACCGAAAACGGTCGCAATTTTCAACGCATTGACTGACAACCAAACTAAATATATTGATTGAAATCGGCAGGTATTAATTAATTTTTTTTTCAAATAAGATCGCCATCGGTCGGAATTTTAAATATATAATAATTTTATGGCGAAATAAATAAACGGTCCCTCTAAGTTGTCCACAACGACCAGACAAAACACCTTAACTAAACCCTTTACCATTTAGACACTTCAAGTGTCCATTAACCAGATCAAATAAACACATATTGCTGATGTGGTATGCACATGTTTGCTAATAAAATTTTAAGCGCGTGAAATATTTTTTCAGCCTAATTTTTTTTTGTTGAAAAACTAAGAATTGGGCGTATCTTAGCCTCTCTTGGCTTGACTAACCCACGTCAACGTCATCGTGAAACCACCATTAAAACCAGCCACTAAAACTCCAGCCAAGCTACCGAAAATCACTAAAAACTTTTCGATTTTAACTGCGATAGCTTAATTATTGACTGAATGAAGTTTTGTGATGATGTGCAAACTAGAGAAAGGTTAATGTTCTTATTGTTTGCCCCCTTCTTGGAAGTGCACTTTCCTATGTCGTCTTCCTTTTCTCCCATGTCATTTTGTTCAATTCATCTCTCCATAAATAAACAAAGAATCTAGTAATAATCAACAACAAATAGTAGCAGTAAGAAAGAATCAACAGTGGCCACGACTATCGCTGCCCATAAAAGTCATCGGCTCCGACAATATATAACAAAAGAATTTCACAGATCAGAGAATTAAAGCATCAAAGTAGCAACAAAAATAGCTACAACAGCAGATCCGACAACGACAACTCTGTTCAAGAAAGCAGAGTTGGGAGATGAGGTAGGAGAACCGCTGGGAGAGGCACTAATGGATGGAGGAGGAGCACCACCGGAAGGAGATAAAGCCGCAGTATCGACGGTTGTGTCGCGCCCCCTTTTTCCTCGCGGAATCGGGTTTATGATATTTGAGAGGACAACTCATTCCCTTTTGGGAATTTAGGTTTGCATTTGAAGAGTCGCCACCTAATGATTAAGGTGCATTAGGACACCAAGAAGGTTTGATTTGAGTAACCAGAGATTGGGTAAGGGCTTGAAATTATTCCAAGGAGAAGGTGTTAGGCACCCCGCAGAATCCACTAGTGTGGTTCCCGGCCAGATTGTTATTGTGAATTTAGGTGCAAATAACATGTAGGCGAATAAATAAAGGGTTTTGAAAACATAGCTTTGAAATAAATATCAAGAAAACGTTTAAGAACTTAGGAAAAACACGGATCTGGAACAGATCTAAAAAGATCAGAAAAACCTCAAAAGCTAGGGTTTCAAAGGAACCCAAACAGTGAGAAAGGCCTGGATCAAAGAAGGAGGAATCGAAGCCAGGCTCGAAACAGACATAGCTTGCCGGAGCAAGGCCGGAGATGGCCATAAAACTTGAATCAACGAGGCCTGGACGAAGCTTCTCCATGGTCAGGCCATGAAACCTCAATAAACGAGTGTGTATGCACCATGGAAGGTTGGTAGGTGGTGAGACCACCATAGATTCAGGCCAGGAAATAGCCAGAGAAGATGAATGAGACTCATCGGAGAGGAGGGGAAGGGGAAGGTTCTAGAGAGAACCAGAGATAGAGAGATAGAGAGATAGAGAGAGAGTAGATTAAATGAGGGAAAATGAGAGGGGTTTGGGGGGGTCGTTTGGTTTAATTTAGGAAGGGTAAATGGTGGCCGTTGATCATTTTGATCAACGACCCGGATTAAATGGGGATCCGGGCGGGTTATTCAAACGGGTTGTGGGTCGGGTAGATTTAGGATTTGGGCTGGGTAATTGGGTTTGAGATTGGGTTTAATTAGGGGTTCAAATCTGGCTAAAATTGAAATGAAATGGGCTAACATTTAAATAGCCACTTTTTCCCTTGTTTAATTTATAAAAATAGTAAAATAATTTCCAGAAATAAATTAAAAGCACTAAAATGATTAATAATATGTAATTATCCAATTAAAATACTGAAGTTAATTTTATAAATATAAACACCATTAAATCTTAAAAAAGGCTAATGTCGCAATTACGTGCAATTTAGCTTTAAAAATATTAAATAAATTTATAAAAAATATAAAAATTATGTTAGCTATATTTAATGCAAGTATGAGAATCCAATAAATGAATCACCAAAATGATAATTTTGGGAACAATTATTGGTTTTTTCTTGCTAAAATAAGGCAATAAATTGATTTAAAAATCCTTAAAATTAAGAAAAAAAATATTAAAACCTTGGGACATACTTATATATGCATATTCATGCTATTTTGAAAGTATTTTGCATATTAAAAATATACAGAAAAAAATTGGGTATCAACAACTGCCCCTTTTTACCTGGGAAGGATGAAAGAGTTGTCGGGTAAAGATATGATGACCAATTTTGACCGAACGAAAGGGTTCGAGGAGACTTAGGCCATACTCTGGCTTTTGAGCTGCCTACATATCCCTGATTTTACAGGAATCAGGCCATATGTAGTTCAGGATCCGTCGGCGGAGTAGGCTTGATGGAGACTTTCAAGAACGGACGCAATATTCAGGTTGGGGTGGATGGCTGAAATCTGATATGGATGCGGGAACTGGAGCGGGATCGGTCTTGTTGAGGTGGACATTACTCATCGATTTACCTACAAATAAATAATACAAGCATATATTGTGCGTAAAATTAAACATGATGCAAATTCCCGTCGGACCATGAATGTTTGTCCTCGGACGGTTAGGATGACGTTCTTAGACTATGGTGTCCTGGGCCATGAAGTGTATAATAAAGGATTCGCAGGCCATGAAATAATGCTCTCGGGCTATGAGAATGATGCCTCCGAACCATGATGCCTTTGAATAATGATATGCAAGAGATTAAAAAAGGAAAGGGGGGGGGGGTCCTCAGGCCATGGCATGGTGTTCTCGGGCTATAAAAATGGTGCCTCCGAACAATGAAGCCTTTGGACAATTTGGCGATCTTTCAGCCCATGAAATGCAACAGATGGCGAACTTTCAGCCCATGAGATGCAAATGTAGAGGTGTCGATCTTTCAGCCATGCAAACGTAAATAAGATGGCGATCTTTCAGCCAATGCAAACGTAAATAAGATGGCGATCTTTCAGCCAATGCAAATGTAGAAGTGGCGATCTTTCAGCCAATGCAGATGTAAATAAGGTGGCGATCTTTCAGCCAATGCAAACGTAAATAAGGTGGCGATCTTTCAGGCATGCAAATGTAGAAGTGGCGATCTTTCAGCCAATGCAAATGTAAATAAGGTGGCGATCTTTCAGCCAATGCAAACATAAATAAGATGGCGATCTTTCAGCCAATGCAAATGTAGAAGTGGCGATCTTTCAGCCAATGTAGATGCAAATAAGGTGGCGATCTTTCAGCCAATGCAAACTTAAATAAGGTGGCGATCTTTCAGCCATGCAAATGTAAAGGTGACGATCTTTCAGCCAATACAAACGTAAATAAGGTGGCGATATTTCAGCCATGCAAATGTAGAGGTGGCGATCTTTCAGCCAATGCAAACGTAAATAAGGTGGCGATCTTTCAGCCATACAAATGTAAATAAGGTGGCGATATTTCAGCCAATGCAAATATAAATAAGGTGGCTATCTTTCAGCCATGCAAATGTAGAGGTGGCGATCTTTCAGCCAATGCAGATGTAAATAAGGTGGCGATCTTTCAGCTAATGCAAATGTAAATAAGGTGGCGATCTTTCAGCCAATGCAAATGTAAAGGTGGCGATCTTTCAGCCATGCAGATGGAGGTAGAGCTTAACCTCAGAAAGCAGAATAGTAGCCTTATGCAATGTAGAAATGCAGATGGAGCTAGCGCTTAACCTTGGAAGGCAGAATGGTAGCCTTATGCAATGCAGAAATGCAGATGGAGACAGATCTTAGTCTCGGAGGCAAAATGGTAGCCTTATGCAGGAAGTAAAAGCAAATAATAATAGAATTTTCTTAGCTGATAGCGGATCGTGATATTGCGACTGTTGGGGATACTGTATCTGCTGGGGACACTACGTGCGGATAGCAGCTGTGAGTAAGTGCAATGGTTCTAAGAGTCGTATTTCTGAGCAATGTGAGTCTCGTGAGTGTATATTGTATTTGATGATTTTGCAACTCAAGTGCTTGCATCCAAAGAAAAATCATGAGTTTTGTAAAGGGGGGAGGTTAGTTCGTATCCCTGTTGGCTCTTCTTAACCTGCTCGGCTTGGATTTGGTGATACGTATCATTGGGGTAGCGTTGCTAAACAAAGCGATTTCAGAAATAAACATGCATGATTTTGTAAAAAATATGACATAAGTGTATAATCAAGAACAACTTTTAGATGAACCGACGACTGTGACGTGGTCCAAGACATTGCAACCTTCCTTGTTACGGAATTTTGAGGGTCCTCCTCAAAATTCCGCCCCAGTTTACTGGGTTGCTGCTTCTGACTGCTGCTAGCGATGATTGGCTGAAATTAACTTCGGAATTTTGAGGGTCCTCCTCAAAATTCTGCCCTAGTTTCCAATTGCAGGGGGAAATGAAAGTTTTGTTGAATTGTGACCGAACCCATAGGGCTGCCTATGTATCCCCTCTTAAATGGGAATCAGGTCAGGCGTAGTTCAAATTACATCACAAAGGAAAGCATAAAGATTATACATAGTAGCACTTGACTGCATCTGAATTGATCGGCTTTGGCCAGACTTTTCCATCCATTTCCGCAAATATGAGGGCTCCTCCTGTTAGAACCTGGTGAACCATGTACGAACCCTAATAGTTGGGAGAGAATTTCCCTTTGGCTTCATCTTGATGCGGGAAAATTTTCTTTAACACCCGCTGCCCCGGTGTGAATTGTTTTGGCTTGACTCTTTTGTTGAAGGCTCTGGACATCCTGTTCTGATAAAGCTGGCCGTGAAAAACTGCATTCATTCTCTTTTCATCTATAAAAGCTAGTTGTTTGTAATGATTCTTTACCCATTCTGCATCGTCTAGCTTTGCTTCCTATATGATTCTTAATAAGGGAATTTCCACCTCGGCGAGAATGACGGCTTCTATACTATAAACTAGCATATAGGGGGTTGCCCCGGTTGATATGCGAACTGTGGTGCGGTATCCCTATAAAGCAAACGGTAGCTTCTCGTGCCACTGCTTATGCTTCTCTATCATTTTCCTTAGTATTTTCTTGATATTCTTATTGACGGCTTCTACTGCTCCGTTCATCTGAGGTCTGTAGGCTGTAGAATTCTTTTGTTTGATCTTAAAGGTTTCACACATGACTTTCATCAGGTCACTATTGAGATTGGAACCATTATCAGTGATGATTGATTCCGGAATCCCGAACCGACAAACGATACGGTCGCAGACGAAGTCTGCCACAACTTTCTTAGTCACTACTTTGTAAGATGCTGCTTCGACCCATTTGGTGAAATAGTCGATTGCTACTAGGATAAACCTGTGCCCATTAGAGGCGGAAGACTCGATTGGTCCAATAACATCCATTCCCCAGGCAGCAAACGGCCACGGTGAGTTTGTTGCAGTAAGCTTGCTTGGAGGTACCTTTATCATGTCTGCATGTATCTGACAGCGGTGGCATTTTCGGACATACTGGATGTAGTCTGTCTCCATAGTCATCCAAAAGTAACCAGCACGGAGTATCTTCTTTGCTAAGACAAAACAATTCATATGTGGGCTGCAGGTCCAAACATGGATTTCTTCTAGTAGTTTAGATGCTTCCTTCGTGTCGACACACCTTAGTAATCCCAAATCAGGAGTCCTCCTATATAGGATTCCTCCCCTCTAAAAGAAATTGTTGGACAACCTTCAAAGTGTGCACTTCTGAGTACTGTTAGCAAGTTCTGGGTATTCTCCATTTGCCAAATATTACTTGATTTCATGAAACCAAGGCTTTCCATCTGCTTCTTCTTCGACATGAGCACAGTAAGCTGGCTGATCATAGATCTTTACCGAAATGGGATTAATGAAGTTCTTGTCTGGATGTTATATCATGGATGATAAGGTGGCCAATGCATCGGCGAACTCATTCTGAATTCTGGGAACATGTTGGAATTCCGTCTTTGTGAACCTCTTTCTCAATTCCTGTACATGTTGCAGATAAGGGAGTATCTTGGAGTTCTTGGTCGCCCATTCTTCTCGGACCTGATGTATAAGCAATTCTAAATCCCTCATTACTAGCAACTCTTGAATGTTCATGTCGATGTCCATTTTGAGACCTAAGATGCAGGCTTCATACTCAGCCATATTGTTGGTACCTGGGAATCTGAGTTTAGCGAACACCGGATAATGCTGACCGGTTTTCGATACAAGGACTGCTCCTATGCCAACTCCCTTGAAGTTTGCTGCTCCATCGAAAAACATTCTCCAACCGATATGGGATTCTGCAATATCTTCTTCTTTGAATGATACCTCTTCATCAGGAAAATACGTTTTCAGGGGTTCGTATTCTCCATCCACGGGGTTTTCAGCAAGGTGATCTACTAGTGCATGTCCCTTGATTGCCTTCTGAGTTACATAGACAATGTCAAATTCACTCAACAAGATTTGCCACTTGGCTAGTTTTCCAGTAGGCATGGGCTTCTGGAAGATGTACTTCAAAGAATCCATCCTTGATATGAGATATGTAGTATAGGCATAGAAGTAGTGCCTCAACTTATGAGCTACCCAAGTTAAAGCACAACAGGTGCGCTCTAACAGAGAATACCGGGCCTCGTACGGGGTGGACTTCTTACTGAGGTAATAGATGGCCTGTTCCTTCCTCCCCGTTTCATCATGTTACCCTAGAACACAACCAAATGCTCTATCCAATACTGCGAGGTAGAGTAATAGAGGTCTACCTGGCTCGGGCGGGACCAAGACTGGTGGTGTTGACATGTACTCCTTGATTTTGTCGAAGGCTTTTTGGAAGTCATTAGTCCATTTGGTAGCTGCCTCATTCTTTAACATCTTAAAGATTGGCTCATAGATAACTGTAGATTGTGCTATGAACCGGCTGATATAGTTAAGTCTCCCAAGAAACTCATCACGTCCTTCTTGTTCTTTGGCGGTGGCAACTCTTGAATAGCTTTGACCTTTGATGGATCCAGTTCTATTCCTCGGGACTTACAATGAACCCAAGTAGTTTTTCGGCAGGAACCCCAAATGCGCACTTCGTGGGATTCAGTTTTAGGTTGTATCTTCTCAGTCTATTGAAGAACTTCCTCAAATCTTCCATGTGATCAGTGGCTTTCTTGGACTTGATGATAACATCGTCTACATATACTTCGATCTCCTTGTGTATCATATCGTGGAAAATGGTGGTCATGGCCCTCATGTAGGTGGCCCCATCATTTTTTAATCCAAATGGTATCATCTTGTAACAATACATCCCCCATGGCGTAATGAAAGCCGTTTTCTCAGCATCTTCTTCATCCATCCAGATCTGATGATACCCTGCAAAACAATCTACAAATGACTGCAACTCATGCTTAGCGCAATTGTCGATCAGGATGTGTATGTTCGGTAAGGGGAAGTCGTCTTTTGGACTGGACCGGTTGAGATTCCGATAGTCGATACAGACTCTAACCTTCCCATCCTTCTTTGGTACCGGCACAATGTTGGCAAACCACGTCGGATATTCTATTACCCCGAGAACCTTGGCTTTGACCTGCTTAGTGACTTCTTCTTTGATTTTCAAACTCATATCAGGCTTGAACTTTCTGAGTTTTTGCTTTACCGGCGGACATGTAAGGTCAGTTGGCAGTTTGTGTGCCACAATAGATGTACTCATACCAGTCATGTCATCATACGACCAGGCGAATATGTCCTCATATTCCCTTAGAAATTCTGTGTACTCTTCCTTTTCTGATGGCGATAAGTGGACACTGATTCTCGTTTCTTTGACATTCTCTGCATCTCCTAGGTTAACAATCTCGGTCTTGTCCAGGTTGGACTTAGGTCTGTTCTCAAAATTCTCAACTTCCTTAACAATCTCTTCCGGTATTTCATCTTCCTCTGAATCTGTGTCCGTTTGTTGCGTTGTCTCGTTGCATGTCACAATCATTGGTTCATCAAGATAAGTAATAGTAATGCTGTATAAGCAAAGTAATGAGAGAGAATAATAAGAGTAAGATTTATAGGGAAAATCGAAATGCTTTGAAAAATTCCATAAGTGTTTTGAACATTGAAGATCTTATTGCGAAATTTTAAAATGCGAAAGGAAAGTCAACTAGTAAAAATGAAAGATAGTGCATGATGCTTGTTCAGCCTTGCTACCCCGAGGCTTTCTGGGCTCTGGTGGTTCTTATGGTCCAGTTATTGAGGCATCCTCCTCTGCTCACTGCTTGTATAGAAGGGCCTTTCTCCCCCCCTCCTCGAAAACAACACAACAATCCATATCATTGTCTTCCAGGAACAAATTCCTTACTGCTGTCAGTGCTTCCTCTTCTTCTGACCCTTAGATAACATCGACTGGCTAGAAAGTCTGCTTCAAATGTGGTATTAGCTGCTCCAGCGGATAGTAAGGGCCGCACCATAGTGGTGACCAGTTGTTGAATTCCTCCCAAGTGTACTCATATCCCAGACCAAAGGTGGTGCCATGTTTCTTTAGTTTGATAGGCTTAGCGACTCCTTGGAGGTTCTTGCCAAGTCCCTTGCCAGGTTCGTATCCGTTCTAGTTCAATATGCTTTCAATTTTATTGTCCCACCATTTGTCCTTGTCGATAACGTTGACTCGCTCGATGTGGTGATAGGTCTCCCCGCCTATCTTTCTTCTGCCTCCGATTGCTGGGATGGTCTGGCGACTGTATATGGGATTGCTACCCTTGCCACGAATGATCACCTCTTGGTGGTTCCACTCAAATCTCACCGCCTGATGTAGTGTTGACGCTACGGCCCCATCGGCATGAATCCATGGTTATCCCAATAACAAATTGTAAGATGCCGGCACGTCTATTACTTTAAAATCAACATTGAACCCAGTGGGCCCCATTTGCAAACACAGGCTAATTTCGCCAATGGTGGACCTTTGGGAACCGTCGAAAGCTTTGACGTTGATGGCCCCGTCCTTGATCTCATACAGCCCCTTTCCCAATGTCTTGAGAGTTACCAACGGACAAATGTTAAGGCTGGACCCTCCATCAATTAGGATTCTGGTGATAAAATAATCTTCGCATTGCACGGTGATGTGCAACGCCTTGTTGTGACTTAACCCTTCTGGTGGCAGCTCATCTTTATGAAAAGTGATATTGAGACTTTCCAATACTTGCCCTACCATGTTTTCCATCTCTCCTCCGGTGATATTGCTTGGTACATATGCCTCACTTAGTACCTTTAGCAGAGCATTCTTGTGTGCCTCAGAATTTTGTAGCAAAGCAAGTATGGAGATCTGCGCTGGTGTTTTGTTCAGCTGGTCAATGACCGAGTATTCCTTGGCTTGTATCTTTCTCCAAAGATCGTCTGGACCTGTCTCAATGATGGGCGACCAATTGGAGGCCTGCTTGCTTGACTCAGCTAGGTGTTCCGGGGTATAGACCCTACCACTTCTTGTCATACCCTGTGCGGCAATAGTTTCCTCGAATCTAACCTTGCCTTTCCTCCTTGCCTCAGCTGTATAGTCCCATGGTATAACCTTTGTGTGGAATAGCATCACGACTGACATTGCTATTGGGATTCAAGTGGTTATCTTCACCCCAAACGGAGCATGTTCCTTGGGTGGTAAGACTGCAACTTTGAATGGTGTAGGTGCATTTGTTGGTGACATGAATTTGACCTCAATCGGCGTTGGCGTCTTTGTAGAGGATGGTGCTTCAAACTCAAGTGGCATCGACATATCTACCTCGGCATCCCCAGAAGGCTGAATCTAGACTACAATCAGATTAAGGGTGACTATTGGCTCCTTTGGATCGTCGCCTTCTGTGATCAAACTGATCGATCCCTTGGGGTCCCAATCATCCTCTATTTCAATCATATGAACGTCTCCACTCGTATGGTTTGGCAGAGGGTTATTGCGGACATTTGGAGCAGGTTCCTTTGCTATAATAATTTTGTTGTCAATCAGAGCCTAGATCTTGTCTTTTAGGGAGCGACATTCATCGTGGTGTGTCCTTTCATGCCGGAATGGTATGCACAGGATTTATTTAGATTAACCCTCTGAGAAGGGTTCTCGGGGGTTATAGCAGGGATAGGGGTAACATAACCAGCATCTTTGAGCCTCTCGTACAACTGGTCAATGGGTTCGACAATGGCTGCATACTGTCTAGGAGGTCTGCGGTCAAAATTTGGCCGAGATCTAGGGAAGTTTTGGTGTGTAGGAGGTGATTGATGGTGGGATGGTTGAGCATTGTAGGCTTGGTAAACATGTTCGAGTTGGGAATATCTGGGTGAAATAGGTTGATATGTGGGAGGTGGAGGTGATTGATAAGTGGGTGGTGGAGTTTGATAATAGGGTGAGAGTGCTTGGTAGTTCGGAGTAGGGTGATATGTGAGTGGAGGCATTAGATAGGTTTGGTATTTGATAGGGGATTTGGTTCTCTGTACCACCATTACGGCACCTACGTCCCTTTTCTTGGATGTACCACCAGACTGTAAAGCCTTATTGGTAGTTTTCAAGGCTTCAAAGTTTGTAACCATATCACTTTTGATGCCTTCTTCGATCCTTTCCCCCAACTTGATGATGTCAGAAAATTTATGGCTTTCAATCAACATCAAACTCTTATAATACTGCGGGTCCTGAGCCCGGACAAAGAATTTGTTCATCTGTTCCTCTTCTAAGGTAGGCTGACCTTAGCAGCTTCGGATCTCCAGCGAGTAGCATACTCGCGAAATATTTTTGTAGGTTTCTTCTTTAGATTCTGAATGTAGAACACATCCGGTGCATTCTCCGTGTTGAACCTGAACCTATCCATAAAATCGGATGCCATGCCTACCCAACTTGACCACTTCTTCGGATCTTGGCTAATGTATCAAGATAGAGCATCTCCTTTTAGACTCCTCATGAAATGTTTCATGCGGATCTTTTCGTCCTTTCCTACTCCGACCAGCTTGTCACAGTACGTTCTCAGATGGACCCTTGGATCTCCTGTACCATCACACATTTCGAATTTCGGAGGTTTGTAGCCCTCGGGCATTTCAATATCGGCCTGTATGCAGAGATATTCATAGTTCAACCCTTCAATCCCCTTACTTCCTTCGACGCCCTGGATCCTGCTGGTCAATTTCTTAAGTTCTTCAGCCAGATTCCTGATGAGTGAGTCTTTATCATCAGACTCGGGTGTGCTTGAGATGGGTTGGGTGGAGTGTGGCCCGGTCTTCATGTAGATTAGGGTGTTATGATGGGTGTGAAAGTGGTCATTTGTGGAGTTCAAAGGTTCTGGGATGAGCAATGGAGTATTGTTGGAGGTTTGGCAAGTGTTGCAGTGGTGGTGAGGAACGAGATGGTTTCGTGACTTTGGGATATTTTGTGGAGGTGTGGGGTTCTGAGCATTTGGGAAATTAATGTGGAGAGTGGTAAGGTAAAATGACAGATTCACCAGATTCCGAACCTGATCAAGTTCTTCTTGGAATTTCAGCAGCTTTGTTCAAGCTGGGATGCGCTTTCCTTGGAAACCTGAGTACCATGAGTGACCTCGACCCATTCAGTTGAGCTCTCCTTTCTGGCATTGTTCAAATCTTCCATCTTCCCTTTGTTCTTGTTTCTGATAGGACTAAGAGGAGGAGTGGGTGGAGGGCCTCTGGATCTCGTTGAATAAGATGATGTTGCCAGAGTGCACGAACTAACCTTTGGGGAGGGGAATAAATAAGTAAAAACAAAAAGGTAACAAGTCAGTGAGGATTATAAGAAAATGTTGCGATATTTAAACACGTAGTGCAAGAATGTAAATCGTGTCCTATTTGGGAACTTCTTTGTGCCCGAAGTAGGCCTGGTGACAAGTTGATTTGGAGAACTTAGAATGCTAAATGCCTTATTTTATTGATAAAAGTAGAAGAATCCCAAATCGATCCTAAATAGAAGGAAAAAAAATATCACTAGTGGCCATTGGCCTTATTACATTTCTTAAAGCAAAAGAAAAACTCCTATCTATTTGGTCCCAGAAGGACCTTCCCCAGACTCGACATCTTTGGCTCCGTCGAACAGCTTTCCCAGCTCGTGAAGTCCTAGCAATAGGTAGGCTCTGGCTAGATGTCCGCCCTCATTTCCCTTAACATTTTGTCAATCCTCGATCCTATTGAGGAACTTCCTTTCTAGCTCCACTATGCCTCGCTCCAAATGTCCCAGTCGCTTGTTGGCATTGACAGCCATGTCTTTCCACTCCTCGATCAGCTTTTGGTTGGTTTCTTGTATCTCACGGTGCTTGATTTCACATTCTCGGATCCTCTTGCACAGTTGATTGTATTTGACCTGTGCCTCGGCCCTCTCATCTATGATTCTGTGGCCCCTAGCAAGTCCTGGCTGACCCATACCAACGTGATTAGATTCCAACCAGCCTGAATAGTATGGAGTACAACCAGGATGGTATCTGTTTGGTTTGATAGTATCTCTTCCCATGATGATCTTGTAATGCCACATATGCTGAGCTTGGCACTTATAAGGGCTGTCATCAGCTTGGAAGTCAGCCCAGAAGTGACTCATCTTGTCTACCCTTGGTATAACCTGCTTCCTACCAGCCTGTCTCATAACTCGGAGAAGGACATAAGGGTTGGTTCCCCTCAGACCGATTAATATAAAAAATGGGGCATCCTTGGATAGGACAATGAACTCCTCAGTAGGGAACTACTCGAACATCCATTATACTTGATCCTCAGTTAGATTTTCAAACAGCTCTAACCATCCCTTGGCGTCTTCTGGCTGGGCGAACATGTTGGACATGTAGTTCATTCGTTTCAGATGATGGAAAGCGATATGATCGTCCCAATCTCTTCGCTGAATTTCCTGTCGGTATTTGATCGCGGCGAACTCAACCTTACATAACGGTAGGAGGAGCGAGCGCTAATACTTTTACCCGAATAGTGGTATCGGGGTCAATTTCCACAGGGAGCTTGGAATGGAGTTGCATATTTGTTTAGACTAGGAATGCGTGTTTGCTCCTAATTGTACTTCTACCATTTTTTGGTTTTTTGTTTAATCACTACTATTATCAACTACAAGTTTAAGCTAATTTATGCTAAAAGGGTATGTTCTAAATTGTGATTAATATAGAGAAAGGCACTAGGGTCGTGGCATCACCTAGGTGGTTAACTAACGGGTAGAGGTTACTAATAATAGATTGACATATTTGGGATCAATGCTATAACCGTGCACATTTGTACTCACTCCCATACCTCTCGGTAGAGAGAGCAATTTTGCCCAATTGACTCTCTCGAGCTCAATTGGGTAGGCCAATTAGACCAAGCAACTAGGGTTCAAGTAGGGTGATTACTCTCTCGAGGTTTAACCCGTTAATTGGGACTACCATTTCTCATGGATCCACACCAATCCCTTGTTGGGTCAATTCTGGGGTCATAGACTCTCTTTCTTAAGAAAGGTCAAGACCCACTAAGCTAGAATCAATGTTTGCAACCATCAATCCTTAATTAAACCATAAAATTAACCCAAATAACGAACACCCAATATCAATCTATCAGTAAGAAACAACACCCATTAATTACCCACACTAGGGTTGAGCCACAACCCTAGCTAATGGGTTTAGCTAGACATAATTAAAGCAGAAAATGAAGAAATAAAAGATGAAACAACCATATTAATTAATTGCTAATGCTAAACTACAATAATCTATGATGAAACTAAGCTAAAAATGCCCAAGATAGGCCAAAACATAAGTCTACCGAGTGCAGCAACTGTTAGTTGTACAAAACTTAACCTAAAAATGGTAAAATGTTCTATTTATAGTGGGCTGGAAAAACTGGACAAAAATGCCCCTGCGGGGTGAGTGCGGACCGCACAAAGATGGCACGCAGCCGCACTGGGTTGATTGACCTCTGAATTTTGCTCTCTGAAAATGGTGATGCGGACCGCACAAAGTTGGGGTGCAGCCGCATGAAAGGTTTTGCAGCTTCTCTGAACTTCACTGATGCGGGCCGCGTGACCATAGAGTGCGGCCGCATGGGGGGAAGCGCGGGCCGCATGAAGTTGGACGCGGCCGCGTGTTTTGCTTCTGGAATATAATACTCTCTGAACTTCTTGGACGCGATCGCATAGCAAAATTGTGCGGCCGCATGAGTGAGACGCGGGCTGCATGAATTGGGACGCGGCCGCATGAGGCATGGCTTGTAAGTTCACAGTCTCTAAACTTCTATGATGCGGCCGCATGACATGATGGTGCGGTCCGCACCAAGTTCTGAATGTCTTCACTCTGCTAATCTTTGGCACTTGAGCAGGTTTCACTCCAATTTGAGCCGATCTTTGACGATTTGTCACTTTATAGCTCAAACCTGCAATCAAGCGCAATCTGTAAGCTTTTTGGGAATATTTTGTAGCAATTTACACTCAAAGCACAGGCAAGTATGGGTATAAAACATGTTAAAATCCTACTTATCAGTATTCACCCATTTGGAGATGCTCCATAAGCCAAAACTAAAGTAGCAAGTTGCAGCCCTCAAAATGTTTGGCTCCTCGTTGACACTTCTCCAAGGCTCGGTATATCTCCGCAATAATCATGGGCACAATGCTGAATGGTTGCCCACTAATTCCCTCCATTAGAGTTTTGGTTACCATAGCTAGCCTGGTGTGGATTATGGCTTTCTTCATTGGAAACACTATCATCCCCAGGAAGAAAAACATGAAGACAAAGACCCTTCGGTGAATATGCCCCAATGATATGAGGGCGAACTCGTCAGGATAAGTACAGTAAGATTTGTTGTGACCGTACCTCTCGTACAAATAATCAAAGAGAATATACGACTCTTTTAAGCATGCCAAGTCTGGGTTCTTCTTTAGACCCATCATTTTGAGGAAACCTCTATCCTTGCGATTTTCCGGCATTAACAAACCCGGTAAAATGGTAAAATGTTCCTAGGCCAAAACATAAGTCTACCGAGTGCAGCAGCTGTTAGTTGTACAAAACTTAACCTAAAAATTGTAAAATGTTCTATTTATAGTGGGCTGGAAAAACTGGACAAAAATGCCCCTGCGGGGTGAGTGCGGACCGCACAAAGATGGCACGCAGCCGCACTGGGTTGATTGACCTCTGAATTTTGCTCTCTGAAAATGGTGATGCGGACCGCACAAAGTTGGGGTGCGGCCGCATGAAAGGTTTTGCAGCTTCTCTGAACTTCACTGATGCGGGCCGCGTGACCATAGAGTGCGGCCGCATGGGGGGAAGCGCAGGCCGCATGAAGTTGGACGCGGCCGCGTGTTTTGCTTCTGGAATATAATACTCTCTGAACTTCTTGGACGCGATCGCATAGCAAAATTGTGCGGCCGCATGAGTGAGACGCGGGCCGCATGAATTGGGACGCGGCTGCATGAGGCATGGCTTGTAAGTTCACAGTCTCTGAACTTCTATGATGCGGCCGCATGACATGATGGTGCGGTCCGCACCAAGTTCTGAATGTCTTCACTCTGCTAATCTTTGGCACTTGAGCAGGTTTCACTCCAATTTGAGCCGATCTTTGACGATTTGTCACTTTATAGCTCAAACCTGCAATCAAGCGCAATCTGTAAGCTTTTTGGGAATATTTTGTAGCAATTTACACTCAAAGCGCAGGCAAGTATGGGTATAAAACATGTTAAAATCCTACTTATCAGTATTCACCCATTTGGAGATGCTCCATAAGCCAAAACTGAAGTAGCAAGTTGCAGCCCTCAAAATGTTTGGCTCCTCGTTGACACTTCTCCAAGGCTCGGTATATCTCCGCAATAATCATGGGCACAATGCTGAATGGTTGCCCACTAATTCCCTCCATTAGAGTTTTGATTACCATAGCTAGCCTGGTGTGGATTATGACTTTCTTCATTGGAAACACTATCATCCCCAGGAACAAAAAAATGAAGACAAAGACCCTTCGATGAATATGCCCCAATGATATGAGGGCGAACTCGTCAGGATAAGTACAGTAAGATTTGTTGTGACCGTACCTCTCGTACAAATAATCAAAGAGAATATACGACTCTTTTAAGCATGCCAAGTCTGGGTTCTTCTTTAGACCCATCATTTTGAGGAAACCTCTATCCTTGCGATTTTCCGGCATTAACAAACCCGGAGTTTCCCATGGTATACCCGCTAATCCTCCTATTTCTTCTAGCAGGGGCGTCATCTCAATGTCCCCGAAGCGGAACACGGACCTATCACAATCCTAGAACAGAGTAGCAGCTTCTATGATCTTGTTGTTAGGTTGGACTTCCAGAAGAGAAGGTAGATTTCCTAGGTATTTCCGGACAAGAGTCTGATCACTGAAATGAAGATCCTCCCACCAGCTTAGCAATTTCGGGTGGATGTTGGTGACCATGCCAAATCTGGGGACTTCGTGCCTCATATTTCTGCAAGACAAAAGGGTTAGGCCCTTACCCCCACCAAACTCGACTATTAACTATCAATAATTGGCATAAAAACATTTAGTTCTCCAAATAAATGCACATAACGTGATGGTGTCCGTTTGGGTTTTAGGGAAACCCAGTGGACTTTGGACAAGGCTATCTTAAAGAGTCATTATATGGACAACATAACTGACTCGGCTAGTTTTGACCATGACACATCCACAGTTAAATAGAGTAAGGTTTCTATGGATTTTAGACTGGTACCCTTGAGCGGACAACTCAAGGGGGAAAGGCACGGAACCATCGACTACACCGTTGATCGACTGGTTTTACCGCAATTATGCCTTTTCTGGATTTAAAGGGGTGATAATATCGGAAGAGCGCAACCACTCATTATAAGCGTTGCTATGGTATTTTGTTTGACACGAGTGGAATATGATGTTGAGCATGATTATGCAACAATTAAAGCAGGTTATCACGTATTTGCACGTTAGGAAAGCAGTAAATATAATAGTTTTTTTCATAATTTAAAGCGGTAGTAAAGGAAAGCAGTAAAGGAAAGTAATAAGGGAAAGAAACAAAAAGACAAGTTAGTTTTGCAATCGAAAAGAAAAATTGAATATTTGAAAGAAATAAATAGATAATTGCGCATAAAGAAGCAGAAATTCACAATAATAGTCTAAAATGGTAAAAGCCTAAGAATCCCCAGCAGAGTCGCCACGCTGTCGCGCCCCCTTTTTCCTCGCGGAATCGGGTTTATGACATTTGGGAGGACAACTCATTCTCTTTTGGGAATTTGGGTTTGCATTTGAAGAGTTTCCACCTAATGATTAATGTGCATTAGGCCACCAAGAAGGTTTGATTTGAGTAACCAGAGATTGGGTAAGGGCTTAAAATTATTCCAAGGGGAAGGCATTAGGCACCCCTCAGAATCCACTAGTGTGGTTCCCGGCCAGACTATTGTTGTGAATTTAGGTGCAAATAACATGTAGGCAAATAAAACTTCAAATAAGAGGGGATTTTCACATAATGGTTACAAACAAAATTGGAAAGAATTAAAAGGAAGCTGATTTTCTTAAAAGAAATAGTTTGAAATCTTTTGAAGAAACAAAGAAACAAAAAGGAAAGGGGGGGGGGGTCCAAGGTTTATTAATAATATGGATCACCCCACACAACATCAGGTAATCACTCCTCAGTGAGGTGCTACATGAAACGTTATCGCGTGGTCATCATATCCATATCTACCCTTTCCTACCTCGTTGAGGTATTAAAGCGCGAAATGGTCTCGATTACTTATTGCATGATATTACCCGTCCCAATCCTATCAGTTCGGAGGCATTTAGGACTACTAATCCTAAGAGGGAAGGATATTAGGCTTATTTGTAGTTTCAAAGGCAAAATTCTAATGCGACATACAAAAACATGTATAGCAAGTTGGGGAAAGCACATAACAAGTAAAAGGCTCAGATATACCCCCTCGAACAAAGAAAGCACATAATTAGCATGACTTTCACTTACTGTTTATGGTCTGAGTAAGAACTTAAAGGTTGAGGCAGACTGATTTATTACATAATTCAGATAAGAAGCCCGAGTCAGGCCTGCCTACTGGTTGTAGCTAATAACACAGATTCAGTTTATAACTTTTATCCTAAGGCTTGCCTAAGTGTCGGACAAGGATCCTATAAGCATGGTATCTATTGAATTCAGGAAAGCCATGAAAAAATAATGTCTCAAAAAATAAACTGAGTACATGCTGGTAAAAAGGGGAAGTCAGATTATGAAAAGAAAGCGCACTTTAACGAAAATTTTAGGCTCTGAAACTGATGATACTCGTTATTACTGATTTTACATCTGACATTAAGTGAGGCGAATCATATTCAATTAGAAACTCCTATAGGCATGCTTTCTAGGTGTTACTGATTTAAAACCTTGAAGACGTAGTATAAAATGCAGAAGACTTGTTTTAAACTTATAAACATGATATCTAGATGCTGAATTCTGTTTAAGACATGATGCCCAAGTGCAATTGAATGTTTAAGTCCTATGAACATGGTAATTAGGTGCAGAAATTTGTTTAAGACCTATGAACATGATTTCTATATGAGAAAATGGATATACAGGATTCAGAAAGACCTATAGGCATATTTTCTATATGCATATGAATGTGCAGAATACGAAAACTTATAGACATGGTATCTATGCATAATTCAGAATTCCTATAGTCGTGGTATCTATGTGAGAATACAGAATTCAGAAATACCTATAGGCATGATATCTACCCTTTGCATACATAGTTACCCGCTCTTTCACTAACCAGCACCAAATATTTATTACAAAATATCACAGCCCAGAATAAAGTAAAATACATCAGAAAAAAATAAAAGTACAACCAAAGGAGAGCCTGATTTGGACTTCATATCTGAAATATGAGGTAAACCAACTCCATAAGATCAAGATCCAAAGCCTTTCTCCCATTCGAGTGTGTCAAAGTTCCCTAAGAGCCTCAAAATGACTCCGGGCAATGCTCACACACAAATGTATTATCAGATTAGGACAAGTGTAGTGTGGAAGGGCTAGCCCTCAAGTGTCCAAGTTCAGAGGGAACTCAAGGTCCCAAGGCAAGGCTCACAAGAGGGGGCAGAACTTAAAGACTAAGAGGGAGTGCAAGTGCAGAAAAGAATTCTGAGAGAGGGAAAGGGGAAGGGAAACAGCTACAAATAAGTACACATAGGGGTATAGGAGAATGGGGAGGTTGTAAAGAGCCAGGGCAGGCTGTGGGCATACCCAGCAATGGTGAATGCTAGCACACTCATAAGCCTGTTAGAAGACACTATTAGAGGCTAGGATCCCAAGGGATCAAGCTTAATTCAGGGACAATAATTTGCATATTGCCATGCCTTAAGCCATAGCTCAAACACATAGGGGGCAGGGGTTTGGGATTCATAATAGAAATAGGCAAAAGAAATCAGCATGCTAATTTAAGTGTTGAACTATGCAGAAACAGTAAGTAGGCATGGATACAAAAGCAGTAAATAAACACATTGTCGTGGTGCTAAAACTTAAATCAGAACATACCAGTTTCAAAGAAACAAATAGAAAAAACAGTAGGTCTTGTAAACAGGCCACGACGCAAGCAAATAAGAGAGAATACTATTGTGTGTAAGTGTAGTTTCAGAAGAAAACTATGAGTGAGTGATCGATCCCTTGCTAATGAAAGAGTAGTGTATTTATAGTGTGAAAAATAGACAGAAATAAGGTAAGAAAACAATTAAGGGACTGGGGTATCAATTAAAAATCAATCAATACAAGATTTCCCTTAATTAAGGAACTTAGATTCAAATGGGAAAACTATTTAAGGGAAGAAATCAAATAAACATCTTGTGCGAAGCATGCAATTAGGGGTAAATACATAAGAAGTTACTTAATGGCAGAATTTTGAAATACACGGTTACATAAATAAGGTAAGAAAAATCAATTAGTAGCCAGTAAATCAAGGATCAGAGATTTTGTAATCATTGGTCCATGAGTGAACCAAGTCAAAAAAGCTGAGAAAAGTTTTAACTTAAGTCGAGTCACAGGGAAATCATCCAACAAGGAAAGAAATCAATCAAACCTATACAGAAGGAAGTCTGAGCTAATCACAAATTTGAAAGCCATTTTAGAGCTACAGAGAACACAGTAGAAGAAACGTAGTAAAAAACACACACAAAAGAAACAGAAAACCAGAGAAGCCTATAAATAACTCAGAAACCCTAGGTCGGAAAAAAATAAAGGGTTTTGAAAACATAGCTTTGAAAGAAATATCAAGAAATCGTTTAAAAATTTAGGCAAAACACGGATCTAGAACAGATTTAAAAAGATCAGAAAAATCTCAAAAGCTAGGGTTTCAGAGACCCAAACTGTGAGAAAGGCCTAGATTAAAGAATGAGGAATCGAAGCCAGGTTTGAAACAGACATAGCTTGTCGGAGCAAGGCTGGAGATGGCCATAAAACTTGAATCAACGAGGCCTGGACGAATCTTCTTCGTGGTCAGGCTATGAAACCTCAGCAAACAAGTGTGTATGCACCATGGAAGGTTGGTAGGTAGTGAGACCACCAAAGATTCAGGCCAGGAAATGGCCGGAGAAGATGGATGAGACTCATCGGAGAGGAGGGGGAAGGGGAAGGTTCTAGAGAGAACCAGAGATAGAGAGATAGAGAGAGAGAGTCGGTTAAGTGAGGGAAAATGAGAGGGGTTTGGGGGGGGGGTCATTTGGTTTAATTTAGGAAGGGTGAATGGTGGCCGTTGATCATTTTGATCAACGACCTGGATTAAATGGGGATCCAGGCGGGTTATTCAAACGGGTTGTGGGCCGGGTAGATTTAGGATTTGGGCTGGGTAATTGGGTTTGAGATTGGGTTTAATTAGGGGTTCAAATCTGGCCAAAATTGAAATGAAATGGGTAACATTTAAATAGCCACTTTTTCCCTTGTTTAATTTATAAAAATAGTAAAATAATTTTCAGAAATAAATTAAAAGCACTAAAATGATTAATAATATATAATTATCCAAATAAAAATACTGAAGTTAATTTTATAACTATAAACACCATTAAATCTTAAAAAAGGCTAATGTCGCAATTACATGCAATTTAGCTTTAAAAATATTAAATAAATTTATAAAAAATATGCAAAAATTATGTTACCTATATTTAATGCAAATATGAGAATCCGATAGATGAATCACCAAAATGAAAATCTTGGAAACAATTATTGTTTTTTTTTTGCTAAAATAAGGCAATAAATTGATTTAAAAATCCTTAAAATTAAGAAAAAAAAAATATTAAAACCTTGGGACATACTTATATATGCATATTCTTGCTATTTTGAAAGTATTTTACCTATTAAAAATATACAAGGAAAAATTGGGTATCAACAGGTTGGTGGAGCTGGAGGAGATGCCAATGGAGATTCAGATGGAGAAGAAGCAGTAGTAGGAGCATTAGCAAGAGCAGAGACGGGTGTTACTGCAGTTGGAGGAGTCGCCACCGGAGGTGACAATGCTATCGGTGGTGGAGAACTCTTCGGAGAAGCTGCCGGAGTTTTTTATTTCTTAAATGCATTTTCATTTTTTGTTTATTATATGTGTCAAATTTCTATTTACAAATTACACGTGTCGTTCATTAATTGACTTATTTGACACGTCATTAGTGAGTGTAATTCACGTATATGATATGTTGTACTCGAGTATTTATTTGATCTGGTTAATGGACACTTAAAGTGTCTAAATGGTAAAGAGTTTAGTTGAGGTGTTTATCTGGTCGTTGTGGACAACTTAGAGGGGTCGTTTATATATTTTGCCTAATTTTATAATTATTTGTAAATTGTAATAAACCGACCGAAATCGGTCGGTATACTAAAAAAAAAAATTAAATTCAAAATTTCCGACCAACTTCGGTCGGAAATTTCAAGAATCTGAGATTTCATTTGAAATTTTTGACCGAATTCGGTCAGAAATTTTGAATTTCTGGGGGAAAAATGAGATTTCCGATCGGGCAGAATATGCTTGCTTTTAAGCTACACCATCTGCCAATTACAATCAATATCCAGCCTATAATGACAGTATTTTAATGCTGCCATTCAACCATAATTAACCAACAACAACAACAATTAACCAACAACGACGCTACTAACAACCACAAATACAACAAAATGCTAATAATAACAACGCCAGCCGCAACAACAACTATACAAATGTTCAATAACAAAACACTACCAATTAGAGCCTAAAACAACCAAAACAATCCTCATTATGAACTACTACCAATTGCTTCAATATCAATTTGGAATTCACTAACATGGCTATCAAACCAGCCAAACAAGCTTATAAACTAAATAACGTGTCTCTCAAGTACTTAAACCAAAACAGCATCCATACATAAACTAATTGAAACCAAACAAATAAACAATAGCAGTGATTGACCAAACTAGTAAAAAGGAACGAAATAATATAGCTACCTCAATTAATATAAACTACTAACTATCCGAAACTCATCGATCACTCTCATAATACAACGGATAGTCATAGAGGCATAAACAGGAAACAAAACTAAACTTTAAAACGAAACTAATTACTGAAATCAGAGAAGAGGTTTTTACCAAAGACAACAACAATATAAGCAACATATTAATAAACTAGTTGAATCTAAACCACAATCTAGCAGTTAATTGAATCAAATAACTAACAGTTACTAACACTAAACGAAATAGAGGATTCTTATAAAAGACAACGGCAATATAAATAACATGTTAATCAACTAATTGAATCTAAAACACTATCTGAATAACCTGAACTAATAATAATTCAAATTAATATACTCGAGTCTAAACCAATAAAGTGACAACTCATAGTTGACAGAATCAGTAGCGAGGGACGAAATAATATGGCTAACTCGAACATATAGACGACTAAACTAAGAATCACTGAGAGAAGACTAACATCGCTGATTCACAACTAACAAACGACTAACTAATACCGCTAACTCAAACAAACGAGTAACCAAATTGACAAGTGATTATGCTGAAAAACTGAAATTTTAGTTAATTATCACGATGAGCTAAACATGAACTAACAGAAACTATACTTGAAGTTTACAAACTTGAATCTATAACTAATTTCAAACCACTAGCAAAAAATATGAGATATCCGATCGAAACAAAGAACTAAAAGAACGAACAACATAATAATTCAAAATCAACAAACGACGACTAAAATCACTAATTAAGAAGAAGGAAAAAACAGAATTTAAACTAAACAAATAAAAACAATCTCAAAATCAGTCAACAAAGAAAGACATAAAATTGATGAACAATTGATTAGGATTTTACCTATACGCTCGGGCTTCAAACCAGTAGTACAACACGACTAGACGGCGAATCGATTTTCATGCCTTTTTTTCTCGATGTCAAATGCTGAAAAATACAAATTTTGGCAAAAACAAAGTTGATTCCAGCATTGTGGCAAAGAGAAAGAGAGGCCACGAGATCGTGTTCATGCTAGAAAAGAGGCTCAATAGCGGCAGGAGGTAGCTGGTCGAAATTCGGCCGAATTTTGACAGGATTTGGAGGGTTTTTGAAGGTTTTGGGGCATGGAACGGAGAAGAGGAGAGTAAGAGGAGACCGGTGGTGTAAGATTTTTGGAGTTTGGGGTGGTGAGCAGTGCCTAGTGTTTTGGTCAGGCTTAGATTTACGGGAATTGAGAGGGATTTAAAGGATTTGGGGTTTGGATTCATGGATAGGAGGTTGAGAGGGAAAACGAGTGAAATTTTGGGGTGGTTTGGACGACGGCTGCCGCCGGTGGGCGATTTCCAGCGGTGGAGCACAACGACGAATGGCTGGTTTGTGGGAGTGGCGAGAGAGTGAGGAGAAAGAGAAGAGAAAGGGAAATAAAAAGGGGGAAATGAGGCAAAATTTTGGGGAATGGAGGTTTTAAATTTTGGGCCGCTGATTTGAGGCCAAATTTGGTCCAATTCGGTAATTGATTTTTAAATTATTTTTATAATTAATTTAATTACAATACCAACCGAAGTCGGTTGGTTATTTTTTTAAATTATAATATTTAATATTTAACTTATATATATATATATATATATATATATATATATCAATTCAGTATTAAATATTATTTATTTAAAAGCTATTTATATAAAGGTTGACAAAAACCGACCGACTTCGGTCGGTAATTTCATTAAATTTATATTGTAATTATTTTAAAATTGTATTTGCGATCGAACTTGGTCGGAAAAATTTAATTAAAAGTTATTCCGGTTTGTAAATTATATATATATATAATTTTTGTTATATTATATATATATATATATATAATATTAAAAACCAATTGCCTTGGGCGGGAAAGAATAATTTCAAATATACCAACCTAAATCAGAGGGTATATTTGAAAATTTTTAATTAAAAATTATTTTTGTAGTTAATATACAAGTATGACCAGGTCTTGGTCAAATGTTGACGAATTTTTGACCGAGATCGGTCGGATTTTTTATATATTTGTTGTGGGACTATTATTTCCGTTATCAAAAATACTTTTTTGACTTTTATAACTAATTTACTTAATTTTCGATCGATTTCAGTCGATTTTATTTCCGACTGATTTCGATCAGTATTCTATGGTTGAATTTTGACAGTTTTCTAATAGTGCAGGCCTACACAGGAGGACGGCCAACCACGGTCTATATACCCTTCTCTTTGTCGTTATTGGTTCATAACGAAGACATAAACTGAAAAATGATGAGGACCCCGTTCCTGTCATGCGCACGGCACATACACCTAAAAAAGCAGAGTCTCGCATAAAGAAGAGAATATTTTAGCTTAATTTCCACTTGCTGGGATAAATAAACCATTGTTACACAAAAATGGAAAAAAGAATAAGGAATTCACATAATATTTAGAATTTTATGAAGTTTCGTGTGTTGTAAAACCAAAATGTCTGAGGAAGTAAACTCCGATATTTGAACTAAATATAGTGATTTTTGAAATATTATTTCTAAATCTAAACAAAGAATAATTAAGACTATTTGCTTTATAGAACATGAATGCATGCCTATTCACAAACTTTATCTCTTCATCCTTTTGTCAGAAAAGGAACTTAATTTAATACTCTAAGAAGGTAACACGGAGTAGGGTGTTTATCCTTAAAATTGGATAACAATTAAACTTATAATGTGATTTTAAGAACACGTGATTTCACCTATATCAATTGATAAATGTAAAGATCAATAATAGAATTAACAATAATATAAAACAAACTAGTGTTTGAACGGAGTTCAGCCCTTGAACTCGAATACCCTCGAACTGATTGGTGCAAGAACAGTTAAAATTTAACAAGCTGATAAACAAGAATATAAGTTGAATAGAAAGTATTGTATTACTTTAATATGCATGAATGTAAGGTCCTACAAAATGATTAGAACCCTCTTTATATAGTAGAGTAATCCTATCTATGGTACAATTCTAATTACGGAAGTATATCCAATGATTAGCCTAAACAACTGCCCTTGATTTGATCTGTTCCGAGATTTATCTTCGACCAGTCACGGATATCTCGCTTTTTTGTTATTGCGCTTTGCTCGAAGTCTGCCCTATTTGGTCTCGATCCCCGCCGGCCTCGATCTCGACATGCACTTCGATTCTCGAACTCGGTACCTTGTCTTCGTGCTTTGATCTTGATCCACTACGAGGCCTACCTTCGATGCAACTCCCGGGTCCCGATCAAATAGTAAATTGGGTAGGCCCAGTTTTAATCGTACAAATAGTCCCCTTATTTTTGGAGTGTAATGAGAAGAAACGAATTGAGCCTTCAATTTTGTACCTCGACCTATCATGACGTCATCCTCGTGATGTAAGCGAAGGAAGTGACTGAAACATCCCGTCGGTACAGTTCCCCAAGTCATTAATGAGCGTCAATTGGTGGTCGGCCACCAGTGTCTTTAAACCGTCGCCGTGAATCCCTTAAATAGGCCCCCTCTCTCATTGATACAATCTTTACATTCACTTTCTTCTAATCTCTTAAGCTTTTACATCTCTTAAGTTCTTCCTTTCTTCAAAAATCTCTAGGGTTTGTTGTTAATCTCCTTTCAAACACCAAATCTTATTCTCTTCTTTTTTCTTTAAACTCAAACATAAAATGGCGAAAATGTCAAAAACTGTTCCTCAAAAGGAAAAAGTTTCTTCATCGCGACCGGCCGACAGTAAAAAAATATTAGCACCGTGCCTTGAGGAGTGCGTTCCCCGGGGGGGGGGGTGTATCGTTACGTCCGACTTCAAGGTTGAGAAAACTTCGTCGGTCCCTAGTCGATGCGAGCCAATGTCGAGATATATGTACTTGATAACTGAGAGCGACCTTAAGTAGGTAAAGGAAGACTACCATTGGGAAGACAAAGAGGTGGTGATCCCCCCCCCCCCCGAAGAAGACATCACTACTCATGTGGAGGGTTTTCTAAGTGTTTACACTTACCCTTTCATACTGGGCCCTCTCGATCCCGTCATCATTGATTTTTGCTGTCAATACCAAATAACCTTAGGTCAAATCCATCCCTCTTTTTGGCAGATTGTTCTGCTCCGATTCTTTGCGAGCAAAGTCGAGCGGATGTCTTTCACCCTTGACCAACTCATCAGGTTGTACAGAACCCGTCTCTATTGAGGCGAGTTAATAAGACTTCAGCGTCGGGCTACCAAGGTGCTATTCTCGAGCATTGATGAGGATAAGGATCGAGAATAGATAGGCCGATTCATTCGAGCAAAGACTTCTGACCTAATCCTAGCTGAGAAGATGACATTTCTTGAGAAATGAAATGTGACGCATAAGTACAATCCCACCTATAGCATCCATTTATTGTTTTGTTTCCTTTGCTTCTTCTCATCGACATCCCTTTCTATGATGTAGCGGTCTCTTGGATGCCCGGTGCAATTCCTAACCTCAAGAGCTGGGATTGGGACCTGGCTTCGACCTCTTTGTACGCTGAGTGCTCATGGTATGACTTGGCAAGGGGCCGATGGGAGGCCAAAAATTATGGTAAGCCCCTTTTCGTGTATTTGATCGTTTTCACTAAAATGTCTCTTTTCATACTCACTTGATTTCCTTTCATATAGGCCTCAGACAGGATGCTGTCATGAGGCCCCCGTCCAGGGAAGAAGAGGTTCCAAACTGGCGAAGGATATAGAGAAAAAGGGTCTCGATCTACGAGGATCCAAAGCCCAAGAAAATTAAGGCTCGTAAGTGAAGACAGACATCATCCCTCTGCCTACTGATACAGCTCAGCTACAAAGAGAGGAAAAAGAAGAAGAAGAAGAAAAAGAAGATAAAAACGACGGCTCCGAACTGGTTGCCCGAGTGAAGAAAAACACTAAGGCCCCAAAGGCCGCTGAGTTGGTTAGGGTCGAAGAGGCTCAGCCTCGAACCGAAGAGGTCTCGGAAGAGGGCCCGAGCAAAGTCCCCAAGTCGCCGGAGACTAAGATGCCTCCCGCCGAAATGAGCAATCGGTGGGTATGCCTGAAGGTGCCGGATCGAGACCCTCCAAAATAAAGAAAACGCCCCAAGTGACTCGCTTGGGGAAATAATAATTGGAAATTCGCCAACCCTCACTACATTTTCCGAGGAGGCAATTCAGGTTGTCCAAGCTTTGAGGACTCCTGATGTGGAAGGAGCCCATAAAGTTGAGGACCTTTTTGGTGGTTGCTTCACATGAGTTGAATATGCCACCGACCTGAGTGTGGCATCGAGTCTCTTTGGTGAGGCTCAACGAATCCTGAGTCGGGTAAGTCTCAACTCCCTTCATGATATCACACTTGTATTTATTTCTTCTTGTCTAATTTCCTTTATTCTTTCTGAATAGGCCACTTACACTTCATCGGTATGCGTTTTCTAAATCCCGAGCAGAGCCAAGCCGATGCGAGATAGATCTTCAAAGGCTCACGGAGGAGAGAAATGTCCTCAAACTTCTCAACGGGCAAAATGAAGAGGAGATCAAGAACCTCCATGACGAATTGGCCACGACTCATAAAAAGCAGACTGACCTGATTGAGCAGGTAATGAAAATCTTAGAAGCTAAATGTATCAGTTCGGGGACGATGACTAACACTTCGATTTTACAAGTTCAGTAGAAGGCCGAAAAGATTGAACAACTCCGTGAGGAGGTTAACATGATAAGGGCGGAGACCCTAGAGTGGAAACAAAATATGGACCGCCTTGCCTTGGAGAAAGATGTTGCTCGAGCCCAACTGTCATCGGCCGAAAGTCAGCTTCAATGTATGAAGAAGGAAGGCTCAACTCAAGCCAAGAAAATAAAGGAGCTCGAAGCTCGACTGGCCGCCAAACTTGCAAAGGTTAAATCAGTGGCGAAAAAAGTAAAGGCTGACACTGAGGCGATCGTGGCCGTCTACCGATCTGATGCCGGAGCTGCTCAAGCTCAAGCAAAGGAAGTTGCTGATACCACTCAGACTCGATCATAGTGGGTCACCGAGCTTTCCAAGTGCCAGTCCCGAAGGGAAACTCTCGAGGAGATCCACGCTCGTGGCTTCGATCTCTCTATAGAGATCGAAAATGTGAAAGAACTCAAAACCGAAGCCAGAGCACTGGTCTCTTTCGAAGATGATGATTCCGGGAGCATGAGTGGATCCGAGAGCGGAGAAGATCGAGATGACGAAAATGTAGCTCCCAGGGAAAATTAGGCACTTAGATTTTTTGAATTTTTGTATAGGACCCTGATTGGTCCTTGTAAATATTTTTATAAAAGATCTCTTTGCTTTTTGACTTGTCTTTATTCCAATTTCTGCTTTGTGAAAATTCTGTTTCGTTCATACCTTGTGAAATTTTTGCTCATGAGTACGAAGCTAAGGCAATTTGATCGAAGTCAGACTAATGTAGTCTTTATAATCGAGTGAGTACTTGATCGAACTCGAAGTAGGATGACCCTTAGGTTTTAGTTGAGTGAGGACGACTTCTCGAACTGAAAAAATAAAATGGACCTTAGGTCCTTGAGTCAGGCCGATATGACCTTTAAAAAGAATGGCTTTTCTCCCTTTTCGGCTTAAAAAGTTAATCATATGAAAATTTGTTATGCCTTAGCACGAGATAAATCTGTACCCATTGTGAGCACCTAATTTTTGACCATATTTAAATTTTCACAATTACTTTAGTATATAAATACTTTAAAGTTTAATCCATATATTTTAGTCTTTATTCACATTTATAGGTTTTAGGCTTAATACATAGTTTACCACCCAACCTTTGGTCCAAATCCCCCTTACACACTTTCTATGGACGATAATAACCTTATATAAGAAACCTTTCTAAAGTGTATCTAGTACCCATCTCCTTTGACCAGATCCTGTTAATAAGACATCCGTGTATGTCACGCGTTTGAATTTACATAATTTTAGCCCATTACCTTATAATAACTAACCCTACCCGACCCTAACTGACCCTACCCGACCCACAAGGTAAAAGCGTTAAAACCAAACTTACCCAAGTCAGTACTCAAAATCCGATACATCTAGAAGGAGCTACTGTAAAGGCGATTCCGGCGACCATCGTGGATTTTCGATGGATTTATGCAGTTAATAGGTTAGTAATTTTCTTCTCCTTGCATTACCCGTTTATTTTAGTAGTGGGTGGGGTTGAACCTAGGTTTTTTTTTGAAATTTCTTCTATTTTGCTTAGGGTTATCGGACTTTTTAAAAGGGGAATCTTTTGTCATTGTCGATATGACTGTGAAGTTGTCGTCTTGTTGCCTTTACAGATAGTTTTTTTTATAGAAAATATTTGTCTTGTGTTTGCAAACCGTGTGTAAAGTTAGGGTTTAACTGATTATTGTAATAGCATTGCTTTGAACAATGTGATATGCTCTTGTCTTTGTCTCCACTTTTATATTTCATTTGTAGTTCTTTATTTTCAATTGTTGCATGTGGAAAGTCCATTTATTTGTCCCTTCTTTGTTTGCAGATAATGTCTTTTAAAATCATTACCCTCAGTTGATACCATGATGGGGTATTAGATCCTGGTAACTTTGCTCGTTATGTGGGTGGTAGTCAAACATTAACTTTAGATGTAGATGTGGATTTACTATATCTTATTGACCTGATGAACTACACTAGGATCTATGACTTTCAAAATGTGGCTGAGTTGTATATTTGTCCAATGGATACGACAAATAAATTGGTAAATATTCTCACAGACAAGGATATTTTAGACATTTGTAATGAATTGGAAGATGGGGATACCTTAGATATTTATGTGACTCATGCTGCCCCTTTATGTGTTGTTGACATAAATGAGGCTAGTAAAGGGGTTGGTGGGTCTAATAGTGGAGCTTTTAAGAGCACAACTGTCTTAGAAGAAGAGGAAGATAGTGAATCTGAATCTGAATCTGCCCCTGCTCATGAACCTACCCCTTCCCCTTCCCCTTCCCCTTCCCCTTCTCCTAAACCTGCCCCTGCCCCTGCACCTTCAAGAGAACAAGAGAGTGGAGTAGATAGTGAATCAGACTTTGATAATAGTGAAGGTGAGGATGATAATGAGAATGATTCAGACTTTGACAATAGTGATAGTGATGAGAGTGATGGAGTAGATTTACATGTTCCTGATGATAAGGATTATGGATCTGATGTTCATGAAGAATTTGTAGAGTGTAGGGATGAACTGAGGAAGTATAGAAGGAAAAGAAGTGAAAGGCCAAAAGATAGAGGTGATATTAACATAGGTGATGCAGGAGTTGATATTGGTTTTGATGAATTAAGAACTGGTAGCAAGCAAGATAGGTACACAGGCTTAGTAGGGACAGATGAGCCTTACTTTGGGTCTTCAGATGCTGAAAGTTTTCCTTCAGATGCTGAAGATGAATTTGATGAAGAACATAAGGAGAAAATGGCTGCCAATAGGAGAAAGAAAGCCCTGATATTTGATCCAACTGTCAAGAAAATAACCTGGGAGTTGGGGCTAATTTTTGAGAGTGTTGAACAATTTAGGTTTGCTGTTAGTAAGTATGCAATTCAAAAAGGAGTTCAAATTGAAAAGTATATTAATGAACCTGGTAGGGTGAGGGTAAGATGCATGCATCCAAAATGTCCATGGATCTTGGCTGCAAGCAAAGATGGCAGATCCAACAATTTTAAGGTAAAAAGGTATTGCCCTGTCCACAAGTGTTACAAAACAAATAAAAACAAGCTTTGCACCTCTAGATACCTAGCAAAGTTTTACAGGGATAAGATTGTGTGTCAACCAAATATGAAAGTTTGGGAGCTAATGAAACTCATTAAGGATGAACGGGACATGTATGTTGGTAGGTCTACTGTACATAGAGCTAGAGAAAAAATTCTAAAGGAGATAATAGGTGATGTGCATGCTGAGTTCAAGAGAGTCTATGATTATAGAGATATTTTATTACAGACAAATCCAGGTACAACTTGTGTTGTAAAGGTAGAAGATCAAGGTGAAGGTAAGCTTGTCTTCAATTCATTTTATATTTGCTTCTATGCTATGAAAAAAGGATGGTATGAGGGTTGCAGAAGGATAATTGGCCTTGATGGTTGTTTTCTAAAAGGCATTTGTAAGGGTCAACTTCTTGTAGCAGTATCAAAGGATGAAAATAATCAGATGTTTCCTATAGCTTGGGCCATTGTAGAGGTTGAGAACAGTTTCACTTGGACATGGTTTCTGAAGTGTGTGACTCATGACTTAGAGCTTCAAGATGGAAGGGATCTTACTATCATGTCTGATATGCAAAAGGTGAATATATTCTTCTGTTTCTATTTTCTGTCAATATTTATTTTTTCTAATTTCTGTTTCTGTTGGCAACTAATTCAATTCTTTTTATGTTTAAGGGATTGCTTAAAGCTGTATCAGAAGTGTTGCCTGAAAGTGAACATAGGTGGTGTGCCAGACATATATTAGAAAACTGGTCCAAAGATTGGAGAGAATTAGAGAGGAGAAACAACTTCTGGAGGTGTGCTAGAGCATCATGTGTAGCAGAACTGAATTTTCACCTGGACAGTTTGAATATGCTTGGGAATGGGATATGTGAGAGCCTCTTGAGGTATAACAAGGAAACCTGGTGTAAAGCATACTTCAACTGTGACAGGAAATGTGATATAATTGACAACAATATGTGCGATACATTTAATGCTTGGATACTTGCTGCTCGGCACAAGACAATTATCACAATGTTGGAGGAAATTAGAGTGAAGATGATGGAGAGAATAGGAAAGTTGAGGGAGTTTGCAGATACATGGATATGTGATATATCCCCAATTGCTATGAAGGTGTATCAGGATAACATGACCTAATCTATGAGGTGTACAATCAAGTGGAATGGTGAATATGGCTATGAGGTTGAGGATACCTCATTAAGAGTGGTGCTGAAGTATTGTGTGAATATGCAAGCTCAAACTTGTACATGCAGGTCATGGATGCTGAAGGGTATCCCTTGTGCTCATGCCATTGCTGCTATGCATTTCAAGAACCTTGACCCAATTAACTACATATCTCACTGGTACCACAAATCCACCTATCTGAAGGCATATTCAACATTCATCTAGCCTGTGTCAAACATGTAGATGTGTCCAACATCTACCAATCCAGCAATTGAACCCCCACCAATTAAAAAGATGCTTGGCAGACTAAAGAAAAAGAGAAGAAGAGAAGAAAATGAACATCCTACTTCTGGAAAGCTTTCAAGAAGGGGTATGGAGATGACATGTTCAAACTGTGGTGGATATGGACACAACAAGAGGAGCTGCCCTAAGAAAGCAAGGCCTGCAGATTCTACTCCAGCAAATGCTTCATATATCCAAAGATGTGGAGGAAAAGGAAGAGGAAGAGGCAGAGCAAAAGGAACAGGAACTCCAACTACTTCTGCCCCTGCTGCTGCTGGTAGAGGAAGAGGAACTGCTGCTAGTAGAGGAAGTGGAACTGGTAGTGGTAGGGGAAGTTCTGGGTTTGGACTATTTCAATCAAGCAGTGGGTTCACAAGTTTTTCTGTAAGTAGTTCAAAGTTAATTTTATATCTTGTTTGCTTTAACAACTTTACTGAATATTTTTTGTTTTTGGCAGTCTGGTGGAGGTAAGCCAAGAGTGGTCTTTCATGGTGGTGAAAAGAGGTCCTCAACAGATATTCTGGAGTGTGCATACAAGCCAAGAAGTGGTGTAAAATGGAATGGTAGACCAACCATTACTAGAAGACAACTTGAAAGAACTGCTGCAACTCGTTTCAGAACTGCCTTATCTCAATCCAATTTAAGTCAAGCAAGTTCATCATCCCAGCCATCCCAGAACAACCACTGAATTCAGTTATTGTCACTGTTAATTTATTTTGGAACTGCTGTAATTTCCCTTTGGAACTGTAATTTATTTTGGAATTTATGTTAGGTTAATTCGGAACTGCTATTTAGGTTTGTTGTTAGTGTTGTTATTTTGTTAAGGCAGCCTGCTGTTATTTTGGTATGCTGTAAAACTGGGCAGCGTATATTTTTGTTAAGGCAGGCTGCTGCTATTAGGTGACTGTAATGAATACCTTTACTCTGTGATGAAATATATTTTTAGTATTGTTTGATAATTTCTGGGCAGATGTGTCTTTAGTGTTGTATGAATGCTGTTATTTTGGTATGTTGTTAAGCATTTTTGCTGTCATTTTTGTATGCTGTTATTTCTGGAAAATTTAAGCATTTGAGCTGTATATCAGCCACTATTTGACTGTGTTTCAGTGTTTTTTCAGTCATAATTTGAGGTGTGTTTTAACTGCACTATCATCTCATACAACAACAAAGTCAAACAAAACAACATTAACAATTGCCAAAAAAAATTATTCAACTCACACTGTAACAAACTAAAACAAAACAACATTAACAATTGCCAAAAGATTTCATTCATTTCTAACAAAGGGATACAAAATCTACCAAATTACTTCATTCATTTTCTTACATTATATAACAATCTTTAGAACTACCTAACACAATCAACTTCAACACAATTGCAATTAAAATCAGCACACACAATCTCCTCCAATTTCTTTGGTTTCTATTTTCCTTCAACAATGCATCAAATGCCCTCTTCTTCTTCAGCATCCCCAAAATCACCATTTTCAAGTGCTCTGGAGTTGAGGGGTCAAACCACATAAAGAAATTACATGCCGATCGTCTGTCCCTCTGAAAAATTAAAGAGAGAAAATTATTACGGAATATAAAATCGATTAGAAACGTACAATTGATATTTACCTCATAAAATGGACATCACGACTGTATCACCACAGCTTCTTCACCACAATAACAAAATTTTCTCAGATTATGCATTTTCCCAAACCTTAAAATTGAGCCCTAGAAATTTAACCCTTATGTCAAAAAAGACAAGGAAGAAATAGAAGAAGATTGTAATATTGGCTTCGAGCTTCAAGAAGAGGAATAAATTTTGGCTTCAAGAAGATAAAATTTTCTTCAATTTAGAGCTTTCAAGGAGGAAGAAGAAGATGAAAATCGGGTTAGTATAGATAGAAATGGGTTAAGGCCCTTTTAATCTTTTAAAAAGGGTCGTTGGAATGTGTTTTTGACCGTTTATTAACGACAGAAATTGTCTTGAAATAGTGTCCACGCGCTTGGTCCAGTTTGTATTACACACGCTTAGACCTGGTCAAAGAAGGTATGTACTAGGCACACTTTAGAAAGGTTGCGTGTGTAAGGTTATTATGGTCCACAGAAAGTGTGTAAGCGGGATTTGGGCTATAGTTCGGGTGGCAACTTGTGTAATTTCCCTAGGTTTTATTTAAGAAAAAAAAAACAAAAATCAATAGTATTATTAACTTAGCATTTTTCTTTTTCCCTTTAAAAGAAAATTTGGAATTTTTTTTTAAAAGAACAAGAGCTAATAAAATTGCGCCACTTGCCAAAAGATGCTTTTCAATCCACTTCTCACAACTAACTCCGTGATGACCCGACCAGTCGTATCATGAGTTACCGCTCCGTTTCCCCCATTTCTACTTTTTATGCTTTATGTATCCATGTTATGTGGTATCAGGTTAGTCAGATCGAATCCGGAATGATTTTGGTAAGGTTTGAGACACTTAGTCTCTTTTGAGGAAGCTTAAGTTGGAAAAGTCAACTGGATGTTGACTTATGTGTTAGAGGGCTCGAATGTAAATTCCGATTGTTCGGATAGCTTCGGGGAGGTGATTTGGGACTTAGGAGCGTGATCAGAATGAGTTTTGGAGGTTCAGAGTAGATTTAGGCTTGAATTGGCGAAGTTGATATTTTGGCGATTTCCGGTTGGTAGGTGAGATTTTGATATAGGGGTTGGAATGGAATTCCGAGAGTTGCAGTAGCTACGTTGTGTCATTTGGGATGTGTGTGCAAAATTTCAGGTTATTCGGACGTGGTTTGGCTGGGTTTTTGATCAAAAGCGGAATTCGAAAGATTTTGGAAACTTATGCTTGAATCCGGTGTGTTTTGGTTGATTTGATGTTGTTTGAGGTGTTTTGAAGATTGGTACAAGTTTGAATAAGGTTTTGGGATATGCTGGTGCTTTTGGTTGAGGTCCCGAGGCCTCTTCGGATGGTTGACGGGGAGTTTGAGGAATTGTTGCAGCTGCAGATTTTGCTGCTTCTGGTATTTCCGCACCTGCAGATTGGGGAATGCAGGTGCGATGCTGCATATGTGGGAAAGGGGTCGCAGAAGCAAAATTTGGTAAGATGGCAGGAAACCGCAGAAGCGGTTAGAGGAACTGCACCTGCGATGCCGCAAATGTGGGAATGGCACCGAAGATGCAAAAAGTGGTGAGTTAAGTGAAAAACTGTAGAAGCATTTGGTTGGCCGTAAATGCGGTACCGCAGAAGCGGAAATTGGGCCGCAGATGCAAAATTGCCTGGGCAGAAGGTATAAATTGTGTCCTTTGTGATTTTGAGCTATTTACACCATTTCTAATTCGGCTTGTGAGCATTTTGGACGATTTTGAAGATGGATTTCAGGAAAACTTCATTGAGGTAAGGAATTTGGACCTAAAACTCATCCCTGTGGTATTATTTCACGGATTAGAGCCATAATTAATGGAATTTAAGGGTTAAAATTGGGGAAAACTAGGGCTTGGGAACTTAGACCTTTGATTGAGGATTTGAAGGACCATTTGAGGTCGGATTTCAGAACTTTTGATATGTATGAACTCGTGGGGGATAAGGAACCTATTGATGTAAAAATTATTGAATTCCGATACGTGGGCTCGGGGGTCGGGTTTTGGTAATTTTGGGATTTTTATCGTATTTTGATTATTTTCACTTGGGCTTCTTTCTTTTAGCGTATTTTGACGTCCTCCTTCTGATTTTGGATTGATTCGATGCGAGTGGAGGCCGATTCGAGGGGCAAAGGCATCTCTAGCTAGAGATTTGACTGGTTCGAGGTGAGTAATGATTGTAAATGATGTTCTAAGGGTATGAAACCCCAGATTTGCACATCGTTGTGCTATATTGAGGTGACACACACGCTTGATGACGAGCGTGGGGTTGTGCACTATTGGGGATTGTGACTTAGTCTGTCCCGGATGATTATTTTACTGCGTATTTGACTGAAATCTATTTGCTATCATCATGATTTGGGCGGAATGCCATGGCCTTGTGCCAACTATTTGAATCCTTCGGGGATTTTTATTGATATTTCCTCACTGCTTTAACTTTATACTTGAACTCAGTCATGTTATTTTTCATTGTTTTCATACTCCGCCATGTCTGCTCTGTTTTATTACTTAAATGATCGTTCAAATGATAATTGGGCTGAGAATCATGTTTTACTGTTGCCCGAGTGATTTGTGAGGATTTTGACTGAGTAAGGCCGAGGGCCTATGTTGTGAGAAAATATTTGATACTGCATGTCTGCTCTGTTTTATTACTTAAATGATCGTTCAAATGATAATTGGGCTGAGAATCATGTTTTACTGTTGCCCGAGTGATTTGTGAGGATTTTGACTGAGTAAGGCCGAGGGCCTATGTTGTGAGAAAATATTTGATACTGATTATAAGGCTGAGGGCCTAAGATATGTACGCCACGAGGTGGCTTGATTGATATGAGGCCGATGACCTAGTGACGATGCCACGAGATGGCTTGATATTGCGCTTGGGCCGTAAGGGGGCCCTCCAGGAGTCTACACACCCCTAGTGAGCGCGGGTACCCATTGTGATATGAGATTGAGCCCGAGGGGCTGGTATTGTTCTGAGATTGAGCCCGATGGGCTAGTATTATTTTGTGATGTTGCCCAAGGGGCGGATTTGTTGATACAGTGCCCGAGGGGCGAACCTTTATGTATTTATATTTTCTTAATTGCCTACCAAATTACCTGCTTAATTGTTGAAAAAAGTCTTTTCATGAAGTTAAATTTGAGTTAAAGGATTTTTACCTATCTTTCATTGGTTTTCTGTTTTAAGGGTTTTACTGCTTCATTATATCATGCATTGTGCCTTACGTGATTTCCTGCTTTCAGTCTTTATTTATGATTATTACTCATTGAGTTGGAATACTCACTTTACTCCCTATACCTAGTGTGAAGATTCAGGTGTATCTGGTCCCGCTCCCGAGTGCTGATCATTTCTAGCTCAGGCGGATCCGAAGAGTCTCTAGGTAGCTGTTGACATTCGCAGCCCGGAGCTCTTCCCTACCTTATTCCTTCATGTTCTTAGTTTTCTGTATTAAACTCTGTAGTTTGATTTGGAGTATTCCGTGTTGTTAGATGCTCGTGACTAGTGACACCCCGGTATTGGGCTGTGTTGGGTTGTTCTTTCGCATATTTATACTATTAATTGCCTAAACCTTGGATTATTTATCATGCTTTAGACTTGAATCTTATTGTTTAATTGCTTAAAAGTCGAAATGGGAAGTGTCGACTGGCCTTGTCTTCACGAGAGGTGCCATCACGACCGGGTTTGGGTTTTGGGTCGTGACAAGTTGGTATCAGAGCCTAGGTTACATAGGTCTCACCAGTCATGAGCAGGTTTAGTAGAGTCTCGCGGATCGGTACAGAGACGTCTGTATTTATCCTCGAGAGGCTGTAGAACCTTTAGGAAAAATTTCACATTCTTGAATTCTTATAGTGCGTCCTTGATTCAGCTTGAAAAGTAACTCTTTGAATTCCTTCCATGCGTTCGTATGCGCGCATGAGCGCTCGGTATCGGATATGCATCAATGGCTTGTGATTCCCTGATCGAGGGGCAAGATGTGATCTCAGTGCGTTGATGTTGGGCCAGTTTGGAGGACTCGAGGCTGGATTTTTGCCTATAGCTTGAGCCCTGAGCTGTTAATTTCATGAGCGCGTGTTTCTAGATCCATATGTTTTGTTGTGTCCCTATTAAGGGAGGTGATGACTAGATAGTTACGTGACGAGTGTGATGTGACTGCGAGATGTATTCATGTGATTTGGAATCGACGAGAAGGCTCTACTGGAGGATACAGGGACTATTAGGTGCTCGATTTTTATCTTGATTTGAGGTATAGCCCCGAGTTATGGGTGTGTGAAGAATTTTTCCATGTTTCCTAGTTGGGAGTAGAGTAAATTTCATGTTGCAGTCTGAGTTCAGACTCAGTAAGTTTAAGTGACTGCGTAATGTTTATGGCGGTGGAAGGTATACAAAAATGCTAGGTTGAGGCAAAGCAGGTGGGTTATCTTCTGCAGAGTGTTCTGAGGTTGTGTGATCCTTATGTTGTTCGTTAGAAGATCTCATTTGCAAGTGAAATATATGTGTTGCAATTTAAGTTTGGGTTGCTTAAGAGAGTTGGTCTAACTATTACGAGAGTGAATGCGAAATTTGCATAAGAGTACCAGATGGTCTGTGTTTCACGAACTTATGAAGGATCAAGTTTAATCTCACTATAGAACTATGGCAATAATAGAGTATTTGCGTCATGAGTTATTGAGTGTGTTTTGATCTATGGCATCGAGCCAAGTGGGGGAGTCTGCCATGGATTAGTGGACTGCACGACTATGTGCTATGTTGGTTCTAGTTCGAGGCGTACGGGAGGTCGATCAGGTGGCGGTCATGCCCGTTTCTATGCACTTCCAGGCAGACCTGATGCTATTGCTTCAGATGTTGTTGTTACAGGTATTGTTTCAGTCTGCCACAGAGATGCCTCTGTATTATTTGATCCCGGTTCCACCTTTTCTTATGTGTCATCATACTTTGCTCGTTATTTGGGTACACCGCGTGAGTTTCTTGCTTCACCTGTTCATGTATCTACCTCGGTGGGCGATACTGTTGTTGTAGACCATGTGTACCGGTCGTGTGTGGTGACTATTGGGGGTCTGGAGACCTGTGTGGATCTTTTATTATTATGTATAGTGGATTTCGATATCATTTTGGGCATGGATTGACTATCTACGTGTCGTGCTATTCTGGACTGTCATGCCAAGACAATCACATTGGCTATACCGAGTGTGCCATGGATTGAGTAGCGAGGTGTGACTGATTATGTTCCCAGTAGAGTGATCTCATTCTTGAAAGCCCAACGTATGATTGAGAAGGGTTGTCTTTAATATCTAGCCTTTGTGAGGGATGTCGATGCAGAGACTCCCAGTATTGATTCTGTTCCAGTTGTGAGGGATTTTCCCGATGTGTTTCCTGCAGACCTGCCGGGCATGCCACCGGACAGGGATATCAATTTTGGTATTGACCTGGTGCCGGGCACTCAACCCATTTCTATTCTGCCGTATCGTATAGCACCAACGGAGTTAAAGGAGTTAAAAGAGAAGCTCTAGGAACTACTCGATAAAGGGTTCATTCGGCCTAGTGTGTCACCTTGAGGTGCACCAGTTCTATTTGTGAAGAAGAAGGATGGCACTATGAGGATGTGCATTGATTATAGGCAATTGAACAAGGTAACAATTAAGAACAAGTATCCTTTGCCTCACATTGATGATTTATTCGACTAGCTTCAGGGAGCGAGAGTATTTTCCAAGATTGATCTCCATTTAGGTTATCACCAGTTGAAGATCAGGGACTCAGATATTCTTAAGACAGCTTTAAAGACTCGATATAATCATTATGAGTTCTTGGGTGATGTCTTTTGGGTTGAACAATGCCCCAGCAACATTCATACATTTGATGAACAGCGTGTCAGCCTTATCTCAACTCATTTGTCATAGTCTTCATTGATGATATTCTGGTGTATTCGCGTAGTCAGGAGAAGCACACGGAGCATTTGAGAGTTGTTTTGTAGAGATTGAGAGAGGAGGAGCTTTATGCAAAATTCTCCAAGTGTGGGTTTTGGCTAAGTTCAGTGGCTTTCTTGGGGCATGTGGTGTCCAACGAGGGTATTCAGGTTGATTCGAAGAAGATAGAGGTGGTTCAGAGTTGGCCCAGGCCGTCCTCAACCACAGAGATTCACAGCTTTCTTGGTTTGGCGAGTTATTATCGCCGTTTTGTTCAGGGATTCTCGCATTACCCTTAACCAAGTTGACTCAGAAGGGTGCTTTATTTTTATGGTCAGACAAGTGTGAGGAGAGCTTTCAGAAACTCAAGACAGCTTTGACCACAGCTCTAGTGTTAGTTTTGCCATCAGCTTCAGGTTCATATACCGTGTATTATGATGCTTCGAGAGTTGGTATTGGTTGTGTATTGATGCAGGAGGGTAGCGTTATTGCTTATGCTTCTCGTCAGTTGAAGCCCTATGAGAAGAACTACCCCGTTCATGATTTATAGTTGGCTGCCATAGTTCACGCGTTGAAAATTTGGAGGCATTACTTGTATGGTGTGTCTTTTGAGGTGTTTACTGATCATCGTAGCCTCCAGGACTTGTTCAATCAGAAGGATCTTAATTTGAGGTAGCGGAGATGGTTAGAATTGCTAAAGAATTATGATATCACTATATTGTACCATCGGGGGAAGGTCAATATGGTGGCCGATGCTTTGAGCTGAAAGGCGGTGAGTATGGGGAGTTTGGCATATATTCCAGTTGGGGAGAGACCTCTTGCAGTTGATGTTCAGGCCTTGGCCAATCGGTTTGTGAGGTTAGACATTTTGGAGCCCAGTCGGGTATTGGCTTGTGTGGTTTCTCGGTCTTCCTTATATGATCGCATTAGAGAGCGCCAGTATGATGATCCGCATTTGCTTGTCCTTAAGGACAGAGTTCAGTACCATAATGCCAGAGATGTGACCATTGGTGATGATGGGGTATTGAGGATACAGGGCCGGATTTGTGTGCCCAATGTGGATGGGCTTCCAGAGTTGATTTTGGAGGAGGCACATAGCTCGCGGTATTCCATTCATCTGGGTGCCGCAAAGATGTATAAGGATTTGAGGCAGCACTATTGGTGAAGGAGAATGAAGAAAGACATTGTAGGATTTGTAGCTCGGTGTCTCAATTGTCAGCAGGTGAAATATGAGCATCAGAGACCGGGTGACTTACTTCAGCAGATGGATATTCCTGAGTGGAAGTGGGAGAGGATCACTATGGACTTTGTTGTTGGACTTCCACGGACTTTGAGAAAGTTCAATGCTATTTGGATGATTGTGGATCGGCTTACCAAGTCTGCGCACTTCATTCATGTGTGTACTACCTATTCTTCGGAGCGGTTGGCAAAGATCTATATCCGGGAGGTTGTTCGTTTGCACAGTGTCCCAATTTCCATCATTTCAGATAGGAGCACTTAGTTTACATCGCAGTTTTGTAGGTGTGCAGCGAGAGTTGGGTACTCAAGTTGAGTTGAGCACAGCTTTCCATCCTCAAACGGACGGGCAGTCCGAGCGCACTATTCAGATATTGGAGGACATGTTGCGTGCTTGTGTCATTGATTTTGGAGGGTCATGGGATCAGTTTCTACCACTTGCAGAATTTGCTTATAACAACAACTACCAGTCGAGTATTCAGATAGCTCCATATGAGGCTTTGTATGGGAGACGGTGTAGATCTCCAGTTGGTTGGTTCGAGCCGGGTGAGGCTAGGCTATTGGGGACAGACTTAGTGCAGGAGATGCTTTGGAAAAGGTGAAGGTGATTCAGGAGAGGATTCGTACAACACATTCGAGGCAAAAGAGTTATGCTGATAGGAAGGTTCGAGATGTGTCCTACATGGTTGGCGAGAAGGTTCTATTGAAGGTTTCGCCCATGAAGGTTGTTATGAGATTTGGGAAGAAAGGTAAATTGAGTCCTCGGTTCATTGGGCCTTCTGAGGTGCTTCGGAGGATTGGGGAGGTGGCTTATGAGCTTGCTTTACCACCCAGCTTGTCGAGTGTCAATCTGGTATTTCATGTCTCTATGCTCCGGAAGATATTGGGGATCCGTCTCATGTTCTAGATTTCAGCACGGTTCAGTTGGATGATAATTTGACCTATGATGTGGAGCTAGTAGCTATTTTGGGTCGTCAGGTTCGAAAGTTGAGGTCAAAGGATATAGCTTCAGTGAAAGTGCAGTGGAGAGGTCGGCCCATGGAGGAGGCTACCTAGGAGACCGAGCAGGAGATGCAGGGCAGATATCCTCACCTTTTTGAGGCTTCAGGTATGTTTCTTGACTCGTTCGAGGACGAACGTTTGTTTAAGTTGGGGAGGATGTGACAACTCGGCTAGTCGTCTCATGAGTTACCGCTCTATTTCCCCCATTTTTGCTTCTTTATGCTTTGTGTATCCGTGTTATGTGGTATCGGGTTGCTTGAATCGAATCCGGAATAATTTTGGTAAGGTTTGAGACACTTAGTCTCTTTTGAGGAAACTTAAGTTGGAAAAGTCAACCGGATATTGACTTATGTGTTAGAGGGCTCGAATATGAGTTCTGATGGTTCAGATAGCTTCGGGAGATGATTTGGGACTTAGGAGCGTGATTGGAATGCGTTTTGGAGGTTCGGAGTAGATTTAGGCTTGAATTGACAAAGTTGATATTTTGGCGATTTCTAGTTGGTAGGTGAGATTTTGATATAGGGGCCGGAATGGAACTCCAAGAGTTGCAGTAGCTCCGTTGTATCATTTGGGATATGTGTGCAAAATTTCAGGTTATTCGAACGTGGTTTGACTGGGTTTTGATCAAAAGCGGAATTAGAAAGATTTTGGAAACTTAGGCTTGAATCCGGTGTGATTTGGTTGATTTGATGTTGATTGAGGTGTTTTGAAGATTGGTACAAGTTTGAATAAGGTTTTGGGATATGTTGGTGCTTTTGGTTGAGGTCCCGGGGGCCTCGGGGTGATGATGGATGGTTGACGGGGAGTTTGAGGAATTGAGGATTGGGGACCGCAGGTGCGACGCCGCATATACGGGAAAGGGGTCGCAGAAGCGAAATTTGGTAAGATGGCAGGAAACCGCAGAAGCGGTTAGAGGAACCGCACCTGCGATGCCGCAGATTCAGGAATGGCACCGCAGATGCAAAAAGTGGTGAGTTAAGTGAAAAACTACAGAAGCGGTTGGTTGGCCGTAAATGCGGTACCGCAGAAGCGGAAATTGGGCTGCAGATGCAAAAATGCCTGGGCAGAAGGTATAAATTGTGTCCTTTGTGATTTTGAGCTATTTACACCATTTCTAATTCGGCTTATCAGCATTTTGGACGATTTTGAAGATGGATTTCAGGAGAACTTCATTGAAGTAAGGAATTTGGACCTAAAACTCGTCCCTGTGGTATTATTTCACGGATTATAGCCATAATTAATGGAATTTAAGGGTTAAAATTGGGGAAAACTAGGGCTTGAGAACTTAGACCTTTGATTGAGGATTCAAAGGACCATTTGAGGTCGGATTTCAGAACTTTTGATATGTATGAACTCGTGGGGGATAAGGAACCTATTGATGTAAAAATTATTGAATTCGGAGCCGTGGGCCCGGGGGTCGGGTTTTGGTAATTTCGGGATTTGTGTCGTGTTTTGATTATTTTCACTTGGGCTTCGTTCCCTTAGCATATTTTGACGTCCTCGTTCTGATTTTGGATAGATTCGACACGAGTGTAGGCCGATTCGAGGGGCAAAGGCGTCGCGAGCTAGAGATTTGACTTGTTCGAGGTGACTAATGATTCTAAATGATGTTCTGAGGTTATGAAACCCCGGATTTGCACATCGTTATGCTATATTGAGGTGACACACACGCTTGATGACGAGCGTGGGGTCGTGCACTGTTGGGGATTGTGACTTAGTCCATCCCGGATGACTATTTTACTGCGTATTTGACTGAAATCTATTTGCTATCATCATTATTTGGGTGAAATGCTATATTTGGGCCTTGTGCCAACTACTTGAACCTTTTGGGGATTTTTATTGATATTTCCTCACTACTTTGACTTTATACTTGAACTCAGTCATGTTATTTTTCACTGTTTTCATACTCCGCCATGTTTACTCTGTTTTATTATTTAAATGATCTTTCAAATGATAATTGGGATGAGAATCATGTTTTACTGTTGTCCGAGTGGTTTGTGAGAATTTTGACTGAGTAAGGCCGAGGGCCTATGTTGTGAGGAAACATTTGATACGGATTATGAGGCCGAGGGCCTGAGATATGTACACCACGAGGTGGCTTGATTGATATGAGGCTGAGGGCCTAGTGATGATACCACGAGATGGCTTGATATTGCGCTTGGGTCGTAAGGGGCCCCTCCAGGAGTCTGTACACCCCCAGTGAGCGCGAGTACCCATTGTGATGTGAGATTGAGCCCGAGGGGCTGGTATTGTTCTGAGATGTTGCCCGAGGGGCAGATTTGTTGATACGACACCCGAGGGGCGAACCTTTATGTGTTTATCTTTTCTTAATTGCCTGCCAAATTACCTACTTAATTGTTGAAAAATGCTTTTCATGAAGTTAAATTTGAGTTAAAGGATTTTTACCTATCTTTCACTGGTTTACTATTTTTAAGGGTTTTACTGCTTCATTATAGCATGCCTTGTGCCTTACGTGATTTCCTGCTTTCAGTCTTTATTTATGATTATTACTCACTAAGTTGGAGTACTCAATTTACTCCCTGCACCCTGTGTGCAGATTCAGGCGTATCTGGTCCCGCTCCCGAGTGCTGATCATTTCCGGCTCAAGCGGATCCGAGGAGTCTCTAGGTAGCTATTGGCGTTCGCAGCCTGGATCTCTTCCCTATCTTATTCCTTCATGTTCTTAGTTTTTTGTATTAAACTCTGTAGTTTGATTTGGAGTATTTCGTGTTGTTAGATGCTCATGACTAGTGATACCCCGGTATCGGGCTGTGTTGGGTTGTTCTTCTGCATATTTATACTGTTGACTGCCTAAACCTTAGGTTATTTATCATGCTTTAGACTTGAATCTTATTGTTTAATTGCTTAAAAATCGAAATGGGAAGTGTCGACTGGCCTTGTCTTCACGAGAGGCGCCATCACGACCGTGTTTGGGTATAGGGTCGTGACAAACTCACATGCACATTTTATTCCAAAAATAACAAAAAAAAGTCACACACACACTTATGTATACACACCCATAACAGATATGGAAAAGAAAGAGAAAAAGGGATTTGGCACAACAAAAAAAGGGGAAAAGGGGCTGGTCACGTTTTTCTTGGGGAGGGGCTTTTCTTTAATCTCTTTTAAATATATAAACACACACACACACACCCCACAATATAGACCTGGGAGAAAAGAACGAGAGGGGAGATCTGGTGGAACGATAAAAAAAAATACAGGAAAAGGCCTAACTCCGGATCGAGAAAAGAGAGAGCTGGTCGTTCCCCACCTTTGAGAACCAGATCTGGACCAAATCAAAACTAGGGGAGGGAGTCACAAAATAGGGGGGATTCAGAGAACAAAAGAAAAGAGAACGAGAGATCTGAGAAGAAAACAAAAAAAACAACAAAAAAACAGGGAGGGGGGGGGGGGGCGATAAGAACAAGGTCCAAAAATTAAAAATGGAGAGGTGAAAAATAGAGGGATTTGGAGAAAGAGACGAAAAAAGAGTTTAGACAAAAACAGAGAAAAAGCAGCTGCAGCTACCTTCTTCCTGTTCCTCGCTATATTCACTGCCATTTAAACTCACCCCAAATCAGTTGAAACTCCATGAAACTCAGCCATAAATACCAGTCCAAAACTCAGCTCGAACTTCCATGGAAACAAATCCAAAAGGAACCTAAACATCTCCAAAATTAGCTATGAAAATTAGTCTAAATCCACCGGTTAAACAGCTACGAAAAGCATCCCAAAATGCAATAGAAACCAGCTATGAAATAGCTCGAAAACAACTTCAAAATCAGTCCAAAATCAGCTCCGTAATAATCGTTAAAGTGAGGTGATGTTCGACTTCGCCGATTCGAGGTTCCGACGATGTCGCCTTTAGAAGTCTCCGATCTTGGTTCAGATCTCAAACAGAATTATTAAGTCGAACCTCTCCATTGTACATGGATTTGATAGCTCCCCTTGTAAACGAAAGTATGGCTGATTGAAGTTCGTTCTTGCTTCTTTCGATTTATATTTTTTGTTGATTTTTTTTATATTATGTGTGCTCGTGAATCTCTGTTCATGTGTTTGCTTGTAATATTTGTTAAAGAATTTTCATTAGTTCATACCCCGATTTGCCATAGATTTTGATTTTTTTCTTGCTGATATGCTTGTGTTGTCTAATTTTACGGTAGCATGTTAAAATAATCATACAATACAAGTTATTGAATTAGTTAATTTAGCTTAGGGAGTTTGGAAGGTTGGGTTTAATTCCGCTTGGGTTCTGCAGCGTCGATCTCTGGCTCTGCTTTATGCTATGCTTTACCCCTATAGCTTATTTCGTTTCTGTAAATAGTTGGTCGATGTGCTATGGGATTTGATTTAAAATGAATTGAAAATGAGTTATCGGCAATAGAGTCAGGCTAAATTGTTTTATTTCGAAAGAGATCTTCTTTTAGTTTAAATTTTCTTAGATATTTAATGTGCTGTAGATGACAACTTAGTAGTGATTTTAGGAATGAGAAGTGTTAGACTTTAAAGCTTAAAGTATTTATTAGAATTAATTTGGGCCAAAAATTAAATCCTATGAAGCCCAATAACATCACAATCATGCACCTCTTTTTTACAACTATCCATAACTCTTTATCCTTACAAAAATCTCAAAATTTTGGAAGAATAATGAATATTCGTAGAAATGCTTTAGGCGTGTATTAATAAATAAATTATCGTGATTATGTACACGTTCGCGTGACATGGTTACGATTTTCAAAGTTAAAACCAAGGTATGCTTTCTCGCAACTTTGGATGAAACAATCTAAATATTAATAAGTGTTACTAATTATGTACACGTACGTGTGACATGATTTATAGCGCACCTAACAAAACGATTACACGTACGCGTGACTCGTTCCAAGATAATTCTATTGTTATGAATGATCAAGCAATTAAAAGCGGTAAGAGGTAAAAATGCACATAGGTTCTAAAATAAGTAATTAGACAATTTAATTAAGTCAGGCATGATTGAAGCGACCGTGCTAAAACCACGGAACCCGGGAATACCTAACACCATCCTGATACATCTTACGTGCTATTTGTATATTTATTTGCTTTGGCTTGTATGTTGACTGGCTAAGGAAAGAAAAACAACAGAAAAACCAAAAGCGATGTAGGATAGAGAATTCACCCGGTCCTGAAAATTTCGGTATTTGAAAATGCCTCAAAACTTTGCCAAAATTTTTGAAAAATAAATAAAGGAAAATGTATTTCAAAAAATGAAAGTGAGTCAATATCATGTTTTTCCGGTTATGTCAAAATGGCCGAACTACGCGGGTTTGATTCTCACCGGATATGAGATACGTAGGCAAATCTCATCGGTTCTGGCCCAAATTTTGTTTTTAAATAATAAATCCAAAAATATTTTCCATTACTTGCTTCTTTAGAAAGTCTTTCTTTTAGACCCCAATTTTTTAAAAAATACAAAAACATTTTCTTTTAATGTCTTCTCAAAATCCAAAAATATTTTCATTCTTCTTCAATAATTGAAAAGAAAATTCAAGATTCAAAAATATTTACTTTTTCTTTAGAAGCATTTCTTTCATAAATTCAAAATAAAATTCCAAAAATATCTCGTTTGTTCTTTAGAAGTTTTTCTTTCGAAATTTCAAAAAAAGAAAAAGAAAAAAAAAAGTCAAAATTCCAAAAAAAAAATATTTTCTTTCTTCTTGAGAAGTCTTTCTTTTAATTTTTTTTTAAAACAAACAAACAAACAAATCGAAATCCAAAAATATTTTATTTTTTCTTTTTAAGTCTTTCTTTCGAAAAAAGTTCAAAATCCAAAAAAAAAGAGTTAGTTTATTTACGTTATTCCTATTCTTCCCGAACTATGCAAGATCTGATTCATGTTCCCACATGATACATAGGCTACCCACAACAGGTTCGATCAATCAAAAAAATGAAAAATAAAAAAAATGATAATAATAATAATAATAAGGACTGGCTGAGTCCATTCTAACGTGTCTTTTGTTTTGAATTATGAAGATAGCTTTAGTTGGTCGGTTTGTGGTAAGCGGACAACACAAGATCTAAAGAAAAATGATAACTGACATCGAAGCTGTTACAAGTGCTCAAGAGACTCAGGGTCAGAGGGTTCGACAAAAGTCTGCTGTGTTTGAGGAAAATAGAATACTGAAACAACAAATGACCAAAATGTGTCAAGCATGGGCCAATGACCAAGGACAACCTTGTCATGATTCACAATTTTCTACCCAGCAAGAGCAGTACCACTCGTACTTGTTTGATCTTCCTGCAAATATTGAGAAGCCTGCCCGAAAGATGGCATAGGAAGAAATGACTCAAAGACTGAAAAGCTTGAAACAAAAGTTGAAAAACATGCAGGGGTTGGCAGGTCAGAAGAGTATTGCCTTCAAGGATCTATGTATGTTCCCTGATGTTCGTTTGCCACTTGGTTTCAAGATCCCTAAATTTGAAAAGTATGATGGACATGGAGACCCCATAGCCCACCTGAAAAGGTATTGCAATCAGCTAAGAGGTGCAGGAAGAAATGAAGAATTGCTAATAACTTATTTTGAGGAAAGCCTTACAGGGGTAGCCTCCGAATGGTTTATGGATAAAGACATCTCGCTAGTATATCTGGAATGACATGGCACAGGCCTTTGTCAAACAGTTCCAATACAACATCGACATCGCCCCAAACCACAATTCCCTTTCAAACCTGAAGAAGAAACCAACTATGCCATTAAATGGAGAGAGCAAACAGCTAGATTTAAGCCACCCATGGATGATCACGAGCTAATCACTGTCTTTCTTCAGGCTCAAAAGCCAGATTATTTTCAAAACATGATGTTCGCAGTAGGTAAATCTTTCTCGGAAGCAATCAAAATGGGGGAAATGGTTGAGAATGGACTTAAGACAGGCAAAATTATAAGTCAAGCAGTTCTCAAAGCCGCAACTCAGGCTGGCCAGATTGAATCTGATAATTTTAGTGACATGAATGAGAAGGACGAAGAAATCATGATAACATAGGGGTCGAGAAGAGGTCCTAGGAGAGCATCTCGAAGGTATGACCAGCCTCGTCTTTTTTCTGATGATGCTCCTGAGCACTACTATCCACCGCAGAACTCACAATACTTTGTTGCTCCACCTCGATATGTTGTCAAGCCACCAAGATACCCCAGAAGGCACGCACCAGCACTGCAAAATCTCCACCAGCCTCCACAAAATTTTCAAGTACCCTATAACCTACATCCAAGCCAGGGGTATAGATGGGAACAAAGGTTGAAAGATAATTTTACTCCCATAGGAGAGTCCTATGAAAGCTTGTTTGAGAAATTAAAGCATTATGATATGATTGCACCTATTCTTCCAAATCATGTGGATCAATGTGCAAGAAGCTTTGACCCTTCTAAAAGGTGCGAATACCATTCCAATGCCCAGGGGCGCAATGTTCAAAGCTATCGGGATTTGAAAAGAGAAATATAAAGGATGATCTAGGAAAAATTGATTGTGATCCAAGACAGTGACACTTGAAATATCGTGCAAAATCATTTACCTACACATGATGATGTACACTTTGTGGGGATGATGCGTGGTGACATGGAGAATGAGAATCCTCTCGGAAACTTGCCGACTGAAATTGGAGAAGGCCATGGTGATTCTGATGAGCAAATTTGTGGCTAAATGTCAAGCTTAGCAATTGAAAAGTCATTCTCTCCTTACTATGAAGGAATCTTGATAGCTTGTTTTGATGTTTTTTCTACTATCTGGGTTATTTCAGGGTTGTCATCCAGATTTTATTTGTTTTATTAAGTCAAACCCTTCTATCCCTCCATTCTGTTTGTGTGAGTCTTGTCTGTCTGTTCTGTTGCTATTTTCATTATCCGGGTTGTTTAGGGCTGTAACTCGGATTTTAGGTTGTTTGTCTTGTTGTCAAACCCTTTCATTCTTTACTCAATGAAATACAGTTTGTACTTTTGTGTCATTTTGTTCTTAGTTCTTTTCTCGCTAGTTCTAATGACATGACATACATGCGGAAATTTTGACTAGATCTTAGAAACTGATTTAATCTGGAATTGTATAACTGAGAAAAAAACACTTTTGAGGATGAAAAAGTGTTGAAATACTTTGGAATTAAGGTCGAGTAAAATTCACCTTCAAATCATTGTGAAGATCGGGTTTGGGGATTTTGAATCAATTGAAACTTGGTCAAAAGTTTTACATTAATGGATGGAAAGTGTTTTTCGACCATGACACACCAAGAAGACAGACATGTTCATCAATGTTGTGATCGCGAAAAGATAGTATGTTTGGCATTCTCGAGGTTGGGAGGTCTTTTTTTTGCTACCCAAACAGTTAATACCCTTTGCCACCCTTTTGAGCCTGTATTATTTTCTTTGACCACCCTCTTTTGGAATCAGGTCTAGAGTCAAAAGTCAAAAAAAATGAAAATGAAAAACAATAATAACAATAAAGGCTCATGCCCTAAGAGTACAAACTGGGCCAGCTCTTTGAAAGTTCAAGTGGAAAAAAAGGAAGAAGAAAAGAATAGTGGAAGGTCCATGCCCTTAGAAAATAGAAACTGCGGCAACTTATTTTAGAAAAAAAGAGAAGAAGAAAAGAACTGTCGGATGCCCATGCCCCCAGAAGATAGAAGTTGGGGAAAACAAAAAAAGAAAAAAAGAAAAAAAAGAAAAAAAGAGAGAAAAAAAGGAAAAAAAGAAAGATGAAAAATAGTTTAGGTCAGATGTTTGAACTACGTTCGACCTGATTCCTTAAAAAAAGGATACGTAGGCCGCCTCACAATTCGGTCCAACCAAATAAAAATTCAAAAAAATCCCTAGTATCTGAAACTAGGGCAAAGATTTTATTTCACTTTTGAAGGAGTCGATTCCAAGAGTTGTAAGTCCACAACCCTTCATTTTGAGTCTACTTTGAGCCTTCATGCCGTCCCTTCTGTCCAACCCTATCTAAAATCCTTCCAAATAAAGACCTCCCGGTATGCCTTCAAGAATGCCAAGAGAAGCATGCAATGAGCAACTGTTATCACGCGACATAGAACACAGTCAAGTTGCTCGCACCAGAAAGCAAAAGAAAAAGAAAAAGAAAGAAAAAATAAGAGAGTCTTACTAGTGAAAACCTTCATGGGCACTGTAAGGCGACGATAAGCAGAGATGAATAAATGAGAGAGATTTGTTGGCAAAAATCCCTGGGGCACCGTCGAAAGTGAGTCATGAAGCCGATGCAAAGGATCGGCACGAACAAGCCCGACTTCAAAGGTCATAAGAATGGCAAAAGGGAAGATTGGATTAGTTTGATAGATCAGGCCGTTGAGTCCAAAATGCATGTCATGACCATTAAGGCTAGTTAATGAAAAAAAAGGAAAAAAAACTCTTCCTTCTATCCTTCCGACAGGGGCATTTCTTGTTAATACTTATTTCTTAGCATCATTGTGTCCTTCACTCCAAGTCAGTCCTTGTCAAAACAAACAAGAAAATATTTCAAAATCTGCTACTAGCTTTTCAGTTGCACAAAGTAAATTTGGCCAGCACACTCGATTGTTACTGTCAACATGCTTTGAGGATTCAAGCAAAGGCTCCCCCAAAAGACTGTTGTCAGCCTACTTGGAAAAAGCAAAGATAACTTGTGATTCTCTCTAACAAACAAATTGCTCAAAAGTAAGAAGTCATTCAAGATATCAGAAAAGGTCACCTAAGCAAAGATCTCCAGTTGGGATAAGGTTGATTGAGCCGCAAATACAAATGGTACTGGGTGTGAAACAATCTGAGTCAGTACCGAACAAAAGTCTCTTGAGAGCGACTCAAGCTGATCGAGCATAAAGTTTCTCAAATCTTTGCCTTTATCTATCTTGCTCGTGTGCATAAAGTTTTGCCATTTGCTCGTCATATTTTTTTCCTCCTAGGATAAAAAGTCCTAGCCTGATGGATTTTCCTCCCAATAAAAATCTTAGTCTGATGAATCTTTCTCCTAAGATAGGAAACCTAGTCTGATGAACTTTCTCCTAGGATCAAAATCTTAGTCCGATGAATTTTTCTCCTAGGATAGAAGACTTAGTCTGATGAATTTTTCTCCTAGGATCAAAATATTAGTTTGATGAATCTTTCTCTTAAGATAGAAAACCTAGTCTGATGAACTTTCTCCTAAGATAGAAGACCTAGTATGATGATCTTTCTCCTAAGATTAAAATCTTAGTCTAATGAATTTTTCTCTTAAGATAGAAGACCTAGTTTGATGAACTTTCTCCTAGGATAGAAATATTATTCTGATGAATCTTTCTCCTAAGATACCAAAAAAAAAGAGAAAAAGAAGAAGAAGAAGAAAAGAGACCTAGTTTGATGAACTTTCTCCTAGGATCAAAAACTTAGTCTGATGAATCTTTCTCCTAAGATTAAAACCTAGTCTGATGAATTTTCTCCTAGGATAATAATTTTTTTTAAAAAGGAAGTCTGGATTTGAAAAAAAAAAGAAAAAACGAGGGTCAATTTTTAGTTTTCTTAAGTTATTAATTTTTAGTTTTCTTGAAATTAGGGGTCCCGCCTGGAGAATAGGGTCAGTTTTTACTTTAGTCAAGCTTAGTTTATAGTTTCCCGCAAGCTCAATCTTAAATTTAGGAGACGCACTTCCTAATATGGGTCATTCAGGTTTTTTTAAGCAGACGCATTTGCTAGTCAAAATTTTCTTGGTTTTACTCACAAGAGATGCACATCCTAGTCGAGTCTTCAATTTTATTCTCATCAATAGCGTAGGTGATTTATAGTTCTGCTAACAACTTACAAATCTTCCTAGTGCAAATTGAGGCAGAAAAGTTTCTTTTATTTTGTCTGTTCTGCTGTAGTATCAGGCGCCCACCTGGAGAACAAGGGAATTCATTTTAGAGTCACTTCAAATTTCAAGTCAGTAGCACGCGCCCACCTGGAGAACGAGGGAAGTCATTTCAGAATTCAATTCAAGATAGAAGTAGCGGAAGCTTGCCTCAAAATACGAGTCGACAACACGAGATAACCAAAAGAATAAGTCTCAATCCCAAAAAAAAGAAAAGAAAAAGAAAAAAAAAAGAAAAAAAAAGAAAAAGAAAAAAGAGGGAAGTGAATCCAAATGCAGAAGCAGATGAAAGATGTGGACCGCTCAAGACATGGCTGAAGTCACGAGCACTGCATGTCCGGTCTTGATATGAAGAAGCCGTGGAAGAATGAACTAACACCTGCAGTTAACAAGCATCAAAATTCAGATCAGAGTCCGCATGAAGAACCAACCAAGACTCAAGATCAAGCTTCAGAAGACTCATAGATAGGAATCTTGTAACTCGTAGCTGATAGGCTTAGTTAATCCTTTTTATTTTTGATTTTGATGTAATAACAGGACTGCGGACCAGAGCCTCGACGGAACCTCGCCCGACTCTCAAACTCGTCACTCCATCATTCTTCTTGAACTACACACGACCTGATTCCCTTATAGCCAGGGATATGTAGGCTGTCCAAAACCAGGACTCGGTTGCACCCTTTCCTTTGTTTATTTTCCCTTTTTGAATAAATATTTGGTCAAAAATTAGTCACACGGCTCACTTTATCTTTGCTTGAAAATTTTTCATGTTCCCAAGCAAAGAGGGGCAACTGTGAGCAACTAATTTTTGACCATATTTAAATTTTCACAATTTCTTTAGTATATAAATACTTTAAAGTTTAATCCATATATTTTAGTCTTTATTTCACCTTTATAGGTTTTATTTTCGAAAATAAAAAAAATAAGAATCAATAGTATTATTAACTTAGCATTTTTCTTTTTCCCTTTAAAAGAAAACCTGATTTTTTTTATAAGAACAAGAGCTAATAAAATTGTGCCACTTGCCAAAAGATGCTTTCCTATCCACTTCCCATAACTAACTCACATGCACATTTTATTCCAATAATAACAAAAAAAAGTCACGCACACACTTATGTATACACACCCATAACAGATATGGAAAAGAAAGAGAAAAAGGGATTTGGCACAACAAAAAAAGGGGAAAAAGGAACTGGTCACGTTTTTCTTGGAGAAGGGCTTTTCTTTATTCTCTTTGAAATATATAAACACACACAAACAGAATATAGACCTAGGAAAAAAGAACGACAGGGGAGATTTGGTGGAACGACAAAAGAACAAAGGAAAAGGCCTAACTCCGGATCGAGAAAAGAGAGAGCTTGCCATTCCCCATCTTTGAGAACCAGCTCTGGACCAAATCAAAACCAGGGGAGGGAGCCACGAAACAGGGGGAATTCTTAGAACAAAATAAAAGAGAACGAGAGATATGGGAAGAAAACAAAAAAACAACACAAAAACAAAGGGGGATAACAACAAGGACCAATAATTAAAAACGGAGAGGTGAAAAACAGAGGGATTTGGAGATAGAGACGAAAAAGAGAGTCTAAAAAAATAGAGAAAACGTAGCTGCAGCTACCTTCTTCTTGTCCTCGCTACATTCACCGCCATTTAAACTCACCCCAAATCAGTTGAAACTCCATGAAACTCAGCCATAAATACCAGTCCAAAACTCACCTCGAACTTCCATGGAAACAAATCCAAAAGGAACCTAAACATCTCCAAAATTTGCTCTGAAAATCAGTCTAAATCTACCGGTTAAACAGCTACGAAAAGCATCCCAAAATGCAATAGAAACCAGCTGCGAAATAGCTCGAAAACAACTTCAAAATCAGTCCAAAATCAGCTCCGTAATAATCGTTAAAGTGAGGTGATGTTCGAGTTCGCCGATTCGAGGTTCCGACGATGTTGCCTTTAGAAGTCTCTGATCTTGGTTCAGATCTCAAGCAGAATTATTAAGTCGAACCTCTCCATTGTACTTGGATTTGATAGCTCCCATTGTAAATGAATTATGGCTTATTGAGGTCCGTTCTTGCTTCTTTCGATTTATATTTTTTGTTGATTTTTTTTTATATTATGTTTGCTCGTGAATCTCTGTTCATGTGTTTGCTTGTAATATTTGTTAAAGAATTTTCATTAGTTCATACCCCGATTTGCCATAGATTTTGATTTTTTTCTTGCTGATATGCTTGTGTTGTTTAATTTTGTGGTAGCATGTTAAAAAAATCATGCAATACAAGTTATTGAATTATTTAATTTAGCTTAGGGAGTTTGGAAGGTTGGGTTTAATTCCGCTTGGGTTCTGCATTGTCGATCTTTGGCTCTGCTTTATGCTATGCTTTATCTCCTGTAGCTTATTTCATTTATGTAAATAGTTGGTCGATGTGCTATGGGGTTTGATTTAAAATGAATTGAAAATGAGTTATCGACAATAGAGTCATGCTAAATTGTTTTATTTCGAAAGAGATCTTCTTTTAGTTTAAATTTTCTTAGATATTTAATGTGCCGTAGATGACAACTTAGTAATGATTTTAGAAATGAGAAGTGTTAGACTTTAAAGCTTAAAGTATTTATTAGAATTAATTTGAGCCAAAAATTAAATCCTATGAAGCCCAATAACATCACAATCATGCACCTCTTTTTTACAACTATCCATAACTCTTTATCTTCACAAAAATCTCAAAATTTAGGAAGAATAATGAATATTCGTAGAAATGCTTTAGGCGCGTATTAATAAATAAATTATCGTGATTATGTACACGTTCACATGACATGGTTACGATTTTCAAAATTAAAACCAAGGTATGCATTCTCGCAACTTTGGATGAAACAATCTTAATATTAATAAGTGTTATTAATTATGTACACGTACGTGTGACATGATTTTTAGCGCGCCTAACAAAACGAGTACACATACGCGTGACTCGTTCCAAGATAATTCTATAATTACGAATGATCAAGGAATTAAAAGCGGTAAGAGGTAAAAATGCACATAGGTTCTAAGATAAGTAATTAGATAATTTAATTAAGTCAGGTATGATTGAAGCGACCGTGCTAAAACCACGGAACCCGGAAATGCCTAACACCTTCTCCTGGGTTAACAGAATTCCTTACTCGTATTTCTGTGTTTCGCGGACTGTAAAAATAGAGTCAAACTTTCTCGATTCGGGATATTAAACCGGTGACTTGGGACACCATAAATTATCCCAAATGACGACTCTAAATTTGAATAAATAATTCCGTTTCGATTATTGTCACTTTAATTGAAAAAACTCCCTTATATCCTTTTCGGGTAAAAAGGAGGTGTGACATCCATTAGGATTTTCGACGGTTAGCATCATCGAAACCCTTCGCTTCATTACGCCTTAGCGTGAAATAAGCTTGTTCGAGAGTTCGAACAATCCGGTACCCCTTTAGGGTTTTCGAGGGTTGATGTTATCGAAACTCTTTATAATTTTGCCGAGGGTAGCTTTTTTTAACCGGTTTTGTGAAGATATTAGAAGGCCCGTTTTTATCACGGAATTCGAACGTCTCCGAACCTTGTCAGTTTGGCCGTAGCCTTTAACTTGAGATTTGCCTCTTGAGCTTGTTTCTCAATTATACTTCTAACTTGTTCAAAATGTTAGTCCTCAAGTGGGGTGGTCATGGGCTATAAAAATGAGGGTTGCCTTTTTAAGGTCTTATGATCTCGAGATTTTAGTAGTTCGATTTCATCGATTTTCGGACGGCAGTCCCTGAGTACGGGGTAAGTTGTTTGAACTTCAGTTGTGATCGGCCCTTAAGCATGTTTCCCCAATAGATCAAAAGTATGAAATTGTAAAGTAAAAATTTCTTTAAGGCAAGAAATATTTGGCAAGAAAAAATACTTCTCTCAATAGATTATACATGCGTACATGTTTGCCTTCAGGGTTTAAGTGATCTAAACATGCACGGTTCATTTGACTGTTTGGCCCTTACAAAGTTTTACCTATAGAGACTATGTTGACACAAAGTACCTTCATTGTAACAAAGTTAACATCCGAGGGTGAACCTCGGACACTGTTGAGTTGCTCTAAGTTAGCACAAACAATGGTTGCCTCATTACAAACCTTACCGGAAATATCCATTTGGGTTAAAAACCGGTCTAAGGGAAAAAAAGTGCAACGTGTGCTTTTAGACCTAAGGACTTTGTGATGAAGGAACCTTCGATATCTTCGGTTGAACACCTGCAATTGGTTAGTATAAAATGTAAATGAAAATGGAGAAGGTCATACCTTAGAAGTAATATCGTTTGAGGAGTGATGTGTTCCAATTGTTTGGTAGTTGCTCTCCGTCCATCACACCAAGTTTATAGGATCCTTTTCCGACGATATCGAGGACCTAATACGGTCCCTCCCAGTTCGGGCCAAGTTTTCCTTCGTTTGGGTCTCGAGTATTGGTGGTGACCTTTCTCAGAACCAAGTCTCCAATTTTAAAGTGTCGAAGATTGGTTCTTCGGTTGTAATACCTCTCGATCCGTTGTTTCCGTGTGGCCATTCGAACAAGGGTGGCCTCCCGTCTTTCATCTAGAAATTTGAGGCTCATGTTCATAGCCTCGTGATTTGACTTTTCCGTTGCATACTGAAACCTGAAGCTAGCTTCCCCGACTTCGACTGGGATCAGAGCTTCGACACCTTAGACTAAAGAGAACAGTGTTGCCCCTGTATTGGATTTTGACGTTGTTCGATACACCCAAAGGACCTGGGGCAATATTTCTCTCCATTTCCTTTAGCTTCGTTCAATCTTTTCTTCAAACTTTGAATGACTGTTTTGTTTGTTAATTTGGCATGTCCGTTCCCACTTGGATGATATGGCATCGATAGGATCCTTTTTATTTTGCGGTCTTCGAAAAACTTTGTCACTTTGCTGCCGACGAATTGCTTGCCATTGTTTCATATGATCTCGGCATGCATTCCGAATCGACATATAATATGGTCCCAAATAAAGTGTATGACTTCTTTTTTTTCTGACTTTCTCGAAGGCCTGTGCTTCAACCCACTTAGAGAAAAAGTCAGTCATAAACAAAATGAATATCCCTGGGGTCGATGGTAGAGGGCCGACGATATCCATCCCTTATTTCATGAACGGCCATGGGGACAGGACTGAGTGGAGTTGCTCCCAGGGCTGGTGGATCATCGGCGAATACCTTTGACATTTGTCGCACTTTCGAACAAATTCTTTAGTGTCTTTTTCCATATCGGCCCAATAGTATCCTGATCTGATGACTTTGTGAACCAATGACTCGGCACCAGAATGATTTTCGCAAGTGCCCTCATGAATTTATCATAGAATGTATTCAGTGTCTCCTGGTCCTAAACATTTTGCTAATGGTCCATCGAACGTTCTCCTATAGAGTGTTCCATCCTTGGCCAATGTAAACTGTGCGGCCTTTGTGCGTAGAGTCCTTGATTCTTTAGGATCCGATGACAACTTCCCGTTCTTTAGGTATTTGGTGTACTCATTCCTCCAATCCCAGGTTAGACTTGTAGAGTTTATTTCGGCGTGTTTTGATTATTGACCTTGAAAGTTGTACGACAGTCCCCGAGCTAAGTTCCTCATCTTTGATCGACGACCCCAAATTTGCAAGGGCATCGGCCTAACAATTTTTCTCTCAAGGTACGTGCTATAAGGTCCATTATTTAAATCGATGTAGAGACACTTGTAGTTTGTCTAAATACCTCTGCATTCGATCTTCTCGAACCTCAAAAGTCCTGTTGACTTGATTTACCACAAGTTGGGAGTTGCATTTGGCATCGATGACCTCCGCTCCCAAGCTCTTAGCGAGCTTGAGACCTGCAATCATGGCCTCATAATCGGTCTCATTGTTAGTTAATATCAAAGTTTTGATAGACTGTCTAATTGTATTACATGTGGGTGACTTCAAAACGATGCCTAGCCCGAGCCCCATCACATTCTAAGCGTCATCTGTGAAGAGGATCCACACCCCCGATAATGTATCTGACTTTAATAATAGTTCCTTTTCGACCTCGGGCACGAGGGCTGGCATGAAGTCGGTCACGCAGTTTGCCAAGATTTGAGACTTGATGGCCGTTCGGGGTTGATACTTGATATTGTACCTGCTGATCTCGACAGCCCATTTAGCCAATCGTCCCGAGAGCTCGGGCTTGTGCAAAATGTTGCGAAGGGGGTAAGTGGTTACAAAACAAATTGGGTGACATTGAAAATATGGCTTTAATTTCCTAGAGGCACTTATTAAAGCAAGCGCTAATTTCTCTAAGTACGGGTATTGGTCTTGGCTTCACCTAAGGTTCGACTAACATAATAAACTGGAAATTGCGTACCATGTTCTTCTCGAACTAAGACCCCACTTACTGCTATCTCCGAGACCGCTAAGTATAAGTAAAGTTACTCGTCCGCCTTTCGGGTGTGAAGCAATGACGGGCTCGATAGGCAGCGTTTGAGTTCCTCCAAAGCCTGTTGACATTCTGGGGTCCATACAAAATTGCTGTTTTTCTTGAGCAGTGAGAAGAACCGGTGACTCCTATCTAAGGACCTCGAAATAAATCGACCCAGGGCGGCTATGCGTCGTGTTAACCTTTGTACATCCTTGACATTAGCAACAACTGTGATGTCTTCGATTGACTTGATTTTATGGGGGTTGATTTTGATTCCTCAATTTGATACCAAAAAGCCGAGGAACTTTCCGACCCGACCCCGAATGCACATTTCTCCGGGTTAAGCTTCATGTTATACTTTTTCAGTATGTCGAAGGTCTCCTGCAAATGTTTCAAATGGTCCTCTGCTCACACGGACTTAACCAGCATATCATCAATATAAACCTCTATTGATTTACCTATTTGTTCTTCGAACATTCGATTTACTAGGCGTTGATAAGTAGCACCAGTATTTTTTAGTCCGAACGACATTACATTATAGCAATAGGTGTCTTATTTAATGATAAACGAAGTCTTTTACTGATCTTCCGGGTTCATTTGTATTTGATTGTTACCCGGAGTAGACATCGAGAAAACTAAGGATCTCGTGGCCGCCCCTGGCATCGATTATGCGATCGATATTCGGTAAAGGAAAGGAATCTTTAGGGCATGCCTTGTTTAAATCCTTATAGTCTACGCACATTCTAAGTTTGTTTCCCTTTTTAGGGACTACAACTATGTTTGCTAACCATTCAGGATATTTTACCTCCCAAATGGATCCTATATTGAGAAGTTTTGTTACCTCATCCTTGATGAATGCATGTTTTACTTTGAACTGAGGTCTTCTCTTTTGTTTTACCGGGCGAAACTTCGGATCCAAGCTCAGTCGATGCGTAGTGGTCTCCGGTGGGTTCCCTGTCATATCTAGGTAGGACCAAGAAACACAATCCATCTTATTTAAAAGAAATTGAACTAGTTTTTTTCTGAGCTCTAGAGTTAACCCCGTGCCCAGATATACCTTTTGATCGACAGATGCTCGATCAACACGATTTGTGCTAGCTCTTCGACCGTTGACTTTGTTGCATCAGAATCATCGGGGGTTATGAAGGTTCGAGGTATCATATAATCATCATCCTCGAAAGTTTCTTGCTCCTCCGCTCGGGCCGAGGCTAGTGATTGTGGTTGCTATTTGACCTCTCGCTTTCCCTTCGACTCTGATTCCTTTGTTGACGAAAACTTTGACACTAGTACTACATCATTGCAAACATTTCTTTGGTGGTGGTTTGTTCACCGTACACCGTTTTGATTCCTACTGATGTTGGGAACTTCAGGACTTGATGAAGCGTCGAGGGTACTGCCCTCATGGTATGGATCTAAGGCCTCCCGAGCAACGTGTTGTACTTCATGTCGCCTTCGATCACATAGAACTTTGTTTCCAGGATGGTCCCAGCCACATTTACTGGCAAAATGATTTCCCCTTTGGTGGTTTCACTTGCCATGTTGAAGCCATTAAGCACCTGAGTTGCGAGCACGATTTGATCTTGGAGGCTGAGTTGCTCTACGACCCTTGATTGAATAATATTTTCATAGCTTCCTGGATCAATTAACACACATTTAACTTGAATTTTATTCATAAGGATAGGTATTACCAGTGCGTCATTGTGAGGTTGTTCGATCCCTTCTGTATCCTCGTCATTGAAAGACAAGGTTTCTTCTAGTAAATAATCCCGGGTTTGTTTTTCCCTTGTGAGAGTCACCTTGGTGCGTTTGAATACCGGTCCTTAAGGAATATCGACCCCTCCAACGATCATATGAATCACATGTTGTGGTCTTTCTACTCGTTTTGCCTATTTGAATCCCTGTTTTTGAAGTGATTCTTGGCTCGATCGCTTAAGAATTCCCGAAGATGACCCTTGTTGAATAAACGAGCTACCTCCTCCCTCAACTGTTTGTAGTCTTCAGTTTTATGTCCATGGGTACCATGGTGTTTGCATATTTGATTAGGGTTCCTTTGAGCTGGATCAGTCTGTAGGGGTCTGGGCTATCTAGTATCCTTGATTCGTCCAATGGCTGACACAATACTTGATGCATAGAAGCTGAAGTTATATTCTAACAATCGTGGTGCTTCTGTGGGCTTGACATGTTTATCGAAGCCACTTTTACTCATGAGCCCCCGGGAGCTCTGTCCTCGATCATTCCTTGAATTATTTCGAATGGGATTACGTCCTAGGTCGGTGTTTTTACGATCTGCATTGTATGGTTGCTAACGATCTCTGTTCTATTAGGGTTCCCTGTCGATGTCCCTTTGAATTCTGCCGACGGGCATATTTGAGTAAATGAAACCGGAAAGGGTTCCCAATTGATAATCCTCGACCCTGTTTTTCGACTGATATCAATTATGTACATCGGCCCAGGTCACAACTGGATATTCAATTAAATTCTGCTTTAGTTGTCGTGATGCTATCAAACTTTGCTCGTTCAAACCTTGAGTGAAGGCTTGAACATCCCAATCATCTGTGACCGAGGGTAGGTCCATGCATTCCATCTGGAACCAAGATACGAATTCCCTTAATATTTCATTGTCCTTTTGTCTCACTTTAAAGAGGTCTGACTTCCTGGTCGCAACCTTTACTGCTCGGGCGTGTGCCTTCATGGATGAATCTGCAAACATGGCGAAGGAATCGATGGAATTGGGTGGCAAGTTGTGGTACCATATCATCACCCCCTTCGACAAAGTCTCTCCAAATTTTTTCAGTAGAACGGATTTGATCTCATCATCTTCTAAGCCATTCCCCTTTATTATGCATGTATAAGAAGTAAACATTAGGGTTTGTGGTCCCATTGTATTTGGGAATTTCTGGCATACGAAATTTCTTCGGGATGGGCTTCGGAGCCGCACTTAGAGGGAAAGTCTTCTGCACGAACTTCTTCGAATTCAAACCCTTTAAAATCGGGGGTGCCCCCATATTTGGTCAACCCGTGAGTTGTACGTTTCTACCTTTTTGTCATTAGCCTTGATTTCATTTCACCTTATTCGATCCGTTTAGTGAGTTACTCGAGCATCTTCATAATGGCGGGGTCAGTCCCCGATTCATTGGCGTTCGATTTCTCCGGCGCAGGTTCGACTCTACGAACAAACTCTTGTGATGTTTCGAGCTCAATTCGGCTTGGTGCTCTATTTGGATTTTGGAGTTGCGCTATCGCAGCTTGTTGAGTCTGCAACATTTCGAATATCATTCAAAGCCAAATTCTGCCTTCTTTACCGCTCTGTGCATTCTGATCGGCTGCTCGGGCATCTCTACGGATGCTATTTTCAGGGTCGACGCACAAATTCCCATTAATGGCAACATGAGAGCTGACATCGATGGGGTCTACGGCCGGTGGTCCATTAGGGTTGACTGGAGGTACCCCATTTCCCAAGGCGACTATGTTTTCGTTCTCGCCATGATGACCAAGGCCGTTGTCTGTGTGAGTGAGTGCTACTTGAGAATTTGACATGTTTATTCCTGAAATCAAAGACACTTATGAGAACAAGCGTAAAGCAGTGTATGTTATGGGAATTAATACTAGGTAATCACTATTATCCTTAGCCCCGCGGTGGGCGCTAAACTGATTACCCTTAAAATTGGATAACAATTAAACTTATAATGTGGTTTTAAGGACACGTGATTTCACCAAATATCAATTGATAGATGTAAAGATCAATAATAGAAATTAACAATAATATAAAGCAAACTAGTGTTTGAACGGAGTTCAGCCCTCGAGCTCGAATACCCTCGAACTGATTGGTGCAATAACAAGCTGATGAACAAGAATATGTGTGAATGTAAGGTCCTACAAAATGATTAGAACCCTCTTAATATAGTATAGAAATCCTATCTATGGTACAATTCTTATTACGAAAGTAAATCCCATGATTTAGCCTAAACAACCGCCCTTGATTTGATCTGTTCCGAGATTTTCGCCATGATCTTCGATCAGTCACGGATATCTCGCTTTTTTTGTTATTGCGCTTTGCTCGAAGTCTGCCCTATTTGGTCTCGATCCTTGCTGGCCTCGATCTCGACAGGCACTTCGATTCTCGAACTCAGTACCTTTTCCTCGTGCTTTGATCTTGATCCACTACAGGCCTACCATTAATGCAATTCCCTAGTCCCGATCAAATAGTAAAATCGGATAGACCCGATTTTAAGCGTATACACAGGGTGTATCTGCGATACCTCAATAAATAAAACAGCATGATGCTAGATCTAAACTAGTACACCCTTCACTTTTTCAATTTCGAGGTTGCGAGTTAGAGTCACTAGAGTGACAAAGTGGGAATTCATTGGGAGAGATTTAAAAAAAGAGTGTCCATAGACATGCTATAGCCGATGTATTAACAAAAACTAGGCTATCCAGCTTGTGAGTAGGGTTAAGTCCGGAACCAAAGTGATGTGAATTATTTGCCAAACGACCAAAGTAATGTGTTAAAAAAGGACACATTTACCAATTAACGCATATTTTGTATGTGTTATAAGGCAAGTTGTGTATGCGTTATGTCCTATATATCATACATACAAAACATTAAACATGTGTCATAAGTATATCTGTTGTTTTTTTTACACACTACCTTTATGGCAAATAATTCACACCATTTTGGTGAATTATCAAAAATAACGATTGATCTACCAGGAGCCATTGTAGTGCCAAACTTTGCCCCTCTAAACATGCCTAACTTCCGGACTACCCAGCAGGCCAAACTTTTCTGTATAGAAAAAACAATTTTGACATTATCAACTGTTTAGTGGCTTTCAACAAACTTGGCGAAGCCACCAATTGAAGTGCCTGTTAATTTACCGTGCTGTTTAATTGCACGTACTAGCAAACATGCATGTGCGAAGTGCGAATATGCGATGCACATGAAAATTGCAACATTTAACTATTGATTCATAGTTATTTTTTTTTATGTACGTGTTAGTTTTTCATGGCAAAATAAAAAAACTAGTCCTACTTTCATATAGAGGCGGAGTTGATTTGAAGTTTATAGATTCTTAATTGCTGCATAACTCATAATTCATTATAATTATTGGGTTCACACTAAAATACTTTATATATATATATATAATAAATTTCCTAATATAAATGTAAGATCTAAACAAAAACTACAATACACTACTTTCGCTTTGACACTGTCCTATTAAAGCAAAGTAATTACCATATCTCTAAAATAGAGTATCTAAAAACTAAAAGCAAATTGTAATTTAACAACTGATTGATTAGCTATGGTTAATTTTGTTTGAGAAAATACATAAAGACCCATTCAACTTGTCCTGAAAAATTATTTATACATCTAAACTTTACGGGTATCCTAACACCCCACTATTATTAAAATAATTATATTTATTTACTCCCTCCTAAGCCCCAACCCAACTATAATAACTTGAGTGGGAAAACACGCTTTTATTATGAAGCCACGTAATTAAATTATTCGGTAAATAAAAATAACACCCTTCCCCTATTTAGTAAAACATTCTCATTCACCCCGTTAGTAAAAAATTTCCAAATTGAAGAACCCTAATGCCCCACCTTCAAAGATTCGATTTGCTGAACAAAATCGATTTGTCTGACCAAAATCGAAGGGACCTGTTGCAAAATCCTTCGATTTCGTTGTTCCTTAGTGTTCCGTTTGTTGTTATTGTTTCATTTGACGAGTTGGTGGAAGACCCGTTCGAAGCTGAAGGTCTTTGAAGAATCAAGTTCAAACGTTATCTCCGTTTTAGTTTGGAGGTAAATCCATCAACCCTAGCCTTTTCTATTATCAACCCTAAATGTTATCTCCGTTTTAGTTTGTTTAATATCATCCATAACAAGGGGTTTGAACTTGCTTCAAATTTCTTCATTATAATGTTTTCAATGTAAAATCGAGTAACAGAAATACAATTTTTAAGGTGTAATAATAACCAAATTTCAGTTTTTTCTTGTTGGATGTATTATGACGTTTTATGTCGGGGTCTAATAGTAACTATTTATCCTTAATTAGTTTATTCTCTACTATATTCAGGTATTTCAACGTCTTTTGTACTTGTTACACTGAGGTTTTTCTATGGTGGAAAAATCTCCATGGATAAGTTACATTCCGTTTCAATGGACGATTATGTTGGTGGGATAATTACAGATTATGTAACCTAGAAAGAGTTTGGGTACAATAGTTCTTCTGCTGTTATTTATGTTAGACCACCTAATTGTCCTGGTTTAGTAGTAATTAAGGTTTATAGGGACCTTATGGGTATTTGTGAAGAGTTAAAAAGTGGGGATATTTTGGAGGTATATGTAGATCACAGGGTTGATGATGCTGTAATGGTCCCCCCTATATTAGAATATGTCGACCAAGTGTGTGTGGGGGGGGGGGATGGAATAGTGATCGGAGCCAACCCTACACCACTATGAAGTGGCGAGAGCGGTTGAAGCAACTTTTATCCGAGATGGTCAGGATCGAATCCACAGAGAGCTAGAAGTGGGAATTGGATTCCTATCTAAACTAGAGATGTGTATTTCTATTTGTAACGACCCGACTTGTCGTTTTAAGAATTAACGCCTCGTTCAGTGACTTAAGATCTTAAGCAGTTTTGTAATATGTATTATGACCCGCATGTGAGGTCGAGTTTGGTTTTTGGAAGATTCGGAGTTAAATTTAAAGAATAATTCTCATTTTGAAGCTTAAATAGAAAGAGTTGACCGGGGAGTTGACTTTTGAGCAAACAACCTCAGAATGGAATTTTGATGATTCCAATAGTTTTATATGGTGATTTTGTACTTAGGAGCATGTTCAAATTTAGATTTGGAAGTCCGTAGAACAATTCGACGCATTTTGGCGAAAGTTGGAAAATAGAAGATTTTTGGAAAGTTTGACCGAGAGTTAATTTTTTGATTTCGGGGTCAGAATTCAATTCTGAAAATTGGAACAACTCCATTATGTCATTTATGACTTGTGCACAAAATTTGAAGTCATTCCGGATTGATTTGATATATTTCGGCGCAAAAATATAGAAGTTGGAAGATATAAAAACTCATAATTTGATGCGCGATTCGTAATTTCGGCGTTGTTTGACGTGGTTTGAAGCCTCAATTAAGTTCGTATTGTATTTTGAAACATGTTTGTATAATTAGTTAAGGTCTCGAGAGTTTCGGGTGGATTTCAGAAGGTTAACGGAATGGATTTCGGACAGAAGAAACTGTTGCAGCTGCTGTTTTGGACAGCAATGGTGCAATCGAGGAGGCTACTTTGGAAGCTGATATCTCGAATTTTATAAAGAATCTGAAAATTTACAAAACACAAAAATTATAGCCCTTCAAATCTAGTTTCCATAAAATGAAACCATTCATCATTTTGATATTTGTATAGAAAGTTATGATCGATTTCATGAAGGCTGGTAATGCTGTTTTGTAATTTTCCCAGAAATTTCTGATGCGAGGAGCCTATTTTGGAAGCTTATATCACGAAATGCATAAGGAATCTAAAGATTTTCAAAACATAAAAGTTATAGACCTTGTATTCTAGTTTCCAGAAAGTTAAACCATTCATAATTTGGATATTTGTACAGTGAGTTATGACCGATTGAATAAAGGCTGGTAAAGCTATTTCTGGTGGACATTTAGTGACGACTTTTAGTAATGAAAATGGCTTTTAGTGACGGATGGGCAGAAACATTTAATCACAAAAAAATCAGCACTTTGCCATTTCGTTTTGGAATTTTTGGAGCTCGGTTCTTGGGCGATTTTCACGTGAAAACATTGGGGTAAGTGTTCCTTATCCTATATTGATTATATTTCATGATTCTATACTCATTTACATCATGAATCCATGAATTTATGGAAGAAAAATCAGATTTTTAGCAAATCTTCCAAAAACGAAAATTTAAGATTTGAAAGCCAATTCGATGTCGGAATTTGATAAAATTGGTATGGTTGAACTCGTATCGAAATGAGTGTTCGGATTTCGTGAAAATTATGTCGGGTTCCGAGAGGCGGGTCTCGCGTTAACTTTTGGTTGACTTTTTGAATGTGAAATTTTAAGTCGATGTTATATTATCCGGAATTATTCCCAATAAATTTTAATGAAGTTATACAATTAATTTGGATAGATTTGAGCCGTCCAGAGGTTAACTCAAGCAAGAAGGCGATTGTGAAATATCGGCAGAACTTCAAAAAAGTAAGTATCTTACCAAATCTTGTGTGGGGGAATTTTCCCTTAGGCGTTGAGTCTTATGTGGAAATTGTGTGATTTGAAACCATGTACGTGAGGTGACGGGTACATACTTGGTTTATATGTGCAAATTATGTTGGTTAAAATTCGGGGACACCGTTATGTATTAAATTAGAAAATTTTATGGGACTTACTAAATCTCTTATATGCCATGCCTCATTCCTTGTTTGCCGATGTTGTTTTGATATGATAATTTGAAGTGATTGCTACTCGACTTTTATGTAAACTCTGTGTTTGTTTGAGTTTCCATTTTTTTATGAAAAATACTTTCCTTCTTGATTTTTATCTATAAATAATTTAAATGGTAAATTGTGTTAATAAGGTGTATATTTATTTCATGAAGTTGTGATATTTGAGCACTTGTAGTGGAGTTTGTGAATGATGTGATAATTGAGCACTTGAGGTGGAAATCGTGATATGTTGTAATATTTGAACACTTGTAGCGCCCATGTACTGGATTCTTTCCTTGAGATTGTTGTGTTTTTACTTTGGGACTACAGATTGATATTCCGGGAGATTTCCCTGCACATATATATTTAGGACTACGGGAATGCACCCCGGAGATTCTCCCGTACTGGATATTTACTTTGGGACTACGGATCGATATTCCGTGAGATCCCCAGCACATATATTGAGGATACCAAGAGATCCTCGGGATACAAAGAGATCCCCAACACATATATTGAGGATGCTGAGAGATCCGCAACACATGTATTGAGGATACTGAGAGATTCCCGAGCATTTACGTTTGGGACTACGGGATGGGATCCCCTGTCGATGTTTCTGAGTATAGAGTGTCTAAACAAAAGAAAAGTACATAAGGGTGTGATGAGGGAACATGATGCCAAGTGTTAGGGTTCAAGTATTGAGACCTGTATTGTATGATTATGAGATGAGGTGTCACCGGGTGACTTATATTCGAAGGTTATCTATTTGAAAAGATTATACTCAAAGGTACTTATTTTCAATTAACTATTTTGAAATGTCACCGAGTGACTTATATTAAAAAAATATTATTTGAAAGAACTTTTATTCAAAAAAATATATTTATTCGAAAGAATTATATTCAGAAGACACTTGTTGAAAGAATTATATCTGAAGATATTTATTTGGAAGAATTATATTTAAAAGATAATTATTCGATGGAAGTACAAAATATATTTATTGGAAAGGAATATATTCTAAGGATTATTATTTGAAAGACTTATGGGTGAAAGTTTTACATTTGAAGGATTTGGTTAATTGGTTGTACTTGTATTCATTAGTTGTTGAACAATATTTATAGTGTTCTTGTTGCCTTGCTGTTTATATCACTGGTTGATTTTTGTTACTATCACTGCTAGTTGTTTTCCAGTACTATTGTATACTGCTATATTGCACAAGTTATTTGACTAGTAAGTGTCTGGACTGTACCTCGTCACTACTCCACCGAGGTTAGTCTTGATACTTACTAGGCACCAACTGTGATGTGCTCATACTACACTTTTGTACGTTTTTGTACAGAGCCAGGTATTGGAGATATCACACTCGGACAAAGTTAGTGTGTTGATCGCAAGGATTCAAGGTAGAGCTGCTTGGTCGTCACAATTCCTTGGGGTCTTTCTATTTTATTGTACTGTCAACTCTTATTCAAACAGTATTGTATATTCGATCCTTGAGATCATTGCATGTATTCAGTTAGAGTTCGTGACTCAGTATTACCAGTCTTGGGAAGTTGTTATAACTATTTATGTTGTTGGTTTCGACATTTGTTTCTATTTATAAAAAAATGGCTTCAAACGTTATTAAAATCGGCTTACTTAATCTTAGAGACTAAGTGCCATCACGACGCCGATGGTGGGATTTTGGGTCGTGACACTCTTAATTACTCTTCCAATCATCTTTTGTTTGGATATTAATTCTAATATTTATGCTAATGATAAGCTAAATTAAACTAAGAATGATTACTTATAGGGTTTTCTAATTAGTTAAAAATGCACTAGGGAAGTGACTTTCTCTTAGGTGAATACTTGACAGGATCTAAAGCCTAAGGCAAAGACGTTATGTTGGGGATTGTGATATAGCCAATGCACAGAATTACTCACTCTATACCTCTCGGTAGCTTGAGTGACTTTGCCTTAATTGACTTTCTCAAGACCAATTGGGTGTCAAAATTGTGCTAGCAATATAGGCTCAAGTCGGGTATTACTATCCCTAGGTTTAACCCTTTAATTGGGGCTATCAATCTCTTGATTATACCCTAATTCCTTGTTGGACTGATTTTCCTAGACTCAAGTTCTCTTTCTCAAGAAGAACCCAAGTCAAATAGACACAAATTAGTGTTTGCAACCACTAATTCAACATGGAAAATATAAATCAATCCAAATATCAACTACCCATAAACATCTAAGCCTCAAATCAAAAGACCCATCAAATACACACACTAGGGTTGAGCCATAATCCTAGCTAATGGGTCTAGCTACTCATAATAATGGAAGAAAACAAAGAAATAGATGAAGAAAAACCCATAAGATTTAATTACAAGCTAAGATAAAGAAACTTCAGTGTTAAAGTAGCTACAAATTGCTCAAAATAGTCAAAAACCTCCGTTCACGAGCTCAGCTGAAAGTCAGATTACAAAATATGACCTAAAAATGGGAAAAGAAAGTATTTATACTAGGCCGAATTTTCTTGAAAAAAATACCCCTGCAAAGGTAGTGCGGTCCGCACAAAATGCACTGCGGATTGCAATGAGGCTTTTGGCTTCAAGTCTTTGCTCTCTGAACTTGGCCACCGCGGGCCGCATAAAATGCACCGTGGTCATGGTGGCTTCAACTGTGGTCCGCACAAAAAGGACCGCGGACCGCATTGGCATTGATCTCAAAATTCCCAACTCTGTGAACCCCATCTTTGCGGACCGTACAATCTCGATTGCGGCCACGGTGAGGCCATTGTGGTCCACACAAAATGCTTTGCAACCACATTGCTTGAGTTTCCAAACTGTGCACCTCTCTGAATCTCCTCACTGCGGACCGCACCAAATAGAGTGCGGTCGCAGTGGATCTGTTGCACTGTGCTTGGACTTGTTCTTGGTACTTGTGCATGTTTCACTCTTTTTTTGCTAGTTTTCACTGATTGTCACCTTTATAACCAAACCCTGCAAATAAGTACAACATGTAAGTCTTTGGGACTATTTTACACACATTTTTAATCAAAACTCAAGTAAGAAGGAGTGTAAAATGAACCATAATCTCTAGTTATCAACTCCCCAAACTTAAGTTTTGCTTGTCCTCAAGCAAAAAAAATAAGATCCACCTCCTTAAGAGTAAATCCAAGAAAATTCAGCTAACTTAAAGTGACCTCATCTAGCATCAATTGGGACTAACAAATGTCCTCAATTCAAATGAATCATTAACAACATTCGACCATCTAAACACCACGGATTTAGTGTGACACAAGAGCATCAAGAGTTGACTCAACACATCAAAGAAACTCGTTCTACTACTTTGGTCATTGTGGAACCCAAACTCATACTCCTCAACTTTCCTTAAGAAACCCTCACTTTTAGATTGTAGCACTCAAAACGAGGAATTTGGAAAACACACTCATCTCTCTCAAAGAAAGGTTACAAGTCCGGCTTTAAGTACTATAAGCTTGCCCCTTATGTGAGTCACCACTAATGTAAGCTTCATTCAACTCAAGATCATATAGGGCTTTTGTGGAGATATAGTGAAGGCTTTTGATTTAGGGTAGGAAATATTTGGTCTAACTAGGTTCCATCTTCCCTTTAGCACTTCATTTGCTTCATTTTTGACACACATTCTCTTGACTTTTTAAGTCATTTGCTTCTTTCTTAGGGGTTAGAGAGACACAATGTCACTCTTTCTTGTTCTTTTCAATCCTTTTTCTCCCTTCTAAACATTCCACACCTTTCGTCTCTTTTCTTTTTATTGAATCCCTTCATTTCTTCTAGGTTGTTCATTCTTTTTGACTTTTGATTTTCTTTCTTTTTCATTGCCTTTCCTTTTCTTCATTTTGTACCTTTTACCACTTTGTTGCATTCCTCGTCTCTCCCCCGAACTTATGCTTTTGCCTTGTGCTAAGGAAAGATAGGGTTCCAAGAGAGGGTCTTTTTAAAATGGGTAAAGGCTTGTATCATGGAAATTTTCAAGATATCATTCAGATCAAGGAGAGCCTATACTCACATCTCAAGTCAAACTACACTTAGGATTTTGCCTAGACAAATATTCAGGGCAAGTTCTAGACTAATGGATCGGGACTTGGACTTGCAATTCAGACTCTTTCCACACAAGCTATAGGATTGCTAAAGAGACATAGTGGGGACCCACAACAACCTTAGCTAAGATTTGAGCAATACAATGGTCCCAAAAAACCACTTGATGATTATTGGCCAACGCAAGAGTCTCAAGGTCACAACTTTCACCATCCTATACATAACGATTTATTTTTGACCATAGGATCAAAGGCAAATGTGTTAGGCCCAAGTGAAACTTTTCTTGAGGCACCATTGCTCACTAGCTACTATTTACACCAAAAAGCAAAAAGAAAATAGACTCAAACCATTAAGAATGTTGTCATGCCATCCATCATCAGGAAGAGCCACCTGGTTCACACAAATTCCACCTTTGGAAAGAACCATGGCATTAAAAAAACCAAAGGCTTATTGAACGCAAGAATCAAAATAAGAAGCTATGAAAGGAAAAATGCGGAAAGTAAAATGAATATATACAAGAGGGGATTTAGATGAATATACATAAGGGGGAATGAATATACACATTAGAACATAAATTTATATACAGATCAAAAGTAAAAATAACGAAAAGTACAATAAAATGATAAAATTATGTACATACCAAAAGTAAAAGAAAGCATAAAAAGAAAATAATGTCATATATACAACTCAAATCATCCAAATAGGGCTACCCCCTCAAATGAAAGCTAGCATTGTCCTCAATGCTAACTAACCAAAATAAGCACAAGAAAAGATAGAGAGTAAAAAGAAACTCCTTATTGGCCCTCCGTCTGCATAGGATCATGAGTCTGGGTCCCTGGGTCCTCGGACTGCTCGGGAACCTGTGACTGGCTCCCTGTAACCTGTGTCTCCACTAGGACCTAGGCATGTACTGAGTCCTGGGCCTGTATTGGAATCTGGGGCTGGCTAGAGGAACCTCCCTACGGGTCCTCCAACTCTATAACAGCATCATCAGCACGGGGAATCACCCTTTTCCTCTTGGCTGGCCTTTTTGTCCCCTGCTCCAGCTCAGACTGGGCTGTTGGAGCCGAATTATGCAATAAAAGATCCAAAGGCAAGTGATCAGCCTTCAATCTCTTCACCTCCACCCTCAACTCCTTCACGGACTCCTTCGATGCCCGAGTATTCCTCAATTTCTTTGTTTCTTTGGTCAACACCTTCAATGCTTTTCCATGTGAACCCACAACGTCCAATATTAATTGCTAATTCTCCAGGAGCTTCTTCTGGCTTTCCAGAAGCTCCTTGAGAGTGTCCTCCACTAACTGTGGGACCTGTGGCTGAGGAGGTGCAGATTGGGCTGCCACCGAAGTAGAAAGTACAGACAGCTTAGAAGTGGCTGCCTGTATCCAGTTGTTGATACTGGCGAGAGTCTGGCTCAAACGGTGGGCAGTCAAAGGATATGCTGCAGATGAGGGAATATTTGGGGTTGTAGAAGTGGAGGGTCCTGGGGCCATGTATGGGGTAGCTGAAGGAGGCTGAGTAGGAGCCACTACTACTACTGACTCTTCAGACTCGTTAGTAGAAGCAGTGGCTTTGCCTTTAGGGTCTTTGGGGTTGTCAGGACCCTTGGTGCTGTACTAGGAGAAAGGTGCCTTGGGTTTCACCTTCACATCAAATCTCCTTTTTTCTACATTTTGATCCTCGAAGTACGTAGTCAGGAAATTTGGGAAGGGGTAGGATCTATCACCTTTGTCCACCACCCGTGTAATCACCCTGGATATCACATTCCCGATGTTGATCGGGTACCCCGCCATGATCGATGCCACCAATATAGCTCGGGAGATAGGAAGAGAGTTGTCGTGAGTGGTAGGGTCTAGCCTGCTACAAACAAATGTCTCCCATCCTTTTGCTTCGAAAAAAAGGGTTCTCCTCAGAATTTTTACTCCCCCTGTCAACCATGCTGGGGTGGTACCTGGGATTGCCAAGTACTCTGCTAAACACAAACGAGCATCCTCCCCCAAAGCTACCTTCTCTAAGTACAATGTCTCATCCTCCTCCGGGAAGCCCAGGTAGTCATTGATCGTTTTTCCATCGAACTTGATTTTCAAATTTCGCACCTTAGTCACTGTAGTGCCCTTTATGATGTGGGACACATTAGTATAAAACTCCTTAACTAAGTGCTCATTGGCATCCTCCATGTGGCCTATGAAATAGTCCCACCCTGCTCTCTCTCTAAACTGCCTCAGCATATTGGAGTTGTGAGGCAAAAGGTCATTTGTGATGAATTTCCGCTCAGGTATTAACTTCCTCTCGGGCACCATTCTCTGAACTTGTGATCGGCCACTTCACTCACGAATCTATCTTGCCATGCTTCCGATTTCCTGGTTCTCTATACTCCTCCGACTTGGGGCGCACCCCCTTTTTCTTTTTCTACGGGATCCTCACCGGATAATGAAGCTGTAGGTGAGGTAGAATAGGCATTGTCACTACTCGCAGCTCAGCCCTCATACGACTCAGAAGAAATTTGCACTGACACTTGGGAAGTAGGGGTGTATCTCTCAATCTAGGCCTCTCCAGCCAATCAGGAACATATTCAGGCACGGAGTCGGAGTCGGAGTCGGATGTCTCCCGGGAGGGCATATACTCACTTCCCGACTGGGAAGCAGCTCTATCAGCAGCCCTTATGATTCTTCTGGTGTCCTTGATAGCTTGCCGGGCTTGTGGGGTCAATCTAATCATGCCTCGTCCCCTACCTCGGGAGGACTCTCCTTTCCCTAACTGTTTATGGCCTCTGCCTCGTGATTTCACCATTATCTGCAAGGAAAATGCATTTTGTTCTTGTTAGTATCCCAGTATTAGATGAAGCAGTGCAGAATAAAATTGCAGACAGTTGAAAACAAAAAAGCAGAATTGCAGACTGCGGACCGCACAAAATGAAGTGCGGCCACAAAGAAGCTACCACAGACCGCACAAAATACACCACGGTCCGCATTGAGGTGGGGGTCAAACTACCCACTCTCTAATTCTAGGCACTGCAGACCGCACAAAATGGCATTGTGGTCCGCATTAAGGCACCGCAGACCACATAAAATCCACCGCGGCCGCGTTCCCTAACTTTCAACCTTTCTGAAGTCATACCATCGCAGTCCGCACAAAATGGTATTGCGGACCACGGAGAAGCACCGATGGACCGCACAAAATACCATCGTGAACCGCAGTAAGCCAAGAACAGTAATACCAACCTAGTGTTTAAAATTTTGCTCAATTTAAGCCTAAAATCATATATCATTAATTCCCTAGGTGTTTAATCATTAGTTGTCACTAATTAACCCTAATCCCAGCATGATTAAACAAACCTACGATACAAAATTGAAAGGAAACAAAAAGAAAAAGAAGAAAAACTAGCTAATTAAAAGAACATAACAAAGTTAAAAACTAAGAAAAAATTAAGATTACTAGTTGTGAGATGCAACACAGATGATTGACAACAGATTGTAATTTGTTGTGATGACCCGGCCAGTCGTCTCATGAGTTACCGCTCCGTTATCCCCTATTTTAGCTTCTTTACACTTCATTATCCGTGTTTTATATGATCGGGTTGATTAGTTCGAGTTCGGAGAGGATTTGGTAAGAAATGAGACACTTAGTCTCTTTTAAGAAGGCTTAAGTTGGAAAAGTCAATCGGATGTTGACTTATGTGTTAGAAGGCTCGGAAGTGAGTTCCGATGGTTTGGTTAGCTTCAGGAGGTGATTTGTGATTTAGGAGCGCGATCGGAATGGGTTTTGGAGTTGTAGAGAAGATTTAGGCTTAAATTGGCGAAGTTGATATTTTGGCTGTTCCGGTTGATAGGCGAGATTTTGATATAGGGGTCAAAATGGGATTCCGAGAGTGATAGTAGCTTCGTTGTGTCATTTGGGATGTGTGTGCAAAATTTCAGGTCGTTCGGGTGAGATTTGATAGACCTTTGATCGAAAGCATAATTTAACAGTTCTTGGAGTTCTTAGGCTTGAATCCCCTATTAAATTGGTGATTTGTTGTTGTTGTGAGCATCCCGAGGTTTTGAACAAGTTTGAACGATGTAATGGGATGTGTTGGTATAATTGGTTTGGAATTCCAGGAGTTCCGGGTAGGTTCCGGGATGTTTTAGACCAAAATCATAGTTGTAGCAGGTCCAGAAGGGTTGCAGGCCTCGGAACCCACCCGCGCGGACCGCACAAAAGGAAGTGCGACCGCGGTATGTGCTGTGCGGACCGCACAAAATGAAGTGCGGCCGCGGTGGTATTGTGCGGGCTGCGGTGGTTTTGTGCGGACCGCGGTACTTTTGCGCGGACCGCGGTGGTTCTATGCGGACCGCGGAGGCTGAAATCTGAGGGGTACTCTATAAATACGAGGTTTTGGATTTTATTAATATTTTGACCTAGAGAGCTCGTATTTTGGCAATTTTTCAATGGTTTTTCAAGAAATTCATCGTGGTAAGTGATTCTAACTCAGATTTGGCTAGAGTACATGAATCTATCATTGAATTCATCATTTAATTCATGATTTGGGATTGAATTTGGGAAGAAAATTGTGAAACCTTTCAAAAATATAAAATGATGATTTGAAGGACCAAATGGTATCGGAATTGGATAATTTTGGTATGGTTAGACTCGTGAGGGTATGAGGATTCTAAAAATGTAAATTTTATCCCGATTCCGAGATGTGGGCCCGGGGCTCGGGTTTTGCTAATTTCGGGATTTTTGATATTTTTCGAATGTTTTCGCTTGGGCTTTGTTCCCTTAGCATATTGTGACATATTCGTTCTGATTTTGGATAGATTCGACATGCGTGGAGGCCAATTCGAGGGGCAAAGGCGTCGCGAGCTAGAGAATTAGCCGGTTAGAGGTGAGTAATGATTGTAAATGATGCTCTGAGGGTTTGAAACCCTGAATTGCACATTGTAGTGCTATATTGAGGTGAGACACGCGCTCGATGATGAGTGTGGGGTCTTTTACTACTGGGGATTGAGACTTGGTCCGTCCCGACTGATGATTTTACCGCGTATTTGACTGAAACTTATTTGTTATCATCATGATTTGGGGCTAATTGCCATATTTGGGCGTCGTGCCAACTATTTGAACCCTTCGGGGATTTTGACTGATTTTACTCACTATACTTGTTAAAAATCGTATCCTCGGTCATGTTTCTCTTTGTCTTAAACGATTCGAGCCGGTTTTGTCATACTATTCCTAAATGAGAGGAATTTGTTGGTTGAGATCCCTATCTTCTATTATTGTGTCTGAGAGGCTGTGAGGTTAATGACTGAGAGGGGTTGAGAACCCAATGGTGAGGATATTATATATGTTATGGATCGGGCTGCACGCCGCAGCAATACTTATATGGATCGGGCTGCACGCCGCAGCAATATAGTGTTTGGGCTGTAGGAGCCCCTCCAGAGTCTGCACACCCCCAGTGAGCGCAGTCGACTATCTATATGGATCGGGCTGCACACCGCAGCGATGTACGGATCGGGCTGCACGCCGCAATGGTTATTCTGATTTCTGTTATTATGAGAGAGATATGGGTCGAGAGCTGAGAATGAGCACCAAGTGATGAGAGTGAGCCCGAGGAGTTGATACTGTCTGAGTGATTGACACTGTGCTCGAGGGGTGGATTTCTGCTTGTTATTTACCTGCTAAATTATCGTTTTACTTGATTTAAAGAGATTTCACTTGCCGTCTTCACTGATTTACTGCTTTAAGTGATTTTTACTGCTTGATATAGAATTGTTTTGTGCCTTTACGTGTTTTCTTGCTTTCAGCCATTATTTATGATTATTACTCACTGAGTCGGAGTAGTCACATTACTCCCTGCACCGTGTGTGCAGATTCAGGCATCTCAGAGTCCGCTCCTAAGTGCTGACCCTCCCAGTCTAGGCAGTGTTTTCGGAGACTACGAGGTAGTTGTTGGCGTCCGCAGCCCCGTGCCTCCCTTATCTTACTATTTTCATGTCCTTGAACTTCTGTATCGGATTTCGTATCTAGTAGACCGGTATCCAGATTTATTAGTTGCTCATGACTTGTGACACCCTAGTTTGGGCTGTGTCTGGATGGTTTCTACTATTGTTATCGTTACTTCCGCAAATTATGGTTATTATACCATGTTTTAGAACTATTTATGGTATTTAACTGTTTAAATGAGGTGTTCTGCTTTGGTCTGGCTGGCCTTGTCTTCACGAGAGGCGTCATCATGACCGGGTTCGGGGTTAGGGTCGTGACATTTGTGCAATTAGGGCTTGAATGAACAGTGCTTTTTTTTACTATGGAGAGCAAAGGATCGAAAAGTTTGAAATGAGGGCCTCAGGTCATATTTATAGAAAAAGGACCTAGGGCCCACTTCACCTACCCACCGCGGACCGCACAAAATGGCACCGCGGTCCGCGGTACTCACAAATATGAAGCACTGGGAGATGTCCACTACGGACCACAATAAATGCAATGCGGCCGCAGTGGTCCACCGCGGACCGCACAAAATGCATTGCGGCCGCAGTGGCAAACTTTAGAGAATCCCTATTTTTGACCAATTAACTATGATGACCACATTGAAAAGTTGCCCCCGCACTAAGGCCTTTGCGGCCGCACAAAATACAATGCGACCGCAGTGCAAACTTCAGAGAGTGTAAATTTTTCCCAACTTGGTCCTGCACTGCATCAAAATAATCCTACAACATCTCACAACTAATTAGTCCAAAAGCAAATCATATACTACAAAGAAAATCAAAGAAAAACAAAAAGAAAAACACATAGGTTGCCTCCCAAGAAGCGCCTGATTTAATGTCGCGGTATGACGCAGGTTACCATCAAATCACTTTAGATGGAGCAGTTCCACCACGTGGCTATCATCAATCTTGCCCAGGTAGTGCTTGACCCTGTGCCCACTAACTTTGAAAATCTCCCCATTTGTGTTCTTCAATTCAAGTGCACCAAACAGAGTCACAAACACCACTTCAAAAGGTCCACTCCATTTCGACTTAAGCTTTCCCGGAAACAGACGTAACCGAGAATTGAACAAGAGAACCAAATCACCCACTTTGAACTCCTTTCCACGAGCATATTTATCATGAAGTTACTTCATCTTGTCCTTGTACAAGGACGAACTGGAGTAGGCATAGAATCGGAATTCATCAAGTTCATTAAACTGCTCCACATCCCATTCAAGATTCAGCTTCCTCAAAACCCACATGGTTTTGTGCTCTAACTCAACCGGTAGATGGCAAGCTTTCCCAAACACCAACCGATACGGGGACATACCAATCGGAGTCTTGTAAGCAGTCCTATAAGCCCATTGAGCATCATCCAACTTCTTTGACCAATCGGTCCTATTTGCATTGACCGTCTTTGAAAATATACTCTAGATATCCCTGTTTGAGACTTCAACTTGGCCACTCGCTTGAGGATGATAAAGAGTAGAAACTTTGTGATTGACACCATACTTTGCAAGCAAAGTGTCAAAAGCTCTATTACAAAAATGAGACCCCCCCCCATCACTTATGATTGCACGAGGAGTGCCAAACCTTGTAAAAGTGCTCTTCTTGAGAAACACAACAACACTCCGGGACTCATTATTGGGTAAAGCCATGGCTTCAACCCACTTTGAAACATAGTCAACCGCCACAAGAATGTATGTGTTCCCATACGAGCTAACAAACGGGCCCATAAAATCATTGCCCCATACATCAAAAATATCAACTTCAAGATTGGTATTGAGAGGCATCTCATCTTTCTTCGAAATTCCACCCGCTCTTTGACATTCGTCACATCTCTTCACAAGTTCACTTGCATCTTTGTACAAAGTTGGCCAATAAAACCCACAACTAAGAACTTTGGAAGCCGTCCTCGCCCTGCCATGATGGCCACCATAGGGAGAGGAATGACAAGCCTATAAGATACTCAATTGCTCCTCCTCTGGGACACACTTTCGGATCACACCATCCGTGCAGATCTTGAACAAGTATGGCTCATCCCAATAGAAGTCCAAACTATCCTGTTTGAGCTTCTTCCTTTGGTTAGAAGAGAGCTCACACGGGATTATACCTGTCATAAGAAAATTAGCAACGTCCGCAAATCATGGCATACCATTCACCTACACAGAAAGGAGTTGCTCATAGGGAAATGAATCATTGACCATAGTGCAAACTTCAGAGAGTGTGCATTTTTCCCAACTTGGTCCTGCACTGCATCAAAATAATCCTACAACATCTCACAACCAGTTAGTCCAAAAGCAAATCCTATACTACAAAGAAAAACAAAAAGAAAGACACATGGGTTGCCTTCCAAGAAGCGCCTGATTTAACGTCACGGTACGACGCAGGTTACCATCAAATCACTTTAGATGGAGTAGTGCCACCACGTAGCTGTCATCAATCTTGCCCAGGTAGTGCTTGACCCTATGCCCATTAACTCTGAAAATCTCCCCATTTTTGTTCTTCAAGTCAAGTGCACCAAACGAAGTCACCAACACCACTTCAAAAGGTCCACTCCATTTCGACTTAAGCTTTCCTGGAAACAAACGTAACCAAGAATTGAACAAGAGAACCAAATCACCCACTTTGAACTCCTTGCCACGAGCATATTCATCATGAAGGTACTTCATCTTGTCCTTGTACAAGGACGAACTGGAGTAGGCATGGAATCGGATTTCATCAAGTTTATTAAGTTGCTCCACACGAAGATTTGCTGCCACATCCCATTCAAGATTCAGCTTCCTCAAAGCCCACATGGCCTTGTGCTCTAACTCAACCGATAGATGGCAAGCTTTCCCAAACACCAACTGGTACGGGGACATACCAATCAGAGTCTTGTAAGCAGTCCTATAAGCCCATTGAGCATCATCCAACTTCTTTGACCAATCGATCCTATTTGCATTGACAGTCTTTGACAATATATTCTTGATTTCCCTGTTTGAGACTTCAACTTGGCCACTCGCTTGAGGATGATAAGAAGTAGAAACTTTGTGATTGACACCATACTTTGCAAGCAAAGTGTCAAAAGCTCTATTACAAAAATGAGACCCCCCATCACTTATGATTGCACGAGGAGTGCCAAACCTTGTAAAAATGCTCTTCTTGAGAAACACAACAACACTCCGAGCCTCATAGTTGGGTAAAGCCATGACTTCAACCCACTTTGAAATATAGTCAACCGCCACAAGAATGTATGTATTCCCACATGAGCTAACAAATGGGCCCATAAAATTAATGCCCCATACATTAAAAATATCAACTTCAAGAATGGTATTGAGAGGCATCTCATCATTCTTCGAAATTTCACCCGCTCTTTGACATTCGTCACATCTCTTCACAAGTTCACTTGCATCTTTGTACAAAGTTGGCCAATAAAACCCACAATAAAGAACTTTGGAAGTCGTCCTCGCCCTGCCATGATGGCCACCATAGGGAGAGGATTGACAAGCCTCTAATATACTCAATTGCTCATCCTCCCAGACACACCTTCGGATCACACCATCCGTGCAGATCTTGAACAAGTATGGCTCATCCCAATAGAAGTCCAAACTGTCCCGTTTGAGCTTCTTCCTTTGGTTAGAAGAGATCTCACACGGGATTATACCTGTCACAAAAAAATTAGCAACATCCGCAAACCATGGCATACCATTCACCGACACAGAAAGGAGTTGCTCATCAGGAAATGAATCATTGATCACTAGGCCTCCCCTCCTCCTCCAAGCGGGACAAGTGGTCCGCCATTTGGTTTTCACTACCCTTCCGGTCCACAATCTCCAAATCAAACTTTGAAGTAACAAGACCCATCGCATCAGTATAGCTTTGGAATCCTTCTTCGTCATCAAGTACCGGAGTGCGGCATGATCGGTATGAACTATGGCCTTGGCACCCATGAGATTGTGATGACCCAAAAGGTCATCACTTGTGTTGCAAGTGCATTCAGTGTTCCGAGGCCTAAAACCTCCCTTTTTACCCCACCTTGATTTACGTGCGTGGTCCGGACCTATATTCGGAAAGCCTTCTATGTGAAAATATGAGAAATAAAAATTTTAGAGTTAAAACTTTGATTATGGTTGACTTTGGTCAACATTCTTAGCACACGGACCCAGATCCGTATTCCGTCGATCCCGAGAGGTCCGCAGTAAAATATGGGACTTGGGCATATGCTCGGAAATGAATTCCGAGGTCCCAAGCCTTAGAAATCAATTTTTGAAAGAAATTATTTTACTGAATTATCTAAGGAATAAAGAAAAGAATTAATGTTTGAAACCATTGTTATCGGGCCCATATTTTGGTTCCGGAGCCCCGTATAAACTTTTTATAGTATTTGAAAGATAACTGTGAAATTTGGCAAAAATCGGAGTTTATTTTACGTGAGTTGGACTTTCGGTTGAAGAGTTGTGAACTTTGAGAGTTCTTGATGAAAATGTTGAGTTTTAAGGTTTAATTCATGATTTTTCATGTTATTTTAATGATGTGATCACACGAGTAGGTCCATATGATGTTTTTGAGTTAGTATGACATTTGGTTTGGAGCTCCGGGGGGCTCGGGTGAGTCTCGGGATGTTTTTACACTTAGGAAAAAGTTGCAGATTCAGAGAAGTTGCAGGTCTCTGAAGCCAGGTCTCGCTGTCCGCGGTGGAAGCTTGGCGGCCACGGTGGGGACTTCGCTACTGCGGTGGGATTTGTGCGGTCCGTGGTGAACAAGGCCAAGCCTTCGCGGTCGTGCTCGATTTCTTGCGGTCCACGGTGGAGCTCCGCGGTCGCAGTCTTTTTTATGCGGTCCGCTGAGAGGGTCTGAGATGAGTATATTTAAATGGACTTTTTAGTTATTTTTCACTTTTCAAAACCCTAAAACATAAGAGGCGATTTTCCAAATGATCCTTCTTCTCCCAAAACACTAGTAAGTGATTTTTAACTTATTTCTTTCACTCCTTAACTTCTTTTAACAAGATTTCATCCTAGAATCTAGGGTTTTCATGGTGGAATTGGGAATTTTGGGTAAAACCTAAGAATATTGAAATTTGGGGATTGAGACCTCAAATTGAGGTCGGATTCCAAAACCAATTATATATCCGGGCTCGGGGGTAAATGGGTAATCGAGTTTTGGTCCGAATTTTGGGTTTGGACCAAGCGGGCCCGGGGTCGATTTTTGACTTTTTGGGGAAATCTTTATAAAACCTATTTTCATGTAGTAGAATTGATTCATTTAGCATTTATTGATGTAATTAAGTAATTTGTGACTAGATACGAGCGAATTGGCGGTGGAATCAAGGGGTAAAGCTATAATTGAAACCTTGAGTTGTGTTCGTGACATCGAGGTAAGTGTTTGGTCTAACCCTAGCTTGAGGGATTAGGAGTTGTGTCCTATTTGCTATTTGTTTCTTGTCGAGTACGATGTCTAGGCATGGTGACGGGTATTTATATGTTGGTGTCAAGCATGACCGTGAGTCTTATCTTGTGATTTTTATGATATCGTTGTATTATTCATGCCTTGGTGAAGATTTCTATTTGTTGTGTAAAGTTGTGGAAAGAATTGTGACCTATGAACATTGAGGAGCGTTGGCTCCAGTTGCATAACGAATTGTAAAAGTATAAGTGATAATCGAAACTCTAGAGCATTGGCTCGAGTTGTGAAGTGAATTGTGAAGTAAAAGTGACAAGGAGAAGAGATCATTATGTTGCCCCCTTGCCGGGCAATTGCTGAGTTGAGGGTCCCTTGCACTGTGTTCTTAATTGATATCACGGATGCTTAGGTTGATGATTTTTCGTGTTAGGTGTTGTAACAAGTTTGGTTATAGCTAGGTAGTTAGGTGTTGTAACAAGTTTAGTTATAGCTGAGGTAGTTAGATGTTGAAACTAGTGGAGTTATAGTTGAGATAGTTAGATGTTGGAACAAGTTTGGTTATGGCTGTTTCTCCCTTGCCGGGACGTATATACTTGTACTGTTGAGTTCCCTTGCCGGGATAGTGTAGTCTATTTTTGATCCCTTGCCAGGACGGTTAATTATGATTATTGTTGACTGTATATTTGGAACGGGTGGTGTGCCGCAACATTATTAGATATTATATTGGATCGGGTTGCACGTCGCAACAAATATTATATTAGATCGGGTTGCATGCCGCAACAGATATTATATTGGATCGGGTTGCATGCTGCAACAGTTATATATGTGGATCGGGTTGCGCGCCGCAACAGTATTGTCAATGTATTGATTCTAGACATCGAGTGTTTTTTCATACTTTATTAAGTTTCTGATAGAATTGATATGTTTCCCCGAAGCATGTTTCCCCCCTCCCTTTTAAACTGTTATTACCTGTTTATATTTCCGTTGTATATTATATAACTGCACAAGTTTATCTGGAGTCTGGTCCTAGCCTCGTCACTACCTCACCGGGGTTAGGCGGAACACTTACCAGCACATGGGGTCGGTTGTGCTGATGCTACACTCTGCACTTATGTGCAGATACAGGAGCAGCGCTTGGTCAGCAGCATTAGGGGAGCCAGCCTTCAGTTCACCGAGATACCGAGGTAGCCTTGCAGGCATCCGCAAGCCCGGCGTCTCCTCTATCTTTTATTATGTTCTATTAGCTCTTGTATCCGAAACAGACAGTACTTCTTTCTTTCAAATAGTTGTGTGTAGTGATCTTAGTAGTCCGTGGATATTGTGACACCAGTTTCTGGGCAGAGGCATATGTTGACTTTCGAAACATTTTGGTTTTATATTTATTTAAGACTTCCGCTTAAATCTCATATTCCGCTGCTATTTGGATGTTCATCACTTGTTAATATAAGCTGTAAAAATGATTAAAATAGAAGAGTTAAAGATTTCTAAGTGTGTGGCTTGCATAGCTTCTACGAATAGGCGCCATCATGACTCCCGAGGGTAGGAATTCCGGGTCGTGACAAGTTGGTATCAGAGCTCTAGGTTACATAAGTCTCACAATTCATGGACAAGCTCAGTAGAGTCTGATGGATCGGTACAGAGACGTCTGTATTTATCCCCAGAGGCTACAGAGTTAGGAAAAACATCACATTTGTTCTTTCTCGTCGTGCGGTTTTGTTTCTTAATGCTAATTGAACTTCTACTATGTTCTTTTGCAGATGGCGAGAACACGCGCTTCCTCATCTACCGCTCAGCAGCCCGAGCCCTCAGTAGTAGCTCCCATGAGGGGCAGAGGGCGAGGCCGTGCCAGAGGCTGAAGTAGGGGTAGAGCTCAGCCCCGAGCAACAGCCCCAGTAGCGGAGCCTCAGGTTGACTTTGATGACGAGGTTCCGGCCCCAGCATCTCTGGTGGGCCCAGATCAGGTCCCAAAGGGGTTTATTGCTACCCCAGTCCTTCAAGATGCTCTTGTCCGATTGGTGGGCCTCATGGAGAGTGTCACCCAAGCGGGCTTGCTTCTTGTAGCACCAGCCGTCTCTCAGGCTGGAGGAAGGGCCCAAACTCCTGTTACTCGCTCTCCGGAGCAGGTAGCTCCTCAGATTCAGACTCCAGCGGTTCAGCCAGTTAGAGCAGTTCAGCCGGGTGTGGTAGCTCAGACCGATGATGGAGCGGCTATATCTGCTGATGCTTTGTGGAGGCCGGATAGGTTCGCCAAGCTCTTCACTTCCACTTTTAGCGGTGCATTTACTAAGAATTCCCAGGATTATCTAGACAGCTGCCATGAGGTTCTTAGGAACATGGGTATTGTTGAGACCAATGGGGTTGATTTTGCTACATTTTGCTTGTCTGGATCCACCAAGACTTGATGGAGGGATTATTGCTTAGCTAGACCAGCCAGATCACCAGCCTTGACTTGGGAGCAGTTCACACAGCTATTTCTAGTGAAGTTTCTCCCCATTACTCAGCGAGAGGCTTATCGGAGGCAGTTTGAGCGCCTCCAGCAGGGTTCTATGACGGTTACCCAGTATGAGACCAGGTTGATCGACTTAGCTCGCCATGATCTTGTCATACTTCCTACAGAGAGAGAGAGAGAGGGTGAGGGGGTTTGTCACACCTCCTTTTTCACTACACCCCCAGAACAGAGTATATAAGGGAGTTTTTTCCAACTTAAAGTGACAATCGAAACGGGATTATTTATTTATTAAATTCAGAGTCTCCACTTGGGATAATTTTATGATGTCCCAAGTCACCGGTTCAAATCCCGAATCGAGGAAAGATTGACTCGGTTTTATATTCCGCGAACACAGAAATCCGGGTAAGGAATTCTGTTAACTCGGGAGAAGGTGTTAGGCATTCCCGGGTTCCGTGGTTCTAGCACGGTCGCTCAACTATTATTTTTTGGCTCAATTATCTGATTTTAAAACACTTTTAAACCTATGTGCATTCTTAATTTTAAAACCGCTTTTATTCATTTAAAGAGTGAATTCAAGGTTATTTAAAATATATCGCAAGCCACGCTATATGAAATGCACCCGTGGTTCACGACACGCTCTATTTAACCTTGTTGAAAATTAGAATCGGGTCACATGAAATGCACATCTGAGCCCCTTTAATCTAATTTGATGTAGTTTAGTTGATGAATAGTAACCCAATTTCTATATTGTGACAAAATCATGTTCAACTATAATCAATTCGAGTAACCATGAGCCTCAATCAACAATTAACCAACTCATGTCTATTGAAAGACAACTACTGATAAATTGGCCATGGAAAATAAACTACGTACCTAAAAAATAATTTGCTAAAACATTTAAATTGTACAAGATAATAATTACTGCTACTATTACTTTATGGGATTTTCTTTTTCTTAGCCTTTGACTTAAAATTAAGTTCTCCTTGAGCGCAGCTCAAGCAAGACATGATGGCTTGAAAGGTCGTTCCATGGTTTTAGACAGTAATCTCTACCACGAATGAAACTTCATCACATTCTTCCCAAACAAAGCAAAGAGATAGTAACTCGGCAAAGCAAAGATTTACAACTACAAGGAACAAACAAATCCGTAGAAGGAAGTCTCAAACATATTAAACTTAAACAACAGGAATAACAAGCAATCACACAGCAATAAACAATATATCAGACACCAAGCATGATATTAAGCAAGAACACACAATAAACCTTCAGGAAGCATTGTATGAATCAGACCTTACAGGGTTTTCACCAAAACAGAAATTTGGATCCGATTTTGGACTGCAACCGGAACCTCGACGAACTACCTCGATCTCCGACAGCACCTCAACCACGATTTCAAAACAAACTGAATGGACAATATCTGAAATAAGCCAAGCGAAGCTTGAAACCAGTTTCATGTTCCTCTCATGCTCACAAAAGTTCAACTGGTTCGCTACTGTCCCTCTCTCGTTTCTGTGCGTGTGTGGGCTGTGTGTGAGTGTTTTCCGGCGAGTTATGGTAAAGAAGATGGGAGCAGCGACGATGGGAATGGGGATCGATGGGAGGTCATTTGGTGTTCTACAGTAGATCGGTGTTTTAAGTCTTGTATTATTTTATTATGAAGAAAAAAAGTTCCAAAGCTTTTTTATCGGCTGATGCTTTTGAGAAGAAAAGAGAACGATGAGGGGCCTCCTATCGAGATGGAATAACAGCACTGCTTTTCAGCTCTTTTAGGTTATAGCGTCTGCATTTTTTTATTTTTTTTGTTGTCTTTTCCATGAAGAAGACGAGGAAGCTTGGCTGGGGGGGGTCTTGTGATGTTGAGGGTGAGCTTGGTTGGCATTTGGATGTGGGGTGCTATGGGGAAGATGAAGTTCGGGGGTGGGTCTGTCCTTTCTGTGTGTATCGCGGCGTTGATTTTTTATTAGTCTCTTAGGCGTCATTTCTTTTTTTTTTTTGTGCTCTCCCTTCAGATTTTTTAGGTATTCTCTTTCTGTAGAGTCTAGGTTTAGGTTATTATTTTGTGTATTTTGTCAATTAGTCCCTAAGTCTTTTTGTGTTAAGTCCTTAGGGTCTTTTTTATTTGTTGTTGTTCCAAGAAGAGTCTAGAAGGGTCTCTAGGCTTAATGGACTAATCCGAATTAGGCCAAGAATTGGGCTCCAAAAACTCTTAAAATTATGATCCAACACCTTAATTAACTCATTTTAAAATATAAGATAAAAATACTACACAATGCAAAAGCTAACATGAAACTATTATATGTTTTTTTTTTTTTGGATTTTCAAAATTATATTAAAGATAAAAATAAGGTACTATTTTTTATATATTTTTTTAAATTTTTTATGAAAGATACATACTAAAATATTTTTTATAATTTTCCATTTTTATGACGAAAATAAAGTAAAAAAGTCAAAAAATAGTTGAAATAGCTATATCAGGCCTAAATTAAATATTTACGTGCTAAAATATGAAAAATCTTGGGGAGGGTTAAAAATCACATATCTACAGCTGGCCCTCTTTGACTGAAAACGCGAAGAGTTTTCAGACAAAGAACGACTAGACAGGTTTTTGACCCGACCCTTATTTGGAGAGACTAAAACTAAGAGAGAGGGGAATGTGACCGAGCCCTGGTATCTGAGCTGTCTACATATCCTTGACTATAAAGGAATCAGGCCACATGTAGTTCAGAGGTGATGGATTATGCCGAGGTGGAGATCCGATTGAGGTGCCGTTCCGCCGAGGTTCAGGTACGCAGTCTCGTTATTACATCAAAATAAAAAATGAAAAAGACTAACTAAGCCTATTAGCTATGAGTTACAAGATTCCTATCTATGAGTCTTCTGAAGCTTGATCTTGAGTCTTGGTTGGTTCTTCATGCAGACTTAAGATTTGAACCTTGACGCTTGCTAGTTGCAGGTGCTAGTTCGTTTTTCTTCAGCTTTTCAGACCAAAACGGGACATGTAGAGCTTGTGACCTCAGCCCTGTCTTGAGCAACTCACATCTTTCATTAACTTCTGCATTTGGTTTCACTTCTTGTTTTTCTTTTTGTTTTTTTTTTCTTCCTTTTATTCTGGATTGTGACTAACTAATGTTGATCATCTTGGACTACTGACTCGCATTCTTGACGCGAGCTTCTTTTGTTGCTGACCTGAATTGCATTCTAAATTGAATTCCCTTATTTTCCAAGCGGCCTCCTGATTGCTGAACTTGAACCGTCTTCTCTTGTTACTTGACACGATTTTCCCTTGCACCTTGAACCATTTTCCCTTGAAACTTGAACTGTCTTCCTTTGAAACTGCTTTCCCTTGAAACTCGAGTTGTCTTCCTTCGAAACTGCTTTCCCTTGAAACTTGAGTTGTCTTCCCTTGTTCTCCAGGTGGGCGCCTGATTACAACAAAACAGACAAAATAAAAGAAATTTTTCTGCCCTAGTTTGCACTAGGAAGATTTGTGAGTTGTTAGCAAAATTGTAATCCACTTGTACTATTGATGCAATGATGAGAGTAAACTAAAGAATAGAGTAGGAAAAATATAAACTAAGCTTGACTAAAGTAAAGACTGACCCTATTCTCCAGGAGGGGCCCCTGATTTCAAGAAAACTAAACATTGATAACTTAAGAAAACTAAAAATTGACCTCTTTTTTTCAAATCCAGACTTCTTCTTTTTTTAAAATATCCTAGGAGAAAATTCGTCAGACTAGTTTTTCTATCTTAGGAGAAAGATTCATCAGACTAAGACGTTAATCCTAGGAGAAAATTCATCAAACTAGGTCCTTTTTCTTTTTTTGTTTTTGGTATCTTAGGAGAAAGATTCATCTGACTAAGACGTTTATCCTAGGAGAAAATTCATCAGACTATGTTTTCTATCTTAGGAGAAAAATTCATCAGACTAAGATTTTGATCCTAGGAGAAAGTTCATCAGACTAGGTCCTCTTTTTGTTATCTTAGGAGAAAGATTCATCATACTAAGATTTCTATCCTAGGATAAAGTTCATCAGACTAGGTCTTCTATTTTAGGAGAAAAATTCATCAGACTAAGATTTTGATCCTAGAGAAAGTTCATCAGACTAGGTTTCTTTTCTTCTTCTTTTTCTTTTTTTTGATACCTTGGAGAAAGATTCACCAGACTAAGATTTCTATCCTAGGAGAAAGTTCATCAGACTAGGATTTCGATTGGGAGGAAAATCCATCAGACTAGGACTTTTTATCCTAGGAGGAAAAATATGAAGATAAATGGCAAGATTTTATGCACAATAGCAAGACAAACAAAGGCCAAGATTTGAGAAACTTCCCTTTGTCGGCTCTTCTCGTCTTTTCTCCTTCTTCTCTTTTTTTTTCATATTTTTTCTCTTTTTGAATCACTTTCCCTGCACCACTTTGTTCCTGTTTCATACAAAGAAATTTGTCAGTTTTAAAAATGGTGGTCGGTTTGTGGCCTTGAGTCTTGGGCAGCTTGGCTTCTGCTCAATCAACTTGAGTCGGCTTCAAGAGACTTTTGCTCTGAATCAACTCTAATTGTTTCACACCCGGTACCATTGTATTTCTGGCTCAATCAGCATTATCCCAACTGGAGATCTTTTCTTAGATGACCTTTTCTGATATCTTGAATGACTTCCTACTTTTGAGAAATTTGTCTCTCAGAGAGAATCACAAGTTATCTTTGTTTGCACCAAGCAAGCTAACAAGAGTCTTTTGGGGGAGCCTTTGTATGAATCCTCAAGGCATGTTGACATTAACAACTGAGTTTGCTAGCCAAATTTACTTTGTACAACTAAAAAGCTGGTAGCAGATTTTGAAATCTTTTCTTTCTTGTTTTGAGAAGGATTAACTCAGGGTGAAGGATACAATGACGCAAAGAAATAAATATTAACAAGAAATTCTCCTGTCAGAAGGACAGAAGGAAGAATTTTTTTCTTTTTTTTTCAATAACTAGCCTTAATGATCATGACATGCATTTTGGACTCAACGGCCTGATCTATCAAACTAATACAATCCTTCCTTTTACCATTCTTATGATCTTTGAAGTCGGGCATATCCGTGCCAATTCTTTTCATCAACTTCGCGACTCACTTTCGACTAGTGGTGCCCCGAGGGGTTTTCACCAACAAGTCTCTCTCATTTATTCATCTCTGTTTATCGTCGTTTTACAGTGCCCGTGAGGGTTTTCACTAATAAGACTCTCTCATTTTTCTTTTCTTTTTCTTTCCCTTTTTGTGAGAAACTCGACGGTGTTCTACGTCATGTGACAACTGTTGCTCATTGCATGCTTCTCTTGGCATTCTTGAAGGCATATCGGGAGGTCTTTATTTGGAAGGATTTTGGATAGGGTTGGAAAAAAAGGACGTCATGAAGGCTCAAAATAAACTCAAAGTAGAGGGGGTTGTGGACTTACAACTCTTGGAATCGACTCTTTCAAAAGTGAAATAAAATCTCTGCCCCAGTTTTAGATGCTGGGGATTTTTGGATTTTTCTATTTTTTTTTCTTCTAAATTCTTATTTGGTTGGACCGAACCGTGAGTCTGCTTACGTATCCTTTTTTAAGGAATCAGGTCGAATGTAGTTCAAACATCTAACCTAAACTATTTTTCATCTTTCTTTCTGTTTCTCTTTTTTCTTTTCTTTTTCCTTTTCTTTTTTTTCTTTTTTTTTTCTTTTTTTTTTGTTTGCCCCAGCTTCTATTTTTGAGGGCATGGACCTTTTAATTCTTTTTTTTCTCTGAACTTTCTAAGAATTGTCCCAGTTTGTACTCTTGGGACATGAATTTTTTTTTCTTTTCTTCCTTTTTTTTGACTCTAAACTTGATTCCAAAAGAGGGTAGTCAAAGAAAAATAACACAGGCTCAAAAGGGGTAGCAAATGATATAAAGTGTTTGGGTAGCAGAAAAAGGGCCTCCCAACCTCAAGAACGTCAAACATGGTATCTTTTTGTGATCACAGCATTGACGAACATATATGTCTTCTTGGTGTGTCGTGGTCACAAGACATTTTTTTCATCCCTTAGTGACAAACTTTCCAACAAACATCAATTGATTAAACATCCTCAAGCCCGATCTTCACAATGATTTGAAGGTGAATTTTACTCGACCTTAGTTCCAAAGTATTCCACCTCTTTATTCATCCTCAAAAGTATTTTTTTTTAGTTATCGAATTCCAGATTAAATCGGTTCCTAAGATCTGGCCAAAATTTCCGCATGCATGTCATGTCATTAGAACTAGCGAGAAAAGAACAAGGAACATAATGACACAAAAGGACAAACTGTATTTTATTGAGTAAAGGATGAAAGGGTTTACAACTAAACAAGCAACCCAAAATACGAGTTACAACCCTAAAATAACCCGAATAATGAAAATAGCAACAAAACAGACAGACAAGACTCACACAAACAGAATGGAGGGATAGAAGGGTTTGACTCAATCAAATAAATAAAATCTGGATCACAACCCTGAAATAACCCATATAATAGAAAAAACATCAAAACAAGCTACCAAGATTTCTTCCTAGTGAGGAGGGAATGACTTTTCAATTGCTAGGCTTGGCATTTAGCCACAAATTTGCTCATCAGAATCAGCATAGCCTTCTCCAATTTCAGAATCATTAACTTTAGTTAGCAAATTCCCGAGAGGATTCTCATACTCCCTGTCACCACGCATCATCCCCACAAAGTGTGCATCATCATGTGCAGATAAAGGATTATACGCGATATTCTAGATGTCACTGCCTTGGATCACAATCAGGTTTTCCTGGATCATCCTTTCTATTTCTCTTTTCAAATCCCGACAGCTTTCAAAATTGTGCCCTTGGGCATTGAAATGGTATTCACACCTTTTAGAAGGGTCAAAGCTTCTCGCACGTGGGTCCACATGATTTGGAGGAATATGTGCAATCATGTCATAATGCTTTAACTTCTCAAATAAGCTTGCATAGGACTCTCCTATTGGTGTAAAATTATCTTTCAACCTTTGTTCCCCTTTATACCTCTGGCTTGGATGTGGGTTATAAGGCACCTGAAAATTTTGTGGATGCTGTTGGAGATTTCGTGATGCTCGTGCTCGCCTTCTGGGGTGTTTTGGCGGCTGGACAATATATTGAGGTGGAGCGACAGAGTATTGAGGGTTCTGAGGTGGATAATACTGTTTAGGGGAGTCATGGAAAACTTGATGAGGTTGCTCATACCTTCGAGATGTTCTCCTAGGACCTCTTCTCGACCCTAATGTCATCATGATTTCTTCAACCTTCTCATTTGTGTCGCTAAAATTATCAGACTCAACCGGGACAGCCTGAGTTGAGGCTTCAAAAACTGCTTGACTTATAATTTTGCCTGTATTAAGACCATTCTCTACCATTTCTCCCATTTTGATTGCTTCCGAGAAGGATTTGCCAACTGCAGACATCATGTTTCAAAAGTAATCTGGCTCTTGCGCTTGAAGAAAGACAATGATTAGCTCGTGGTCATCCATGAGTGGCTTAACTCGAGCTGCTTGCTCTCTCCATTTAATGGCATATTCCCTGAAACTTATAATTTTGCCTGTATTAAGACCATTCTCTACCATTTCTCCCATTTTGATTGCTTCCGAGAAGGATTTGCCAACTGCAAACATCATGTTTCAAAAGTAATCTGGCTCTTGCGCTTGAAGGAAGACAGTGATTAGCTCGTGGTCATCCATGGGTGGCTTAACTCGAGCTGCTTGCTCTCTCCATTTAATGGCATATTCCCTGAAACTTTCACTTGGTTTCTTCTTCAGGTTTGAAAGGGAAATGCGGTCTGGGGCAATGTCGATGTTGTATTGGAACTGATCGACAAAGGCCTGTGCCATGTCATTCCAGACGTACCAGCGAGATGTGTCTTGATCCAAAAACCATTCGGATGCTACTCCCGTAAGGCTTTCCCCAAAATAAGCCATCAACAATTCTTCGTTTCTTCCCGCACCTCTCAGTTGATTGCAGTACCTTTTCAAGTGGGCTATGGGGTCTCTATGTCCATCATACTTTTCAAATTTGGGAATCTTAAAACCAGGCGGCAAGTGGACATCGGGGAACATGCATAGATCTTTGAAGGCAACACTCTTTTGACCTGCCAACCCTTGCATGTTTTTCAACCGTTGTTCTAAGCTTTTCACTCTTTGGGTCATTTCTTCATGTACCATCTTTCGGGCAGGCTTCTCAATGTTTGCAGGAAGATCAAACGAGTGCGAGTGGTACTTAGGAAAGTGGTACTGCTCTTGTTGTGTAGCAAATTGTGACTCATGACGAGGCTGTCCTTGACCACTGGCCCATGCTTGACACATTTCGGTCATTTACTGTTTCAGTATTCTATTTTTCTCAAACACAGTAGACTCTTGTCGAACCCTCTGACCCTGAGTCTCTTGAGCACTTGTAACAGCTTCGATGTCAATTATCATTTTTTCTTGGATCTTGTGTTTCCAGCTTACCACAAATGGACCACCTCAACTTTCTTCACAATTCAAAACAAAACATGTTAGAATGGACTCGGTCGGTCCTTATTATTATCAACATTTTTTCATTTTTCTCTTTTTTTCATTCTCAATTTTTTTATTTTTTTTTCTCATCTCTCTTTTCAATGGTTGATCGAACCTGATGTGGGTTGCCTATGTATCATGTGGGAACATGAATCAGATCTTGCGTAGTTCAGGAAGATTAGAAATAAAGTAAATAAACTAACTCTTTTTTTTGGATTTTGAAATTTGTTTTTTTTTCGAAAGAAATACTTACAAAGAAGAAAGAAAAAAAATTGGATTTCGATTTGTTTTTTTTTAAAGAATTTTTTTTTTAAAAGAAAGACGTCTAAAGAAGAGGAAAAAAAATTCTTGAATTTTAACTTCTTTTTCTTTTTTTTTCTCAAAATTTCGAAAGAAAAACTTCTAAAGAAGAAAGGACATATTTTTGGACTTTTACTTTTATTTTGAATTCATGAAGGACAGACTTCCAAGGAGAAAAGAAATTATTTTTGAATCTTGAATTTTTCTTTTCAATTTTCGAAAGGAGAATGAAAATATTTTTGGATTTTTGGAAGGAATTAAAAGAAAATATTTTTGTATATTTAAAAAAAATAAAAAAAAATAATTAGGGTCTAAAAGAAAGGCTTTTTAAAGAAGCAACAACAACAACAACAACCCAGTATAATCCCACAAGTGGGGTCTGGGGAGGGTAATATGTACGCAGACCTTACCCCTACCCCGAAGGGTAGAGAGGCTGTTTCCAGGAGACCCTCGGCTCAAAAAGCAACAGAAGCCGCTATATTAGTACCATATAAATGCATAATAAAATAACAGCAATACAATAGATATGAAATACAGAATACAAAATACGAAAAAGATGGCTGGTATAGTAAAACTAGCAGGTAAAGCCCTGCATCAATAGACGACCAATGACATTCTTAGTCTAACTCCTAACTGGCTAGTCTCACTCTATTGTGCTGTAGAAATATTCACAACTCTCCCCTAACCTACAACCTTAATACTCGACCTCCATAATTCCCTGTCAAGGACCATGTCCTCAGTAATCCTAAGTCGCGCCATGTCCTGTCTGATCACCTCTCCCCAATACTTCTTAGGTCGTCCTCTACCTCTCCGCGTGCCCACTACCGCCAGTCGCTCACACCTCCTCACCGGTGCATCAGTGCTCCTCCTCTGAATGTGCCCGAACCATCTGAGTCTTGCTTCCCGCATCTTGTCCTCCATGGGGGCCACGCCCACCTTCTCTCGAATATCTTCATTCCTAATCTTATCCATTCTTGTATGCCCGCACATCCACCTCAACATCCTCATCTCTGCTACTTTCATCTTCTGGATGTGTGAGTTCTTTACCGGCCAACATTCAGTTCCATATAACATGGCAGGCCTAACCACTGCTCTATAAAACTTACCTTTTAGTAACGGTGGCACTTTCTTGTCACACAAGACTCCCGACGCTAACCTCCACTTCATCCACCCCACCCCTATACGGTGTGTGACATCCTCGTCAATCTCCCCGATCCCCTGAATAACCGATCCAAGGTACTTGAAACTACCCCTCTTGGGAATGACTTGAGAGTCAAGCCTCACTTCAACTCCCGCTTCCGTCGGCTCAACTCCAAATTTGCACTCGAGGTATTCCGTCTTCGTCCTGCTCAACTTGAAACCTTTAGACTCAAGAGCATGTCTCCAAATCTCTAGCCTCTCGTTGACGCCGCCTCGTGTCTCGTCAATTAGAATAATGTCATCAGCAAATAGCATGCACCATGGCACCTCCCCTTGAATATGATGAGTCAGTGCATCCATCACCAGGGAAAATAGGAATGGGCTGAGCGCAGACCCTTGGTGCAACCCCGTAATAACTGGAAAATGTTTAGAGTCGCCTCCTACTGTCCTAACCCGAGTCTTAGCTCCATCATACATGTCTTTAATCACCCTAATATAGTCAATCGGACCCCTTTATCCTCTAAGCAGCTCCATAAGACCTCCCTAGGAACCCTATCGTACGCTTTCTCCAGATCAATAAACACCATGTGAAGATCCTTCTTCCTATCCCTGTACTGTTCCACCATCCTCCTAATAAGGTGGATAGCTTCTGTGGTAGATCGCCTCGGCATGAACCCGAACTGGTTGTCTGAAATAGACACCGTCCTTCGCACTCTCATTTCTACCACTCTCTCCCAAATTCTCATGGTATGACTTAGTAATTTGATGCCCCTATAGTTGTTACAGCTCTGGACATCACCTTTGTTCTTATACAACAGGACCATTGTACTCCACCTCCACTCTTCAGGCATCCTATTAGTCTTGAATATAACACTAAACAATGCAGTAAGCCATTCCAAGCCTGCTCTATCCTATTAGTTTTTAAAGAAGCAAGTAATGGAAAATATTTTTTTTGGATTTTTTAAAAATTGGGGTCTAAAAAAGACTTTTCTAGAGAGGAAGTAAAGGAAAATATTTTTTGGTTTTTTTGAAAATTATGGTTCGGAACCGATGAGGTTTGCCTACGTATCTCACATCCGGTGAGAATCAGACCCGCGTAGTTCGCTCAGTTTTGACGGAACAGGAAAACATGACACTTGAAAAGTTTGGCTCGTTTTGAAATGACTTTTTTTTCAGAATTTTGGCAGATTTTCAGAATTTTCTAAATACCTACCTCTCACTTTTTGTTTCTTTTTTCTTCTTTCTCCTCTTTTTTTTGATTTTCTTTTTTTCTTTTTTTTTCATTTTCTTTCCCTATTCTAGAAGCCAGTCAACATGCAAGCCGAAACAGACAGATACGCAAGTAACACGTAAGATGCATCAAGATGGTCTTTTGATTTTTGGGTACACCAGTCCTAGACGGACCCAACCCCTGTGTTGAGTCCCCAAAGTCAAAATACACATGATGCAAACAAGCGTTCCTACTAGGGATCCGACATGAGGCTATGTTATACTAGATTTAAAAACCTGGGTTTATTTGCTCTAGACCTAGCTTACCCGAGCGGACAGCTCGAGCCGAGGGGCAGCGTACCGGGAATACAGAAGCTTCACCGACTTTGCAACTTGTCCGAACCTTGTTCTAAAATTTGGGATATGACTCTAACAGAAGAGAAGTCACACGAAGTGCACACTTCTCCATGATTTAGAAGACTCAGAGAGATGAAGGGTTTCGTAGCAGTTTATATACAGTTCAGATAATATCAAAGCGGTAAAAGCAACATTTAGCATATTAGGCTCAAACATGTAATAAAATCAGATAATAAATATAGCCAAATATAACAATTATTCTAAGCTCGAATTCTTGAACCCTGAACCAGAGAGGGTTCGATCCCCAGCAGAGTCGCCAGAGCTGTCACACCTCCTTTTTCACTACACTCCCGGAACGGAGTATATAAGGGAGTTTTTTCCAACTTAAAGTGACAATCGAAACAGGATTATTTATTTATTAAATTCAAAGTCGCCACTTGGGATAATTTTATGGTGTCCCAAGTTACCGGTTCAAATCCCGAATCGAGGAAAGATTGACTCTGTTTTATAGTCCGCGAACACAGAAATCCGGGTAAGGAATTTTGTTAACCCGGGAGAAGGTGTTAGGCATTCCCGGGTTCCGTGGTTCTAGCACGGTCGCTCAACTATTATTTTTTGGCTCAATTATCTGATTTTAAAACACTTTTAAACCTATGTGCATTCTTAACTTTAAAACCGCTTTTATTCATTTAAAGAGTGAATTCAAGGTTATTTAAAATATATCGCAAGTCACGCTACATGAAATGCACCCGTGGTTCACGACACGCTCTATTTAACCTTGTTGGAAATTAGAATCGGGTCACATAAAATGCACACCCGAGCCCCTTTAATCTAATTTGACGTAGTTCAGTTGATGAATAGTAATCCAATTTCTATATTGTGACAAAATCATGTTCAGCTATAACCAATTCGAGTAAACACGAGCCTCAATCAACAATTAACCAACTCATGTCTATTGAAAGGCAACTACTGATAAATTGGCCATGGAAAATAAACTACGTACCTAAAAAGTAATTTGCTAAAACATTTAAATTGTATAAGATAATAATTACTGCTACTATTACTTTATGGGATTTTCCTTTTATTAGCCTTTGACTTAAAATTAAGTTCTCCTTGCGCACAGCTCAAGCAAGACATGATGGCTTGAAAGGTCGTTCCATGGTTTTAGAAAGTAATCTCTACCACGAATGAAACTTCATCACATTCTTCCCAAACAAAGCAACGAGATAGTAACTCGGCAAAGCAAAGATTTACAACTACAAGGAACAAACAAATCCGTAGAAGGAAGTCTCAAACATATTAAACTTAAACTACAGGAACAACAAGCAATCACACAGCAATAAACAATATATCAGACTCCAAGCATGATATTAAGCAAGAACACACAATAAACCTTCAAGAAGCATTGTATGAATCGGACCTTACAGGATTTTCACCAAAACAGAAATCTGGATCCGATTTTGGACTGCAACCGGAACCTCGACGAACTACCTCGATCTCCGACAGCACCTCAACCACGATTTCAAAACAAACTGAATGGACAATATCTGAAATAAGCCAAGCGAATCTTGAAACCAGTTTCACGTTCCTGTCATGCTCACAAAAGTTCAACTAGTTCGCTATTGTCCCTCTCTCGTTTCTGTGCATGTGTGGGCTGTGTGTAAGTGTTTTTCGGCGAGTTATGGTAAAGAAGATGGGAGTAGCGATGATGGGAATGGGGATCGATGGGAGGTCATTTGGTGTTCTACAACAGATCGGTGTTTTAAGTCTTGTATTGTTTTATTATGAAGAAAAAAAATTCCAAAACAGCGCTGCTTTTCAGCTCTTTTAGGTTATAGCGTCAGGGTTTTTTTTTTTTTTTGTCTTTTCCATGAAGAAGACGAGGAAGCTTGGCGCGGGGGGGGGGGGGGAGGTCTTGTGATGTTGAGGGTGAGCTTGATTGGCGTTTGGAGGTGGGGTGCTATGGGGAAGATGAAGTTCGGGGGTTGGGTCTGTCCTTTCTGTGTGTATTGCGGCGCTGATTTTTGATTAGAGTCTCTTAGGCGTCATTTATTTTTTCTTTGTCCTCTGCCTTCTGATTTTTTAGGTGTTCTCTTTGCGTAGAGTCTAGGTTTAGGTTATTATTTTGTGTATTTTTTCAATTAGTCCCTAGGTCTTTTTGTGTTAAGTTCTTAGGGTCTTTTTTTATTTGTTTTTGTTCCAAAGAAGAGTTTAGAAGGGTCCCTAGGCTTAATGAACTAATCCGAATTGGGCTCCAAAAACTCTTAAAATTATGATCCAACACCTTAATTGACTCATTTTAAAAAAAGATAAAAATACTACACAATGCAAAAGCTAACATGAAACTATTATATGTTTTTATTTTTATATTTTCAAAATTATATAAAGATAAAAATAAGGTACTATTTTTTGTATTTTTTTTAAATTTTTTTATGAAAGATACATACTAAAATATTTTTCGTAATTTTCCATTTTTATGACGAAAATAAAGTAAAGAAGTCAAAAAATAGTTGAAATAGCTATATTAGGCTTAAATTAAATATTTACGTGCTAAAATATGAAAAATATTGAGGAGGGTCAAAAATCACATGTCTACAAGGTTAATTGATGGTCTCATTCAGTCGATTCGCCTTCAGAAGGCTAGGGAGGCTGGGGGTGAGATCACTTTTCAGGAAGCGGCCAATGTGGCCCGTAGTGTGGAGATGGTCCTGTCGCAGGGAGCTGGTCATGGGTTGGATAAGAGGCCCCGTCGTTCAGGTAGATTCAGTGGTGCCTCGTCTGGAGGCAGGGATTCATATGGTAGAGGCCATCCTCCTATGCCCTTTCAGTCAGCTCTTTAGGTCTCTCACGGTGCTTCAGGTAGCCATGGTACGCAGATGCGGTATTCCGATCAACAGTCCTATAGTGCACCACCAGCTCCTATCAGTGCACCGCTGCTCCAGGGTTTTCGGGGTGGTCATTCGGGTCGCCAGGGTCAGTATCAGTTTCCTCAGCCACAGCACTCAGGTGGATGTTTTGAGTGTGGTGAGTGTGAGCACGCGATTTTTGCTTCACGAAAACTACTCCAAAAGAAATCGAAAAATAAAACAAATGTCATTTGGGTACAAGTTTAAGAATTTCGCGTGACATTTTCGTAATTATTTTGTCTGTGAGTGTTTATTTTGTTTAATTAAATAAAAAATACAAAAATACATGTTGCATGCACATTTAGGATTTAATTGTGCATTTAGGAATTAATTGAACCATATTTGGTTTTTAAAAGAGCAAAAATCACAAAATATGTATTGTAGTCCAATTGTGTGATTTTGTTTGTAATTGATGTTTAATTGTGTTAATAGTTGTAATAGAAGTTAATTTGTGTTTTTAACAAGTTAATTTAAGTTCTATAATTTAATTTAAGATTTTTTGGAATTTAATTTTTGATAATTAGGAATTAAAAAGAAGTTAAAAGAAAAGGAAGAAGTGAAAAATCCAAAGAAATCGGAACTGGGCCGTTTTATTCTGACCAAAACCAGGCCCAAATTTTACCCCTGTACCTGGTCCAGTCGATCTGGCAAAACGACCGCTCAAACGACGTCGTTTCTGTCACGCTCAATCTGGACCGGTGAATTGTTTTGATCGAACGGTCCAGACCACTCCTCCCATAACCCGTTTTTGACCCAACCCGGACCGCCCCAGTACTACTCCAAACGACACCGTGCCTATTAGTAGAATGATCAAGGTTGTTGATCGTGATTGATCCAACGACCAAGATCAAACGCCCCCTCCCGTATATAACCCTAATCCCTTACCCCACGCCCCAAACCAAACCCCCCTCACCCCATCGTCTCTCTCAAGCTCAGAGACGGATCAGACCCAAACCCTAGCCGCCATTGTTACACCTCCGCCTGAAACCCGGCGGCAACAACGCCGCCGGTCACCAAATTAACACCCCTAAGCCATCTGACTACCCTCGTTATAGATCCGCTAATCGTTTGCCTCGAATCAACCTCCAGCTTCTAGAATCTTCAATCGAAGATTCGAACAGAACCTAAACCTACCCCAACCAGTCCCAAACTCATACCGGACATCTCTCTGACCTCCCTCGTCACCAAACCACCGTTGGTTTGGTTCGAATCAGACTAGAACCGTTCGAACCCCAAATCGAACCCCCAAGAACCCTAGAAAACCAAAGTTTGAAATCTGTCCAAATTAAAGGATGATTTGGGGTCTAATCGACCTTAGTCGAAGTGTTCTCAGTTGAGAACACTCGATAAGGTCCGTTCGACCTCAAAGAGTCCTAGTCAGAGTCCAAGTCAGGGTCGTCCAGTTTCCGAGTTCTTGAGGTATTTTTCCGTTCCTGTTTGTTCCATTTTGTATTTGTTTATATCTGTTTATTTGTTTAGTTTAGTTTTATTGATTTTTCAATTCTTTTTGTCGATTGATTCTGTCCTTCTTCAATGACCTTTTATTTGGTCGAATGTTTTCTGGTCATGGTCAAGTATATGATAAACTATATAATCGATTTGAATGAGTTTCGTCGATTAGTTAAGTTTTATTATAAATCCCTGTTTCTATCAATACGACTCGAACCACCTGTGTGCCTGTTCGATTCTGAATTGCTATTGATTGTATGTGTTGTAATTCGTGTAGTCGATTGGATAAGTGTCGTCGATTAGTTTTACATGCTTGAATGTTAGAATAACCTGATAATAATTTGATTCATATTGCTTCAATTCTGATTGAATCATTGTTTGAATTTGGTTGTGAATTGGTTATAGCTGTAGTACTTTAGTGATCAGTTAGAAATCAGTTGTTAAGGTTATAACTTATAGAGTTCTACCATCAGATTAAGAGGTTTAGAGCAGGGCAGTAATGTGAGGGACTTCAGGAGGGTATTTTGGGATTGAAAAGTTTGAAATTGGTTTAAGTTGAATGTTCTGACAGTAGGGTACTAAAGTACCATTAAACTAATGAATTGTTTAAATGCTAATAGGGAACAAAACATAATGGTGGGGGAAGGTTGAAAGGAAATGGATTAAGAAATAGGTGCTCATACCTATTTGAATTTAAATAAAGGGAAGGACAAGGGATAATGGGAAAAACATACTCTAGTGGGGAACAAGTGAATTAAAAGGAGAACAAAACATGTAGTAGTGGGGAGAAATACTTTCCTAATTAGCTAAGTGCTCCTTAGAGCTGGAAAGGGGCTGAGGTTTGGGTATAAATAGGGGTCTGGACAGAATTAGTGGGGGTTGTTTTTTTGGGAGAGAAAAATCAGTTTTTCTTTCGGTTTTTTTCAGAGAGTCTAGGCTGGATTTTTAACAGTTAAGAGTGTAAGCACGTGATTTTTGCTTTGCGGACAATCACTCCAAAAAGAAATCAAAAATAATGGCAAATGGCCTCGCTGTACAATTTTTCGATTTTTGCGTGACACGTGTTGGCAGTCATTTGTGGTTCTGTCTATTTTTCGTTTAATCTTACCAAACAAAATACAAAATATGAATGTCATGTGTAATTAAACCATAATTCGGTCATTAGAAGAAAATTCAAAAATATATATGCATCTTTTATTCTAGGTTGTGATTTAACCTACTTAAATATTTTCATATGTGTGTGATAATTGGGTTAAGTGATTAAATTAATGATGGTTTTTAATTTCATTTTTTTTACTTTTCTTTAAAATTAGAAAACAAAAAGAAAAGGGTAATGCAATTGGTTTGGGCCAAAAAATGAATCAAAATCAGGCCCAAAACCAGGACACAAGTCCAGTCCAAACATAGGCTGCCCGGGTACGTCCCAAACGACGCCGTATCAGCGTCCCTGTGCTGAGACATTGATTTGATTCGAATGAACGGTCCTGATCAGGCCACTCATTTAACCCAAACGACGCCGTCTTAGACAATTGATCTGAGCCGTCCAACCCCTTGATCCAACGGATCCAGGCCTTCCCCTAGGCCCGTCAAATTTGACCCGATCCAATCCCCTACCCGGTCTCAACCCACTATCAGCCCCCGAACGACGTCGTCTCTCTTCAATGAGTAGATCCTGGCCCTTGATCTCACATGATCCGACGGCCAGGATCTAAACTTCAAAATCATATATAAAGCCCCAACTTGGTTACCCCGCCCCCTATCCAAAACACCCCTCGGCTTCATCGTCTCCCTGACCAACCCTAACACCCAAACCCTAGCCGCCACCCCACCCCTTCGCCTGAAAGCCGGCGGCAACGGTGCCATTGGCCGTGAGTCTAACACCCCTGAACCACCATGACCCCCCCTCTCCAAATCCACACTCAGGTTACCTCGAATCTTCCCCGAACGTCTCGAATCTTCATTAGAAGATCCGAGACCAAATCTAGATCTACACCAAACCACCCCATATTCACCCTAGTCACTCCCCTAACGTCCCTCAGGCCTTAATTAGCTTTGGTTCCAGTCGAATGCATGCAGAACTTGTCGAATCCCAAATCCGAGTTCATGAACCCTAAAAAACCAAACCTGTCTCGTGTTGAGGTAAGTTCCCGGTGTAATCTTCTTTTCTTTCCTTTTGTTTGTGCATATGTTCGTATATTCGTTCTGAATCTTTTGATTATTTTTTGTCAGTTCTCCCCATCCTCAAAAGACCCTTTTTGTTTGGTCGATTTCTTTTCTTAAATGTTAAATGAGTGTTATAAGATGTTTGTTCGCTTCGACTGATGTCATCGACCAGTTAAGTTTCATAAACTTCGTGTTAAATGCCCCGAGTGTTGAAATAAAAGTGTGCCTTGTTTAGTCTGTGTTGTTTGACGATCAATTGTTACTATAATAGTTTGTATAGTCGATTTGAGTAACGTCTTCAAGAATTCAGGGTCGTAAAGTTTTCCATTATTATCCGAAAAATGCCTGAATCACTCAGTTGATTCTGTTTTGAGTTTAGTTGATTAGCAACTAATTAGTATACGTTATAACTCGCGAAGTCGACTCGACACCTGTTGTCGTTTAGTTTCACATTATTAGAATAACACACGACGTAACTCCTACTGGTTGATTTTGTTGAATGTTTGTTTGTTAGCTGTGGGGGGGGGGTTTGAACTTGTTCTCAAATGATTATAACCAGCAAATTCAATAGAGTGAAAGGGTGGGGCAGGATAGTAATGACCGAGGGTCTGTGGGGTAACTTTTGTTGGGCAAAAGACTGTGTAAATGTTCAGGATTAAGGTGGGGGTTATCAGTTGTTTAATCAAAAATACTATTAAACTAGTATTAATGGGGACAAAACATAGGAGCATGGGAGTAAAATGAATACTTAACTAAGCCCATAACCTTGATTAGAGTAATAAGACAGAGCATGAGGGGCTGATTAAGGATTCCGAGAAAGATGCCTTTAGGCATGGGGATTTAAGGGGTATGGGCAGACTGCGACTTGCAGGAATCAAGACAGTTGGGCTGACCTGGGGTTTGGCTTATAAATAAGCTATTTTAGAACATAATAAAGGCTGGACTTTTGAGTCTTGAGAAAAAAGAAAGAAACAGAAAGAAATTTTCAGAACACTTTAACTAAACACTGTCCAAAACTGCACAAGGAATTAAGTTGGTTAAGCTGTTCTGGCCAAGTCAGTTATTCTAGCTGGGGCTGTTACTGTTCCATTAGGAGAAATCTGTTTGTTTTCTGCTGTGATTGTTACTATACTGAGCTTCTGTATGATGTGGATTGAGTTCTGGTCTCACTGATTGTCGAAGCTGTGTTGGTTATTTGCTGATCTTTGGTGGTTATTGAATTTCTGTTGCTATTGCATAGAACATTCTGGTTTCTTTCTCGGCTGTTTTTACTACCCTGTTTCTGGGATTATTTGTTTGTTGCTCGACCACTTGTGAACTTCATCATTGTGGCTGGTTGTTTGTTGCTGGGTTGTTGCTGTTTATCTGCTGCTGCTGTGCTTGCTGTGTGCTACTCAGCTGATCATTGTCCTTCTTCTTTTGTCTTCTATATCAGGTACACCACTAATATACTGTCAATGTAAGCTGAATTTGAAGCATGAATACAAAGCAAGTTGGAAGAGTTGAAGTTATTTTGAACTAGTTTTAAAATGTATTGAAAATAGGTTATTTGTATGACAATGAGCGTTATCTGCTAGAACCATGTAAAATAGTTGTGGTGTAACTGCACTTTTACACATATCGTTTAGTTGGAAGATTCTATGTTGTGTTCATAATCAAAAGAGATTAGTGTTACAGTAGATATTCTGTTAAGTTCACATAGTTGTCGAAGAGCATGCTAGATGGCCAAAGGTTATTTCCTTAAACATATGGCAGTTCTTTTATTTGGTAGGAATATGGTTCGACTGAGGTAAGGTGTACACTGCATGCTAGCTCCTACCCCCCCCCCCTTTGTGTAAAAAATGCTGAACATATATCGTATAAGTGGAATAGGCCCAGTTGGAACAAGGTTGGCCCAGGCCGAGATTAATGTTACGCACAGTGGGCCCAGGCCCATAATATACAGACGCATGCCCATGTGTGTGGCCATGCTGCCGATTTTGTGAAAGCATTCAGAATCCCGATATAAATAACCTGCAAGCATGTAATTAACTAGGGTTATTTCTGCTTTCAATTAGTAGAGACAAACGCGACAAGAAACGTAGCTGCTATAGTATATCCTTTTAAAATAAAGATGAGATGAGCCTCGACAAATAAAAACGCACAAGCTGCGGGGCCCTCGTTAAATGTATATATCGAAGCATTCAGTTCGGCGGGTCGTTTAGCAAATCTCGCAGCTTTCCCAGAATAATAACGCGATAGTCTCTTTAGGCGCGTATTTAATAATGTCATCTCCTTAAACTCGGGTGCACATTTATGTGACCCAAATCCAAATCTCAACGGAGTCGAAATGTGTCTCTAATCGCGGGTACATTGATTGTGACGTGATTTGAGATGCATTTCCATGACGTTGCAAATTCCTTTTAAAATAATGAATGAGACGAGCCTCGACAAACAAAAATGCACAAGCTGCGGGCCCCCCATTATATATATTAAAATACTTAGAATTCGGGACGTGCCGTTTAGCGAATTTTACGGCCTTCCCCAAAATAGCAATACGCTAGTTGATTTAGGCGCGCTTTTAATAATTTACTTTCCTTAACTCGGGTGCACATTTATGTGACCTAAATCCAAATCTCAACCGAGTCAAAATATGTCAACAACCACGTGTGCATTGATGTAACGTGGTTCGAGATATGTTTTCACGACGTTGCAATTCTTTGTAAAAAGTAATAATAATAATTATGAAAGCGGTAAAAGGCTAAAACTTGCACATAAGTTCATATATGTATAAAATCAGATAATCAAGCCGAATATAACAGTTGAGCGACCGTGCTAGAACCACGGAATTCGGGAATGCCTAACACCTTCTCCCGGGTTAACAGAATTCCTTATCTGGATTTCTGGTACGCAGACTATAATATGGAGTCATCCTTTTCCTCGGTTCGGGATAAAAATTGGTGACTTGGGACACCCTAAATCTCCCAAGTGGCGACTCTGAAATAAATAAACCAATCCCGTTTCGATTGTCCTTTAATTGGAAAAAACTCCCTTCCCCCCCCCCTCCCCGCGCGGGTGCGGAAAAAGGAGGTGTGACAGCTCTGGCGACTCTGCTGGGGATTTTTGCCCCAGGACCACTGGTTCAGGTTTAAGAATTCGAGCTTAGAATAATTGTTATTATTTGGCTTTATTTATTATCTGATTTTATTACATGTTCAACTCAATGTGCTAAATGATGCTTTTTACCGCTTTGATATTATTTGAACTGTACATATAAACTGTGCCGAAACCCTTCTCTTCTTACCTCCGGGGAGAAGCTCGCTGGTCGAGACTCCCTATTCTGTTAGTGTCATACCCAAGTAGAAAGAGGCTCGGATAAGTTACAAAGCCGGACGACCCCGCGGGTCCCTAGTACGTAGCCCCCTCCTCGACTCGAGTTGTCCGCTCGTGTAAGCCAGGTCTAGAACAAAGCTCAATTTGAAGCTTAGTAAAACATAGCTTCATGCCGGATCCCTAGTAGGAAAGCGCTTATTTGCATCACGTTGCATTTGACTTAGGGGGCTCAACACAGGGGTTGGGCCCATCTAGGAATAGCAACCTGGAACAAAAAAGACCATCATGTGGAATTTTATTTGTTATCGCATTAATTTGCTTCAAATTTGCATGTTGACCGGCGGGTGGTAACGAGAATTTTGAAAAATAAACAAGGAAAAAAAATAAATAAGGAAAAAAAAATGAAAAAAAAGGAATTTCGAAATTTCTCGCTTAAAAGGCAGTGTCCAAATATTTTTGAAAAACCATGATAAATTTCTAACCCGAACTACGTCGGTTTTATTCCCACCGGATGTGGGATACGTAGGCAACCCTTATCGGGTCCAACTCCCCGATTTTGTTTTACCAAATATTATATATATATATATATATATATATATATATATATATATATATATATATATATATATATATATATATATATATATATATATATACACGCCCATGTATGTATATACATATGTTATTTCTTTCACCTTAATAAATCACCTTAATAAATGTGCAGAATGAGCACAAGTAGGAGTTCATCTGAGGCCATTATAAACAAAGTTCCTCTGGGCTTACGCACATGGTGGAACGACTTGGGAGGATCACGGCAAGATACAGTCAAAGTATACTTGGGAAACTTGGTTGGATTACTGGACATCGAGCCACGAGGAGACGTTATCAGGGCTCTAATTTCATTTTGGGACCCGACACACAATGCGTTTCACCTCTCAGACTTCGAGCTCACCCCAACACTGGAGGAATTGGAAGGGTATATTGGACGACCTAATGTCCCTATGAAAGAACAGTACCTCATTGCACCAAGGACCGTAACTATACACAAGTTCCTGGATATCGTAAAGATTCGCAGAACGGTACATAATCCGGAGTTATCAAAAGGGTTTTGTAGTTTGGCATTTCTGTACGACAGATACGGTCACCTGGGAGGGTTCAACAATCCCGAGAGTAAGATTTGCAGTGGGGAGAGCCGGTTAGAATGGGAAAAACATAGATGTATTGCTTTTACGATAGCTTTTCTGGGGTTTTTGGTGTTCCCTAGAAAAGATGGAAAAATTAACATACAAATCGCTGGGGTAGTCAATACTCTGATCAGACAAGAAAAAAGCACTCTGGCACCAATGATAAATGCAGAAATTTTCCGCGCACTCACTATCTGCAAGGCCGGAGGAAGTTTCTTTGAGGGATGCAATGTACTACTGCAAATGTGGGTGACAGATCATCTATGCCGTTGCCCTCAAATTCTGAAATATGGGTCGTCACAAAAAACTTGTATAGAAGAGTTCCCCGCCAGGATCAACGGGTTCAGATTGCCGGAAGGGGTCGCCGAATGGGTCACGCTACTGCGCTCTGTTTCAGCAAACCAGATAGAGTGGGCATTCGAGTGGCTACCCCTAGATGAGGTTATACACATGTCAGCCACCGAATTTTATTTGTTGTTGATGGGTCTCCAAAGTATCCAGCCCTACGCACCATGCAGGGTGTTGAGGCAGTTGGGACGATACCAAGTAATCCCGAAGGAAGTAGATCTCAGTAGCCAGGTGATTGAAATCGGACCTGGTGGGCAGTTCCCTGAAGCATTCGTTCGGAGGATCTGGAATGAATGTCAAACCTTGAAGGTAAATACCTGTGTACGAGATCGGGCTAAGGGCGAAGTGTCTCCGAAATACCTCCCGTGGTACAGAAGAGAGCTCGAACATCAGAGACCAACTAAGAGAGCTCACATCCAAGGCTTTGACGAATCCTCACAGGCAGAGTGGGGCTGGTTAAAAAGAGAAGAAGGCTACCGAGCTGAAATCGGAAAGCTAAAGCAACAAATCAAGAGGCTTATATTTGAGAACAACGTGCAAGTCGCCTCAGAGCAGGGCAAAAAGAACAAGCTAGACCAAGAGAACCAGACACTAAAGGCCCGCCTACGCCAAGCCAGCAAAAGTAACATTGACCGACAGAAACGTCGCTCCGACGAAAGGTTGATAGCAAGTTTGAAAAATCAGGTCGTCCAAAGCCAAGAAGAATTAGAACAATCAGAAGCTCGCGTAACAAGGATGAAGGTCAGATGGGCAAGATGCACAATGGCCCGAAGGCAGCATCTGCAACAAGTCATGAGAGATTGTGAAATGAGCATTGGGATATTAAGGGAAACGAACTCCACTTTACATGATCGGATCATCAAACAAGCACGAGACGCCCAGGCCGACAGAAGATATTGTTACGACGTGATGGCCTGCATGGAAAGACAAATGGAGTTGTTCCAGGATTGACTTGCCGACAATGCTTAGGCATTGGGATTGAAGAACCGACAAATCAGGCAATTGTTCATTGAAAGGGACAACATTCGAGGAAGGATTGACGAGATTGGGAATTACATCTACATGAAATGCCTAGCATGTGAGCGAATACCTCGAAAGACCCTCCTTGTTTCCATCATGGGCTGCGTCCACAGGATTATGAACGAGTTGAAGAGCTTGCAGAGGGACCTCACGCCAAGGGCCGCGGAAAGGCCGAATGATGCCTCGCGGGCCCCTAAGTTGGAGAATTAATCTTTGGTCGAGTCCTGTTTATTTGGCTTTGTTGCTTTCCCATATGTTGTTTTCTTTTCTTTTAGTCAAATCAGGTTAAGAACTGTGGAGTCTGTACTATTGTTGTTCCTTGTTTGAAGTAATTTGTAATAGCAAAATTTTGAGAATGAAATTAATTGATTCCAAAAGAATTTTTGTGCGTCTTTACTTTGTGGTAGAATTACGCCTGGTCTGATTCGCGCGGGGACGTGATACGTAGGCAATCCCCATAAGATTCGACATAAAGAAAGAAAAGAAAATACAAAAATAAAATAAAACACATGGTTTCCCAAAGTACTTTAAAAAAGGACAAATGAGCAAGCCGGGATGATGCATGTTGTTTGAAGCAAAGCATGTAGAAATGGTTAACTGCCTAGGAGCATTGCATCCTCTATGTGTTATGATCAAATCTGTTAAGCTCTAACGCTAACAAAGTTTGTTGTTGTCTGAATCCAGACAAGTTAGTTGTTAAAGAACTCTGGCAACACATTCTTACCAAACCAGATCCAAAGGACTGGTAGCAACAAGCATGACTACTTCAGAGAATAGTAATGAGGAAGAAAGGCCGATGAGCCAGTTGTTAAAAGAAGCGATGGAAAAGATTGAAAGTATGGGACTAGAGATGAATGCAATGCAGCTAGCTCTAGCCAAAGCCCTGAGCCACTGGGACACATGCCGGAATACCCTCACTCCGGCCCTTCCACAAGCCTCCCAAATCCCCGTTATCATCAAGAAAGAAGCCCTCATGATTCCCAAGCTCCACCACCCCATCAACCTCTCCCAACACCAAATATTCCCACTTTTGTGGGACCTACATCAGCCACCTTGCAAGGAACGACCAGTGAGCCATTGTTTCAGGCCCACGATACACAGTACTACCCCCCTGAGCCTACATTCCATGCCCCCGAACCACAGGCCTACAATCCGCACTTGGAGGCACCGGCAGAGATTGAAAAGCCGGTTAAAGCCCCTGAACAGGATGAGGTATTGAGAAAGTTCAAAAGCCTGGAGCAGTCCTTCAGGAACCTACACGGATTGGGCAACCAAGTCAGCGTAGTTTACAAAGATCTATGCCCTTTCCCGGATGTCCAACTCCCGGTTGGGTTCAAGATGCCTACGTTTGATTTATATGAAGGGCACGGTGATCCCATGGCACATTTGCGGGGATTCTGTAGCAAAATGAGAGGGCCGGGTGGCAAAGATGAGCTGCTCATAGCTTATTTCGGCCAAAGTCTAAGCGGATCTGCACTAGAATGGTATACCAGGAAGGATTCCAGTAGGTGGTACACTTGGGATGATCTGGCGCAGGCTTTCGCAGGTCATTTCCAGTATAATCTCGAGATAGTCCCTGACCGTCTCACATTATTGAGAACTGGGAAGAAACCCGGGGAAAGCTTTCGCAAGTTCGGGTTCCGCTGGAGAGAGCAAGCGGCCAGAGTCGATCCTCCCATGAGAGAGGGAGAGATGGTGGACTATTTCTTACAAACATTGGATCCAACCTACTTTGGTCACTTGGTGACAACGGTTGGAAAATCCTTCAACGAGGTGGTCAAGATAGGGGTCATGATAGAAGAGGGTCTGAGGTCTGACAAAATCCTGAACTACTCGGCACTCAAGGCAACGACCCAGGCTATTCAGAACGGCACGGGAGGTGCGCTGAGAAGAAAGAAAGAAGAAGTTGCCACGATCGAGGCAGGCAGTTGGTCCGGATCTGGCAGGCCACACTACAACCAACCCAGACCTCACAGGACAAACTACCCATACAACCCACCACATCACTACTATCCACCCCAAGAACCGCATTTCACCGTCCATCAAGCCCAGACATACACCCAACTTCTGGTTCGCCCACAATGGTGTGCGTCGGCTCCTCACAATACATACCCAGCTCCACATAATACCTACCCACCACCACAAAATACCTACCCTTCACCCAGAGCATACAGGAACCCTCCAGGGACAGGTTTTCGAGGGAGTCAAGCAGCTAAAAATGATAGGCTACAGAAACATAGAGCCTTTACTGAGCTGGGAGAGTCCTATACCGTCGTATTCCACAAATTGAGACTGTTGGGTTTGGTAAGTCCCGTCGAACCCAGAGAGCAAAACCCCCCGCCTCAAAATGTGAACAGGACGATAAGCTGTGAATATTGCTCAGGGATGCTGGGACATGAAACTGAAAAATGTTGGAGACTGAAGCATGCAATACAAGACCTCATTGATACTAACAAAATCGAGGTCCAGACACCGGAGGCACCTAACATCAATCAGAACCCACTGCCAGCGCACCACGAGACACACATGATCGAGTTGGTGTATGAGGAGGAGAGTTGAGAAAGCCCTCCAAACAGTGATGATGATCCAGGCCGCTCCGAGAGAAGGATCGACCAGTGGAGGAGTGGGGGTACAGTCGCAGGGAGAAGGCGTCAAGCCAGTAGTAATATTGGGAAAGAGCCCGTCCGCCAAAACAAGCAAACCTGAGCCAAACAAGTTGGGGACTCCGCCCACACCCGCAATTGTGCTGAAGGGGGTATACAGAGAACTGGTCCCCATAAAGCCCGTAGTCTAGGTGCCAATGATTGATAGCAAGGTTGTGACTTGGAAATACGAGAAGGCAGTAGTAATGTACAAAGGAAAACAGGTGGAGGAAGTTAGTTGCGAAGCGCAAGGGCTGACTCGATCAGGTCGGTGTTTTGCTCCGGTGGAGTTAAGGAAAACCAACCCAGCTGCAACCAAGAAACCTGTATTCGAAGAAGAGGCTGAGGAGTTCCTGAGAAAGATGAAAGTGTAGGACTACTCCGTGGTCGAAAGGTTGTGGAAAACACCGGCCCAGATCTCGCTGCTGTCATTACTGATCCATTATGAGGAGCATCGTCGGGCCTTGATGAAGATATTGAACGAAGCTCATGTGCCCAAAGAGATTTCTGTAAACCACCTGGAAACCATTGCCAACAAGATTTTCGAGGTGAACAGGGTAACATTCTCAGATGATGACCTGCCGATGGAAGGTACAGAGCATAATAAAGCTCTCTACCTAACTGTCAAATGTGAAAACTCGGTAGTTACTCGGGTATTGGTGGATAACGGTTCAAGTGCCAATATCTGCCCATTATCCACTTTGAACCAGTTAAAGATCGACCACGGAAAAATCCGCAAGAATAGCATCTGTGTTCGAGGATTTGACGGAAATGGAACAGCCACTGTAGGGGATGTTGTACTTGAATTGACCATCGGTCCAGTCCTGTTCACCATGGAAGTTCCAGGTGTTAGATGCCACAGTATCTTATAACCTTCTGTTAGGACGACCATGGATTCATGCAGCCAAAGCAGTGCCCTCCACCCTACATCAGATGGTGAAGTTCGAGTGGGAAAGACAAGAGGTCGTACTGCACGGCGACGACACGGCGTGCACCACGGGTGGCGCCATTGTACCTTTCATAGAGACCGATGATGACAAAGGTCCTTGGGTCTACCAGATTTTCGATACAGGATCGGCGAACAAAATTGCTGAAGGAGAAAGCATCCCGCACCCTAGGGTAGCGGCCGCGACAATCATGATGGTTTCGGAAATGCTGGGTAATGGATTTGTGTCGGGAAAGGGCCTGGGAGTCGAGCTTCAGGGGATTGTCCAGCCGGTTTCCCTGCCTAAAAATCTGGAAACTTTCGGATTGGGGTTCAAACGAACCGCAACAGATGTAAAGCAAGCGCGGAAAATGAAGAAGAAAGTCTGGTATCTTCCCAAACCCGTGCCACGTCTCTCAAGATCTTTTGTCAGAGCAAGCGCCAAAGGGCCACCGGTCCCAAAGATTCTAGGACCATTGATTGGTATGGATGGGGACCTGAATCAGAGTTTCGAGAGGCTATTCGCTGATGTCAGTATGGTAGAAGCTGGAGAAGGTTCCAGCAGAGCAGAGATACAGTTTGTGGGGCCTGAGGCCAAAACCAACAATTGGACGGTTACTCCTCTTCCTGTCCGAGGGGAGTCTTGGTAGTAGGCTTTGATTTATGTTTTGTTTGTTTCGTTTTGTTCGGATTATTCCAGGGTGTAATCCAAATTTTACTTTTGTTTTGTAAAAGTGTGAACCCTTTTATCCCGTAAGTTTAACAAAGTTCTCTTCTTTTGTCCCATTTTAATTTTGTTTTGTTCTTTTTCTTTCTGAACAGTTCTCTTTTTACTGGTTCTAACGACATGGAATGCACAGTGGATCTTCGACCTAGTCTAATAAATCAATCTGAATCCGACTTAATGACACAAGAGGTCGTTTGCGACGATGAATCTGAATATGACGAAGATAAAGCCTTCGAAGAGATAAACCGAGAACTGTGCCAATTTGAAGAAAAACCCAAACCTAACCTAAATGACACTGAGGCTGTGAATCTAGGGGACGCTGATAATGTCCGAGAAACCAAAATCAGCATCCATATTGAGCCAAATGTCAGGGAAGAATTGATCAAAACCCTCGTGGAATTCAAAGATGTTTTTGCATGGTCATATGATGATATGCCGGGATTAAGCACCAATTTAGTGGTTCACAAATTGCCCACTGACCCGACATACCCTCCGGTCAAGCAAAAGCTAAGGAAATTTAAAACAGAAATGAGTGTAAAGATCAAAGAAGAGGTGATTAAGCAGTTGCAGGCGAAGGTCATTCGGGTCACTCGATATCCCGAGTGGTTGGCCAATGTGGTACCAGTCCCAAAGAAGGATGGAAAAATCAGGGTGTGCGTCGACTACCGCAACCTCAACAAAGCAAGTCCCAAGGACAATTTTCCGTTACCCAACATTCATATCCTGATCGATAATTGCGCTGGGCGCGAGATCGGATCCTTTGTGGATTGCTATGCGGGTTATCATCAGATCCTAATGGACGAAGAGGATGCTGAGAAGACAGCGTTTATTACGCCATGGGGAACCTACTGCTATCGGGTAATGCCGTTCGGGTTAAAGAACGCCGGGGCAACGTACATGCGAGCAATGACTGCTGTGTTTCATGACATGATACACAAAGAAATAGAGGTGTACGTCGATGATGTGATCATCAAATCTTGGCGTCAGGAGGACCATGTAGCAGACCTAAGGAGATTTTTCCAAAGACTCCGGAGGTATGATATCAAGCTTAACCCGGCCAAATGCGCATTCGGGGTTCCATCAGGAAAGTTGCTAGGATTCATCGTCAGTCGACGGGGGATTGAGTTAGACCCATCCAAAATTGAATCCATCCGAGATTTGCCACCGCCAAGGAACAAAACAGAGGTAATGAGTTTGCTGGGTAGACTCAATTATATCAGCAGGTTCATCGCTCAACTCACAGCAACTTGTGAGCCCATATTTTGGCTACTGAGAAAGGATGCTGCGGTAAGTTGGACGGCAGAGTGTCAAGAGGCTTTTGACCAAATCAAAGGGTATATGTCTAATCCACCCGTATTGGTCCCGCCTAAGCCAGGGAAGCCCTTAATTCTTTATTTGACGGTCCTGGAAAATTTATTTGGTTGTGTACTGGGGCAACATGATGACACAGGAAGGAAGGAGCAGGCCATCTACTATCTTAGCAAGAAATTCACAGTATATGAAGTCAAGTACACTCAACTCGAGAAAACATGTTGCGCCCTAACTTGGGTAGCTCAAAAGTTGAAACACTACCTGTCCTCGTATACTACTTATCTCATATCCCGTTTGGACCCATTTAAGTAAATCTTTCAAAAACCTATGCCCACAGGGAGGTTGGCAAAATGGCAAATTCTGCTCACTGAGTTCGATATCGTCTATGTGACGAGGACAGCCATGAAAGCCCAGGTGCTGGCCGACCATTTGGCAGAGAATCCCGTTGATGAAAAATACGAGTCTTTAAGAACATATTTTCCCGACGAAGAGGTAATGCATACAAATGAGCTGGAGTTACCCGAGGAACCGGGTTGGAAGCTTTTCTTCGATGGAGCTGCAAACGCGAAAGGGGTTGGAATAGGAGCAGTACTCATTTCTGAAACAGGACGCCATTATCCTGTTACGGCTCAACTACGCTTCTATTGCACCAACAATATGGCCGAGTATGAAGCTTGCATTTTGGGTCTGCGATTGGCTGTGGACATGGATGTCCAAGACGTCTTGGTCTTGGGAGACTCAGACCTCTTGGTACATCAGATTCAGGGTGAATGGGAAACGCGAGATCTAAAACTCATACCATATCGACAATGCTTGCACGATCTGAGCAAGCGATTTCGGTCGGTGAAGTTCAAACATATCCCGAGAGTTCATAACGAGGTTGCAGATGCATTGGCCACCTTAGCATCAATGTTGCACCACCCTGACAAAATGTATGTTGATCCTCTGCACATCCAGGTCCATGATCAGCACGCTTATTGCAACGCCGTAGAAGAGGAAGCAGATGGCGAGCCCTGGTTTCATGATATCAAGGAATACCTCAGAATGGAGATATATCTGGAACAGGCCACTAGAGACCAAAAAAGAGCCCTTCGGCGTTTGTCGAATGGTTTCTTTCTCAGCGGAGGAGTTTTGTACAAAAGAACCTCGGATTTGGGATTGTTGAGATGTATAGATGTCGGTCAAGCCACGACGGTTATGGCAGAGGTACATGCTGGAGTTTGCGGGCCACATATGAGCGGATATGTATTGGCAAGGAAGATCCTTAGGGCAGGGTATTATTGGCTCACCATGGAACATGACTGTATCACTTTCGTGAGGAAATGCCATCAGTGTCAGATACATGGAGATCTGATTCATTCTCCGCCAACAGAGTTACATACGATGTCAGCACCCTGGCCGTTTGTTGCATGGGGCATGGATGTCATTGGGCCTATCGAGCCGGCAGCATCCAACGGTCATAGGTTCATTCTAGTAACCATTGACTACTTCACCAAATGGGTTGAGGCTAAAACCTTCAAGTCGGTAACTAAAAAGGCAGTGGTGGATTTTGTGCACTCCCATATCATCTGCAGATTTGGGATCCCAAAAGTAATCATCACGGATAACGGTGTGAATCTTAACAGCAGCCTGATGAGAGAGGTATGCCAAAAATTCAAGATTGCACACCGCAATTCCACCCTATATCATCCCAAGGCAAATGGAGCGGTCGAAGCAGCCAATAAGAACATCAAGAAGATACTGCGAAAGATGGTGGAAGGATCTAGACAATGGCACGAGAGATTACCCTTTGCTTTGTTGGGTTATCGCACTACCATACGGACTTCCATAGGTGCAACTCCCTATTTGTTGGTATACGGAACTGAGGCCGTAATACCAGCGGAGGTCGAAATTCCGTCCCTCCGGATTATCGCTGAAGCTGAGATTGATGATAATGAATGGGTCAAAGCTCGATTGGAACAGTTGAGCTTGATAGACGAGAAAAGATTGGCAGCAGTATGCCATGGTCAGCTGTATCAGAAGAGAATGGCAAGGACATATAATAAGAAGGTACGCCCCAAGAAGTTTGAAGTAGGGCAGCAGGTATTGAAGAAGATCTTCCCACATCAGGTCGAGGCAAAAGGCAAGTTCGCCCCAAATTGGCAAGGGCCTTATATCGTGACCAGAGTATTGTCCAGTGGAGCTTTGTGTTTGACGGATATCGAGGGAAGATGTGTTGACATGGCTATCAATTCGGATGCAGTCAAGAGATATTATGCGTCATTTCTTTGATTATGGCAATTATTGGTTCGTTTGTTCGTACTTGGTACTTATTGGATAATGAAATGACAGAGGCAATTCTTTCTTCTATCCAAACACTTTTTACCCTTGTTTCCCCCTTTTGAGCCTTAAGTTATTCTTTCATACCCCTCTTTTGGAATCACTAACGGAAAAGATATGAAAAGAGAAAGAAGAAGAAAAGAAAATTTTTAAGAGAAAATGAAAAAGAAAAAAAAAGAAAAAAGAAGAAGAAGATAAAAATCACAAACTGTGGGAACTACGTTTGACCTGATTCCTCAAAGAGGATACGTAGGCGCCTCACGGCTCGGTCATAGTGTGCATAATATCCATAAGTGTGCATAATAGGCATAATGTGAATAACGCACGTAGCTCAACATAGTGTAAAAATAAAAAAACCCCAACCAAGAAAACTGGGGCAGAGGTTATGTTTTAAGGTTCCAACAAAGGTTTGATTCCAAAAGTTGTAGCGTATCACCCATCAAGTTATTTCATTTTGATAGCCTTTCTTTTAGCCCCACACCAAAACCAACATCGACGTCCAAAAGACCTCCCGATCAATATCCAAAAGGTGCCAAGTCAGGCAAATAAAGTCGAGAGTAATACACTGATCCCCGGCAAAGAAGAGGAGCAATAAAACGGGAAATGAATTGATATTCCAAAGGAATCTCCAGAAAAGAGGGTCATATCGACAACACTCCAATCCTCCGTTGAAAAAATAAAATGGAAGAGTCTTGGCGGTGAAAACCTTCGCAGGCACCACAAGGCAACGAAAGATGAGGGATATAAAACGAGAGAGTCTTATTGGTGAAAACCTTCACAGGCACCATAAGGCGCCGGGAGCTGAGAGAAAAGAGAGAGTCTCATTAGTGAAAACCCCTAGAAGGGCACTATGAAGCGACAAGATGGATCAACGAAAGGGTCCGCGTTCGCAAAGGAATGGACACCTATTTATCCCCAGCAAGTAAGGTCATCAAACAAGTTGATTGATACAAATAGACTGGGTCGGGAATCTATGGTGCACGTCATGATTACAAGGACCAGTCATGTTGTCCAGATAAGTTCTTCTCTTTTCCTTTTTCCACCAAGTATTGGATCAGAAAGATTTTCCTCCTTTTCTATCTTTTTCATTTTTCTTTCTAAGAATTCGTTTTGGAAAAGATTTTTCAAAGTTTACTACCAGAGGGCGAAGGGGTATGAAAGCAAAATACAAAAAGGGTAGGCCAAGAGCCGAGGCAATAAGACAAAAGGCATCGGCTGTGAAACCAAAGGACGAATTGTGTAGAAAGAAAGGTGACGTAAAGAGAGCGAAAAATGACGGGTGAAGGACTTGTGGAACAAGTTCCGAAAAGGTTTCCCCGCAGAATGTTGATAAATCCCGGACCCGAATCCGAAGTGGTCAGACGCCATAAGAAAGGGAAATCAATCCGGTGCAAGATATCCCCGGGCAATGCAATTCTATGCCTTGCAGTTCCGGGAGGAAGTAAACTCCTGAAGGGAGTAGTTTCGGGATTAAAAGCAGACTCCCACAACATGTCCTGAAAAGAGAAAGCAGAAAGGGGGATAAAGGGAAAACCACCCCCAGCAAGCAGCGTCGTCCACCAACCAGTTGTTGGAGCATAGAGCAAGGAAAAGAAAAGGGAAAAATCATCTCCCATCGGAAAGGTCACGTTGCCCCACCATGATTAAAACTAACTAAATCCATTTGTCTGCTGCAGGAAAATAAAGGTTGATGATGGCAGATGGACGCGATACCAGAAAGGTCACCAAAACCGGGGCAGAAAATTTTCTGCCATGGCCAAATATTTTTTTGGAGGAACGAGAAAACAAAATCAAATGTGTCTTAGTTTAAATAGGCGCCCACCTGTATAACGAGAGGAATAATTTTCAGTCTTAGTTTAAATAGGCGCCCACCTGTATAACGAGAGGAATAATTTTCATGTCGTAGTTTAAATAGGCACCCACCTGTATAACGAGAGGAATACTTTTCAGTCTTAGTTTAAATAGGCACCCACCTGTATAATGAGAGGAATAATTTTCAGTCTTAGTTTAAATAGGCGCCCACCTGTATAACGAGAGGAATAATTTTCATGTCTTAGTTTAAATAGGCGCCCACCTGTATAACGAGAGGAATAATTTTCAGTCTTAGTTTAAATAGGCGCCCACCTGTATAACGAGAGGAATAATTTTCATGTCTTAGTTTAAATAGGCGCCCACCTGTATAACGAGAGGAATATTTTCATGTCTTAGTTTAAATAGGCGCCCACCTGTATAACGAGAGGAATAATTTTCATGTCTTAGTTTAAATAGGCGCCCACCTGTATAACGAGAGGAATATTTTCATGTCTTAGTTTAAATAGGCGCCCACCTGTATAACGAGAGGAATAATTTTCAGTCTTAGTTTAAATAGGCGCCCACCTGTATAACGAGAGGAATACTTTTCAGTCTTAGTTTAAATAGGCGCCCACCTGTATAACGAGAGGAATAATTTTTAGTCTTAGTTTAAATAGGCGCCCACCTGTATAACGAGAGGAATATTTTCATGTCTTAGTTTAAATAGGCGCCCACCTGTATAACGAGAGGAATAATTTTCATGTCTTAGTTTAAATAGGCGCCCACCTGTATAACGAGAGGAATATTTTCATGTCTTAGTTTAAATAGGCGCCCACCTGTATAACGAGAGGAATAATTTTCAGTCTTAGTTTAAATAGGCGTCCACCTGTATAACGAGAGGAATAATTTTCATGTCTTAGTTTAAATAGGCGCCCACCTGTATAACGAGAGGAATAATTTTTATGTCTTAGTTTAAATAGGCGCCCACCTGTATAACGAGAGGAATAATTTTCAGTCTTAGTTTAAATAGGCGCCCACCTGTATAACGAGAGGAATAATGTTCATGTCTTAGTTTAAATAGGCGCCCACCTGTATAACGAGAGGAATACTTTTCATGTTTTAGTTTAAATATTTCAGATTTTGAGAGCAGTAACCCCACCGGAAGGCCGAAGGTTACAGCAGGAATATCCAGCAGGAAACAACAAAAATCCCCAGCACCGGGAAGCAGAAGGTAGCAAACTCAGGCGCACGAGTCAAAAGGACGCGTTTTGAAAGAAGCGGCTTGTGAACATTAGACCATGCCCAGCATAACAAATCTGATGAAGAAAGTCGTACCACCGAAGGAATCATTGAAAAGCTTAATGAAGAAGGCCATGTCCCCAGTGGACCAAGAAAAATGATGAAAACTGGTACTCAGAAGAGCAAAAGGACCAGCATCATCTCCAAGTTCACAAAATAAAGGCGTCAGAGGAAAGCGTTAGCCGACAAGAAAGCAAGGCAACAAGAACAAGTTGAAGATGGATGAGATTTCAGGATCCTCAGTTTAGCTTAGCTTCTTGTTTTCCTTTTAGAGCAATGTAATAGGGAGATCGGTTGAGCAGTAGCATCCTACAGCAGCATACAACAGCGCACAACAACAGCAAACACTACAGTCACACGGTAGTCCCAGCTACCAAAATTTCCCGAACTACATTGACCTGATTCCTGTTCAGCCCAGGATATGTAGGAAACCTCTGAAGCAAAGGTTCGGTCAAATCTTTTTCAAAAAATGCTTCACACGGAGTACTCGGACGAGCAAAAATCGCTCGCTTTATCTTTGCGCGAAAACCCTTCGTGTCTTCGGGTAAAGAGGGGCAGCTGTAAGCACGTGATTTTTGCTTCGCGGACAATCACTCCAAAAAGAAATCAAAAATAATGGCAAATGGCCTCGCTGTATAATTTTTCGATTTTTGCGTGACACGTGTTGGCAGTCATTTATGGTTCTGTCCATTTTTCGTTTAATCTTACCAAACAAAATACAAAATATGAATGTCATGTGTAATTAAACCGTAATTCGGTAATTAAAAGAAAATTCAAAAATATATATGCATCTTTTATTCTAGGTTGTGATTTAACCTACTTAAATATTTTCATATGTGTGTGATAATTGGGTTAAGTGATTAAATTAATGATGGTTTTTAATTTCATTTTTTTACTTTTCTTTAAAATTAGAAAACAAAAAGAAAAGGGTAATGCAATTGGTTTGGGCCAAAAAATGAATCAAAATCAGGCCCAAAACCAGGACACAAGTCCAGTCCAAACATAGGCTGCCCGGGTACGTCCCAAACGACGCCGTATCAGCGTCCCTGTGCTAAGACGTTGATTTGATTCGAATGAACGGTCCCGATCAGGCCACTCATTTAACCCAAACGACGCCGTCTTAGGCAATTGATCTGAGCCATCCAACCCCTTGATCCAACGGATCCAGGCCTTCCCCTAGGCCCGTCAAATTTGACCCGATCCAATCCCCTACCCGGTCTCAACCCACTATCAGCCCCCGTACGACGTCGTCTCTCTTCAATGAGTAGATCCTGGCCCTTGATCTCACATGATCCGACGGCCAGGATCTAAACTTCAAAATCATATATAAAGCCCCAACTTGGTTACCCCGCCCCTATTCAAAACCCCCCCCCCCCCGACTTCATTGTCTCCCTGACCAACCCTAACACCCAAACCCTAGCCGCCACCCCACCCCTTCGCCTGAAAGCCGGCGCAACGGTGCCATTGGCCGTGAGTCTAACACCCCTGAACCACCATGACCCCCCTCTCCAAATCCACACTCAGGTTACCTCGAATCTTCCCCGAACGTCTCGAATCTTCATTAGAAGATCCGAGACCAAACCTAGATCTACACAAAACCACCCCATATTCACCCTAGTCACTCCCCTAACGTCCCTCAGGCCTTAATTAGCTTTGGTTCCGGTCGAATGCAAGCAGAACTTGTCGAATCCCAAATCCGAGTTCATGAACCCTAAAAAACCAAACTTGTCTCGTGTTGAGGTAAGTTCCCGGTGTAATCTTCTTTTCTTTCCTTTTGTTTGTGCATATGTTCGTATATTCGTTCTGAATCTTTTGATTATTTTCTGTCAGTTCTCCCCATCCTCAAAAGACCCTTTTTGTTTGGTCGATTTCTTTTCTTAAATGTTAAATGAGTGTTATAAGATGTTTGTTCGCTTCGACTGATGTCATCGACCAGTTAAGTTTCATAAACTTCGTGTTAAATGCCCCGAGTGTTGAAATAAATTGGTGCCTTGTTTAGTCTGTGTTGTTTGACGATCAATTGTTACGTATAATAGTTTGTATAGTCAATTTGAGTAACGTCGTCAAGAATTCAGGGTCGTAAAGTTTTCCATTATTGTCCGAAAAATGCCCGAATCACTCAGTTGATTCTGTTTTGAGTTTAGTTGATTAGCAACTAATTAGTATACGTTATAACTCGCGAATTCGACTCGAAACCTGTTGTCGTTTAGTTTCACATTATTAGAATAACACACGACGTAACTCCTACTGGTTGATTTTGTTGAATGTTTGTTTGTTAGCTGTGGGAGGGGGGGGTTCGAACTTGTTCTCAAATGATTATAACCAGCAGATTCAATAGAGTGAAAGGGTGGGGCAGGACAGTAATGACCGAGGGTCAGTGGGGTAACTTTGGTTGGGCAAAAGACTGTGTAAATGTTCAGGATTAAGGTGGGGGTTGTCAGCTGTTTAATTAGAAACACCATTAAACTAGTATTAGTGGGGACAAAACATAGGAGCATGGGAGTAAAATGAATACTTAACTAAGCCCATAACCTTGATTAGAGTAATAAGACAGAGCATGGGGGGCTGATTAAGGATTCCGAGAAAGTGGGGATTTAAGGGGTATGGGCAGACTACGACTTGCAGGAATCAAGATAGTTGGACTGACCTGGGGTTTGGCTTATAAATAAGCTGTTTTAGAACATAAAAAAGGCTGGACTTTTGAGTCTTGAGAAAAAAGAAAGAAACAGAAAGAAATTTTCAGAACACTTTAACTAAACACTGTCCAAAACTGCACAAGGAATTAAGTTGGTTAAGCTGTTCTGGCCAAGTCAGTTATTCTAGCTGGGGTTGTTACTGTTCCATTAGGAGAAATCTGTTTGTTTTCTGCTGTGATTGTTACTATACTGAGCTTCTGTATGTTGTGGATTGAGTTCTGGTCTCACTGATTGTCGAAGTTGTGTTGGTTATTTGCTGAGCTTTGGTGGTTATTGAATTTCTGTTGCTATAGCATAGAACATTCTGGTTTCTTTCTCGGCTGTTTTTACTACCCTGTTTCTGGGATTATTTGTTTTTTGCTCGACCACTTGTGAACTTCATCATTGTGGCTGGTTGTTTGTTGCTGGGTTGTTGCTGTTTATCTGCTGCTGTTGTGCTTGCTGTGTGCTACTCAGCTGATCATTGTCCTTCTTCTTTTGTCTTCTATATCAGGTACACCACTAATATACTGTCAATGTAAGCTGAATTTGATTTCTGGGTTAACAGACTTCCTTATCTGGATTTCTGGTACGCAGACTATAATATGGAGTCATCCTTTTCCTCGGTTCGGGATAAAAATTGGTGACTTGGGACACCCTAAATCTCCCAAGTGGCGACTCTGAAATAAATAAACCAATCACGTTTCGATTGTCCTTTAATTGGAAAAAACTCCCTTGCCCCCCCCCCCCCCCCGCGGGTGCGGAAAAAGGAGGTGTGACAAAGAGTTCAGTAATTTGAGAAAAAAACAGGCTGGTTTTAATCCTAAAAAGTTCAGTGTTTGAGAGCTAAGAAACTGAAAAGTGAGGTCTTTTCTTTTACTGCTAAATATCAAAACTAGTACTGTTACTGTTTCATTGGTGTTGCTGGTTGGTATTTCTGGGGTTTCAAGTGGTTTTTCCTGAGTTTGCTATTGGTTATTTGCTACTGTTTCATTGGGTATTGCTGGAATTCTGCTGGTCTTATTAGTTAAATAAGTGGAATATGATGAAGATAGCATGAGTTTGTTCTATTGAACCTGTCTGTTTAAACTTGTTAGTTTCACTAGCTATGAAGGTTTTAATATTGTCAACAGTAGGTAGATAATGATTGTTGGCAGCCCATTTGCTCGAAAAGTTGAAATATTGGGTTTGGCTTCATCATGTAAAGCAATTGGCAATAGCCTGTGTATGTTAAATCAGACTCGAATCCGCTTCTGTGAGTCGAACGCTGAACTTGGCCCGAATAACGCATGAAATCTGGTCGTAGGAAACGGGCTCGATCACAAGACCATCCTTAAAAATCGTACAATAAAGTTAAGTAACAATTGGTTGGGACCTTCATTTTGTGTTTAGAGGCGAACTTAATAGAAAAATGTAGTCACTTTAGGATCGTTTTTTTAAAATAAACGAGATGAGCCTCGCCAAATAAAACGCACAGATTGCGGGTCCCTCACAAATGTGTGTATTAATTACTTAGAACTCGGGATCGGCCGCTTAGCGAACTTCACGGCCATTTTCCAAAATAACCATGCGTTAGTCTCTTTAGGCGCGCACTTTAAATAACATTACCTTCTTAAACCCGAGTGCACATTTATGTGACCCAAATCCAAATCTCAACGAAGTCGAAATGTGTCACTAATCACGGGTACATTGATTGTGACGTGGTTCGAGAAGCATTTCCACGATGTTGCAAATTCTTTTTTTTTTTTTAAATAATAATAATGAATGAGACGAGCCTCGACAAACAAAAATACACAAGCTGCGGGGCCCTCTATATGTATTTGGTAAAATTACTTAGACTTCGGGATGGGCCGTTTAGCAAAGTTTCACGGCCTTACCCAAAATAATGATACGCTAGTCGCTTTAGGCGTGCCTTTAATAATTTATTTTCTTAAACTCGGGTGCACACTTATCAGACCCAAATCCAAATCTCATCGAAGTTGAAATGCGTCAATAACCGCGGGTGCATTGATGTGGCGTGGTTCGAGATGTGTTTTCGCGACGTTGCAATTCTCTCTTAAAATAACAACAATGAAAGCGGGAAAGAGTTAAAATTGGCACACAGGTCCAACATGTAGAAAATCAGATAAATGAGCCGAATATGACAATTGAGCGACCGTGCTAGAACTACGGAACTCGGGAATGCCTAACACCTTCTCCTAGGTTAACAGAATTCCTTATCCGGATTTCTGGTTCGCGGACTGTAATATAGAGTCAATCTTTTCCTCGATTCGGGATTCAACCGGTGACTTGGGACACCATAAATCTCCCAAGTGGCGACTCTGAATTAAATACATAAATCCCGTTTCAATTGTCCTTTAATTGGAAAAACTCCCTTTGTGCCCCTGCGGGCGCGGGCCAAAAGGAGGTGTGACAGCTCTGGCAACTCTGCTGGGGACGATAAGAACCCAGAATCTCTGGTTCAGGGTTCAAGAATTCGAGCCTGGAATAATTGTTATCATTTGACTTCATTTATTATCTGATCTTATTACATGTTTTGGCCTAAATGTGTAAAATGTTGCTTTTATCGCTTTGATATTATCTGAACTGTATATAAACTACTACGAAACCCTTCTTTTCTCACCTCCGGGGATGTGCTTACTGGTTGAGACTCCCTATTCTATTAGTGTCATACCCTGAAATAAGAAAGAGGTCGGACAAGTTACAAAGCCGGACGATCTCGCGAGTCCCCGATACGTAGCCCCCTCCTTGACTCGAGTTGTCCGCTCGGGTACACAGTCTAGAACAAATACCCAGGTTACGAACCTAGAATAACTCAACTTCATGCTGGATCCCTAGTAGGAACGTTCGTTTGCATCATGTGCATTTGACTTTGGAGGCTCAACACAGGGGTTGGGTCTGTCTAAGACAGGTGTACCAAAACGACAAAAGACCATCCTGATGCATCCAACTTGGTACCTGTGCATTTGTTTGCTTCGGACTTGCATGCTGACCGGCTTTTGAATACTTTGAGGAAAGAGAGATAGAGGTAGTTAATCGCCTGTTTTGAAAAAAAAAATCAATGTCCAAATAGCGTCGAAACTCTGTTGAATTTTTGAAAAAATGAAAAAAAAGGGTTTTGTTTATGAAAAATGGTTTTATTCGCCATTGAAAAGACTTTTGTTTTCAAAAGAAGTTTGTTTTATCTACCCGAACTACACCGGTTTGATTCTCACAGGGTGCGGGATACGTAGGCAACCCTCATCGGGTCCAACCTCCCCTTTACAAAAATGTCAAAATTTTAATTTTCGTCATAAATAAGTCGGGTGATGCCGTTTTTGTCAAAATAGCCGAATGTTCCCAAAAGGGACGCCGGAAGGCTGACTTTGCATAAACGGCCGCTTGTAGTCATTTTTTGGATTTTAGACCGGTTGACTCACCCAGCCTCAAAATCTTCGTTCCCGAAGTGCTGAAAGGTCGTGTTCGGAATCGGATCTTTCTTTTAATCTGTGAAAAATTAAAAAAAAAAAAACCAATTGGTTGAGTCAAATAAATTTTATTTTTTGCTTAATCACCTTAAAAATGTGCAGGATGAGCACGATGCAAAATGAACCTTTTTCAATAATGACTAAAATCTCTTTCAAGTTGCGGCTATGGTGGGATGATTTAGGTGGTGTAGGGAAAGATGAGGTCAAGAAATATCTAAAAGGTCTTACGGGTTTATTGGAAATCCAGCCTCGGGGGGATATCATAAGAGATTTGGTCACCTGCTGGGACCCGGCACACAATGTCTTCCACTTCTCCGATTTTGAACTCACTCCGACTTTGGAGGAAATAGCCGGGTACATCAGAAATGCTGAAGTTCCGTTGAGGCAAAAATACTTGGTTGCTCCAAGAGCTGTCACTGTGCATCGGTTTTTAGATTCGTTAAAGATACCCAGGACGGTCCATAACCCAGATTTGGCCGCAGGTTTTTGTAATCCGCGCTTTATATACGACAGATACGGTCATGTCGAAGGATTCAACAACCCGGGTAACAAGTTATGCAGCAAAAGTAACCGTCAGAAATGGGACGAGCATAGATGAGTGGCTTTTATGATAACCTTTTTGGGCCTTTTGGTATTTCCAAGGAAAGACGGAAACATTGATCCGAAAATAGCCAGGGTCGTCAGTACCTTGCTCATTCAAGATGAAAGCACTCTTGCGCCTATGATAGTATCTGATATTTTCCGAGCTCTCACAGCCTGCAAAGCCAGAGGGAACTTTTTCGAGAGGTGTAACTTGTTGCTACAAATATGGATGACTGAGCATCTCTGTCACCATTCCCAACTCTTGAGTTATGGTTCCTCGAAGAAAACTTGCATAGAAGAGTTCTACACAAGAATCAAGGGGGTCAGTCTACCCGAGGGAGTTACGGTGTAGACATCTTTCTTTCGGACCCTCACTGCCAGCCAAATACAGTGGAAACTAGGATGTTACCCGTTGACGAGGTCATCCATATGCCGGCAGCTAGGACCCACTTTATATTGATGGGGCTCAAGAGCATTCAGCCTTACGCGCCATATTGGATTTTGAGACAATTCGGGAGATGCCAAACAGTGCCACATAAGGAAGATCTTAGTGCTCAAGTAATTGAGATTAGCCCTGACGGACAGTTCCCTGAAGCAAGAGTCCATCAGATCTGGAGTGAATGCCAATATTTAAAAGAAGATACTTGTGTGCAGGATCAGGCCAAAGGCGAAGTGGCGCCAGGATACCTTGCTTGGTACATGAGAGAACTTGAGCACGAAAGGCCGGCTAAAAGACCCCATCTCCAGGAATCCGTCAAGGCGTCGCAAGAACAGTGGGATTGGTTGGCTAAAGAGCACGATTACAGGGTTACAATAGGCAAGTTGGAGAAGCAAGTTATAGATTTGAAATTTGAGAAAGATTTGCATATCGCTACAGATGAGGGAGAAAAGAGAAAACTATCTCAGGAAAACGAGGTCCTCAAAGCTCAAATCCAGGAAATGAAAATAGCTACCGGAAACCCGAAGAGAAGCCGGGCTGATGAAAGGCTCATAAACGGTCTAAAGAAGAAAGTCCTCGAGTATCAAGAAGACCTGGAAAAATCTAAAGCTGGTCTAGCGAGAATCCAGGTGAAATAGATAGAGAAGGCAGAAGAGCGAGCACGGTCTATGCAACAAATGAAGAGGGACTACGAAAGGAACATCGCTATATTGAGAGAAACAATATCCACTCTCAAAGAGCGGATCTTCATACAAGCCCGAGATACCAGAGCAGATAGGAAGCGCTACTATGATCTAATGGCCTAAATGGAGAAACAGATGAATGAGTTTCAGGATCAACTCCTTTACAATGCTCAAATGCTAGGGACGCGGAATCAACAAATAGAGCGATTGCTTATGGAAAGGGACAGAATCAAGGGAAGAATCGACGATATCGTGTACTACATCACCATAAAGTTCCTAGCTTGTGAGGATATGTCCCGTACCACCTTCTGTGCTTCAATAGTGATTTATGTCTACCATATCATGGAAGATTTGAAAGATCTGCAAAGGGGTCTTGCACCAAAGCCCGCGGCGAGGCCGAACGACGCCCTGCGGGCGCCAAAATTCAAAACTCTGAAACATTCATAGTTTGAGTCTGTATTTTCCTCATAGTTTGAGTCTGTTGTCCGTTGGAGTTTGTATTTCCCTTTTTGGCATAAAGTCTGTAGTCTGTATCAAGTCTGTCAATTTCCTTTCAAAAATGTTTTGCCTTGTAATAAAACGTTTTGCTAGTAAAGGTTGAAAAATCCAAAAATGGTGTCTTTATTTTCCGCACTTGTGGCAAAACTACGCGCGGTCTGATTCATGCGGGGACATGATACGTAGGCAATCCACATAAGATTCGACCACCACTAAAAAGAAAAAGAGAAAAGGCAAAGTGAATAAAAGAAAGGAAAAGAAAGAAATAAAAAGAGAGATAAAGAAAGTTTCAGAAACACTTAAACGAGGCACAAACAAAGTAAGCCGGAATGACGCATGCGGTCGAAGCAAAGACATGTTAGAAATGGTTAAACTGCCTAGGAACATTGCATCCCCCAACGTGAAATTGCAATATGTGTTAAACTCTAACGCTAACAAGTTTGTTGTCCTTCCAGAGATTTCGAACCAGTTAGTTTGTTAGAACGTTCTGGCAGATTACCATTACCAAACAAGATCCAAAGGGCCCATACTAAAAAGCATGACTAGTTCAGACCAAAGTGTCGAGGATGAAAGGACGGAGAATCAAATGCTGAAGGAGGAAATGGATAAGATGAGACGGGAGATGAAAGAAATTCAGCTGGCCTTAGCTAGGGTACAAAAAGTGCCTAACCCTCCCGTTACTCCCACTCTCCCACCAGGACACTCACCGGAATACCCTCCCCCCGGCCCTTCGACAAGCTTCCCCAGTCACCAATACTATCAGGGAAGAAATGTCTATGTTCCCCAAGCTTCACAACCCAATCAGAACCCTCCTCCACCAAATGTTCCTGTTTTCGTGGCACCCCCACCAGCCACGCTGCAAAGATTATCCAGCGAGCCGCTGTTTCAGGCTCACGATAACCAATATTACCCCCCTGAACCAACCTTCAAAGCACCCGAGCTTCGTACTTATAATACTCACTTCGAGATCCCGGTAGAGACTGAAAAGCCGGCTAAGAGCCCAGAGCAAGACGAAGTGCTTCGAAAGTTTAAAAGCCTGGAGCAGTCCTTCAGGAATATCCATGGGTTAGGCAACCAAGTCAGTGTGGCCTACAAAGATCTGTGCCCATTCCCCGACATTCAATTGCCGGCAGGATTCAAGATGCCAAAGTTTGATCTATACGAGGGGCACGGTGATCCAATGGCACATCTGCGAGGTTTTTGCAGTAAGATGAGAGGGGTCGGGGGGAAAGACGAGCTGTTGATAGCTCATTTTGGTCAAAGTCTAAGCGGGTCTGCACTGGAAAGGTACACAAGACAGGATCCTAGCAGGTGGTACACTTGGGACGATCTGGCACAAGCCTTTGCAGGCCACTTCCAGTACAACCTTGAGATCGTCCCTGACCATCTCACATTGCTGAAACTTGAGAAGAAGCCCGGGGAAAGCTTCCGAGAATTTGGGTTCCGCTGGAGAGAGCAGGCGGCAAGAGTTGATCCTCCGATGAGAGAGGGGGAAATGGTGGACTACTTTCTGCAGACTCTGGAGCCAACTTACTTCGGTCACCTGGTGACGTCAGTTGGCAAATCTTTCAACGAAGTAGTAAAAATGGGCGGTATGATTGAAGAGGGACTTAAGTCCAACAAAATCCTGAGCTATTCGGCGATTAAAGCAACCACTCAGGCCATCCAGAGCGGCACGGGAGGTGCGCTTGGAAAGAAGAAAAGGGAAGACGTCGCAACAGTCGAGGCAGGTACTTGGTCCAGATCCAGAGGTCCCCCCCTCACTACCAACCTAGACCCCATCACTCAAATTACCCACACATTCCATACGGCCCTCTACAGCCTTACTACCCATCACAAGAGCCACATTTCTCTGTCCATCATGCCAAAACTTACACCCAGCCTCCGGCTCGCCCGCAATGGCGTGCACTGACTCCCCATAATACATATCCACCTCCACAAAACACATATCCACCTCCACAAAATACATATCCACCTCCACAAAACACATATCCACCACCAAGGGCCTACAGGAATCCTTCGGGACCAGGTTTCCGTGGGAATCGGACTTTCAGGAATGAAAGGGTGCAGAGGCAGAGAACATTCACTCCGCTGAGAGAAACCTATACTACTTTGTTCCACAAATTGAGGAAGGTAGGCCTATTGAGTCCTGTGGAGCCCAAATTGCCAAATCCCCTTCCCAAAAATCTGGACCACTCGGTAAGTTGTGAATATTGTTCGGGGGCTCCCGGGCATGATATTGAGAAGTGTTGGAAGTTGAAGACTGTCGTACAAGATCTTATTGACACAAATAGGATCGAGGTCCAGGAGCCAGAGGCACCTAACATTAATCAGAACCCGTTGTCGGCACACCATGAAGCTCACATGATCGAACTAGTGCACGAAGGAGGGAAGCTCAAAAAGCCCTCACAAACGGTAATGATGATCTGTGCCAGTCCGAAAGAAAAGTCGATCAGTGGGAAGGCGGTAGTACAGTCGGAAAGGGTAGAAGGCAAGCCAGTGGCGGTGATGGGGAAGAGTTCGTCTGATGTTGCCAAGAATCCAGAGCCGGTCAAAGTAACGGTGCAAGGGATATCAAGCAAGCCAGTAGCCGTGAAGGGGGCATGCACAGGACCAGTTGTTATCAGGCCAGTAATGCAGTTGCCAATAATCAGCGAGAAAGTTGTGCCATGGAGCTACAGTCAAGTAATGGTAATGCATAAGGGGAAGGAAGTTGTGGAGGAAATATGTGAGGCACAGGGTTTAACTCGTTCGAGAAGGTGTTTTGCACCCGCAGAGTTAAGAAGGGCCAATCTAGTAGCGACAAAGAATCCAGTTACCGAGGAAGAGGCGGAAGAATTTTTAAAGAAAATGAAGGCGCAAGATTACTCCATTGTGGAGTAGTTGAGTAAGACCCCGGCACAGATCTCATTGTTATCATTATTGATCCATTCAGACGAGCACCGCCGGGTATTGATGAAAATTCTGAATGAAGCCCATATTCCGGATAAGATCTCTGTGAACCATCTGGAGAAAATAGCAAACAAGATTTTCGAGGTCAACAGGGTCACTTTTTCAGACGATGAGTTGCTCGTGGAGGGTACAGAACATAATAGAGCCCTTTATTTGACTGTAAAGTGTGAAGACTCGGCAGTCACTCGAGTACTGATTGATAATGGGTCCAGTGCCAATATCTGTCCTTTGGCCACATTGAACAAACTGAAGGTCGATGGTGACAGGATTCACAAGAACAACATCTATGTTCGAGGGTTTGATGGTGGTGGTACAGACACAGTGGGTGACATCATACTTGAATTAACAATTGGTCCAGTCGAGTTCACCATGGAGTTTCAAGTGTTAGACATGGCAGTGTCATATAATCTTCTGTTGGGGTGACTCTGGATCCACGCCGCCAAAGCAGTGCCTTATACATTACATCAGACGGTCAAATTCGAGTGGGATAGGCAAGAGATCGTAGTACATGGGGAAGACAATGCAAGCGCCGTAAGTGATGCCATCGTGCCCTTCATAGAGACTGATGATGATAAGGGACCATGGGTTTACCAGGTTTTCAATACGGTTTTAGTGGACAAAGTTCCCGAAGGTGAAAGCATCCCACTTCCCAAAATAGCAGTTGCAACTGTCATGGTAGCCTCGGAGATGTTGAAGAACGGGTTTGTGCCACGCAAAGGTTTAGGGGCTGATCTTCAGGGTATTGTTCAGCCGGTTTCTTTTCCCAAAAATCTGGATACCTTTGGGTTGGGGTTCAAGCCTACAGCGGCGAATGTGAGACGGACCCGCAAGTTGAAGAAAAGAGTCTGGGTCCTTCCCAAGCCAATCCCGCGCCTATCCAGATCATTTGTCAGAGCAGGTATCAGAAAGTTGTCGGTCCCGAAAGTTCTCGGACCACTGATTGGGCCAGATGGAGATTTGAGTGAGGGCTTTGAAAGGTTGTTCGCCGATGTCAACATGATAGAAGCTGGAGAAGGGTTCAATAGGTTAGATGTACAGTTTGTGGGGCCTAGGGCTGAAGCCTTCAAAGAGATAAACAGAGAGTTAAGCCAGTTTGAAGAGAAATCCAAGCCCAACTTAAATGACACAGAAGCCATCAATTTAGGGGATGCAGATGATATCAAGGAAACTAAAATAAGCATCCATATTGCATCGAATATCAGGGAAGAACTAATCAAAGCACTTATTGAGTTCAAAGAAGTTTTTGCATGGTCTTATGATGACATGTCGAGGTTAAGCACAGATTTAGTGGTTCACAAATTGCCCATTAACCCGGCATGCCCTCCCGTCAAGCAGAAATTGAGGAAGTTCAAAACAGACATAAGTGTGAAGATTAAAGAGGAAGTAACCAAGCAGCTCCAAGCAAAGGTTATTCGGGTCACTCGATATCCTGATTGGTTGGCTAATGTGGTGCCAGTGCCGAAGAAAGATGGGAAGATCAGGGTGTGTGTCGATTACCGTAATCTGAACAGGGCAAGCCCAAAGGATAACTTTCCATTACCCAACATCCATATCTTGATCGATAATTGTGCCGGACATGAGATCGGGTCTTTTGTGGATTGCTATGCTGGGTATCATCAGATTCTGATGGATGAACAAGATGCAGAAAAGACGGCTTTCATTACACCGTGTAGGACTTATTGCTACCGGGTAATGCCATTTGGTTTGAAGAATGCTGGGGCAACGTATATGAGAGCAATGACTACTGTGTTTCATGACATGATACACAAAGAGATTGAGGTATACGTGGACGATGTGGTCATAAAATCCAAGCATCAGGAAGACCACGTAGCAGACCTAAGGAAGTTTTTCCAAAGACTTCGAAGGTACGATATTAAGCTCAACCCGGCCAAATGTGCATTTGGTGTTCCATCTGGAAAGTTGTTGGGATTCATCATCAGTCGGCGAGGCATTGAGTTGGACCCGTCAAAGATCAAATCCATCCAAGATTTGCCACCGCCGAAGAACAAGACAGAAGTAATGAGTCTGTTGGGAAGGTTGAATTATATCAGCAGGTTTATTGCTCAACTCACAGCAACTTGTGAACCCATTTTTCGGCTACTGAAGAAAGATGCTGCGGTAGAATGGACGGCAGAATGTCAGGAAGCATTTGACCAAATCAAAGGATATTTATCAAATCCACCTGTGTTGGTTCCACCTGAGCTGGGAAGACCGTTAATTCTTTATCTAACGGTCCTGGAGAATTCGTTTGGTTGCGTACTGGGGCAACACGACATTACAGGAAGGAAGGAGCACCATCTATTATCTCAGCAAAAAGTTTACAGGCTATGAGGTTAAGTACACTCAACTCGAGAAGACATGTTGCGCCCTAACTTGGGTGGCCCAGAAATTGAAGCATTATCTATCATCATATACTACTTATCTCATTTCACGCTTGGATCCACTGAAGTATATTTTCCAGAAGCCTATGCCCACTGGGAGATTGGCGAAATGGCAGATATTACTCACAGAATTCGACATCGTCTATGTGACGAGGACGGCCATGAAGGCCCAAGCATTGGCTGATCACTTGGCTGAGAATCCTGTTGATGAAGAATGTGAGCCCTTGAGGACGTATTTTCCTGATGAAGAAGTAATGCATATAGATGAGTTGGAAATGACCAAGGAACCAGGATGGAAGCTTTTTTTCGATGGAGCCGCAAATGCGAACGGAGTTGGAATAGGAGCGGTACTTATTTCTGAAACAGGACATCATTATCTTGTTATGGCTCAGCTACGTTTCTATTGTACCAACAACATGGCTGAGTATGAGGCATGCATTTTGGGTCTACGGCTAGCTGCAGACATGGATGTCCAGGACGTCTTGGTCTTGGGAGACTCGGACCTCCTAGTGCATCAGATTCGTGAATGGGAAACAAGGGATTTGAAGCTCATACCATATCGACAATGTTTGCATGATCTGAGCAAGCGATTTCGATCAGTGGAGTTCAAACACATCCCAAGAGTTCATAATGAGATTGTCGATGCTTTGGCCACCTTAAAATCAATGTTGCACCACCCAGATAAAATTCATGTTGACTCGTTGCATATTCAGGTTCGTGATCAGCATGCTTATTGCAACATGTTAGAGGAAGAACTGGATGGTGAACCATGGTTCTATGATGTCAAGGAATACCTCAGGATGGGGATATACCCGGAGCAGGCCATCGGAGATCAAAAGAGAGCCATTCGGCGACTGGCAAATGGATTTTTCCTCAGTGGAGGAGTGTTGTACAAAAGAACACCAGATTTGGGATTGCTGAGATGTATAGATGCTAGTCAAGCCACGACAGTTATGACAGAGGTACATGCTGGAGTTTGTGGGCCACATATGAGCGGATATGTATTGGCGAAGAAGATTCTTCGAGCAGGGTACTATTGGCTCACTATGGAGCGTGATTGTATCAGTTTCGTGCGGAAATGCCATCAGTGTCAGATACACGGAGATCTGATTCATTCTCCGCCGACAGAATTGCATACAATGTTAGCACCATGGCCATTTGTTGCCTGGGGCATGGATATCATTGGACCAATTGAGCCAGCAGCATCCAACGGGCATAGGTTCATCCTGGTGGCCATTGATTATTTCACCAAATGGGTTGAGGCCAAAACTTTCAAGTCTGTGACCAAGAAAGCAGTGGTCGATTTTGTTCACTCAAATGTCATCTGTCGATTTGGAATCCCAAAGGTGATCATCACGGATAATGGTGCTAATCTTAACAGCAATTTGATGAAAGAGGTATGTCAACAGTTTAAGATTACACACCACAATTCCACCCCATATCGTCCCAAGGCGAATGGAGCAGTTGAGGCAGCCAACAAAAACATAAAGAAGATACTTCGGAAGATGGTAGAAGGTTCGAGGCAATGGCATGAAAAATTACCATTTGCATTGTTGGGTTATCGCACTACTGTCCGTACTTCAGTAGGGGCAACTCCTTATTTGTTAATATATGGAACTGAAGCGGTAATACCGACGGAAGTTGAACTCCCGTCCCTTCGGATTGTCGCTGAAGCTGAGATTGATGATGATGAGTGGGTCAAAACTCGTCTGGAGTAGTTGAACTTGATTGATGAAAAAAGATTGGCAGCTGTGTGTCATGGCCAGTTATATCAAAGGAGAATGGCAAGAGCATACAACAAAAAGGTGCGTCCCCGGAAGTTTGAAGTGGGCCAGCAAGTGCTGAAACGCATCCTCCCACATCAGGCTGAGGCAAGGGGCAAGTTCACCCCGAATTGGCAAGGGCCATTCATTGTAACCAGAGTGTTGTCCAATGGCACTTTATGTTTAACAGATATCGAAGGGAAATGCGTCGACATGGCTATCAATTCTGATGCAGTTAAGAGATATTATGTATGATTTCTTTAATTGTAAATGTTGTTTGTTTGCATTTGGCATGGTATCGGATAATGAAATGACGGAGGTAATTTGTTCTTCCATCCAAACAATTCAACCTTTGCTTCCCCTTTTGAGCCTTATTTATTCTTTCATACCCCTCTTTTGGAATCAGTAATGAAAATGAAAGAAAGAGAGAAGAGAAAAATGATGATAATAAAGACAAAAGAAAAGTTACAAGAAAAACAAAGGAATTGAGAACTACGTTTGACCTGATTCCTCAAAAAGGATACGTAGGCGCCTCACGGCTCGGTCATAGTGTAACAAAAATAAAAATCCCCAAGCAAGAAACTGGGGCAGAAGTTGTGTTTGTAATGTTGGGAAGGAAGTTTGATTCCAAGAGTTGTAATGTTTTACCCATCAAAATTATTTTGAACCTTTTGATACCCCTTTTCTTTTAGCCATACACAAAAACCCATATTGATGTCCAAAAAATACCTCCCGATCAGTATCCAAGAAGTGCCAAGCCATGCAAATGGAAGTCGGGAATAACAATCTGATCCCCAGCAGAGAAGAGGATCATAAGCTGGAAATGAATTGATCGCCGAAAGAATCCCCAGCAAAGAGAGTCATATCGGTAACACTCCAATCCCCAGCTGAAAAAAATAAAATAAAATGAGAGAGTCTTATCGGTGAAAACCTCCACAGGCACCATAAGGCGACGTAAGTTGAGAAAAATAAAACGAGAGAGTCTTATCGGTGAAAACCTTCACAGGCACTATAAGGCGACGGGAGTTGAGGGAAATGAGAGTCTTATTAGTGAAAACCCCTCGAAGGGCACTATGAGGCGACAAGGGGTCAAAAGAGGCAAACAAGATAAGATTGACGGAAAGGATCCGTCGAGGCATCAAGCAGTGCAAAGATGTTGAGTCGACAAAAGAATTGGGCGCTTACATATCCCCAACAAAGTAAGGCCATCAGAAAGATTGATTGATATAAATAGACTGGGTTGGTTAATCCAAAATGCACGACGTGATCATTGGGATCGGTTGTACCATTCAGATAAGCTCTTTTCTTTTTCTTCTCCCCAACATTTTCCAGAAAACTATTCTTCTCTTACTTTCTTGAATTCATCATTTTTTGTTTTTAAAGACTTTATCTCCCCAGTAGTTTGTTTTGAAAAGGATTTTCAGAGCTTATTAGTTGCCAAGATGGTGCAAAAACACAATGTGGATAGGTCGGGCCAAAGATAATGCAATGGAACGAGAAAGACGTTCGTTTCAAGACCAAACGATGGATTGGTCTAGGATTTCAGGGAGAGTATGGAGAAAAGTGGAAAGCAACAATTGGTGAATAAAGAATCGTCAAGAAACAAAAGTATCCCTGGTATATTATTGACCAAGTTCCAAGAGAGTCGGACAACACGGAGCAGGGAAAGAAGAGGGGGAAAACCATCCCCAACAGGAATATGATCGCCAGCAGGAATATCATCCCCAACAAATAATCTCATCCCCAGCAAGCTTTGGTAATGTAATGGAACACAAAGCTGGGAAAGGAGAAAGAGAAAACCATCCCCAGCAGGAGTGGCACGACCATTCACCACGTTTTAAACTAACAAATTTTTTTTTCGATTTGAAGCAGGGACAGGAAATGTTAAAGATGATGAAAAGACATCATGATACAACAAAGACTGTCAAACTGGGGCAGAAAATTTTCTTTCATTATGAAAATTTTCTGGAAGTCCGGTACCCACTTGGGGAAGAAGCAAGATAACACAAGTTTGGGAAAAAATGGTATCCCCAGCAGTTTTCGGAAGAAGACCAAACAAGTTTTAAAGGAAGCAATTTCGGAAGGAAGATAACGTGAGGCTTAAGGGAAGTAGTTCTAGTGGAAGGAAAGCACCAGCTTTAAGGGAAGTAGTCTTCGAAGAAGGAAAATAACGTATTTTTAATGAAACACCGGTGTTATCCCCAGCAGTGGCATGGAACACCAGTTTTGAGGGAAGCAGTTCTAAAAGAAGATAATTTCAAGTTAGAAGGAAAATGGTTCAGGAGGCAGGAAGGAACAACAGCAATACAACGCATTTTTAAGAAGTAGTTGAAGTTAGGAGCCCGCCTGGAGAATGGAGGTATTATATTTTAAGAAGTAGTTGAAGTCAGGAGCCCGCCTGGAGAATGGAGGTATTATATTTTTAAGAAGTAGTTGAAGTCAGGAGCCCACTTGAAGAATAGAGGTGTTATATTTTTAAGTTGTAGTCGAAGTCAGGAGCCCGCCTGGAGAATAGAGGTGTTATATTTTTAAGAAGTTGTTGAAGTCAGGAGCCCGCCTGGAAAATAGAGGTGTTATGTTTTTAAGAAATAGTCGAAGTCAGGAGCCCGCCTGGAGAATGGAGGTGTTATGTTTTAAGAAATAGTCGAAGTCAGGAGCCCGCCTGAAGAATAGAGGTGTTATATTTTAAATTGTAGTCGAAGTCAGGAGCCCGCTTGGAGAATAGAGGTGTTATATTTTTAAGAAGTTGTTGAAGTCAGGAGCCCGCCTGGAAAATGGAGGTGTTATGCTTTTAAGAAATAGTCAAAGTCAGGAGCCCGCCTGAAAAATTGAGGTGTTATATTTTTAAGAAGTTGTTGAAGTCAGGAGCCCGCCTGGAGAATGGAGGTGTTATGTTTTTAAGAAATAGTCGAAGTCAGGAGCCCGCCTGAAAAATGTAGGTGTTATATTTTTAAGAAGTTTTTGAAGTCAGGAGCCCGCCTGGAGAATAGAGGTGTTATATTTTTAAGAAGTTGTTGAAGAGAGGAGCCCGCCTGGAGATTGGAGGTGTTATGTTTTTAAAAAATAGTCGAAGTCAGGAGCCCGCCTGAAAAATGGAGGTTTTATATTTTTAAGAAGTTGTTGAAGTCAGGAGCCCGCCTGAAGAATGGAGGTGTTATGTTTTATGAAATAGTCGAAGTCAGGAGCCCGCCTGGAAAATGGAGGTGTTATATTTTGAGTTGTAGTCGAAGTCAGGAGCACACCTGGAGAATAGAGGTGTTATATTTTTAAGAAATTGTTGAAGTCAGGAGCCCGCTTAGAGAATGGAGGTGTTATGTTTATAAGAAATTGTTGAGGTCAGGAGCCCGCCCGGAGAATGAAAGTGTTATACTCTGGAGAAATAGTTGTTGTTGAAGTCAGGAGCCCGCCTGGAGAATGGAGGCTGCATTATCTTTAAATTTTTGTTGAAGTCAGGAGCCCGCCTGGAGAATGGAGGCCGTATTATCTTTTAAAGTCAAGTTGGAGTCAGGAGCCCGCCTGTAGAACAGAGGAGTACATTTCAAAACGCAGTCAGGAGCCTGCATGTAGAACAGAGGAGTACATTTCAAAACGAAGTCAGGAGCCCGCCTGTAGAACAGAGGAATAAATTTCAATTTTGAAGTCAGGAGCCCGCCTGTAGAACAGAGGACTACACTCAATTTCAAGTCAGAAGTCAGTAAAGCGGAGGGTTACAACAAAATATCTCCAGCATAAATTCCGCTGCAGAAATCAGAAGAAAGACTACAAGAGCAAGTTTGAAGTTAGATAAGATGTTGTAATCTCTAGTTTAGTCTAGCTTCTTGTTTTCTTTTTAGCACGGTGTAATAAGGAGGGCGGAAAGCAGTAGTAATAGCATGCAGCAGTAGTAACAGCAAAATTGCAGTCCCATGGTAGTCCCAGCTACCAAAACTTCCCGAACTACATTAACATGATTCCCTTTTAGCCAGGGATATGTAGGAAACCTCTGAAGCAAAGGTTCGGTTAAATCTTTTTAAAAATGCTTCACACGGAGTATTCCAACGGGCAAAAATCGCTCGTATCCGCTCACTTTATCTTAGCATGAAAACTCTTTGTGTTTTCGGACAAAGAGGAGCAGCTGTGAGCACGTGATTTTTGCTTCACGAAAACTACTCCAAAAGAAATCTAAAAATAAAACAAATGTCATTTGGGTACAAGTTTAAGAATTTCTCATGACATTTTCATAATTATTTTGTCTGTGAGTGTTTATTTTGTTTAATTAATTAAAAAATACAAAAATGCATATTGCATGCACTTTTAGGATTTAATTGTGCATTTAGGAATTAATTGAACCATATTTGGTTTTTAAAAGAGCGAAAATCACAAAATATGTATTGTAGTCCAATTGTGTGATTTGTTTGTAATTGATGTTTAATTGTGTTAATAGTTGTAATAGAAGTTAATTTGTGTTTTTAACAAGTTAATTTAAGTTCTATAATTTAATTTAAGATTTTTTGGAATTTAATTTTTGATAATTAGGAATTAAAAAGAAGTTAAAAGAAAAGGAAGAAGTGAAAAATCCAAAGAAATCGGAACTGGGCCGTTTTATTTTGACCAAAACCAGGCCCAAATTTCACCCCTGTACCCGGTCCAGTCGATCTGGCAAAACGACCACTCAAACGGCGTCGTTTCTGTCGCGCTCAATCTGGACTGGTGATTTGTTTTGATCGAACGGTCCAGACCACTCCTCCCATAACCCGTTTTTGACCCAACCCGGACCGCCCCAGTACTACTCCAAAAGACACCGTGCCTATTAGTAAAATGATCCAGGCCGTTGATCATGATTGATCCAACGGCCAAGATCAAACGCTCCCTCCCGTATATAACCCTAATCCCTTACCCCACGCCCCAAACCAAACCCCCCTCACCCTATCGTGTCTCTCAAGCTCAGACACGGACCAGACCCAAACCCTAGCCGCCATTGTTACACCTCCGCCTGAAACCCGGCGGCAACAACGCCGCATGTCACCAAATTAACACCCCTAAGCCATCTGACCACCCTCGTTACAGATCCGTTAACCGTTTGCCTCGAATCAACCTCCAGCTTCTCTAATCTTCAATCGAAGATTCGAGCAGAACCTAAACCTACCCCAACCAGTCCCAAACTCATACCGGACATCTCCCTGACCTCCCTCGTCACCAAACCACCGTTGTTTTGGTTCGAATCACACCAGAACCATTCGAACCCCAAATCGAACCCCCAAGAACCCTAGAAAACCAAAGTTTGAAATCTGTCCAAATTAAAGGATGATTTGGGGTCTAATCGACCTTAGTCGAAGTGTTCTCAGTTGAGAACACTCGATTAAGGTCCGTTCGACCTCAAAGAGTCCGAGTCAGAGTCCAAGTCAGGGTCGTCTAGTTTCCGAGTTCTTGAGGTATTTTTCCTTTCCTGTTTGTTCCATTTTGTATTTGTTTATATCTGTTTATTTGTTTTGTTTAGTTTTATTGATTTTTCAATTCTTTTGGTCTATTGATTCTGTCCTTCTTCAATGACCTTTTATTTGGTCGAACTTTTTCTGTTCATGGTCAAGTATATGATAAACTATATAATCGATTTGAATGAGTTTCGTCGATTAGTTAAGTTTTATTATAAATCCCTGTTTCTATCAATACGACTCGAACCACCTGTGTGCCTGTTCGATTCTGATTTGCTACTGATTGTATGTGTTGTAATTCGTGTAGTCGATTGGATAAGTGTCGTCGATTAGTTTTACATGCTTGAATGTTAGAATAACCTGATAATAATTTGATTCATATTGCTTCAATTCTGATTGAATCATTGTTTGAATTTGGTTGTGAATTGGTTATAGCTGTAGTACTTTAGTGATCAGTTAGAAATCAGTTGTTAAGGTTATAACTTATAGAGTTCTACCATCACATTAAGAGGTTTAGGGCAGGGCAGTAATGTCAGGGACTTCAGGAGGGTATTTTGGGATTGAAAGGTTTGAAATTGGTTTAAGTTGAATGGTCTGACAGTAGGGTACTAAAGTACCATTAAACTAATGAATTGTTTAAATTCTAATGGGGAACAAAACATAATGGTGGGGGAAGGTTGAAAGGAAATGGATTAAGAAATAGGTGCCCATACCTATTTGAATTTAAATAAAGGGAAGGTAATGGGAAAAATATACTCTAGTGGGGAACAAGTGAATTAAAAGGAGATAAAAATATGTAGTAGTGAGGAGAAATACTTTCCTAATTAGATAAGTGCTCCTTAGAGCTGGAAAGGGGCTGAGGTTTGGGTATAAATAGGGGTCTGGACAGAATTAGTGGGGGGCTGTTTTTTTGGGAGAGAAAAATCAGTTTTTCTTTCGGGTTTTTTCACAGAGTCTAGGCTGGATTTTTAACAGTTAAGAGTTCAGTAATTTGAGAAAAAAAACAGGCTGGTTTTAATCCTAAAAAGTTCAGTGTTTGAGAGCTAAGAAACTGAAAAGTGAGGTCTTTTCTTTTACTGCTGAATATCAAAACTAGTACTGTTACTGTTTCATTGGTATTGCTGGTTGGTATTTCTGGGGTTTCAAGTGGTTTTTCCTGAGTTTGCTATTGGTTATTTGCTACTGTTTCATTGGGTGTTGCTGGAATTCTGCTGGTCTTTTTAAATCTGTTACTGGGTTGTTCTGTTACTGTGTTGCTGGTTATTGTTGTTGTTGTTTGCTACTGCTCTACTGATCCCCCTCTTCTTCTTTTATTATCTATTACCAAGTACACTTTCGAATCACACTGTGATGTAGCTGTGAGATGTAAAAATGAAAAGAAAATGCTCGAGTAGTGTAGTACTTAGTGCATCTGGAATTTAGTAGATAAATAATAAGTTGTATAGTCTATCTTTATAACTCCATGAAGAATGTGGACTGTGGAGTTTGTATCTGATAAGGACTGTATTGGACCATTAACTTGCCTTTCTTAGTTGTAAATTTAGTAGTTTAATACCAACTTTAGTATCATAGAATTAAAAATCAAACTTCCAAGTTAACTGTGCTTTTCCCGAATAGTTAAGCATGCCCATTATTGTCAAACAGTTTAGTTAAATAAGTGGAATATGATGAAGATAGCATGAGTTTGTTCTATTGAACCTGTCTGTTTAAACTTGTTAGTTTCACTAGCTATGAAGGTTTTAATATTGTCAACAGTAGGTAGATAATGATTGTTGGCAGCCCATTTGCTCGAAAAGTTGAAATATTGGGTTTGGCTTCATCATGTAAAGCAATTGGCAATAGCATGTGTATGTTAAATCAGACTCGAATCCGCTTTTGTGAGTCGAATACCAAACTTGGCCCGAATAACGCATGAAATCTGGTCGTAGGAAACGGGCTCGATCACAAGACCATCCTTAAAAATCGTACAATAAAGTTAAGTAACAATTGGTTGGGACCTTCATTTTGTGTTTAGAGGCGAACCTAATAGAAAAATGTAGTCACTTTAGGATCGGTTTTTTAAAATAAACGAGATGAGCCTCGCCAAATAAAATGCACAGATTGCGGGGCCCTCACAAATGTGTGTATTAATTACTTAGAACTCGGGATCGGCCGCTTAGCGAACTTCACGGCCATTTCCCAAAATAACCACGCGTTAGTCTCTTTAGACGCGCACTTTAAATAACATTACCTTCTTAAACCCGGGTGCACATTTATTTGACCCAAATTCAAATCTCAACGAAGTCGAAATGTGTCGCTAATCACGGGTACATTGATTGTGACGTGGTTCGAGATGCATTTCCACGACGTTGCAAATTATTATTTTTTTTAAATAATAATAATGAATGAGACGAGCCTCGACAAACAAAAATACACAAGCTGCGGGGGCCTCTATACGTGTTGGTAAAATTACTTAGACTTCGGGATGGGCCGTTTAGCAAAGTTTCACGGCCTTACCCAAAATAATAATACGCTAGTCGCTTTAGGCGCGCCTTTAATAATTTACTTTCTTAAACTCGGGTGCACATTTATGAGACCCAAATCCAAATCTCATCGGAGTCGAAATACGTCAATAGCCGCGGGTGCATTGATGTGGCGTGGTTCGAGACGTGTTTTCGCGATGTTGCAATTCTCTCTTAAAATAACAACAATGAAAGCGGGAAAGAGTTAAAATTGGCACACAGGTCCAACATGTAGAAAATCAGATAAATGAGCCGAATATGACAATTGAGCGACCGTGCTAGAACTACGGAACTCGGGAATGCCTAACACCTTCTCCCAGGTTAACAGAATTCCTTATCCGGATTTCTGGTTCGCGGACTGTAATATAGAGTCAATCTTGTCCTCGATTCGGGATTCAACCGGTGACTTGGGACACCATAAATCTCCCAAGTGGCGACTCTGAATTAAATACATAAATCCCGTTTTAATTGTCCTTTAATTGGAAAAACTCCCTTTGTGCCCCTGCGGGCGCGGGCCAAAAGGAGGTGTGACAGCTCTGGCGATTCTGCAGGGGACGATAAGAACCCAGAATCTCTGGTTCAGGGTTCAAGAATTCGAGCCTGGAATAATTGTTATCATTTGGCTTCATTTATTATCTGATCTTATTACATGTTTTGGCCTAAATGTGCAAAATGTTGCTTTTATCGCTTTGATATTATCTGAACTGTATATAAACTGCTACGAAACCCTTCTCTTCTCACCTCCGGGGATGTGCTTACTGTTTGAGACTCCCTATTCTATTAGTGTCATACCCTGAAATAAGAAAGAGGTCGGACAAGTTACAAAGCCGGACGATCTCGCGGGTCCCCGGTACGTAGCCCCCTCCTCGACTCGAGTTGTCCGCTCGGGTACACAGTCTAGAACAAATACCCAGGTTACGAACCTAGAATAACTCAGCTTCATGCCGGATCCCTAGTAGGAACGTTTGTTTGCATCATGTGCATTTGACTTTGGAGGCTCAACACAGGGGTTGGGTCTGTCTAGGACAGGTGTACCAAAACGACAAAAGACCATCCTGATGCATCCAACTTGCTACCTGTGCATTTGTTTTCTTCGGACTTGCATGCTGACCGGCTTTTGAATACTTTGAAAAAATAGAGATAGAGGTAGTTAATCGCCTGTTTTGAAAAAAAAAATCAATGTCGAAATAGCGTCGAAACTCCGTCGAATTTTTTGAGAAAATGAACAAAAAAAGGGTTTTGTTTATGAAAAATGGTTTTATTCGCCATTGAAAAGACTCTTGTTTTCAAAAGAAGTTTGTTTTATCTACCCGAACTACGCCGGTTTGATTCTCACAGGGTGCGGGATACGTAGGAAACCCTCATCGTGTCCAACCTCCCCTTTACAAAAATGTCAAAATTTTAATTTTCGTCATAAATAAGTCGGGTGACGCCGTTTTTGTCAAAATAGCCGAATGTTCCCAAAAGGGATGTCGGAAGGCTGACTTTGCATAAACGGCCGCTTGTAGTCATTTTTTGGATTTTTGACCGGTTGACTCATCCAGCCTCAAAATCTTCGTTCCCGAAGTGCTGAAAGGCCGTGTTCGGAATATGATCTTTCTTTTAATCTGTGAAAAATTAAAAAAAAAAAGTCAATTGGTTGAGTCAAATAAGTTTTATTTTTTGCTTAATCACCTTAAAAATGTGCAGGATGAGCACGATGCAAAATGAACCTTTTTCAATAATGACTAAAATCCCTTTCAAGTTTCGGCTATGGTGGGATGATTTAGGTGGTGTAGAGCAAGATGAGGTCAAGAAATATCTAAAAGGTCTTACGGGTTTATTGGAAATCCAGCCTCGGGGGATATCATAAGAGCTTTGGTCACCTGCTGGGACCCGGCACACAATGTCTTCCACTTCTCCGATTTTGAACTCACTCCGACTTTGGAGAAAATAGCCGGGTACATCGAAAATGCTGAAGTTCCGTTGAGGCAAAAATACTTGGTTGCTCCAAGAGCTGTCACTGTGCATCAGTTTTTAGATTCGTTAAAGATACCCAGGACGGTCCATAACCCAGATTGGCCGCAGGTTTTTGTAATCCGCACTTCATATACGACAGATACGGTCATATCGAAGGATTCAACAACCTGGGTAACAAGTTATGCAGCAAAAGTAACCGTCAGAAATGGGACGAGCATAGACGAGTGGCTTTTATGGTAACCTTTTTGGGCCTTTTGGTATTTCCAAGGAAAGACGGAAACATTGATCTGAAAATAGCTGGGGTCGTCAATACCTTGCTCATTCAAGATGAAAGCACTCTTGCTCCTATGATAGTATCTGATATCTTCCAAGCTCTCACAGCCTGCAAAGCCAGAGGGAACTTTTTCGAGGGGTGTAACTTGTTGCTACAAATATGAATGACTGAGCATCTCTGTCACCGTTCCCAACTCTTGAGTTATGGTTCCTCGAAGAAAACTTGCATAGAAGAGTTCTACACAAGAATCAAGGGGGTCAGTCTACCCGAGGGAGTTACGGTGTGGACATCATTCTTTCGGACCCTCACCGCCAGCCAAATACAGTGGACACTAGGATGGTTACCCGTTGACGAGGTCATCCATATGCCGGCAACTAGGACCCACTTTCAATTGATGGGGCTCAAGAGCATTCAACCTTATGCGCCATATCGGGTTTTGAGACAACTCGGGAGATGCCAAACAGTGCCACAGGAGGAAGATTTTAGTGCTCAAGTAATTGAGATTAGCCCTGACGGACAGTTCCCTGAAGCAAGAGTCCGTCAGATATGGAGTGAATGCCAATATTTAAAAGCAGATACTTGCGTGCAGGATCAGGCCAAAGGCGAAGTGACGCCCGGATACCTTGCTTGGTACATGACAGAACTTGAGCACGAAAGGCCGGCTAAAAGACTCCATCTCCAAGAATTCGTCAAGGCGTCGCAAGAACAGTGGGATTGGTTGGCTAAAGAGCACGAGTACAGGGTTACAATAGGCAAGTTGGAGAAGCAAGTTATAGATTTGAAATTTGAGAAAGATTTGCATATCGCTACAGATGAGGGAGAAAAGAGAAAACTAGCTCAGGAAAACGAGGTCCTCAAAGCTCAAATCCAGGAAATAAAAATAGCTACCAGAAACCCGAAGAGAATCCGGGCTGATGAAAGGCTCATAAACGGTCTAAAGAAGAAAGTCCTCGAGTATCAAGAAGACTTGGAAAAATCTAAAGCTGGTCTAGCGAGAATCCAGGTGAAATGGATAAAGAAGGCAGAAGAGCGAGCACGGTCTACGCAACAAATGAAGAGGGACTACGAAAGGAACATCGCTATATTGAGAGAAACAATATCCACTCTCAAAGAGCGGATCTTCAGACAAGCCTGAGATGCCATAGCAGATAGGAAGCGCTACTATGATCTAATGGCCCGAATGGAGAAACAGATGAATGAGTTTTAGGATCAACTCCTTTACAACGCTCAAATGCTAGGGACGCGGAATCAACAAATAGAGCGATTGCTTATGGAAAGGGACAGAATCAAGGGAAGAATCGACGATATCGGGCACTACATCACCATAAAGTGCCTAGCTTGTGAGGATATGTCCCGTACCACCTTCTGTGCTTCAATAATGATTTATGTCCACCAGATCATGGAAGATTTGAAAGATCTGCAAAGGGGCCTTGCACCAAAGCCCGCGGCGAGGCCGAACGACGCCCCGCGGGCGCCAAAATTCAAAACTCTGAAACATTCATAGTTTGAGTCTGTATTTTCCTCATAGTTTGAGTTTGTTGTCCGTCGGAGTTTGTATTTTCCTTTTTTGGCATAAAGTCTGTAGTCTGTATCAAGTCTGTCAATTTCCTTTCAAAAATGTTTTGCCTTGTAATAAAACGTTTTGCTAGTAAAGGTTGAAAAATCCAAAAATGGTGTTTTTATTCTCCGCACTTGTCGCAGAACTACGCGCGGTCTGATTTATGCGGGGACATGATACGTAGGCAATCTACATAAGATTCGACCGCCATTAAAAAGAAAAAGAGAAAGGCAAAGTGAATAAAAGAAAGGAAAAGAAAGAAATAAAAAGAGAGAGAAAGAAAGTTTCAAAAACACTTAAACGAGGCACAAACAAATTAAGCCGGAATGACGCATGCGGTCGAAGCAAAGACATGTTAGAAATGGTTAAACTACCTAGGAACATTGCATCCCCCAACGTGAAATTGCAATATGTGTTAAACTCTAACGCTAACAAGTTTGTTGTCCTTCCAGAGATTTCGAACCAGTTAGTTTGTTAGAACGTTCTGGCAGATTACCATTACCAAACAAGATCCAAATGGCCCATACTAAAAAGCATGACTAGTTCAGACCAAAGTGTCGAGGATGAAAGGATGGAGAATCAAATGCTGAAGGAGGAAATGGATAAGATGAGACAAGAGATGAAAGAAATGCAGCTGGCCTTAGCTAGGGTACAAAAAGTGCCTAACCCTCCCGTTACTCCCACTCTCCCAACAGGACACTCGCCGGAATACCCTCCCCCGGCCCTTCGACAAGCTTCCCCAGTCACCAATACTATCAGGGAAGAAATGCCTATGATCCCCTAGCTTCACAACCCAATCAGAACCCTCCTCCACCAAATGTTCCTGTTTTCGTGGCACCCCACCAGCCACACTGCAAAGATCATCCAGCGAGCCGCTGTTTCAGGCTCACGATAACCAATATTACCCCCTTGAACCAACCTTCAAAGCACCCGAGCCTCGTACTTATAATACTCACTTCGAGATCCCGGTAGAGACAGAAAAGTCGGCTAAGAGCCCAGAGCAAGACGAAGTGCTTCGAAAGTTTAAAAGCCTGGAGCAGTCCTTTAGGAATATCCATGGGTTAGGCAACCAAGTCAGTGTGGCCTACAAAGATCTGTGCCCATTCCCCGACATTCAATTGCCGGCAGGATTCAAGATGCCAAATTTTGATCTATACGAGGGGCACGGTGATCCAATGGCACATCTGCGAGGTTTTTGCAGTAAGATGAGAGGGGTCGGGGGAAAAGATGAGCTGTTGATAGCTCATTTTGGTCAAAGTCTAAGCGGGTCTGCACTGGAATAGTACACAAGACAGGATCCTAGCAGGTGGTACACCTGGGATGATCTGGCATAAGCCTTTGCAGGCCACTTCTAGTACAACCTTGAGATCGTCCCTGACCGTCTCACATTACTGAAACTTGAGAAGAAGCCCGGGGAAAGCTTCCGAGAATTTGGGTTCCGCTGGAGAGAGCAGGCGGCAAGAGTTGATCCTCTGATGAGAGAGGGGAAATGGTGGACTACTTTCTGCAGACTCTGGAGCCAACTTACTTCGGTCACCTGGTGACGTCAGTTGGAAAATCTTTCAACGAAGTAGTAAAAATGGGCGGTATGATTGAAGAGGGACTTAAGTCCAACAAAATTATGAGCTATTCGGCGATTAAAGCAACCACTCAGGCCATCCAGAGCGGCACGGGAGGTGCGCTTGAAATGAAGAAAAGGGAAGACGTCGCAACAGTCGAGGCAGGTACTTGGTCCAGATCCAGAGGTCCCCCCCCCTCACTACCAACCTAGACCCCATCACTAAAATTACCCACACATTCCATACGGCCCTCCGCAGCCTTACGACCCACCACAAGAGCCACATTTCTCTGTCCATCACGCCCAAACTTACACCCAGCCTCTGGCTCGCCCGCAATGGCGTGCGCTGGCTCCCCAGAATACATATCCACCTCCACAAAACACATATCCACCTCCACAAAATACATATCCACCTCCACAAAACACATATCCACCTCCACAAAACACATATCCACCACCAAGGGCCTACAGGAATCCTTCGGGACCAGGTTTCCGTGGGAATCAGACTTTTAGGAATGAAAGGGTGCAGAGGCAGAGAACATTCACTCCGCTGGGAGAAACCTATACTACTTTATTCCACAAATTGAGACAGTTAGGCCTATTGAGTCCTGTGGAGCCCAAATTGCCAAATCCCCTTCCCAAAAATCTGGACCACTCGGTAAGTTGTGAATATTGTTCGGGGCCTCCCGGGCATGATACTGAGAAGTGTTGGAAGTTGAAAACTACCGTACAAGATCTTATTGACACAAATAGGATCGAGGTCCAGGAGCCAAAGGCACCTAACATTAATCAAAACCTGTTGTCGGTACACCATGAAGCCCACATGATCGAACTAGTGCACGAAAGAGGGAAGCTCAAGAAGCCCTCATAAACGGTAATGATGATCCGTTCCAGTCCGAAAGAAAAGTTGATCAGTGGGAAGGCGGTAGTACAGTCGGAAAGGGTAGAAGGCAAGCCAGTGGTGGTGATGGGGAAGAGTTCGTCTGATGTTGCCAAGAATCCAGAGCCGGTCAAAGTAACGGTACAAGGGATATCAAGCAAGCCAGTAGCCGTGAAGGGGGCATGCACAAGACCAGTTGTTATCAGGCCAGTAATGCAGTTGCCAATAATCAGCGAGAAAGCTGTGCCATGGAGCTACAGTAAAGTAATGGTAATGCATAAGGGGAAGGAAGTTGTGGAGGAAATATGTGAGGCACAGGGGTTAACTCGTTCGGGAAGGTGTTTTGCTCCCGCAGAGTTAAGAAGGGCCAATCAGTAGCGATAAAAAATCCAATTACCGAGGAAAAGGTGGAAGAATTTTTAAAGAAAATAAAGGCGCAAGATTACTCCATTGTGGAGCAGTTGAGGAAGACCCCGACACAGATCTCATTGTTATCATTGTTGATCCATTCAGGCGAGCACCGCCGGGTACTGATGAAAATTCTGAATGAAGCCCATGTTCCGGATAAGATCTCTGTGAACCATCTGGAGAAAATAGCAAACAAGATTTTCGAGGTCAACAGGGTAACTTTTTCAGACGATGAGTTGCCCGTGGAGGGTACAAAACATAATAGAGCCCTTTATTTGACTGTGAAGTGTGAAGACTCGATAGTCACTCGAGTACTGATTAATAATGGGTCCAGTGCCAATATCTGTCCTTTGGCCACATTGAACAAACTGAAGGTCGATGGTGATAAGATTCACAAGAACAACATCTATGTTCGAGGGTTTGATGGTGGTGGTACAGACACAGTGGGTGACATCATACTTGAATTAACAATTGGTCCAGTCAAGTTCACCATGGAGTTTCAAGTGTTAGACGTGGCAGTGTCATATAATCTTCTATTGGGGCGACCCTGGATCCACGCCGCCAAAGCAGTGCCTTCTACATTACATCACATTGTCAAATTTAAGTGGGATAGGCAAGAGATCATAGTACATGGGGAATACAATGCAAGCGCCGTAAGTGATGCCATCGTGCCCTTCATAGAGACTGATGATGATAAGGGACCGTGGGTTTACCAAGTTTTCGATACGGTTTTAGTGGACAAAGTTCCCGAAGGTGAAAGCATCCCACTTCCCAAAATAGCAGCTGCAACTGTCATGGTAGCCTCGGAGATGTTGAAGAACGGGTTTGTGCCAGGCAAAGGTTTAGGGGCTGATCTTCAGGGTATTGTTCAGCCGGTTTATTTGCCCAAAAATCTGGATACCTTTGTGTTGGGGTTCAAGCCTACAGCGGTGGATGTGAGACGGTCCCGCAAGTTGAAGAAAAGAATCTGGGTCCTTCCCAAGCCAATCCCGCACCTATCCAGATCATTTGTCAGAACAGGTATCAGAAAGTTGTCGGTCCTGAAAGTTCTCAGACCACTGATTGGGCCAGATGGAGATTTGAATGAGGGCTTTGAAAGGCTATTTGCCAATGTCAACATGATAGAAGTTGGAGAAGGGTCCGGTAGGTTAGATGTACAGTTTGTGGGGCCTAGGGCTGAAGCCTTCAAAGAGATAAACAAAGGGTTAAGCCAGTTTGAAGAGAAATCCAAGCCCAACTTAAATGACACAGAAGCCATCAATTTAGGGGATGCAGATGATATCAGGGAAACTAAAATAAGCATCCACATTGCACCGAATATCAGGGAAGAACTAATCAAAGCACTTATTAAGTTCAAAGACGTTTTTGCATGGTCGTATGATGACATACCGGGGTTAAGCAGGGATTTAGTGGTTCACAAATTGCCCATTAACCCGGCATGCCCTCCCGTCAAGTAGAAATTGAGGAAGTTCAAAACAGACATGAGTGTGAAGATTAAAGAGGAAGTAACCAAGCAGCTGCAAGCAAAGGTTATTCGGGTCACTCGATATCCTAATTGGTTGGCTAATGTGGTGCCAGTGCCGAAGAAAGATGGGAAGATCAGGGTGTGTGTCGATTACCGCAATCTGAACAGGGCAAGCCCAAAGGATAACTTTCCATTACCCAACATCCATATCTTGATCGATAATTGTGCCGGACGTGAGATCGGGTCTTTTGTGGATTGCTATGCTGGGTATCATCAGATTCTGATGGATGAAGAAGATGTGGAAAAGACGGCTTTCATTACACCGTGAGGGACTTATTGCTACCGGGTAATGCCATTTGGTTTGAAGAATGCTGGGGCAACGTACATGAGAGCAATTACTACTGTGTTTCATGACATGATACACAAAGAGATTGAGGTATACGTGGATGATATGGTCATAAAATCCAAGCATCAGGAAGACCACGTATCAGACCTAAGGAAGTTTTTCCAAAGACTTCGAAGGTACGATATTAAGCTCAACCCGGCCAAATGTGCATTTGGTGTTCCATCTGGAAAGCTGTTGGGATTCATCGTCAGTCGGCAAGGTATTGAGTTGGACCCATCAAAGATCAAATCCATCCAAGATTTGCCACCGCCGAAGAACAAGACAGAAGTAATGAGTCTGTTGGGAAGGTTGAATTATATCAGCAGGTTTGTTGCTCAACTCACAACAACTTGTGAACCCATTTTTCGGCTACTGAAGAAAGATGTTACGGTAGAATGGACGGCAGAATGTCAGGAAGCATTTGACCAAATCAAAGAATATTTATCAAATTCACCTGTGTTGGTTCCACCTGAGCCGGGAAGACCGTTAATTCTTTATCTAACGGTCCTGGAGAATTCGTTTGGTTGCGTACTGGGGCAACACGACATTACAGGAAGGAAGGAGCAAGCCATCTATTATCTCAGCAAGAAGTTTATAGGCTATGAGGTTAAGTACACTCAACTCGAGAAGACATGTTGCACCCTAACTTGGGTGGCCCAGAAATTGAAGCATTATCTGTCATCATATACTACTTATCTCATTTCACGATTGGATCCACTGAAGTATATTTTCCAGAAGCCTATGCCCACAGGGAGATTGGCGAAATGGCAGATATTACTCACAGAATTCGACATTGTCTATGTGACGAAGACGGCCATGAAGGCCCAAGCATTGGCTGATCACTTGGCTGAGAATCCTGTTGATGAAGAATGCGAGCCCTTGAGGACGTATTTTCCTGATGAAGAAGTAATGCATATAGATGAGTTGGAATTGACCAAGGAACCAGGATGGAAGCTTTTTTCGATGGAGCCGCAAATGCGAAGGGAGTTGGAATAGGAGCGGTACTTATTTCTAAAACAGGACATCATTATCCTGTTACGGCTCAGCTGCGTTTCTATTGTACCAACAACATGGCTGAGTATGAGGCATGCATTTTGGGTCTACGACTAGCTGCAGACATGGATGTCCAGGACGTCTTGGTCTTGGGAGACTCGGACCTCCTAGTGCATCAGATTCAGGGTGAATAGGAAACAAGGGATTTGAAGCTCATACCATATCGACAATGTTTGCACGATCTGAGCAAGCGATTTCGATCAGTGGAGTTCAGACACATCCCAAGAGTTCATAATGAGATTGCCGATGCTTTGAACACCTTAGCATCAATGTTGCACCACCCAGACAAAATTCATGTTGACACGTTGCATATTCAGGTTCGTGATCAGCATGCTTATTGCAACATGTTAGAGGAAGAATTGGATGGCAAACCACAATTCTATGATGTCAAGGAATACCTCAGGATGGGGATATACCTGGAGCAGGACACCGGAGATCAAAAGAGAGCCATTCGGTGACTGGCAAATGGATTTTTCCTCAGTGGATGAGTGTTGTACAAAAGAACACCAGATTTGGAATTGCTGAGATGTATAGATGCTAGTCAAGCCACGACAGTTATGACAGAGGTACATGCTGGAGTTTGTGGGCCACATATGAGCGGATATGTATTGGCGAAGAAGATTCTTCGAGCAGGGTACTATTGGCTCACTATGGAGCGTGATTGTATCAGTTTCATGCGGAAATGCCATCAGTGTCAGATACACGAAGATCTGATTCATTCTCCGCCAACAGAATTGCATACAATGTCAGCACCATGGCCATTTGTTGCCTGGGGCATGGATATCATTGGACCAATTGAGCCAGCAGCATCCAACGGGCATGGGTTCATCCTGGTGGCCATTGATTATTTCACCAAATGGGTTGAGGCCAAAACTTTCAAGTATGTGACCAAGAAAGCAGTGGTCGATTTTGTTCACTCAAATGTCATCTGTCGATTTGGAATCCCAAAGGTGATCATCACGGATAATGGTGCCAATCTTAACAACAATTTGATGAAAGAGGTATGTCAACAGTTTAAGATTACACACCACAATTCCACCCCATATCGTCCCAAGGCGAATGGAGCAGTTGAGGCAGCCAACAAAAACATAAAGAAGATACTTCGGAAGATGGTAGAAGGTTCGAGGCAATGGCATGAAAAATTACCATTTGCATTGTTGGGTTATCGCACTACTGTCCGTACTTCAGTAGGGGCAACTCCTTATTTGTTAGTATATGGAACTGAAGTGGTAATACCGGCGGAAGTTGAAATCCTGTCCCTTCGGATTGTCATTGAAGCTGAGATTGATGATGATGAGTGGGTCAAAACTCGTCTGGAGCAGTTGAACTTGATTGATAAAAAAGATTGGCAGCTGTGTGTCATGGCCAGTTATATCAAAGGAGAATGGCAAGAGCATACAACAAAAAGGTGCATCCCTGGAAGTTTGAAGTGGGCCAGCAAGTGCTGAAACTCATCCTCCCACATCAGGCTGAGGCAAGGGGCAAGTTCACCCCGTATTGGCAAGGGCCATTCATTGTAACCAGAGTGTTGTCCAATGGCGCTTTATGTTTAACAGATATCGAAGGGAAATGCGTCAACATGGCTATCAATTCTGACGCAGTTAAGAGATATTATGTATGATTTCTTTAATTGTAATTGTTGTTTGTTTGCATTTGGCATGGTATCGGATAATGAAATGACGGAGGCAATTTGTTCTTCCATCCAAACACTTCAACTTTTGCTTCCCCTTTTGAGCCTTATTTATTCTTTCATACCCCTCTTTTGGAATCAGTAATGAAAATGAAAGAAAAAGAGAAGAGAAAAATGATGATAATAAAGACAAAAGAAAAGTCACAAGAAAAACAAAGGAATTGGGAACTACGTTTGACCTGATTCCTCAAAAAGGATACGTAGGCGCCTCACGGCTCGGTCATAGTGTAACAAAAATAAAAATCCCCAAGCAAGAAACTGGGGCAGAAGTTGTGTTTGTAATGTTGGGAAGGAAGTTTGATTCCAAGAGTTGTAATGTTTTACCCATCAAATATATTTTGAACCTTTTGATACCCCTTTTCTTTTAGCCATACACAAAAACTCATATTGATGTCCAAAAAAGACCTCCCGATCAGTATCCAAGAAGTGCCAAGCCATGCAAATGGAAGTCGGGAATAACAATCTGATCCCCAGCAGAGAAGAGGATCATAAGCTGGAAATAAATTGATCACCGAAAGAATCCCCAGCAGAGAGAGTCATATCGGTAACACTCCAATCCCCAGCTAAAAAAATAAAATAAAATGAGAGAGTTTTATCGGTGAAAACCTCCACAGGCACCATAAGGCGACGTAAGTTGAGAAAAATAAGACGAGAGAGTCTTATCGGTGAAAACCTTCACAGGAACCATAAGGCGACGGGAGTTGAGGGAAATGAGAGTCTTATTAGTGAAAACCCCTCAACAGAGGCAAACAAGATAAGATTGACGGAAAGGATCCGTCGAGGCATCAAGCAGTGCAAAGATGTTGAGTCGACAAAAGAATTGGGCGCTTACATATCCCCAACAAAGTAAGGCCATCAGAAAGATTGATTGATATAAATAGACTGGGTTGGTTAATCCAAAATGCACGACGTGATCATTGGGATCGGTTGTACCATTCAGATAAGCTCTTTTCTTTTTCTTCTCCCCAACATTTTCCAGAAAACTATTCTTCTCTTTCTTTCTTGAATTCATCATTTTTTGTTTTAAAAAACTTTATCTCCCCAGCAGTTTGTTTTGAAAAGGATTTTCAGTGCTTATTACCAATTGCCAAGAAGGTGCAAAAACACAATATTGATAGTACGGGCCAAAGATAATGCAATGGAACGAGAAAGACGTTCGTTGCAAGACCAAATAATGGATTGGTCTAGGATTTCAGGGAGAGTATGGAGAAAAGTGGGAAGCAACAATTGGTGAATAAAGAATCGTCAAGAAACAAGAGCATCCCTGGCAGATTATCGACCAAGTTCCAAGAGAGTCGGACAACACGGAGCGGGGAAAGAAGAGAGGGAAAACCATCCCCAGCAGGAATATGATCGCCAGCAGGAATATCATCCCCAACAAATAATCTCATCCCCAGCAAGCTTTGGTAATGTAATGGAAAACAAAGCTGGGAAAGGAGAAAGAGAAAACCATCCCCAGCAGGAGTGGCACGACCATTCACCACGTTTTAAACTAACAAAATTTTTTCTTTGATTTGAAGCAGGGACAGGAAATGTTATAGATGATGAAAAGACATCATGATACAAGAAAGATTGTCAAACTGGGGCAGAAAATTTTCTTTCATTTTGAAAATTTTCTGGAAGTCCGGTACCCACTTGGGAAAGAAGCAAGATAACACAAGTTTGGGGAAAAATGGTATCCCCAACAGTTTTCGGAAGAAGACCAAACAAGTTTTAAAGGAAGCAATTTCGGAAGGAAGATAACGCGAGGCTTAAGGGAAGTAGTTCCAGTGGAAGGAAAGCACCAGCTTTAAGGGAAGTAGACTTCGAAGGAGGAAAATAACGTATTTTTAATGAAACACCGGTGTTATCCCCAGCAGTGGCATGAAACACCAATTTTGAGGGAAGCAGTTCTGAAAGAAGATAATTTCAAGTTAGAAGGAAAATGGTTCAGGAGGCAGGAAGGAACAACAGCAATAAAACGCATTTTTAAGAAGTAGTTGAAGTCAGGAGCCTGCCTGGAGAATGGAGGTATTATATTTTAAGAAATAGTTGAAGTCAGGAGCCCGCCTGGAGAATTGAGGTATTATATTTTTAAGAAGTAGTTGAAGTTAGGAGTCCGCCTGGAGAATGGAGGTATTATATTTTTAAGAAGTAGTTGAAGTCAGGAACCCGCCTGAAGAATAGAGGTGTTATATTTTTAAGTTGTAGTCGAAGTCAGGAGCCCACCTGGAGAATAGAGGTATTATATTTTTAAGAAGTTGTTGAAGTCAGGAGCCCGCCTGGAAAATGGAGGTGTTATGTTTTTAAGAAATAGTCGAAGTCAGGCGCCCGCCTGAAAAATGGAGGTGTTATATTTTAAAGAAGTTGTTGAAGTCTGGAGCCCGCCTGGAGAATGGAGGTATTATATTTTTAAGAAGTAGTTGAAGTGAGGAGCCCGCCTGAAGAATAGAGGTGTTATATTTTTAAGAAGTTGTTGAAGTCAGGAGCCCGCCTGGAGAATAGAGGTGTTATATTTTTAAGAAGTAGTCGAAGTCAGGAGCCCGCCTGAAAAATGGTGGTGTTATATTTTTAAGTAGTTGAAGTCAGGAGCCCGCCTGAAGAATAGAGGTGTTATATTTTTAAGAAGTTGTTGAAGTCAGGAGCCCGCCTGAAAAATGGAGGTGTTATGTTTTTAAGAAATAGTCGAAGTCAGGAGCCCGCCTGAAAAAATGGAGGTGTTATATTTTTAAGAAGTTGTTGAAGTCAGGAAGCCCGCCTGGAGAATGGAGGTGTTATGTTTTTAAGAAATAGTCGAAGTCAGGAGCCCGCCTGAAAAATGGAGGTGTTATATTTTTAAGAAGTTGTTGAAGACAGGAGCCTGCCTGGAGAATGGAGGTGTTATGTTTTTAAGAAATAGTCGAAGTCAGGAGCCCGCCTGAAAAATGGAGGTGTTATATTTTTAAGAAGTTGTTGAAGTCAGGAGCCCGCCTGGAGAATGGAGGTGTTATGTTTTAAGAAATAGTCGAAGTCAGGAGCCCGCCTAAAAAATGAAGGTGTTTTATTTTAAGTTGTAGTCGAAGATAGGAGCCCGCCTAGAGAATGGAGGTGTTATGTTTTTAAGAAATAGTCAAAGTCAGGAGCCCGCCTGAAAAATGGAGGTGTTATATTTTTAAAAAGTTGTTGAAGTGAGGAGCCCGTCTGGAGAATAGAGGTGTTATATTTCTAAGAAGTTGTTGAAGACAGGAGCCCGCCTGGAGAATGGAGGTGTTATGTTTTTAAGAAATAGTCGAAGTCAGGAGCCCGCCTGAAAAATGGAGGTGCTATATTTTTAAGAAGTTGTTGAAGTCAGGAGCCCGCCTGGAGAATGAAGGTGTTATGTTTTAAGAAATAGTCGAAGTCAAGAGCCCGCCTGAAAAATGGAGGTGTTATATTTTGAGTTGTAGTCGAAGTCAGGAGCCCGCCTGGAGAATAGAGGTGTTATATTTTTAAGAAATTGTTGAATTCAGGAGCCCGCTTGGAGAATGGAGGTGTTATGTTTTTAAGAAATTGTTGAGGTCAGGAGCCCGCCCGGAGAATGAAAGTGTTATACTCTGGAGAAATAGTTGTTGTTGAAGTCAGGAGCCCGCCTGGAGAATGGAGGCTGTATTATCTTTTAAAGTCAAGTTGGAGTCAGGAGTCCGCCTGTAGAACAGAGGAGTACATTTCAAAACGGAGTCAGGAGCCCGCCTGTAGAACAGAGGAGTACATTTCAAAATGAAGTCAGGAGCCCGCCTGTGGAACAGAGGAATAAATTTCAAGTTTGAAGTCAGGAGCCCGCCTGTAGAACAGAGGACTACACTCAATTTCAAGTCAGAAGTCAGTAAAGCGGAGGGTTACAACAAAATATCCCCAGCATAAATTCCGCTGCAGAAATCAGAAGGAAGACTACAAGAGCAAGTTTGAAGATAGATAAGATGTTGTAATCCTCAGTTTAGTTTAGCTTCTTGTTTACTTTTTAGCACGGTGTAATAAGGAGGTCGGAAAGCAGTAGTAACAGCATGCAGCAGTAGTAACAGCAAAATTGTAGTCCCATGGTAGTCCCAGCTACCAAAACTTCCCGAACTACATTAACTTGGTTCTCTTTTAGCCAGGGATATGTAGGAAACCTGTGAAGCAAAGGTTCGGTTAAATCTTTTCAAAAATGCTTCACACGGAGTATTCCAACGGGCAAAAATCGCTCGTATCTGCTCACTTTATCTTTGCACGAAAACTCTTTGTGTTTTCGGACAAAGAGGGGAAGCTGTGAGCAAGTGATTTTTGCTTCACGAAAACTACTCCAAAAGAAATTGAAAAATAAAACAAATGTCATTTGGGTACAAGTTTAAGAATTTCGCGTGACATTTTCGTAATTATTTTGTCTGTGAGTGTTTATTTTGTTTAATTAATTAAAAAATACAAAAATACATGTTGCATGCACATTTAGGATTTAATTGTGCATTTAGGAATTAATTGAACCATATTTGGTTTTTAAAAGAGCGAAAATCACAAAATATGTATTGTAGTCCAATTGTGTGATTTTGTTTGTAATTGATGTTTAATTGTGTTAATAGTTGTAATAGAAGTTAATTTGTATTTTTAACAAGTTAATTTAAGTTCTATAATTTAATTTAAGATTTTTTGGAATTTAATTTTTGATAATTAGAAATTAAAAAGAAGTTAAAAGAAAAGGAAGAAGTGAAAAATCCAAAGAAATCGGAACTGGGCCATTTTATTTTGACCAAAACCAGACCCAAATTTCACCCCTGTATCCGGTCCAGTCGATCTAGCAAAATGACCGCTCAAACGGCGTCGTTTCTGTTACGCTCAATCTGGACCGGTGATTTGTTTTGATCGAACGGTCCAGACCACTCCTCCCATAACCCATTTTTGACACAACCCGGACCGCCCCAGTACTACTCCAAACGACAGTAAAATGATCCAGGCCGTTGATCGTGATTGATCCAACGGCCAAGATCAAACGCCCCCTCCCGTATTTAATCCTAATCCCTTACCCCACGCCCCAAACCAAACCCCCCCTCACCCCATCGTCTCTCTTAAGCTCAGAGACGGACTAGACCCAAACCTTAGCCGCCATTGTTACACCTCCGCCTGAAACTCGGCGGCAACAACGCTGTCGATCACCAAATTAACACCCCTAAGCCATCTGACCACCCTCGTTACAGATCCGCTAACCGTTTGCCTCGAATCATCCTCCAGCTTCTCGAATCTTCAATCGAAGATTCGAGCAGAACCTAAACCTACCCCAACCAGTCCCAAACTCATACCGGACATCTCCCTGACCTCCCTCGTCACCAAACCACCGTTGGTTTGGTTCGAATCAGACGAGAACCGTTCGAACCCCAAATCGAACCCCCAAGAACCCTAGAAAACCAAAGTTTGAAATCTGTCCAAATTAAAGGATGATTTGGGGTCTAATCGACCTTAGTCGAAGTGTTCTCAGTTGAGAACACTCGATTAAGGTCCGTTCGACCTCAAAGAGTCCGAGTCAGAGTCCAAGTCAGGGTCGTCCAGTTTCCGAGTTCTTGAGGTATTTTTCCTTTCATGTTTGTTCCATTTTGTATTTGTTTATATCTGTATATTTGTTTAGTTTAGTTTTATTGATTTTTCAATTCTTTTTGTCGAATGATTCTGTCATTCTTCAATGACCTTTTATTTGGTCGAACTTTTTCTGGTCATGGTCAAGTATATGATAAACTATATAATCGATTTGAATGAGTTTCGTCGATTAGTTAAGTTTTATTATAAATCCCTGTTTCTATCAATACGACTCGAACCACCTGTATGCCTGTTCGATTCTGATTTGCTACTGATTGTATGTGTTGTAAGTCATGTAGTCGATTGGATAAGTGTCGTCAATTAGTTTTACATGCTTGAATGTTAGAATAACCTTATAATAATTTGATTCATATTGCTTCAATTCTGATTGAATCATTGTTTGAATTTGGTTGTGAATTGGTTATAGCTGTAGTACTTTAGTGATCAGTTAGAAATCAATTGTTAAGGTTATAACTTATAGAGTTCTACCATCAGATTAAGAGGTTTAGGGCAGGGCAGTAATGTCAGGGACTTCAGGAGGGTATTTTGGGATTCAAAGGTTTGAAATTTGTTTAAGTTGAATGTTCTGACAGTAGGGTACTAAAGTACCATTAAACTAATGAATTGTTTAAATGCTAATGGGGAACAAAACATAATGGTGGGGGAAGGTTGAAAGGAAATGGATTAAGAAATAGGTGCCCATACCTATTTGAATTTAAATAAAGGGAAGGACAAGGGATAATGGGAAAAACATACTCTAGTGGGGAACAAGTGAATTAAAAGGAGAACAAAACATGTAGTAGTGGGGAGAAATACTTTCCTAATTAGCTAAGTGCTCCTTAGAACTGGAAAGGGGCTGAGGTTTGGGTATAAATAGGAGTCTGGACAGAATTAGTGGGGGCTATTTTTTTGGGAGAGAAAAATCAGTTTTTCTTTCGGGTTTTTTTAGAGAGTCTAGACTGGATTTTTAACAGTTAAGAGTTCAGTAATTTGAGAAAAAAATAGGCTGGTTTTAATCCTAAAAAGTTCAGTGTTTGAGAGCTAAGAAACTGAAAAGTGAGGTTTTTTCTTTTACTGCTGAATATCAAAACTAGTACTGTTACTGTTTCATTGGTGTTGCTGGTTGGTATTTTTGGGGTTTCAAGTGGTTTTTCCTGAGTTTGCTATTGGTTATTTGCTACTGTTTCATTGGGTGTTGCTGGAATTCTGTTGGTCTTTTTAAATCTATTACTGGGTTGTTCTGTTACTGTGTTGCTGGTTATTGTTGTTGTTGTTTGCTACTGCTCTGCTGATCCTCCTCTTCTTCTTCTATTGTCTATTACCAGGTACACTTTCGAATCACACTGTGATGTAGCTGTGAGATGTAAAAGTGAAAAGAAAATGCTCGAGTAGTGTAGTACTTAGTGCATCTGAAATTTAGTAGATAAATGATAAGTTGTATAGTCTATCTTTATAACTCCATGAAGAATGTGGAACTGTGGAGTTTGTATCTGATAAGGACTGTATTGGACCATTAACTTGCCTTTCTTAGTTGTAAATTTAGTAGTTTAATACCAACTTTAGTATCATAGAATTAAAAATCAAACTTTCAAGTTAACTGTGCTTTTCCCGAATAGTTAAGCATGCCCATTATTGTCAAACAGTTTAGTTAAATAAGTGGAATATGATGAAGATAGCATGAGTTTGTTCTATTGAACCTGTCTGTTTAAACTTGTTAGTTTCACTAGCTATGAAGGTTTTAATATTGTCAACAGTAGGTAGATAATGATTGTTGGCAGCCCATTTGCTCGAAAAGTTGAAATATTGGGTTTGGCTTCATCATGTAAAGCAATTGGCAATAGCCTATGTATGTTAAATCAGACTTGAATCCACTTATGTGAGTCGAACGCTGAACTTGGCCCGAATAACGCATGAAATCTGGTCGTAGGAAATGGGCTCGATCACAAGACCATCCTTAAAAATCGTACAAAGTTAAGTAACAATTGGTTGGGACCTTCATTTTGTGTTTAGAGGCGAACTTAATAGAAAAATGTAGTCACTTTAGGATCGTTTTATTAAAATAAACGAGATGAGCCTCGCCAAATAAAATGCACAGATTGCGGGGCCCTCACAAATGTGTGTATTAATTACTTAGAACTCGGGATCGGCCGCTTAGCGAACTTCACGGCCATTTCCCAAAATAACCACGCGTTAGTCTCTTTAGGCGCGCACTTTAAATAACATTACCTTCTTAAACCCGGGTGCACATTTATGTGACCCAAATCCAAATCTCAACGAAGTCGAAATGTGTCGCTAATCACGGGTACATTGATTGTGATGTGGTTCAAGATGCATTTCCACGACGTTGCAAATTCTTTTTTTAAAAAAAATAAATAATAATAATGAATGAGACGAGCCTCGACAAACAAAAATACACAAGTTGCGGGGCCCTCTATACGTGTTGGTAAAATTACTTAGACTTCGGGATGGGTCATTTAGCAAAGTTTCACGGCCTTACCCAAAATAATGATACGCTAGTCGCTTTAGGCGCGCCTTTAATAATTTACTTTCTTAAACTCGGGTGCACATTTATGAGACCCAAATCCAAATCTCATCGGAGTCGAAATGCGTCAATAACCGCGGGTGCATTGATGTGGCGTGGTTCGAGACGTATTTTCGTGACGTTAGAATTCTCTCTTAAAATAACAACAATGAAAGCGGGAAAGAGTTAAAATTGGCACACAGGTCCAACATGTAGAAAATCAGATAAATGAGCCGAATATGACAGTTGAGCGACCGTGCTAGAACGACGGAACTCGGGAATGCCTAACACCTTCTCCCGGGTTAACAGAATTCCTTATCCAGATTTTTGGTTCGCGGACTGTAATATAGAGTCAATCTTTTCCTCGATTCGGGATTCAACCGATGACTTGGGACACCATAAATCTCCCAAGTGGCGACTCTGAATTAAATACATAAATCCTGTTTCGATTGTCCTTTAATTGGAAAAACTCCCTTTGTGCCCCTGCGGGCGCGGGCCAAAAGGAGGTGTGACAGTGAGTATGGTCATATTAGAAGGACTAGTTCGAGGTTGGTGGGTACTCAGTCGCAGCAACAGGTTTCTCGTGCTATGGTACAGGCACCAGGTGTTGCACAGCCCGCCCAGCCAGCTAGAGGTGGGGGTAGAGGTGCTAGAGGTGGAGGTAGAGGTACTAGAGGTGGAGGCTAGCCAGCTGCAAGTCGTCCCAGAGATGTAGTTCAGGGTGGTGGGCTTACGCCCTTCCAGCCATGCCCAAGGCTGAGGCTTCAGATGCAGTCATTACAGGTACTATTATGGTTTGCGATAGAGATGCTTCAGTGTTATTTGATCCAGGGTCTACCTACTCGTATGTGTCATCTTATTTTGCACCGTATCTGGTCATGCCTAGTGATTCATTGAGTATTCCCGTTTATGTGTCTACATCGGTAGGTGATTCTATTGTAGTTGATCGAGTCCATCGCTCTTGTATTGCGGTGATTGGGGGTCTTGAGACTCGTGTAAATTTGTTGCTTTTGGACATAGTCGATTTCGATGTTATATTGGGGATGGACTGGTTATTACCTTACCACGCTATTTTGAACTGTCATGCCAAGACTGTGACCTTAGCTTTACCGGGTATTGTCTCGTTTAGAGTGGAGAGGGACTCTTGGTCATTCTATCCGTAGTGTTATCTCTTATGTGAAGGCTCGGCGCATGGTCGAGAAGGGGTGTTTGGTCTATTTGGCATATGTTCATGATTCTAGTGTTGAGGTTCCCTCTATTGATTCTGTGCCCGTTGTTCGTGAGTTTCTTGAGGTATTCCCTTCAGACTTGTCGGGTATGCCACCCGACAGGGATATTGATTTTTGCATTGATTTGGCTCCGGGCACTCAGCCCATTTCTATCCTGCTGTATCGTATGGCCCCCGCCTGAGTTAAAAGAGTTTAAGGGGCAGTTGCAAGACTTGCTTGAGAAGGGTTTCATTAGGCCAAGTGTTTCGCCTTGGGGTGCGCCGGTGTTGTTTGTTAAGAAGAAGGACGGATCGATGAGAATGTGTACTGATTACCGACAGTTGAACAAGGTTACAATCAAGAATAAGTATCTGTTGCCGAGAATCGATGAATTGTTTGATCAGCTTTAGGGTGCCAAGGTATTTTCGAAGATTGACTTGAGATCTGGCTACCATCAGTAGAGGATTAGGGCATCCGATGTCCCTAAGACAGCTTTCCGCACTCGGTACGGGCATTATGAGTTCCTGGTCATGTCATTTGGGTTGACCAATGCCCCAGTAGCTTTTATGGATTTGATGAACCGAGTGTTCAGGCCTTATTTGGATTTGTTCGTGATAGTCTTTATTGATGATATTTTGATATATTCCCGCAGCCGGGAGGAGCACGAGCAGCATCTTAGAGTGGTTCTTCAGACCTTGAGGGATAGTCAGTTATATGCTAAATTCTCGAAGTGTGAGTTTTGGTTAAGTTTAGTTGCATTCCTGGGTCATGTTGTGTCAGTAGAGGGTATTCAGGTTGATCCGAAGAAGATTGAGGTAGTCAAGAACTGGCCTAGACCAGCATCAGCTATAGAGATTCGGAGTTTCTTGGGATTGGCAGGCTACTATCGTCAATTCGTGGAGGGGTTTTCATCTATCGCAGCCTCGATGACCAGGTTGACCCAGAAGGGTGCCCAGTTTAGATGGTCGGACGAGTGTAAGGCGAGCTTTCAGAAGCTCAAGACAGCTCTGACTACAGCACCAGTGTTGGTTTTGCCCACAGGTTCAGGGCCTTATATAGTTTATTGTGATGCATCTCGTATTGGGCTTGGTGCAGTGTTGATGCAGGATGGCAAGGTCATTGCCTATGCTTCACGGCAATTGAAGATTCATGAGAAGAACTATCTAGTTCATGATCTAGAGTTGGCAGCCATAGTTCACGTATTGAAGATTTGGAGGCATTATCTGTTTGGCGTGGCATGTGAGGTGTTCACGGATCACAAGAGTCTTTAGTATTTGTTCAAGCAAAATGAGTTGAATTTGAGGCAGAGGAGGTGGTTGGAGTTGTTGAAGGATTATGATATCACTATCTTATATCACCCGGGAAAGGCCAATGTGGTGGCCGATGCCTTGAGTAGGAAGTCATCCAGTATAGGCAGTCTTACTTATATTCTGGTCGGTGAGAGACCGCTTGCTTTGGACGTTCAGGCTTTGGCCAATCAGTTTGTGAGGTTGGATATTTCTGAGCCTAATCGTGTATTGGCCTGCATGGTCGCTCGTTCTTCTTTATTGGAGCGTATCCATGATCGGCAGTATGATGATCCCCATTTGTATGTCCTTAGAGACACGGTGCAGCGCGGAGGTGCCAAGCAGGTTACCTTAGATGATGGAATTTTGAGATTGCAGGGTCGAGTATGTGTCCCTAATGTGGATGGGCTCCGAGAGTTAATCTTAGAGGAGGCCCATAGCTCCCGGTACTCTATTCATCCGGGCGCCGCGAAGATGTATCAGGATTTGTGACAGCATTATTGGTGGCGGAGAATGAAGAAGGATATCGTTGCATATGTAGCTCAGTGTTTGAATTGTCAGCAGGTTAAGTACGAGCATCAGAGGCCTCGTAGTTTATTTCAGAGGATTGAGCTTCCCGAGTGGAAGTGGGAGCGGATCATTATGTATTTCGTTGTTGGACTCCCGCAGACTCGGAAGAAGTTCGATGCAGTATGGGTCATTGTTGATAGGCTGACAAAGTCAGTGCATTTCATTCCTGTGGCAGTCTCTTATTCATCCGAGAGGTTAGCTGAGATCTATATCCGGGAGATTGTCCGTTTTCATGGCGTGCCTGTGTCTATCATTTCGGACCGAGGTACGCAGTTTACCTCGCATTTATGGAGAGCAGTTCAGCGAGGGTTAGGTACTCAGGTTGAGTTGAGTACAACATTTCATCCTCAGACGGACGGGTAGTCCGAGCGGACTATTCAGATTTTGGAGGATATGCTCCGAGCTTGTGTCATTAACTTTGGGGGTTCGTGGGATCAGTTCTTGCCTTTGGCAGAGTTTGCCTACAACAACAACTACCAGTCGAGTATCCAAATGGCTCCTTATGAGGCTTTATATGGTAGGCGATGTCAATCTCCAGTTGGATGGTTTGAGCCGGGAGAGGATCGATTGTTGGGTACGGATCTAGTTCAGGAGGCTTTGGATAAGGTCAGGATTATTGAGGATAGGCTTCGTACAGCTCAGTCCAGGAAAAAGAGTTATGCAAACCACAAGGTTCGAGATGTGGCTTTTATTGTCGGTGAGCGGGTATTGCTCTGAGTATTGCCTATGAAGGGCGTGATGAGATTTGGGAAGAAGGGCAAGTTTAGCCCTAATTCATTGGCCCATTTGAGATTCTTGATCGAGTGGGAGAGGTGGCTTATAGACTTGCATTGCCACCGAGCTTATCAGCCGTGCATCTAGTGTTTAATGTGTCCATGCTCCGAAAATATCACGGCTATCCATCCCACGTGTTAGATTTCAGCACTGTCCAGTTGGACAAGGACTTGTCTTATGAGGAGGAGCCGGTAGCTATTCTAGACTGGCAGGTTCGTCAGTTGAGGTCGAAGAGTTTTCCTTCTGTTCGTGTTCAGTGGAGAGGTCAGCCTCCTGAGGCATCGACCTAGCAGTCCGAGCCCGATATGTAGAGCCGTTATCCCATCTTTTTCCCGACTCAGGTACTTCCTTCTTATGTCCGTTCGAGGACGAACGGTTGTTTTAGAGGTGGAGAATGTGATGACCCAAAAGGTCATCACTTGTGTTGCAAGTGCATTCAGTGTTTCGAGGCCTAGAAACCTCCCTTTTACCCAATAGGTGCGTGGTCCGGACCTATATTTGGAAAGTCTTCTATGTGAAAATATGAGAAATAGAAATTTTAGAGTTAAAACTTTAATTATGGTTGCCTTTGGTCAACATTCTTAGCACACGGACCCGGATCTGTGTTTCGACGATCCCGGGAGGTCCGCAGTAAAATATGGGACTTGAGCGTATGCCCGAAAATAAATTCCGAGATCCCAAGCCTTAGAAATCAATTTTTGAAAGAAATTGTTTTACTGAATTATCTAAGGAATAAAAAAAGAATTAATGTTTGAAACCATTGTTATCGGGACCGTATTTTGGTTCCGGAGCCTGGTACAAACTTGTTATAGTATTTGAAAGATAACTATGAAATTTGGCAAAAATCGGAGTTTATTTGATGTAAGTCGGACTTCCGGTTGAAGAGTTATTAACTTTGAGAGTTCTTGATGAAAATGTTGAGTTTTGAGGTTTAATTCATGATTTTTCATGTTATTTTGATGATATGATCGCACGAGTAGGTCCATATGATGTTTTTGAGTTAATATGACATTTGTTTTGGAGCCCCGGGGGGCTCGGGTGAGTTTCGGGATGTTTTTACACTTAGGAAAAAGTTGCAGATTCAGAGAAGTTGCACGTCTCTGAAGCCAGGTCTCGCGGTCTGTGGTGGAAGCTTCGCGTCCGCGGTGGGGACTTCGCGACCGCGGTGGGATTTTTGTGGTCCGCAGTGAGCAAGGCCAAGCCTTCGCGGCCGCGCTCGATTTCTTTCGGTCCGCGGTGGAGCTCCGCGGTCGCAGTCTTTTTTATGCGGTCCGCAGAAAGGGTCTGAGATAAGTATATTTAAATGGACTTTTCAGTTATTTTTCACTTTTCAAAACCCTAAAACATAAGAGGCGATTTTCCAAACGCTCCTTCTTCTCCCAAAACACTAGTAAGTGATTTTTAACTTATTTCTTTCACTCCTTGACTTCTTTTAACAAGATTTCATCCTAGAATCTAGGGTTTTCATGGTGGAATTGGGAATTTTGCGTAAAACCTAAGAATACTGAAATTTGGGGATTGAGACCTCAAATTGAGATCGGATTCCAAAACCAATTATATATCCGGGCTCGGGGGTAAATGGGTAATCGGGTTTTGGTCTGAATTTCGGGTTTGGACCAAGCAGGCCCGGGGTCGATTTTTGACTTTTTAGGGAAATCTTTATAAAACCTGTTTTCATGCATTAGAATTGATTCATTTAGCATTTATTGATGTAATTAAGTAATTTATGACTAGATACGAGCGAATTGCCGGTGGAATCAATGGGTAAAGCTATAATTGAACCTTGAGTTGTGTTCGTGGCATCGAAGTTAGTGTTTGTTCTAACCCTAGCTTAAGGGATTAGGAGTTGTGTCCTATTTGCTATTTGTTTCTTGTCGAGTACAACGTATAGGCATGGTGACGGGTATCTATGCATTGGTGTCAAGCATGACTGTGAGTCTTATCTTGTGATTTTTATGATCTCGTTGTATTATTCATGCCTTGGTGAAGATTTCTATTTGTTGTATAAAGTTGTGGAAAGAATTGTGACCTATAAACATTGAAGAGCGTTGACTCCAGTTGTATAACGAATTGTGAAAGTATAAGTGATAATCGAAACTCTAGAGTATCTCGAGTTGTGAAGTAAAAGTGAGAAGGAGAAGAGATCATTATGTTGCCCCTTTGTCGGGCTATTGTTGAGTTGAGGGTCCCGCACTGTGTTCTTAATTGATATTACAGACGCTTAGGTTGATGATTCTTTGTGTTAGGTGTTGTAACAAGTTTGGTTATAGCTGGGTAGTTAGGTGTTGTAACAAGTTTAGTTATAGCTGAGGTAGTTAGATGTTGAAACTAGTTGAGTTATAGTTAAGATAGTTAGATGTTGGAACAAGTTTGGTTATGGTTGTTTCTCCCTTGCCACGATATATATACTTGTACTGTTGAGTTCCCTTGCCGGGATAGTGTAGTCTATTGTTGATCCCTTGTCGGGACGGTTAATTATGATTATTGTTGACTGTATATTTGGAATGGGTTGCGCGCCGCAATATTATTAGATATTATATTGGATTGGGTTGCACGCCGCAACAGATATTATATTGGATTTGGTTGCACACCGCAATAGATATTATATTGGATTGGGTTGCATGCCGCAACAGTTATATATGTGGATCGGGTTGCACGCCGCAACAATGTTAAATGATAAGGGATCGGGTTGCGCGCCGCAACAGTATTGTCAATGTATTGATTGTAGACATCGAGTGTTTTTTCATACTTTATTAAGTTTCTGATATAATTGATATGTTTCCCCGAAGCATGTTTCCTCCTCCCTTTTAAACTGTTATTACCTGTTTATATTTCCGCTGTATATTATATAACTGCATAGGTTTATCTGGAGTCTGGTCCTAGCCTCGTCACTACCTCGCTGGGGTTAGGCAGGACACTTACTAGCACATGGGGTCGGTTGTGCTGATGCTACACTCTGCACTTATGTGCAGATACAGGAGCAGCACTTGGTCAGCAGCATTAAGGGAGCCAGCCTTCAGTCCACCGAGATACCGAGGTAGCCTTGCAGGCGTCCGTAGGCCCGGCGTCTCCTATATCTTCTATTATGTTCTGTTATCTCTTGTATCCGAAACATATAGTGCTTCTTTCTTTCAAATAGTTGTGTGTAGTGATCTTTGTAGTCCGTAGATATTGCGACACCAATTTCTGGGCAGAGGCATGTGTTGACTTTTGAAACATTTTGGTTTTATATTTATTTAAGACTTCCGCTTAAATCTCATATTCCGCTGCCATTTGGATGTTCATCACTTGTTAATATAAGCTGTAAAAAGGATTAAAATAGTAGAGTTAAAGATTTCTAAGTTCGTGGCTTGCCTAGATTCTTCGAGTAGGCACCATCACGACTCCTGAGGATGGGAATTCCGGGTCGTGACAGAGATACGGCCGAAATTTCTCCATCGCGAACACAATAGCCAAAAGCTCTTTCTTAGTCACCTTGTAGTTCACTTGAGCATCATTCATTGTCTTGCTCGCATAGTACACCGGATGAAATATTTTGTTCACTCTTTGACCCAAGACCTCCCCAACCGCAACATCACTCGTGTCACATATAAGCTCAAAAGGCAAGCTCCAATTGAGTGCGGTAATAGTAGGAGTGGTGGTCAACTTGTGCTTGAGAAGTTCAAAGGCTTGCATACATCTCTCATCGAACACAAACTTGGCATATTTTTTCAATAACTTGCATAAGGGATTCACTACCTTCGAAAAGTCTTTGATAAATCTCCGGTAGAACCCCGCATGCCCAAGAAAACTTCTAACTCCCTTGACAGAAGTAGGGGGAGGGAGCCTTGAAATCCCATCAATTTTTGCTTTATCTACCTCTATTCCATGCTTTGAAATTTTATGCCCAAGAACTATGCCCTCCTCAACCTTGAAGTGGCATTTCTCCCAATTAACAACAAGATTGGTTTCTTCACAACGGGCCAACACTCTATCAAGATTTTTCAAACATTTATCAAACGAGTCCCCCACAACACTAAAGTCATCCATGAACACCTCCAAAATATCTTCTACCATATCGGTGAAAATGGCCATCATACACCGTTGAAATGTAGCCGGTGTGTTACACAACCCAAAAGGCATCCTAGAAAAGGCAAAAGTGTCATATGGGCAAGTGAAGGTGGTCTTCTACTGATCTTCTGGAGCAATCAAGATTTGGTTGTACCCAGAATACCCATCCAAAAAATAGTAGAAGGCACGCCCAGCAAGTCGATCTAACATCTGATCAAGAAAAGGTAATGGAAAGTGATCCTTGCAGGTCACTTTATTAAACTTGCGGTAATCCATGCACACCCTCCACCCAGTGACAGTCCTTGTTGGAATCAACTCTTTCTGCAAATTTGTAACCACTGTCATACCACCCTTCTTTGACACATATTGCACCGGCGAAGTCCAAGAGCTATCAGAGATGGGGTACACAACCCCGGCATCCAACCACTTGATCACCTCCTTTTTCACAACTTCTTACATTGCCTCGTTCAACCTCCTTTTGTGTTCCAAGGAGGGCTTTGCATCATCTTCCAGAATAATCTTTTGCATATAGGATGCGGGGCTTATCCCCTGAATATCAGCTAAGGTCCATCCAATTGCCTTCTTCCGCTTTTGAAGCACCTCCAATGTGGTATCAACCTGCATGTTAGTAAGACAAAAGGAAAGAATAACTCGAAAAGTTGAACTAGGACCTAAGAACTCATACCTGAGGTGTGGAGGCAACGACTTCAACTCCAACACCGGAAGTTCCTCGATTGAAGCTTTTGTTGGTGGAGTATTCCTATTCTCAAGGTCCAAAGAGATTTTCCTAGGCTCATACGAGTAAGAGCCCATTCCATGTAAAGCATTCACGCACTCCACTCGGCCTTCATCCTCATTTACATCAAGATTCAATAAAACTGCCTCTAGAGGGTCCTCCACATTGATCATTGCATATCATCAACTATCACTGTCGTAACAAGGTCCACAAAAGAGCACACTTCAGAACTGTTAGGCTGCTTCATTGACTTGCACACATGAAAGACCACTTTCTCATCACCCACACGGAAGGTGATTTTCCCTGCTTCCACATCAACTAAGGCCTTCCTAGTAGCAAGGAAAGGTCTTCCTAATATGATTGGAACCTCATAATCTACCTCACAATCCAAGATCACAAAATCAACTGGCAAGATAAATTTTTCCACCCGGATAAGGACATCATTAATAATACCCAATGGTCTCTTTATAGTTGTATCTGCCATTTGCAATCTCATGGATGTCGGCCTCGGTTACCCAATACCCAAAGTCTTGAAAACTGGGTAGGGCATCAAGTTGATACTCGCCCCCAAATCACATAGAGCTTTAGCAAAGTCTGCACTCCCAATGGTGCAAGGAATTGTGAAAGCACCGGGATCTTCTAGCTTCGGGGCCATTGAGTGCACTATTGCACTAACTTGGTGGGTCATCTTGATAGTTTCACAACCCATGGATCTTTTCTTTGTCACCAAGTCCTTCATGAATTTAGCATAACCCAGCATTTGCTCTAGAGCCTCCACCATAGGCACATTAATGGATAAGCTCTTCATCATGTCAATAAACTTCTTAAACTGATTTTTATTTCTCTGCTTCGTGAGCCTTTGAGGATAAGGTGGAGGTGGCTTTGGAAAAGGAGCCTTGGCTTTAGGCACAACCATTTCCGGCATGTTTATTACGTGTTCCCTAGACAGGTTTACGTCATTCTGAGTCTCCACCTCGGCATCTTGAATATCAATCCTCACTTCCTCATTCACATTCTCATCAATCACATTTTCAACCACCAAAGGAATCTCATCTTCTTGCAACTCAACTTCATCACTCAAAATTTCTTTTTGCTTGGAGGCATTCACATCACTGCCTCGTCCACTTATTGTAGTTACCGCCATAACATGATTTTTCCCACCCTTCGTGTTAACTACCGTATCACTTGGTAGAGCCCCCTTAGGATGAGTATTCAATGATTGTGAGATTTGACCTAATTGAACCTCCAAGTTTCTGATTGAAGTATTGTGGAAAGCCAACTAAGCATTAGAGTTCGCATTCTTTTTCATCATCTATTCAAACATCATTTCAATTCTCCGCATTTCATTGTTGGAAGAACTAGGACCTTGGGATGGAAATGGGGGTGGATTGTTCGGTTGTTGATACGTTGGGGCACTACAAAAAAACAGTGTTTAGCAACGGCTCCAATCCGTCGCTGAATCAATGTTTTCCGTTGCTAGAGTTGTTTAGCCACGGATTCACGACGGATTCAAGTTGGTCCCTAAAATGCTCGTAGCTAGGCTTATAGCGCTAAAAAATAACAAACCGTCGCAGAATTAGCGACAACATATATCCGTAGCAAAGTTTAGTGACGGAAATAACCGTCGCTATATTGCTTGTTTCTGTCGCTGTTTTGACGGCTTTCGTCGCTGCAATACATAACAAAATTCGTCGTTTGTTTTTATAGTGACGAAATCATCCGTCGCTAGTCATGTTATAGCTAATTCTCCCTTCTCTTTGCAACAAAACCTTTTGTCGCCAATTCATTGCAAGATTTAATTTTACACGATAATTTTAGCTACGAAAAGTATCCGTCGCTAATTTATTTTTAATATATTGCTGATTTTTTTTAAAATTATTTTTATTTATTACTTTAAATGTACTCTGTTCAAGCATATTACATAAAAGCTATTAAATACACTTAATAAAAAGTCATTAATATAAATTAACAATATATTCAACAAGGTCCAAAATATATAGCATAATGTATTTAATAGTATCATTAAGTACAAAAAATCTACAAGGACCAACAATAAAGTCCAAACAAAGTAGGCTAACTATGAGAAGCTGGAGAGTTACGGTCATCATCAGAACCAAATGCATGAACCTCATCAGTGTTAGCAGCAGTAGAAGATATAGGAACTGTAGGTGTCACATCTAATGGGCGGTTGGTAAGACCAGTATTTGGCTGCTGCGAGGGTAAGGAAACTAATTTGTGTACCCGATCAACGATTACATGAACTATATGGCCCGTAGTAGCATTTTTCTTGAGATCCAAGATCATATACTCTTCTTTTCTTTTCTCCTCCCGCGGCTTCATAATATGCTTTACACTGATCAATATCAGATTGAGTTTGTGTTTGTTGTTGTACTATCTCCTGATATTTTTCCTGCAGAAGAGCTAATAATTAGCGAAATAAAAAGACTAAATAAAATATAGCATTCAATTTACAAAATGAAAAAAAATATATGAAAGTAAAGTCAATAAAATTATTTAAAAAGTTATCTTACATGTATGATTCAGGATTTCTCATCAACAAAAGATTTTCCATCATTACCATGTGTATGGACGTGCAAATGCAACTCACTTGGTGTTGGATCTCGATCCCTTTTTAACCGCCTATACAAAAGTTATTCAATTAAGAAGATAGGGCAACAAAAGCAAATGCTCAAAACTGATATGCATACTATTGAAACACCAAGAAAGAGCTTGTGGTCTGTAACTTTAGTATCATATTGTGACTAGTTAGAGTAGTATTCTCATTTTGAGAAAAATTTCCAAGTAAATCAGAGGTTCACACATAGGTTAAATCCTCACTTCTATTCGATGTATGAATTGACAACCTTATTCAGGATTTCTAAAGACTATAAACAGAGATACTTATGAAGGTAGCAGGTCAATCTTAATCCTAATCCAAACTCATAACATGATCACTCACCCTTTTAAGTTCACATCTCAGATTCACACTAAGCTTATTAAGAGTTGAGAAGTTCATATAAGCACATTGTAGTACTTAAACAGGGCAAGCAAACATCAATGAGTTTCCCTCAAGTTCATAGGTAATCACATGCACAACACCACCACCAAATTAGCAAGATCAAATCCAAAACACATCCTCATCAAAATAATTCATAATAGATATCAAAGAAAAATAACAGGAGTTAACAAGCAGCTACATATTTCCCACTCTCACAAAGAACTTGAATTATGCTTTGCATAATAAAGAATCACAAGAATGTCTTTTTATCTTGACTCCTAAAATCCTTACATAATCATCAAAATTATCAGCAGCAGATAGCATAAACATATAACAAAAAAACTAAGATTTTTAACTCCACCCCCAACACCAAAATGGAAAATAGCAAAAAGGTAGGAAAAGACAAGAACACCACAAGCAATCTTTTTTAATAAATAACAAGAAAATTACCAAGCACTTAAAAGTCGAAACATGTTAATTAAAATAAACAATTATGTGTGAACACTTACAGTAAGGCCAGAGAAAAGATCTGAAAACAGTGAAGTATAGATATGCAAGAGAAGGTTTATAATCTGGATGAAGTTTCAGTTTTTTGCTTTTTTTTTACTTCTTACTTTTATGTTCAGAGGACACGATTTTCACTCATCTTTGGTCAGAGACAAGAGACCCACCACACAGGGCAAGCACAACATTAATGATGAAGCACATTTTAGGTATATTAATAGCATTATTAATCCAAGAGACAGATAGCACAAATGCAACAAGTACAATTTTTAACCAAACATTAAAGAGGAGTTAATAACATAACTTAAATTAGGCTTATGAGCAAGGTAGCAACTGACAGAAACATATGGAATCACTACAGCCATAGAAACTCACTAAGACTTAGGTTAATCATTTTTTAGAAGGCACTTATCCAGTAGAGTCTATAAGTGTAGCTAAGCAGGCATATGAACATGAAAATTAACAGGAGACTTTATGGTGTTTTAAGGATCCATGGAATTGCAAGACATACTTAAATAGCAAAGAAACTAACAACCAAACTGATAGTCATGATAGCAGACTTGTACAAGAACCTCTAAGTATACAGAACTACCATAGTTCTAACTCCATCAAAGCAAATAGATCAAGTGCATGGTATACATTTACTAAGCAGAAAAATTTCCAAGTAAATAAATGAATTACGCAGCCAATATTTTTACACAGTAAATATTTTATACAATTCTTACATAGGTGGACGAAAATTCTTACACAAAACATCACGAGTTCCAGACACACAAAATTATATGAATTCTTATACAAATATTTTATACAATTACAGCTCGATTCTAACAAAAAGATAAACTCAAATCCAAACTATGCACAAAATTCATATGTTATCTAAGCACCCCCACAATAAAATTCACACAAAGCTCAAAACGTTTTACATAATTACTGCTAAAAAAACAGAAAAAGTAATTTTTTAAACAATTACAACTCCATTTCCAACAAAAAATAAACTCAAATTCAATTTATGCACAAAAATAATAGGGTTACCTCAACTTGTTTTCTGGTAGTTCTTGAATGAATCTGAAGCCTTCACTATAACAAAATTGCTTCTTCGAAATTAAGAATTCTTGTGAAAAATAAGATGAACCATTTGGCCTGTTTGACCAAGATTGAGAAAAAGAATTCTTTTTAAAGGAACCACTGTGTGAGTTTTTAACATTATAACAAGTTTAAAGATGGTAACTACCAAGAAAATTACATGAAGACATGGCTATTTTTGAAGAATTTTTCCGAGGGGGAAAAACAATAACAAAGAGTAGAGAAAATCTGGAATAAAGATGGAGAAACTTTGACAAGAAAACACAAAAATAAAGCACAAGACAGGATGAACATGATTCTCGCCCAGATCTACAATGCATGAATGAAATTACAAAGAAGTTTACCTTATCAAGGACATACAATCCCTAAAATCAACGCACAACTTTGAATTTCAGCTTCATGTCTGTGAGAAAAGACAAACGCGTGAGGAATTAATTGAAGCATCTAATAGAACAAAGGAGAAAGACATTATAGAAAAAGATGGAGAAACTTTGAAAAGAAGTTTTCGAGCTTAAAATAGAAAACTCAGATCTAAAACACGAAACTTTTGGGGAAAATTACTATTCAAAATTTAATTGTAGTGTCAGTTTTTGAGCTTAAAATCGCTACTCAAACACATAATCGATGATTTCTTAAAGAAAAAGCCGACCGCCATTGTCAGACGATGTTTGGGTTGAAACAATCATTGGAGATCTGAAATTATTGGTTAGACTCAATTGAGTGTTGAAACTATTTTTACAAGCTTGATTCCGAAGTTTTGAAATGATTGGAATTGAAATGTGAGGAAACAGGCACGCCAAGATCAAGCAAGCATTTCTAATTTCAACCCAAGAAAAATGACAATGAATAGTTGTAAGATTCACGCCCAATTTTTGGTATTTGAAGAATAAAACTCACATTTGTTGAAAAAAAGTGAAAGTGGGAGTCTGATAGAGAGGAGACGAATTGGGGTATTTGTGCCCTAATGGTTGGAGTCTTTTAACTAGGGTAATTTTATTTTTTGGACAGAAATTTAGCAACGAAAATAGCGACAAACCAAAATTCTATCGCTAAAATAATTAATGAAATTTTATTTTAGAAAATTTACGACAGAATATTTTGTCGCAGTAACTTTCGAATGTATTGATAAGTAAAATAAATTCAATGACGGATTTTTTGTCGTTAAATTCGTCGCTAAGTTTTAATAAATTTTGTTGCCCAACTTTCGTCGCTAATTTTGTAGGTAAAATAAAGGCGCTAATATTTAGCACCAATTTTAGCGACAAATATAAGTTTTTGTCGCTAATCCATCGCTATATTTGATACGAATTATTTTGTAGCTTATTTGGCGACAAACTATAAAATTTGTCGCTAAACCGTCGTTATTTAGCTATGGAATATCTCTTGTCGCTAAATTCCGTCGCTAAACGCTGTTTTTTTTGTAGTGGGGGCCTTTGAAAGCCTTGCCCCCGATTTCCTTGATTGCCATTGTTCCAACCACCCTGATTGTTGTTACCACCCCAGTTGTTGTTGTTGCCATTCCAATAACCTGATTGTTCTGATTGCCCCAATTGGAATTTTGGTTGTTGTTTCCCCAATTATTATTTTCTTGTTGTTGTTGATTGCCCCAATTGCCTTGGGGTCTCCATTATTGTTGGTTGGAAGAATTGCCTTTTTGGCCCTGATAATTGTTCGCATATTGCACTTCTTCATTCTGCCCATCATAACCATCATCTTGGAATCCACCACAATCATTGTCATATTGATCCGAACTCCCTTGGTTCTATTGACCTCTTTGTCTTCTTTTGTTCACAAGCATGTTGACACCCTCCGTAGCATTTACTTGGCGCAGATTTTGAACATGTTGTAACTATGCCTTTGCTAGCTGATTCATTGTTGTTGTCAGCTCTGTTATAGCTTGCCCATGATCATGTAGGTCTTTGTGCAAGTGAGTGACCGTGGGGTTACCCTGTGGCACATTGGCTCTACTTTGCCAAGTGGAAGACGTGTCAGCCATCTCGTCAAGAATGTCACAAGCCTCATCATAAAACAGCTTCATGAAATTACCCCAGCAAGTTGGTTCACTATGCACTGATTTGTTGTGTTAATGCCCCGGTAAAATGTCTGTTGTATCATTTCCTCAGTCATATCATTGTTGGGACATTCCTTTACAATGGTTCTATATCGCTCTCATATCTTATGTAATGGTTCGGTGGGCTCCTGCTTGAAAGCTAAGATCTCATCTCTCAATGCTGCCATGTGCCCCAGCGAGAAAAATTTTGCAATGAATTTATCCGCCAACTCATCCCAAGTAGTGATGGAATGGTTGGGAAGCCGTTCAAGCCAATCCAATACCTTCCCTCTAAGTGAGAAAGGGAATAGTCTCAACCGAAGTGCATCCTTTGACACATTAGTTTGCTTGCTGCCCAACAGGTATCCACGAAACCCTTGAGATGTTTGTAAGCATTCTAATTGGCAGCGCCCGTAAAATACCCTCACTGCTCCAACAATGTCAGCATCACATTTGTAATTTGAAAATTGCCCGCCCTGATCCGGGGTGGGACAATTGCACTTGCATATCCTTGGTTGGGAAGCACTCGAGGAGCCACTCTTGGAGGTGGTGGGGGAGGGTCTTGAATATTATTATTGGTCTGGTGGCCTCTCCTTTGTCCTTGAGGTACAATAGGAACCTCATCACCAACATTGTCATCTACCTCCTCCCCCAACGGAAGATCTCCAAGAGGTGCATTGTTTGCTGACATTTTTGTACCTGAAGTTGTGACACACACAAATTAGTAACACAGAAGGAAAGAAGAACAATACGCAAATCTATTTAGATATATAGCCCAAACCGTTAGCTCCCCGGCAACGGCGCCAAAAAGTGATCGGAGCCAACCCTACACCACTACGAAGTGGTGAGAGCGATCGAAGCAGCTTTTATCCGAGATGGTCGGGATCGAATCCACAAAGAGCTAGAAGTGGGTAGATTCCTATCTAAACTAGAGATGCGTATTGCTCTTAATTACTCTTCCAATCATCTTTTGTTTAGATATTAATTCTAATGTTTATGTTAATGATAAGCTAAATTAAACTAAGAATGATTGCTTGTAGGATTTTCTAATCAGTTAAAAAGGCACTAGGGAAGTGACTTTCTCCTAGGTGAATACTTGACGGGATCTAAAGCCTAAGGCAAAGACGTTATGTTGGGAATTGTGATATAGCCAATGCACAGAATTACTCACTCTATACATCTCGGTAGCTTGAGTGACTTTGCCCTAATTGACTTTCTTAAGACCAATTGGGTGTCAAAATTGTGCTAGCAATATAAGCTCAAGTCGGGTATTACTATCTCTAGGTTTAACCCTTTAATTGAGGCTATCAATCTCTTGATTACGCCCCAATTCCTTATTGGACTGATTTTCCTAGGCTAAAGTTCTCTTTCTCAAGAAGAACCCAAGTCAAATAGGCACAAATTAGTGTTTGCAACCACTAATTCAACATAAAAAATACAAATCAATCCAAATATCAACTACCCATAAACATGTAAGCCTCAAATCAAAAGACCCATCAAATATCCACACTAGGGTTGAGCCACAACCCTAGCTAATGGGTTTAGCTACTCATCATAATGGAAGAAAACAAAGAAATAGATGAAGAAAAACCCATAAGATTTAATTACAAGCTAAGATAAAGAAACTTCAGTGTTAAAGTAGCTACAAATTGCTCAAAATAGTCAAAAACCTCTGTTCACGAGCTCAGCTGAAAGTCAGATTACAAAAGATGACCTAAAATGGGAAAAGAAAGTATTTATACTAGGCCGAATTTTCTGAATAAAAATACCCCTGCGAAGGTAGTGCGGTCCGCATAAAATGCACCGCGGACCGCAATGAGGCTTTTGGATTCCAGTCTTTGCTCTCTGAACTTGGCCACCGTGGGTCGCATAAAATGCACCTTGGCCGGGGTGGCTTCAACTGCGGTCCGCACAAAAAGGACTGCGAACCGCATTGGCATTGATCTCAAAATTCCAAACTCTCTGAACCCCATCTTTGCGGACCGTACAATCTTGATTGCGGCCGCGTTGAGGCCATTGCGGTCCGCACAAAATGCTTTGCGGCCGCATTGCTTGAGTTTCCAAAATATGCTCCTCTCTAAATCTCCTCACTGTGGACTGCACCAAATAGAGTGCGGCCGCAGTGGATCTGTTGCACTGTGCTTGGACTTGTTCTTGGTACTTGTGCATGTTTCACTCTTTTTTGAGCTGGTTTTGACTGATTTTCACCTTTTTTACCAAACCCTGCAAACAAGTACAACATGTAAGCCTTTGGGACTATTTTGTACACATTTTTAATCAAAACTCAAGTAAGAAGGAGTGTAAAATGAACCATAATCCCTAGTTATCATATAGTAATGTTACTTTTGAGAAGGAATCTGGTCAAGATTTAGGGGGCTGTGAGGGTTTGAGAAGTGCCAATAACAGTGTGCCTACAGCTGTTACTACTGATGATAGTTCAAACTCCTCATCTGAATCAAACTCATCTGAATTTAGTAGCAGCACTAATAATATCTCAGATTCAGAGCATGAGGAGCTGTTTGAAACAGAAGAAGCTTATTATGGCAGTGATACACATGAGTATTACAGGGAATTTAGGGCAGAAAAAAGGATTGTAGAGAGAAGGAAGAGGAAAGAACATGTTAAACTAGGTAAGAGAGGGCCAGATATAGGGTATAATGAATATGAATATAGGTAAGAGAGGGCCATTTTGTCACGCCCCAAACACGGGGAGGCGTGGCTGGCACCCGGTGCCGAACTGGCTCGAGCGAACTACTCTATAACTCATTTTTTCCTTCTGCGACTATCATGGGCCAACTTGGCCACAACCCGCAATGTATAACTATAAGTGGGCAACACTATATTACTGAACTATTTTTCTTAAAATATGAATACTATGGGCCATCAAGGCCTCTGACATCCTGTACAAAATGAACCTCTGTCTACAAAGCCTCTAAGATTATTTGACATCAAATGGGACAGGGTACCGGCCTACCCATAAGTATGTAGCAAAACTCTAACATGATGACTCATAGACTCGCCTGCACTCCGAATGAGGTGGAGTCTTACCGATCCTTTGCTGAATGCCAATCTTGTCTACTATGAGGGCTCGTCATACTGATTATCTATACATGTTGATACTGACTCAACTCTCTTAATATAGTAAGTAAAATAGTTGTACGTCCCTATAAGGCTTGGTATATATATAACTGCTCTGTCGTAGTAGGCTCGCTCATAGGCGCTCGGCCATATGAGGCTCTGTATCTCGATCAACTGGGCTCGCTCATAAGCGCTCAGCCACGATAGGCTCGGTATGTATATAATTGCTCTGCCGTAGTAGGCTCGCTCATAGGCGCTCGGCCATACTAGGCTCTGTATCTCGACCAACTGGGCTCGCTCATAAGCGCTCGGCCACAGTAGGCTCGGTAAATATATAACTACTCTACCGTAGTAGGCTCGGTCATAGGCGCTCGACAATACTAGGCTCTGTATCTCGACCAACTGGGCTTGCTCATAAGTGCTCGACCACAGTAGGCTCGATATATATATATATAACTGCTCTGCCATTGTAGGCTCGTTCATAGGCGTTCGGCCATACTAGGCTCTGTATCTCGACCAACTGGGTTCGCTCATAAGCACTCGGCCACGGTAAGCTCGGTCTATATATAACTGCTCTACCATAGTAGGCTCGTTCATAGGCGCTCGACCATACTAGGATCTATATCTCGACCAACTGGGCTCGCTCATAAGTGCTCAGGCACAGTAGGCTCAGTATATAACTTACCATCTTATCAGAGGTTGCCCAATAGGGGCCTGCCCATCGATTATAGCTTGATGGTAATAAAAATACTTTAATACTGTATATATAAACTCTCTGCTCTCTTGACTGAAAGAGGGAAATACCCAATTGAATATGAAGTCCCGATAAGAAGAATATTGTAACTTACAAAACTAGAAAAATATAAGTAACTTGCGAGACAACAAAATATACGTAAATTCCAGGATATGAATTTTTCTTTATGCCTCGTTATCAAACTTGTGTAATGACGAGATCATGCCAAAATGAAGGAAAAGCTTAGCCTTAACATCCCTGAGCCGATTCTCTTGACAATCCCTCTAGCACACATCTTTTGCCAAGAACACATAATACCGGATCGAAATAGGGAAAAATCCTTATATTTCATTCAGCGGCTACATCTAAGATTAGAAGCCTCCATGAGCTCTTTAAATATATTGCTTTTGTTATACTTAAACAACCATATTTAAAAATCATGTAACTTTGCATGTAAAGATGAGATGTTTTACCAATCACAGATTGATCTTCTTCATTTATAATTCAAGATCTTTAAGCTACAACTAAAACCTATTCTTCCTAGCACTATCATGATTTTGTTGACTACGAACAAGTTTTTCCATCTCCAAATTATCGATCCTTAAATCCCATACATAGCAAAGTCCAAGTTCAAGGGAAGTATTCTGTTAAGCATAATGGATAAATCCACTATGTGCAATCTTTTGTCTCTGCGGTGGCGTATCTAACAAGAAAAACACAAATGAAAAGATGTTGGATTCCATCTCCAAATAAATTCTATGTCCCTTCCCTTTCTTTGACATATTGAGTGAACATACAAGAAGATACATATTCTTATTGCTTTGGGATTACTAGTTGAAAAGTCATAGGTTGATGAGTTCTTACCAGTATGAGCTTCTATGGAATACAGTGCATTACGCAATCAGAATATGGTTTTCATAGATAGGACATTGGATTATTCATGCTATAATAATAGCCTCGCTTTTACATTTACTGTCTATGAAATTTGGAACTCTCGAGATTGAAATAAGGCATGAAAGTTTAAAAATTGTATAGATAATACAGCAACAACTTGCCGTTATACCAAACTTGTTGAAGAAAGAATTTGAATCCTGAAAATCCATTCAATTCCGTAAAGATTTTCTTTTGAAGTTGGTATATAAGCAAAAAGTATAGGAAATAACATGAACAGAATGACATATATGACACAAACATGTGTTTGTTACTAATTAAAATAGTAACGTAAGTGTTATGTGTGTAGAAAAGCCAAACATGTGTTTGTTACTTAATATGGTCACCTTTCCATCAAAGTAATGAGTCACTTTAATTAGCATGGGGCTGCCACGTTTTTGGGATTTAATCTTATCCCATTAATTAATTAGGTAATATCCCGCTACCCGGTAATTAACCAATTACCCGCATAATTAAGAGTTGTCTCAAATTACTTAAAATACTATTCAGTTTTAATATACTTTATATAACTTACTATCATGGTCATGTTGTACCATATAAAATTAATACATACATTATTATTTTTATTAAAGCATCCATGTAAAAAAATGCACATATTTTCTCAACTTTTAATTTTCTTGATCCCATATAAAGAGTAAAAATTTTCGTACGCTTAATTCTTAAAATAATAAAAATATAACCTTCTTTTCTTGTGAAAAATCTATCTTTACAATAAAGAAAATCTCATAAACCTTCTCATATTATGCGTATAATTTAAAACATATTCGAAAGTAGTAATATTAATAACTATATAAAATCATATTTTTCAAACCATTTTTTTCTTTACAAAAATACTATATATATATATATATATATATATATATATATATATATATATATGTGTGTGTGTGTGTGTGTGTGTGTGTGTAACGGTATCAAGGTTGTTAAACTTACAGGGTGTAACAATATGTTGTTCAACAAAAAGTTTCTATAGAAAAGTATGTAAATGAACCTACAATGGTGAGAGTTAAGTGCAAAAAAGCATCATATCCTTGGCTTTTAGTTCCTAGTTATGATTCTAGGACTAAGGATTTTGTAGTCAAGAACTACAATCTATTTCACAAATGTGACCCTACTAACAAAAACAAGATATGTAATTCAAAGTTATTGGCCAAAAGGTTCAATGAGAGAATAAAATAACAACCTAACATTAGAAATTCAAGTTTCAGGAGTTGATTAGAAAGAAATTGGGATTGTATATTGGGAGGACAGTTTGTAGGAGGGCAAAAAATATTGTGTTGAATGAGATAATAGGTGATCATAAACTGGAGTATGCCAGAGTATTAGATTATAGGGATGAGTTACTTAGATCTAATCTAGGGAGTATATGTGTAGTGAAGCTTAGTGAAGAAACTTTTGAAGGTGGGAAGAAAATGTTTGTTGGGTTCTATATTTGTTTTGATGCAATGAAAAAGTCATACTTGGCTGGTTGTAGGCCATGCATTGGGTTAGATGGATGTTTTTTAAAAGGGGTATGTAGAGGCCAACTACTTGTAGTAGTTTTCAAATATGGAAATAATCAGATGCTTCCACTTGCTTGGGCTGTTGTTGAGATTGAAAATATGCGCACTTGAAGGTGGTTTGTCAACCTGTTAAAGGATAATCTTCAGCTTGGAGATGGTACAAATCTGACCATTATAACAGACATGTAAAAGGTAAGCACTTATAGTTTATTGTTATTTCCTACTGCTATTTAACTTAAAAATAACTATCATTGTTCATTTTGTAGGGGCTTGAGAATGCTATAACAGATCTATTTCCAAATTTTGAGCATAAGATGTGTGAAAGGCACATCCTAGCTAACTGGTCTAAGAAATGGAGGGGCATAGAGAGAAGGAGCTGCTTCTGGAGGTGTGCAAGGTCTAGCTATGAGTGGGAGTTGAAGAAAATCCGTATGAAATAAAGAAATTGGGTAATAAGATAGTTGATGAACTGTTGTACTACCACATTGAAAGATGGAGCAAGGTGTATTTCAACACATTCTGCAAGTGTGACAATGTTGACAATAATATGGCAGAATGTTTCAATGCTTGAATTTTGGCAGCAAGGCAGAAGACCATAGTGACAATGCTTGAAGAAATAAGGGTGAAGATGATGAACAGAATAGGTCAGCTCAGGCAGTTTGGAAACACTTGAATTACTGATTTTTCACCAATGACCATGAAAGTCTTGGAAGAGAACACAAAAAGGTCAATGAAATTTAACATTTTTTGGAATGGTGAGTTTAGATTTGAAGTGAAGCAAGGATCAGGTGCAAGTGAAGTGAAGCATCTGGTGGACATCAACAGACAAACATGCACCTGCAGAGCTTGGATGTTAAAAGGCATACCATGTGCTCATGCAGTTGTTGCCCTGCATTATAACAATCTGGAGCTTTTGAACTATATTTCTCACTGATATAGTAATGCCACTTACATGAAAACATACAGTTACTTTCTTCAGCCTGTCTTGGGTGTGAATATGTGGCCAGAGTCACAAAACCCAATTGTTATACCACCTCATGTCAAAAAGATGCCAGGCAGGCCAAAGAAGGTTAGAAGAAAAGATCCAGGCGAAAATAAGACAGGAAAATTGCCCAAAAGTAGAGTGAAAATGACATGTAGCAATTGTCATAACAAGGGTCATAACAAGAGGGGGTGTCATAAAGCTGCTAGAAGTAATACTGCTGCTACTTCAGCAAGCTCTGTGCCTACAAGTGTTGGTAGTTCAAAGCCACCAAAGGAAAGTACTAGAAGAGGAAGTAGTAGGCCAAAAGGTTCTAAAGAAAAGGTAAGTTCTTCCTTTTAATGTCTTCTTTCTCTTTTTTAAATAATTACCAAATTCTTACTTTTAATTGGTTTATGTAGGATGTTGGTACTAGCAGTGATGTATGAACACAATGTAACAGGCCAATAATGGTTGGGATGGAAGTTTTCACACTCAAAGTGGATTCAAAATTCAAAGTGTAAGTTCTAACACAACCTCTCATATTTAGGTGAATAACTGGTCTGATTTTCTGTTGGATTTTGGCAGCCTGGAATGTCCTCTACAAACTTTGAGAATGTGAGGTCTTCAACAGAAGTAACTGGAGATATATGCCATCAACCAACATGAGGTGTTAAATAGAAAGGCAAAGCAGCTATGACATCAAGACAACTTCAATAATTGAGAGGCAAGAAACTCATTCAAACAAGGTCTAGGGCTGCTAAGTTGAACCAGGAAAGCACCACTGCAAAACAACCTAATTGATCAAAATACTATTTTGTTGATGACTGTATTGCAATAGACTGCATTATGCTAAAATTTTAAACAGCTAGACTGCAATTCTGTATTATGATAAGGATTTTTAGGTAGCTATAGACTGCATTTCGTATTTTGTTATCTTATGGTGTCTGTTTTGCTGCTGCGACAATGAGAATAAATAGATGTTTTGTTATCTCATTTTGTGACTGTTTATTATGTCTGTTTCTTTTAGGTCAATGAGACCAAATATGTGTTTTAATACAATTTATGCAGCTGCCATATTAAGTCTTTTGTGTGTCTATTGTTTATTGCCAAGTTCTGGGCATACAAAAAAACAAGCAGAGCACACCTACAACACTTCACAATGTAGAAACAACACTTCATTAGAAACAACACTTGATTACATTCCGTTGAAAGGTTCATTATATTCAAATGAAAGGTCCATTGCAAATATACAAAATAAAACCTATAAGCAACAATAGATACATATTGAGATGACAAAATTAGATTCAAAATGGCAACCTCATTACATCTTCTTTCAATAACAAAGGCAGCACATAGCCATGGTTGTATCGAATTTCTCCACTTGACTCATTTCTTCCTCTTCCATGCAAAGCCTTGTCAAATTCAAGCCTTTTGAAGGCATTGCAACAACTACAACAAACAATATCAAAGTCAGATAATTTGTCTTTGCTTTCAAAGATCAGATAATTGGATTTTAGGAGAAATATATAACAATAATAAAAGAAAGAAATTAGGGTTCTTAAGAAGGAGAAAGATTAAACTTTGCTTTCACAGATCAAAACTTCAAAGGGCAATTTGATGCAATTTCGGCAGAATTTAGAAGAAGAAGAAATTATGGTTCTTCAATTGGGTTTGGTAAAATATTGGGGAAGAAGAGATTTTACCGTTGGTTGGGGGTTATATTGCCGTTAAAAATTTAACTTTTTTCTTCTTTTTTTGGGGTGTTTTTAACGATTAAAAGAGAGCAAGGACGCGCTCAATTCGGTTGCCTAAGACGCGCGACTGGCCAGGGCTTAGGAGGGAGTAAATAAGTACAATTGTTTTAACTAGGGGTGTACAAACCAAACCGAAAACCCGCACCAACCCGAAAACCCGAGTCAACCCGGAAAAAAAACCCGACTAGTGGTTTGGTTTGACTTGGTTTGGTATTGAAAAATAAAACTCGACCACAATAGGGTTGGTTTGGTATTAACTAAAAAAAGTCAAACCGAAACCAAACCAACCCAATATTATATGTATACATATTTTATATATTAGATAGATAAAAATATTTATAGAATGTAAGTTATAAATATTTCTTAATTTTTATTATAATGTATGTATATAGCATAATATTTTAAGTTGGTATTATAGCCCATGTAAATGTTTGTTTTTGTTTGGCCCATAAAAGAATAATTGAGCCCAAACCAAAACCTAATCCTAAAGCAGCAATACATTGTCCTAAAGTTGTTCTGAAATACGTAAAGGTAAACAATGGAAATCATCTTTCCTCATCTCCAAAGGCAAAAAACCTACGCTCTTCCTTTGCTCAATCCCTATCATTGGTAAAGCTCTTTTGCTCTCATTTTACAGGTTTTCTTTTAGCTGCATACATATACCTTGCTTTTCCCCAATTAACTAAGATTTTTCTTTTTCCGATTAGCAAGTTTTTTTTTTGTAAATATGTTGTATTCCTCCCTATTGTTGAATTCATTTGTTTATTTTGTTTCCCTTAGATGCTTAACATGAGTAATTGGTTGTTACTTAAAAAGATATTGAAACTTGTTTACTTATATTTTGAATCATTTGGTTAAATAATATGAACTGTGTAAAATTAAGAGAGATGTATTTCTTACATTGTTATGCGATTTTGTCTTATTTTGTTTCTCTTAACAGATTTTTGGCAAATCTGGTGTATTCCTCCCTACTGTTGAATTCATTTGTTTATTTTGTTTCTCTTAGATGATTAACATGAGTAATTGGTTGTTAGTTAAAAAGATATTGAAACTTGTTTACTTATATTTTGAATCATTTGGTTAAATGATATAAACTGTGTAAAATTAAGAGAGATGTATTTCTTACATTGTTATGCGATTTTGTCTTATTCCTCAACGTATGAGCTAGTGTATTTCTTTGCATATGTCATTTGCTGTCACAATGTGAAGGTAAATTCCATGAGTTAAATAGTAACTGGATATGTTCTATTTGTAGGAACTCTTTCTAAGAATGGAAACTACAACTTCTGGAGCAGATGCGGAGGTGGTTGTCAATAATCCTTCGCCAGTGGCAGCTCAAAAACAAAGTGAAGACACTCCTCATCGACGCACTCCTCCTAAGAAGCAAAAAAGAACAACTCCATCAGAAAAATCTAAATCTGGGAATAGTGCCAGAGAGACGTCCGGGATTTGGAATCATTTCTCCAAATTTATTGCTAAAGGAGGTAAATGTAAGGCAAAATGCAATTATTGTCCTAAAACATTTGATGTTGGTAGCAAGAATGGGACTACTACATTATGGTCGCATTTAAATTCTACATGTCACAAATCTCCCTTTAGAGTCATTGATAAAAGACAATCAACATTAAAAACTATCAAGGAAGGGTGGCTAGAAGGTGGTTCGGGTGCTACTGAAAGGATAGTGTATAATGTGGATGACATTAGGAGGGCGATTGCCGAATTTGTAATTCTTGATGAGCAACCTTTTAGAGTTGTTGAAGGAGAAGGATTTAAGAAATTAATGGCTAAAGCCTTACCTAATTTCGAATTACCTTCTCGTGTAACTGTTGCTAGACATTGTTTGAGGATTTATCATGAAGATAAGGAAAAACTTAAAAATCTTATTAAGAACCAACGTGTATGTCTCACTAGTGATACATGGACATCACTACAAAACTTAACTTATATGGTTGTTACTGCACATTGGATAGATGATCAATGGAATCTACAAAAGAAAATTTTGAACTTTTTTCCAACACCGGATCACAAAGGTGAGACTATTGCAAAGGGAATTGAAGCATGTTTATTTGGTTGGGGCATTGAGAACTTGTTTACAGTGACCTTGGATAATGCAAGTGCTAATGATGCTGCCATTAAGTATTTGAAGTTGCGTATTGATGATTGGAAAGGGGCAATACTTGAAAATGAGTTTTTGCATGTTAGATGCAATGCTCATATTTTGAACTTGATTGTAAAAGATGGGTTAGATGAACAAATTGAGCCTATTACTCGTGTAAGAAATGCGGTGAAATATGTTAGGTCTTCTCCTTCGAGGTTTACTTCTTTCAAGTCATTTGTTGAGAAAGCTAAGATAGATACTCATGGTCTTGTAAGTCTTGATGTTGAAACAAGATGGAATTCCACATATACAATGTTAGATACAGCTCTAAAATTTGAAAAAGCCTTTACAAAAATGTATGTGGATGACCATAAGTATCAAAAGTATTGTCGAGAAATAAGTTCTTTAAGAGGAAATCCATCCGCAGACGACTGGAAGAATGTGAAAGCTTTTATCAAGTTTCTTAACATTTTCTATGAGACAACTTTAAAATTTTCAGGCAGTTTATATGTTACTTCCAACTCTTTCTTCCATGAATTTTTCAATCTTCGAAATGCTATTATAAAGTATACCAAAAGCGATGATCTTACTTTGAATGATATGGCATGAAAAATGAAAAGTAAGCTTGAGAAATATTGGGGTAAGTTTGAGGATATGAATATGTTATTGATTGTTGCTGTTGTGTTGGATCCTAGATACAAGATGAAGTATGTGAACTTCATTCTTACTGATGCATTTGGTTGTTTGTTGGGAAGATTGAAGTCTGAAGATGTGGTAAGCATTTTAACTCGCTTGTATAATAACTACAATGATTCTTTTTTTAGGCTTCTAGTGACAATATTGGAGGCGATACTAGTATGAGTGAAGTTGGTGATTTGTTGCAATCAAAGTGGGAGAAACTTTTGAAAGAGGAGGGAAATATTAAAAAAAAAATCTGATCTTGAGATATATTTGATGGATGATGTGGTGAAGATCAAGGATTTTAATATCTTGGCATGGTGAAAAATTTCATCTAGTAAATATCCAATTGTTTCAAAGATTGCAAGGGATGTTCTTTCTATTCCTATTTCTACTGTTGCATCGGAGTCGGCTTTTAGTACAGGTGGTCGAATTCTGGATTCTTATAGGAGTTCTTTATCACCAAAAATAGTGGAAGCACTTATTTGTACTCAACAATGGATACGATCACCTTCCAAGGAATATAAGTTTGAAGACATGTTAGAGGAAGTCCAGAAAATTGAGCAAATTGAAGAAGGTAATAATTTATATTCAATTGTTAATGAGTATAGTTATTTTTTATATTAATTAATATTTAAATATGTTAATTGTTTCTTCTTTTTTTTCCAGAATATGTAGACTCTCCTTTGAGGATTGATTAGAGAGATGACTAACTACAATTTGCTTCATGACTATTTTTGGAAGTGAGGTCATTATGCCTTTACAAGTATTTTGGAAACATGCTCCTCTGGTTGTAATGTCTACTAAGATGCCCAACTTCTTAGAGTTTAATATATTCTCTTTTTGTTTATTTTTTAGGACTCTTGGGTGTAATATCTACTCTTAAAAAGTTGGTGATAATTCTTATGTAGAGTGCAATATAATATGCAGTTTATATTTTTGGTGATAATTTTCTTTCTGCCTACTTCCTAATGGGTGGGAGGTCAATGCTAATAGTTGAGGTCAATGCTAAAAAATAAGAAATTGTTGTTATTGGTAAAATTGTATTTAGGACTATAGAAATATTTGGAGCACAAGTTTATCGGAACGAAAAACCCGAGAAACCCGAGAAAACCCGATATTGAAAAACCCGACTTTTGTTGGTTTGGTTTGATCTATAGATTTAAAAACCCGATACAATTGGTTTGGTTTGGTAATTGCAAAATCCGAACCAACCCGACCTGTGTACACCCCTAGTTTTAACAATAATGGAGTGTTAGGACACCCATAAAATTTAGATAAGTTGAATGGGTATTGAAACAAACACCGCCTATTATGTTGAATTTGGGCATTTAACCCAAAGGCCAAATCACAAGAAGTCCAACCGGCCCCATGTTGAATCTTGGCCTTTCTCTCGTCCCATTTCTCATCAGTATCTCTTTATATTCTTTCCAATAGTCACCTACCTTTGTACGCACACTCACCTTATAAACAACACTCAAAATACCATCTTTTTCTCTTCTCCACAAAAAAACACTCTTAACATGGCTTCTTTCTTCTGTTCAACCAAATTCTTTCTGCTCCTCTTTTTCGTATCAGCAATTCCTACTGCTTTCATAATCCACCTCGAAACTTCCGCCCCCGCAACCCACGTCTATCATTACCACAGCACAGGGTGGTTACGTGAGTGTGCCAAATGGGACGATGTAAACCGCCGGTTTATCGTCAGTTTCTTTGGAGGCGGTTTAGGTGTGATTCCGGTCTATGAGAATTACTCCCCAGGTAATGTGCTGCAGGAAATTCCGGTCGTTAGGGATGTTGACTTGACCGGCAATGCGTCGCTCGGTTTAACTATAGACCGGGAAAGGAACCGGGTTCTGGTTGCTATAGCTGATGTGTTTGGCAATCGCTATAGCGCTTTGGCTGCCTATGATTTGACTTCGTGGAACCGGATTTTTCTCACCAAACTTAGCGGTTCAGGTAGTCCCCCTAATACATTAATTATTTATAGTATTCTATGTCCTTTTCCTAATGAATTACCGCACGCCAAATATAGTCAGATTGAATACTCTGTCCTGTTGTAATTTGGGGCAAATAATGATTTCACCATATTAAGCTCTCTCTTAATATGATAAACCTAATCATTTTGATTAAAGTTGTGATAATAAATATTTTGGAAGTGTCATATATTAGAAAGGAACGAAGAAGTGATCTGTTCAGATGGGACGGCGACTTTTTGTCTGGCAAACATAACGAAGTTTAAAACCTCAAATAAAAATAGAGCTTATGAGAATTAATTAGTATTTAGTATAGTAAAAAAACTTTGTAAGTAATCCATATTTTTGTTTTGACTTGTATCTTTTCTACAATCATTAAGCTCTGTTGGCGACCATTTTGCCTCGAGATTCTTGAGGTAGTTTTTATCCTATGCTTTTGTCACTATTATAAAAGGAAAAGGAATAATGCAATGACCCATCACACGAGGGCGCGAATCTATATATATCACAATTTTTTTTGTTATATTATTCTCCTTGTGTAACGAAGTGTAGATTGGAGAAATACTTTTTATAAAATATTTATATATTAGAAATATTTTAAAAAGTACTACACTATACATTTGAATATAATTAAAACATATTATAGTGGAAGAAATATACCCCTCCGTTTCAATTTATGTGAACTCATTTGACTGCGTACAGAGTTTAAGAAAATAGAGAAGACTTTTAAACTTGTGTTGTAAAATAAGGCACATATATTTTGTGTGGCTATAAATCATTGCATAAAGGTAAATTGTTTCCAAATAAGGAAATGGGTCATTCTTTTTGACACAGACTAAAAATGAAATAGGTTCACATAAATTAAAACGGAGGGAGTATTTGACTTCTTAAATACTTTCTCTGTTTCAATTTAGATGAGGTAGTTTGACTTGACATGAAATTTAAAAAAGAAAAGAAGACTTTTGAAACATGTGGTCCTAAAAGCTTAAGGGGTTAAAGCTTTGTGTGACCTTGATATTTGTGTGGTTATGAAAGGTTCTCATTAAGAGTAAAATGGATAAAATGAATAGTTTAAAGTTGAATTATTTCCATTTGTAGAAATGTGTTATTATTTTTTGAACAGACTAATAAGAAAAGTGTGTCATTTAAACTGAAACAGATAGAGTAATAATTATACATTTATACTATAAAAAATTAGCTCAAATTTAGTAGTTTTGTATTGTTGGAAATAAAATTATTGTCGAAAATCCTTTTTGGAAATTGGTTATTAGCCCAATTGTTGTACTATCCGGTGAATAATAAGCAGCAAACATTTGAAAATATTGATGTGTATTTGGGTTATGTAAAGACCATTTTCTTTGCTAATTAAGACACAATAAACCACTTTTATTTCTTCCTTTACCAATATTTTCTTCTAAATGTGGGTAAGAAAGCACTTGTGGCCTAATTCATTGATGTGTTTTCAGTTGTTACTCCACTTTGTTCGGCTAAGAAAGGCACAAGAGTTATTCGTTAATTATATCTTAAATTTTCGGTGCTTATTATTCACATCAATATTTTCAAATGTTTGCTGCTTATTATTCACCGCATAGTACAACAATTGGGCTAATAACCAATTTCCAAATAGGATTTTCGACAAATAATTTTATTTCCAACAATACAAAACTACTAAGAAAGCACTTGTGGCCTAATTCATTGATGTGTTTTCAGTTGTTACTCCACTTTGTTCGGCTAAGAAAGGCACAAGAGTTATTCGTTAATTATATCTTAAATTTTCGGTGGGCAGGAAAGCACTTTAAGACTTGGTACTTCTATTTCCAAAAGTTATTTTACCACAAGTCAAGCCTGCCCATGTGGGACGGTATTTTTTACCGTAAATTATTTCTCTTGTTCGAAATATTAGTCGTTTAGGAAAAATAATACTATATATTTGTTCCGATATTTGATTTTTAGAATAATAAGTAACATTTGTTGCTATTTTTTTCTCCAAATTCACTCTTAATATTTTAATCTTTGCTCTAAAAGCTTAAAAAGTGGGCCTTTCTTTACATAAAGTAAAGGAACAAGTAGTCAGTACCATTCATTCTTCATGGCATGAAATCTCTTGTAAGATTTCTTTCTTCAATTGCATTGTGGAACTTCTTTCTAGTTGTACGGCTGATGGCCCCTCATTATTTGAAAGTTCAATTGTTAAAGAAACATTTAGTATATTTTTTGGGATGTCCTCGAAGGTACAAAAACAAGAAGCTTATTTAACAATATGTTTTGTATTCGAGAGCTTTGATTGTGTTATATTATGCCCTTGAAAGTCCACCTTATTAAAATTCTAGTAATATCATTTCAGGAAAAAATATCTTCAAACGTACTGCAGCTTTGTGTTTGCATGTGACAAACCAGAGAATATGCCCTGTTGAGACAGCGAGTAGTGTTGGAGTTCTAACATAGTTTGTATCACTCAATGACCTGTAGTGATTTGTGTATTCTTATCTGTTTTTGTATAGCTCTGCGAGTTTCATTTTGGCCAACTATTCAGCCTCAAACATAAGCAGATGTTTTAGATTTTAAAATCGTAAGATGACTAGATATCACTTGGAAGTGAGCTAGGACAATAATAAATGGTTGACAAAAAACTAACTAGGCACTGAAAGCTGGGATATCTGTGCAATTGTTAGTCAAAATGATTGTTTCCACATGTCCAGTTGTTAGTGTTCTAGCACTTCATTTAGTTTCAAGATATGCTCATGGAACATGATTTCTTATAGAGGTAAATTTAAGATTTAGTCTGTGTACACACTAGCCTTCCCAGACTTCACATGTGAGAATTCACTGGGTTTGTTGTTGTTGTACTGTCACCAAGTACAACATGAGTGTACTTTATTATATGTGTATGTCTATTTTAATTTTTTGCATATGTATACATAGTTCGAGCCGAAAGCAGTTGGTTCAGTTGAACTCACAATACTCATCCTAGGTCCGCCTTTAATTTGAGTTTTCTTTTATACTTGCTTGATTATAACTGTACTAATGCTATACTAAAAACCTGCAGAGGATGAGAAAGCATTTGCGGATGATGTGGTGGTCGATACTGAGGGAAATGCATACATTACAGATGCCAAAGCAAATAAGATATGGAAGGTGGGCGTGAATGGAGAACTTAAATATACGATCAAGAACCCAATATTTACTCCTAAAGAGTGGTACAATAAGCTAGTTGGACTAAACGGAATAGTTTATCATCCAAATGGATACTTACTGGTGGCTCATACATTTTCGGGCAATTTGTACAAGATTGAAATAGCAAAGGGTGATGAAGTAAAGCTAGTGAAGATAAATGGTGGATCATTGAAATTTGGTGATGGCATGGAACTGTTGTCTTTGACCAAGCTAGTCGTTGCTGGAAATCCGACGAGGTTAGTTGAGAGTTCTGATGATTGGGAGAGTTGTAGTATTATAGGGAAGGCCAAAGGTGCTATTCATCGTTTAACTACAGCAGCTACTGTGAAGGAAGGGACTGTTTATCTTAACCATATGATTGGTTTGGGATATCCTAGGAAAAAACATGTTCTTGTTGAGGCTGTTTTTTCTGCTTAATTTTACCACCCACAAACTTAAGAGACAGGGTTCCATCTTTCCTTTCTAGTTTTCGTGTGAGAGTAAATTTTATACTAGGTAATTTCCAGCTACTGATTTATGTACCTCAGGCAAGAAATATCAATCTTATTTTGTAGAATACACCGTATTTATTTTATTACGCATCACTTAGTTGCAACGTTCAAATGTCTCACATGAAATCTTCCTATTCTTTATTAGATGTCTTATTATTCCGCAAGTGTTGTTGCTTTAATACCTAAAGCAAAACAAGAAAAGGGTGTCTCACTCTTTTTCCTATCCTTTTCTTCATTGAATAACGCGCCTTTTCTTTTTAAATCTGTTTCATAAGTTGTTTGGTCATAAATTCCAATTTTAAGTGTGTGATTTTGCAACGGCTTATATTCTGTTTGTGCCCGCAGGATATGGTAGATGATATGCAAAAACAAAATAAGATATAGTAAAAGTAAAGTGACACCACTTAATAAATTGGTTCTTAGTAGTATTTGTGTTAATTTTTGCCAATACATTGAACAAACTAGTAGAAAAGACACTCCTATGATGGTTAAGTAATAAGAATTATTGTATCTATATGTAAACTCCGTTACTCAATTTTTGAATGCGTTGGCTTGCTGCTACTATCACCGTCTACGTATAAATTGTGACACCGCTTATGAAAATTTTTGCGTACGCCCCTGATTGCTCCTATTCACAGTAAATAATCAATATTTCATCTTATAAAAAAAATAAACCAGCTACTCAATTTCTCTTTCTTTATTACCCCTCTATCTCCATCTAATAATACACATAACGTTAATAAAAATGAAATTAATCTATTTTCACAACTTTTTTTTTAGTACTAATAGGATTTTTATATTACTTACTAAGTAGGAAAAAAAAATCCCATTAGTACTAAAAAAAAGGTTGTGAAAATAACGGCTATCATTCCATGCAATGCTAAACCTTACAAATGTTTGGGGCACAATAGTCAATCTTTTCTTCATCACGAAGATAACCATAACTCAATTCTTTACTACTTCTTTTAAAGAAGAAAAAATATATGAAACATTTTCACTAACATTTATACTTTATAGTAACTAGTATTAGTACCTGCGCGATGCGCGGATACACATCATGTTAAATTGTGATGTTAGTTATTTGAATCATGTGCAAATAATCTTAAAATATAAACCTCTCAGATAAAAATTATATAACATTAGATATTAATTATGAAGTAGGATATGAAATTATTGTTCAAATCTCGTAGTGCACAACCTATTTTGTTTTTTTATTTGTAGCAACCTAACTACTTGATTTTAGTACTTGCACTTCGTTTTGTTGTCAATATCAAAGAATACTAAACTTATCATGTTGCGATCTGTCTTGTTTAAGCAAATTAGATCATATTATTTTAACAGACTTCTCTTACTATCACTTTGTTTTTATTTAAAAGTTAAATATGTCTTATTCATCACATAATTTTTACGCAAATTCTTTTTTATTTTATTTTTTTCTTATAGTTATTATATTATTTATTATTTAATATTATTTTACTATCATATAATTTTTTATTAAAGTCTTTTAATTAATATCTTGCTTATTATTCTTTTAATAGTCTTTAATAAATATAAATGTTTAATTCTTGAAATTTGGTATATTTTTATGCATTCAAATTTTTTTAAATCATTTAAATTTATTGTAATATTTTTAAATATAATTTAATTTTTTAATTTATTTATTTTTAAATTAATTTAATGTATAAGTAACCTCACACTATCTCTATTTTTTTAATACATTTTCTTCCCTACTATAAATTTTAATTATTTTTATATTAATATTTTACTTTTAACCAGAATAACATCATATTTTATTTTAAATTGTAAAATTGAATTAGTCTAAAATATTAATACATATATTTGATGATTATGTTACAAATATATTGAGTTCTCTTATAATTATTTTTGTATTAGATGCAGTTAAATTTTCTTTTTTTTTTTTAGCTTTAAGATACAAATTTAATTTTTAATTTCATTAGTAAAATTACCTATATTATAAAGTTATTTATATTTTTAAAATTTATTTTAATCATAGAAAAATAATTTCTTAATTGTTTGAACATATTATATATATGTATTAATATGTTTATTGTCATTTTATTTCTTTACATAATATTTTAAAAAATAAAAACTTATGAAATAAAAAAAATCTCATCTCAAATTCAAATAATTCTTATCATTCTATTTTCTAAATTGGACCGCATTTTTAAAATATTATACTATATATTCAAACTTAAACTAACTGCACTCAATTCAGATATTAATCATAGAAAAATATTTTCTTTGTTGTTTGAACACATTATATGTTAATGTTGTAGTAATATTTTCATTATCATTTTATTTCTTACGTAAATTTTCTTTCTTTTTTAGATTTAATACAAATTTAATCTTTAATTTTTATTAGTAAAATTACCTATATTAGAAATTTATTTTCTATTTTAATATTTTTTTCATAAATAAGACTTCAATTTCGTGATATTATCCATAGTTTGGACATTCTAATCGTAGTTTTAACAAATTTCAAATTTCAAATTCAAATAGCCTTTCCCTTTCTTTTCTAATAGTAATTTTTAATAATTTTGCTAATTTTTAATCTAATATATAGTCTTAATACGTTTTATGTGGCTTTTCATTAACTTGTAACTTTTTTTAATATCATTATAAACTATTATTCTTTAATATAATATAGATAAATATATAATTTTCTAATCATAAAATAAATATTTATTTTGTTTTAAAAATATTGCTCGAAAATTTTAAATTATTTAAATTTTAATAAGAATTTAAGCATTGTATATTTAATTTATTTTATTTTCTAAACTTATGATTTATAAATATCTCATATTATCTCTAATTTATTTCTATTATTCAATATTTTTAGGTGTTGATTTTATCTATTAAACTTGAGTTACATGGACTTATCCATATTATAAATTTTCTTATCATAATATAAAAAACTTTCTCATCTCAAATTTAAATAAGTTTTACCCTTCTTCTCTATGATAAAAAATCTGAATTTTTATTTTTTCTCTATTTATTATTTATTTTGATATTATATTATTCAATACCTGATATTATTACACTGTCATGTGGATTTTTATTAGCTTGTTTGAATTTAATATCTATTTCTACCACATTCATTCTAATATAATATAGATAAAAATTAAAAAACTTTCTCAAATTCAAATAAGTTTTATTATTCTATTTTCTATATTTGACTACATTTTCAAAAAATTATGTTATACTTTCAAACTTAAACTTACTGCACTCAATTCAAATATTAATAAAAAAATATATTTTCTTAATTGTTTGAACACATTATATCTGAATGTTGTAGTAATATTTACGTATAAAATATTCGTCTACCCGATTTATCAATATTAAAATGGCTTTATTATTCTTATTTTTAAAATATTTTTACTGATTATTTAAGTTTTTTATTACTTTATAAATAATTTATATACTTTATGTAAGATCTTATTTTGCTGCTTGAATTTATTTAATTTTTAAACTCAATATATCTTTAATAATTTAAGTAAACTTTAATTTTATTTTATATTTTAACTCACTCCAATGTATAAATAGTCATAGGTTATCTCAATTACGTCTTTTTAATTTTTTATTTTTTCCGATTAGAATTTTTAATTAATTTTTACCTCCATATCTCTAGCTAAATATAAAAAAAATCTATGGGTGAATCAATATCAATATAAATATAAATATACATATAAATATAAATTTAAATGTAGATATATAGATTAAATTTGTCTAAGATCTATTTAGATTAAGTATAAGATTCATTAAACTACTTCCATTAATTATGTTTCCATTTATAATTCAAATTTTTAATGTTGCCTTAAAATTGCTAAGTGGCTTCTTTTTAGCTTGCCACTTGGCTTAACCACATGCTTCACTACTCTCCTTTTAATATAACTAGTATTAGTACCCGCATGATACGCGGATAATTAAAAAGAACGATCTACACCATAAAGTTTAATATGTTAGTGTTAATACCATCTTTACAACCAAACATTAAAAACATTTTAAGACTCCAGTAAAACTTTCATTCCATATCCTAATAAATGTTCCATAAAAAATAATGATACTATACAATTTGTTTGATATGAATGTTCTACAAAAAATAATGATGCTATACAATTTGCTTGATATGTAGCACGTGCCTAAGGGAACATTTTTGTAGCAAATGCTCATTACATATTGCAGTGCATTTTTCAGAAGTTGTCCTCAGTATTGAGGTTTATCACTACAAAAAAATATGAGTAAAAACTCAAGAATTTCTGGTAAACCCCTGTCACTAACATTTTGGAAAATTGAAAACCTAATTATGCGTAAGACACCTTACATTTCCTAATGCTTGTATTGAAAGTACGAAAATCCCAATAGTTGCATGAATTCGATCTCCCTAAAATAAAAAATTTGAAAAGAAATTTAAGTTAGTAAGGCGCATAAGTTGAAGAAAATACATCACAACTCGAAAAAAATAACATGTAAAAGAGTATGTACCTTTTCATCTTGAATAATTAATTCAATTAAATTAGAATTTTCTAGTTTCTCGCGATCTGGAATGTGTCATAATCTAACAACACGGCCCTTTAAATTCCAACTCATTTTGGACATTAATATTTCGCTCATATAGTTATAGTTTGGAGCTATACTTTGCAGAAGTTTGTGTGGAAGCTAAACTCTAAGTAATGTAGAGAAGCCAAACATAAGCAAAAGTTGTTTAAATAAAGATTCCTAAGGAAAGACAATCTAGTAAATCAATTTTTAAGTATATGAAATCTTAATTTTTAAAAAGGTATGTGTAAATTAATTTGTATGAGTGAGTGCGCAAAAAAATGATATGGATCTTCATTTTTTAGCTTTTGGCTTATTTTAATTTTCAACATTTTTTTTATGGTTAATTAAAATTTGTTAACCACCAAGCCTTAATTTTTCTTGTCTTTTTCCTTTGTCCTCTTGTTCATTTTTCAATATTATTTCCTTTAGTATAATATAGATGTAAGATACAAAATGTTTATTTAATTATTTCTCTCTTAAAAAAGAATACCTACAATAACTGAATTATACACAAAATTTAATTAAAAATATCTATAATAATGTATATTGTTCGTAAATAAGGTCAGATACAAAGCTTGTACTAAATATAGAATTATTATTTCAACTTAAAATTAATGTGTAAGATACAAAACGAAATTTTAATTGATTCTTTCTAAAAAAAGAATACCTACCATAACTGAATTATACACAAAATTTAATTAAAGATACCTATAATTATAGTATATTGGTCTGCTTAATGAAAATTGTGTCTTTTTTTGTGTGTACGACCAAAAGATTCTACTTTGGTCATTAAAAAGAGAACATTTTAGTTTAATTAATTCTTTCTTAAATTTTTCAGTCTATTTTTAGCATAATATAGACGTAAGACAAAATATTTATTTAATTAATTCTTTCTTGAAAAAGAATACGCACCATATTTGAATTATACACAAAATTTAATTAAAGATACTTATAGTAATGTATATGATACCTATATTAATATATATTGTTTGCAAATAAGGTTAGATACAAAGCTTGTACTAAATATAGATTTATTATTTCAACTTAAAATTAATGTGTAAGATCCAAAATAAAATTATAATTGATTCTTTCTCGAAAAAGGATGCCTACCATAAAAGAAATCCTTAATAGTATTAGAAATCGATGATCCTGTAATTTTGTATGGCAAGTGTGAGTAATCATATATTGTCATGTCACAATAATCTTTTTCTTTTACTTATTTTTGGACTTTGGTCCATAACACGTTTTTGGAAATAATTTTTTCTTTCCATTTTTATGTCAGCAGAGTATTTCATACATTTTTCTCTTACCCACATTAACTCAAATTATTAATTTCATATTTCAACAGAATATTTGTCATATGTAATATTACTCCAAATATGGTTATATATATTCACGGACAACTCTATTTCATATTTCATTCCCACCAAAAAAATTAATTATTAATTAGATACAAAAGAACATCAAATAATAATTTTTTGACGGAAACCATGAACTTATATATAATATAATCTAGATATGGTAATACATGTTCATGGATAGCTCGATTTCATCTTTCTTTCCCAACAGATTTTTTATCCAATTAATAATTAGATACAAAAGAATATCGAATAATATTTTTTTCAATGTTATACAAATAGAATCCAACAAATAGATTTCATAAAAGTGCCAAGTGGCTTTTTCTCAATACGCCACTTGGCTTAACTTCATGCTTCATTACTCTCCTTTTAATATAATATAGATAGATTGAGTAAGATCTTATTTTGCTGCTTGACTTTATTTAATTTTTATACTCAATAAATTTTTAATATCATAAATAAATTTTAATTTTATTTTATATTTTAACATACTCCAAAATATAAATAGTCATAGATTATCTCAATTTACGTATTTCTGTATTTTTTATTTTTTTCTATTATAGTTTTTTAATGTTTAATTAATTTTTCACTTCCATATTTCTAGCTAATATAGAAAAAAAGCTATGAGTGGATCAATATATAGATATAAATATAGATATACATATAGATACAAATATACATGTATAGATTAGATTTGTCTAAGATCTATTTAGATTATGTATAAAATTCATTAAACTACTTTCATTAATTATATTTTTATTTATAATTTTTAATAATTAATGTTATCTTAAAATTGCCAAGTGACTTCATTTTAGCTTGCCACTTGGCTTAATCACATGCTTCACTACTCTTCTTTTAATATAATATAGATATAGATTACGATTGATAACTACTCCGCCAGAATCTGAGCATACGTTTGATTACAACTACTCTCTCTTGTCAATAATTTATCATTTTGTACAGCATACTTACTATACATTTCTTATCTTCATTAGCTGTTGTATATTATTATTAATAATTATTCCCAAAACGCCTTTGCATGTCAGCATGTGCTTCTCTATGTGCATTACCATATCTTAACCACTCTTCTTGACTTCTATAGTGTTTTAGAAGAAAGCCCTTACACCAAACACACACACACACAGTGTCTCTTAGAGAAATCTTATGGAGAAGCAGAGGAGTTTCTCTATCAAGCCCACAAGGCTATGGCTTTTCTCTTTCACCGTCTCCTTTTCTTTAATAATTCTCATCTTCTTTTCCATTTGGGTCCTCAACCTTCCACTATCTACTCGTCAAGACCCCCATCTTCACTTCAACACTACTACTTCTTCAGTCCCTTTGGATCTCAAACCAAACTTCAAGATTCAAACTTTGAGTTCTTTTCACAGAAATTACTCAGCAACCCAAATCGAGAACTCAATTTTGGTGGGCACACATTTCAGTAGAGTTGAAAATGAGTCCCAAATTTCTAACATTTCAGCACCTGAAGGAATTTTGGAAAAGGAAAGTGAGCCTAAATCAGTGGCATATGTCATAAATAGTAACTCTACTGTGAAAAATTCAACCTTTTTTGGTAACCGCTCGACGAAATCTGAAACTGTTTCCGAGGTTCTTCAAATAGATAGTGCAAAGCAACAGCAAAATGTCTCTTTTCCTATATTCAAGAAACTAGAAAGAGAAGCTTCTAGTGATATTGTGCTTAAGGTGGTGAATAATAAGAAAGTATGTGACATCACAAAAGGGAAGTGGGTATTTGATGAGAGCTACCCTTTGTACACAAATGCCTCATGTCCCTACATTGATGAAGGTTTTAGTTGTGAATCTAATGGAAGATTGGATAAGCATTATATGAAATGGAGGTGGCAACCTCAAGATTGTGACATTCTAAGGTAGGTAAAACAATAACAACTTTACTCTTTTGTCCCTTTCCCTTATCCGTTGCTGAAATTGTACGCTTTCATTGTCTGGTCAAGATGTAGACTTGGCTAGTAATGTGTAATAAGAAAGCTTGACAAATAAGTAATTCTTAGCTTGTAACTTTTGTTCTATAGGTTCAATTCTACCCAAATGCTGGAACTAATTAGAGGCAAAAGGTTAGTTTTTGTTGGTGATTCCATTAACAGAAACCAATGGGAGTCAATGTTGTGTTTATTAATGGGAGCAGTCAAAGATCCAAGAAAGGTTTATGAGACTCGTGGTCGGAGAATAACCAAAGAGAAGGGGAATTATTGTTTCAAATTTGTGGTAATCAGTCCAAACTTCTTTTTAATTTTTTCTATTTTTACTTATGGATAGCTTTAATATGCAGAATTTCTTTTTTTTTTGCCAGCTTGAAATTTTTGGTGTCAATTTTGCAGGACTACCAATGTACTGTTGAGTACTATGTAACTCATTTTTTGGTTCATGAGGGCAAGGCAAGAATAGGCAGCAGGCGGGTGCAAACCCTGCGAATTGATACGATTGATAAAAGTTCATCAAGATGGAGAGGGGCTGATGTTCTGGTGTTTAATACTGCTCATTGGTGGAGTCACCATAAAACTAAAGCAGGGTAAGCCTTTCGGAAACTATATTCCTGGGGACTAATTTAAAGTTACTTCCAGTTTAACATCTTAGAGATACTTATAGTAGGATGAGAATCTGTTCTTTAAGGAGTTCTTGTTGAAGTTCTTAGTTTAATAGTCTATATAAAGATCTGTTTTAGACTACTGCACTTTGAGACTAACTAACAGGTTATTACCAATGGTTAATTGGATAAGCCAAGTCCAACTTGTTTGGAATTGGGACTAACTAGCAGGTTATTACTGATGGTTAATTGGAGAAAGCCTGTATTGGATGGAGATGAGGTTAAAAGGAGCGAGATAGTGAGTGAGAATTCATATAGCCGAGTCCAACTTCTTTGGGATTGGGACTAACTAGCAGGTTATTACTGGTGGTTAATTGGAGAAGTCTATTGAGATGAGCTTAAAAGGTGCGAGATAGTCACTGGGGATTTATATAGCTGAGTCGAACTAGTCTGGGATCGAAGTGTAGTTGTTGTTATTGTTTAATTGGATAAGCTAATATCGATGTAAAATGTAATTATAATGTGATAGAATACAGAACGAACTTAGCAATACCAGTTAATGAGCTAGATTGTTTCTTGGTCAATCCTTTCAATTTTTGCTATTAAGCTAGAAAACAAGTTACTTGTTATTCTTGTATATGATGGATGCTGTGTTGTATTCTTCTAAATCCTCGTTTCTAACCGGTAGTGTCACAACAGGAAAAATTACTACCAGGAGAGGAATCAAGTTCATCCCCGTCTTGATGTTTCAACAGCTTTCGAAAAGGCCCTCACGACTTGGGCATCATGGGTAGATAGACATGTCAATCCAACCAAAACACAAGTTTTCTTCCGAAGCTCTGCTCCTTCTCATTTCAGGTATGCCTTAATTTGCTTTGAACTAAATATTGGCTTCACATCTTGTATTGCTAATCATCCTCTTCTTAAATTTGATAGCGGGGGTCAGTGGAACACTGGTGGACATTGCAGAGAAGCTTCTCAACCTCTTCCTGAGACTTACAATGGCGAATACCCAGAGAAGAACATGTTAGTGGAACAAATCATAGGGAAGATGAAGACTCCAGTTACCTTTTTGAATATAACTGGTTTGTCAGATTATAGGATTGATGCTCATCCCTCTATATATGGAAGAAAACCGGGTAGCTGTTCGCGTGTTCAAGATTGTAGCCATTGGTGTCTTCCTGGGGTTCCAGATACGTGGAACGAAATATTGTATACGCATTTAGAAAGTAAAAGAAGAAAGAGTTTGACTAACTGAAATTTCCTTCTCAAATTTGTAAATTCTTTCATTTGTTCAACCTGTTTGCCAGGTTGCATATAACTGTGAAGTTCGGGTTTATCTTTGAAAAAAGGACACTTGTATAACCGCTCTCAAAATAATAGCCGAAAAATATATATTTTTTGTATATATATATACATTTCTGTATGTTATATATAAAAAATATACAAAGTTTATACACTTTTGCGGCTATGGGATATAAATAGTTTTGACCGCGGACTAAAAAGTGATCTTTTCCCTTTATATTTTGTTTTGTTTCTCTCCCTCTCCTACATAGGCACAAAATGACCGGTGAAAGGATAGCCGGACCCGTTGAAAGCCGGCAGTTATTAATGGCTCGGAAAGAAAGGTCTTCTTCCCTAAGAGAGGCTGCTTAAGGTGAATCATCGTAAAAACATAGGCACGGTTAGTTGACATGTCCCTGTTTTCTAGTTTCCCTTTCCTAATCATCCCTGTAACAGAGAGTTTCCTTCTTTAGAAAGGTAATATATTCGCTACTTCATGCATTTCAATTTTGGTTATTAATATATAAGCAAGGTAGGGGTAGATGCCAAACCCCTAACTTCATTTAGTCTTGTCTTGAGCTTTGACCACCCGAACTAATTATAAGAGGGTTTCTGAACAAGATTGGTTCTGAATAGTTCCACAAAAAAGAAAAACTAAATTAACCACATAACCTATGTTATTACACGACACATAGAAGTGCCCAACCCAAACAATTTATTTTACCTGTTCCTGTGACTATATATATTACATGTTTCTTTCTATATTTTCCACTTATTCATAGCTGGAGCCTTTCTCCACTTGTATATGTCTTATTAGCATAAGAATTAATATAACGGAAACCCCCAGAAAAAGAAAAGAAATAAAGAAAAATTGTTACAATCGTCTATGGTCAAAGCACTGTCTCAATGAGATTGGTGTTTCTTTGCTCGACCTTGAGGCGCTGGTGAATCATCTCTCTTTGTGCCCTCAGGTTTCCTAGCCCATATTGGTGCTTGATCAGGACCATAACGATAATCATAGAAAAGCTCATCACTAGCTTCAATACGTTCCTTCGCAAATATGCCAACTCGATGATCACCAGCAACCAGCATTACCTAAAAAGGTATCAAAATCAGCAAAGTCAAGTATTTTATTGAGCTCTAATACACTAGGAATATATGTACCTTTGCATAACAGTTTGGGTTTGATGAGTGATTGGCGAATTTTAGCTTGTCTCCCTTCCGATAGGCATCAAGGACATACTGCAATAAAGATAGGAGAGCAGGAGATGACTGTTTAGTAAAGCTCAAAAATTGAACAAGTTAGCTTAAGATGTTATAACCTGCTTTTCTCCGAAACGTCAATAGGACTTCTAGATTACAAGAAGGAGAACACTCCAAAAACAGTACAATAATGGAGACTTAATTTGTTGAAAGGACTTGTCTAGTTTTTGAGCTCCAGCCCAGGGTTCACTCAAAAGGAATGTTTATTAGTTAGTTGCCATATATTTTTGTCTTTGATCGTTTCCTGATTGATTAAACCAGGCATACAAGTAGAAGAGTCCAAAATACTTGAATGACAAGTAAATCCAGAGGAAATGACAGGTTAGTAATTGGATATTTTGCAATTGAAAATTGTAATGCACCAAATTCATGACTGAAAATGAGTAACAACAACTTAGAACCAGAATTTCTAGACTGTGGAAATAAGAGCATATACCTGCTAGGGCTTTTTAGGATAAACTGTTGATGATTTGCTTCAATTACTGTTGCATTTTTTAGCATAATAAATTAGCTTAGTTTTAGGATAAATCTACTTTTTTGAATTTAAATTTTTGTTAGATTTTTTAGGTTTGTTGAGATATTTTGGGTTTTTTAAATTCTTCTTACGCAGATTTTTCTGCAGATTATGTTCTCAAGTTGCCTATTTAAAGCCCTCTATGTTTAATAAAAAAGATAAGACATTTTCAATCAATACTTTGAATCTTTTTGCTGCCCCATCTTTTAAAAAACCCAACAGCGGTATCAAGAGCGTCATTAGTCTTACGGGATCTGTGAGTTCTTCCAAAGAACCATTTTCAAATCATTTTTAACTAATATCAGTTTTTAAAACCAATTTTCAAACATGGCAAGCAGCAGTCTTTCTTTGAATGACCCACAAACTTTCACTAGTGAAAACTATCAGATTTGGTTAGTGAAAATGAAATCATATCTTGAAGCCTATGATTTATAGGAAGTTGTAATGGAAGATAGACCATTACAACCACTCCCTGCAAATCCTACACTTGCCCAAATTAAAAACCATTCAGAAGAGAACCAAAAAATATAAAGCTAAAACTGTGATTCAAAATTCAATTGTAGATTCAATCTTTTCTAAAATCATTGAATGTGAGATAGCAAAAGAAGCTTGGGAATAACTTAAAAAGGAGTACCAAGGAAGTGATCGAGTCAGACAAATGCAGATTTTAAATTTAAAAAGGATTTCGAATCTCTTAGAATGCAAGAAGACGAGATTATCACTAGGTATTCTGATAGGATTTCTTCTATTGTTAATAGAATCAGGTTGCTTGGCAAGGATTTCAAAGATAATAGAATAGTTGAAAAAATTCTTGTGACGGTTCCAGAGAGATTTGAGTCCAAAATTTCTTCTCTAGAGGAGTCTAAAGATCTCTCTGCCATCTCTGTTACAGAATTAATAAGTGCTCTTCAAGCACAAGAAAAAAGAAGAGCATTTAGACAAGAAATGGTTACTCAAGTTGCTTTTTATGCACAAAATAAAAAAAAATAAAAAAAGGTCAATTATCCTCTTTGCAAATATTGCAAAAAGAAACACACCTAGAAAAATTTTGTTGGAGGAGGCATGATGCAATATGTGGTATTTGCAAACAAACAGGTCATGTTACAAAAGTGTGTAAGTTCAAAGATGCTCAACACTATCCTCAAGCACAAATAGTTTTAGAGCAACTGAAGCAAAGGAGAGTGTAGATGATTTGATTCAGTTACTGTTGCATTTTTTTAGCATAAGTGGGCTTAGTTTTAGGATAAATTTACTTTTTTGAATTTAAATTTTTGTTAGTTTTTTTAGGTTTGTTGAGATATTTTGGGTTTTTAAAATTCTTTCTTATGCAGATTTTTTCTGCAGATTATGTTCTCAAGTTGGCTATTTAAAGCCCTCTATGTTTAATAAAAAAGATGACACATTTTCAATCAATACTTTAAATCTTTTTGTTGCCCCATCTTTTAAAAATCCCAGCAGAAACTTACTCTCAGCTCTATATACTTATGTATTAGTTAGCTCGTCCGCTTTCATATTGCTACCCCGATTCAGATTTCGCAATATAAGGGAATACCAGATTCTCTCAAAGAATTAGCAGAGCTCACCTGATCGTTCAAGTCGAAAAGGAATGACGAATTTGCACGATCATATATTTTCCCCCGTCTATCTGCTTCTCGATGAGAAATTAATTCACCAGTATATTCTCCGAGGTAATCATTTTTGTTAACAGGATTCTAGGTACGAAAAGAAAAAAAGACTATACAAATTAGTTTATTAACACTTTATAATAGTAGCTTATAATGCAAGTGTATCACACAGGATTTCGGCTACCTTCAGAAAGGCTCCCCATCCAGCAATTTCAGATTTTGAAAGCAGAATCTGTTGGAATGAGGCAAGACAGATTGAGAAAAGGAGAAAATGAAAAACAAAGTTTCATAATAGAAGTGACTGAAATCCCTAAAATGGCCTGACCCTTTGCTGCTGCCTTAGGAGGAGCCTCATGTTACCACATTGACCTTCTCCTCGTCGAGGAGGTTCACCCAATGACCCATCACCACAGCTGCAAAGTGCGTACCAATATTTCACGAAGAAATACATGAGTGAATTCAGAGGCTACAGTTTAGCTTTCAACTACATAACTATTTGGAACCAACATGAAAACAAGCACTTCAGCCTTGTGATGCTTCTCTAACTACAAATAGCCTAAAACTTCACAACACGAAAAAAGAAAGTCTATTAAAGATGCTCAAGAGATTGGAGGAATTATAGTTCTTGGCCCCTTAGCATAACAGGCCATAAAGATGAAACATCCATAAAGTTTTTCATAAGGTGATCGGTCAAATAATTCACAAGAGAACCTAGTTTTGGATGAATTGATCACTGGTGGTGTCACAACAATTCCTAGACGTCAATGTTCGTGATAGTAAATATTAAAAAAATTCAACCAAGGGAGTTGTCAAAAAGGTTTTGCTAGTAGAAGTATCACCATGTACTAGAGACACTTCCGGAAACTAAAACCACAATGAATAGGTTCGAGGTTTTATCTACTTACACGTATAGGTTTGAGTAGTGTTTTATCTACTTTCATCTACAATTTCCAAAATCTTGATTATCCATCGCAATATCAAACTGATTAGTGTAAATCATCAGCTTTTATGATGAGCCACTAAAGGTATCTATAATGACGTGTGTTAAGCCCATTATTATTACCTAACCCAACAATTGCGGCAAACATCTGGATCACATTCACGTCCAGCAGCAAAACATGGACATTGTCTGCTTCTGCATTGACTCTTCGCACAGTGGCATCCACGGAAACGATTTTTACAGCTTTTTGAGCAACTGAAATGGAAGAAGAGATATGAGAGATAATAAGTTCCTGAAATAATATTGTAAAGTGAACAAACACTGAGCAAGCATTAAGTTAAAAGACTGTTCCAATAACGAACGAAGTCAAGGATATCAAGCTGCAGTCTTCCACACAACAAATAATACAATTGAGGACATAACTGTTCTAGTTTATCAAGTCCTATCCAACTTCACTGAAGTTCAACTTAGAATAGATGCGACAAAAAATTGATGCACTGCACCCACTTTCAACTGTAGCAGCATGAATTATTCATTAGTAACATCAAGCAGAACCACCATGCATCCAAGAGGGGAGGATGCAAGAGCGCAAGTTTTACAGGAGGGTATAAAGTTAATTAAAAGAAAGAAAGAAAAAAAAGAGAAAAAGAGGTAGACTAGAGAAGCATCTGACTTAACAGGTCAAAGTCAAAATCCTTGTTTGATAAATTCAAAAGCTTAACATACCCACAGTACTTTTCGCAGCAAGTACCATTCTGTAAACAAGGACAATTCTTTCCACAAACAGGATGGCATCCACATGGATTATATTGTATACAGGATTGATTCTTTCCATCTGCAATTCGTCTCCACATTGAGGGATGCCCAGCAGACTTTGAGGAATATTTGAGCTTCCGTGTTCTTCCTCTTCTACGAAGAAAACGTGATTTTGTTGGCATATCTGGCTCCTGAATATCCAAATACATCAAATTAGATGGATATATACCATGAAGGAAGTGACTCAAACTCAACTTAGGAGGGTTGAATGCTAACAAAAGTAAAATAAGCTGCTTGAGCCGTTTCAATTCCAGCAGCACCCCTATACAGAAGTATGTTCTCATTTATAGCATGAGAAATTCAAGAGAAATAATATTCTCATATATGCATCAATTTTCAAAGAAGAAAATCCTAGTTTCTCAACTTCATAAATGAACTTGTGCATCATTCTGTGCTTCAAAAATGAACTAGAAGTAATGATACTTCCTTCTGCACATGAAAATATCTTACTCTGGCTAGAGAAATGCCATTTTTTTTTACAGCAGCTACCCCATTCTTATAAAATATTAAAAGAGAGTACAGAATGTTAGAAAGTAGAACTGCCTGCTGCTGCAGATGTTTATAACAGTCGACAAGGTTTGATAAACACCAAAAGATCCATGCCACCTTTTTTCCCCCTCATTACAAGGCCGATAGCCTGGAACAGTCTGTTCAGACTACTTTGTCCAAATTATTGACTGGAATTACAAGTCTGTCCTCTGGTCAAGTACTTTACCTCTAAATATATTTGAACAAAAATAAGTAGATTATACTTGTTGTACTCCTGTCTTCTTGTTGCTAAGATGATACAGTGCTAGACTATACTACAGTACATGAATTAGTTTTTTAGATAATATAAATAATTAAGTAGATTATGAAGTGTGATTAAAGAGTGGCTGTATTATATTTATCGCACTAAAATATGGATATGGACTTCAAAGCAACGTAATATATGGTTTTGCAATTGGATTAACTTTTTAAAATTATCCTTGGATTTAAATTCATCATGTTGTAGGGAAAACTTTTTCCATTTTAGGATTTAAAGAAAAGACTAACAATCCAGTTAACAATATCCACTTCTCCTTGGATTGGAAAATATCAGCACACAGAGTGTTCTTAAGAATACACACACACAGTCCCAAACACCCAATTATTAAATAGAGAAATGCTGTGTCTCCAAACCTGTGTACCACAAGAACTTCTGAGTCTTTTCAAGTCTAAGGAATATGAAAATTCATGTATTACCATCTTTGGACCAAAGCATCAAGAAAATAGTTAGGCACGACGAAAAGAGCACAAACCATGTAATCCATGTCGGTTTTCCCATTATCCTCTGAAAACAAGCTAGCAGAGCCTCCATGTCGCGCTGGTGCTCCGTCATCCATGTAAGAGGATACCTCCAAACAAGATTTCAAGCCAGGAAGTAAGTTCCTAGCAATGAGGCAACTGCAATGCATGAAATATTATTAGAGCTGGCATGTTGACATGACCATATGATTTGAGTATACACTTGACCAAAGATAATCCAAAAAGAATCTGTTACCAACACGTAATCCACTCCATGTACTTAAGAAGCATGGTCAAAGAGGGGGGAAGGAAGAGGGGGGGGGGGCTAGAATATGGTTTGCATAAAAAGTATGGCAGATTTCTCAACATAGAGGGACTAATGTGCTAAAACATGGTGTAGGTGCTTCCTTTTCTCGTAACATGGCAAAAAAGTACTCTTTTGAAAAGATGTCTGAAAGCCTATCAAAAAGATGATGTCCCCTACTTCCACTTTTCTGATTGACTGACTTATTGATACTGAGGAAATTTCAGCAACTAATCTTGGCATAGAAAGAATCGACAACAACTTTGACTAGCTAACATATGGTCTTTATAGAATGGAATATCATAATTAAAGTGACAGCTAAATAAATCTCCTCGAGTTCAACTCTGCCTCATTTCTCACAATAATACAAGTGAAAAGACTTCAAAAACCATCTAATCACTTGGTCACCTTCAAATTGTTTATTGCCCGAGAGATATCAACAGTAAAAAAAAGGGCAGCCCGGTGCACTAAGCTCCCGCTATGCGCGGGGTCCCAGAAAGATATCAATAGTACTTATGTAAAATATAATTCAACATAGCATGATGTTCCCAGAAAATGTAGTACAGCTAAAGCCATTTCCTGTACCTAGCCCACTGACCAACTCATTTTTTTCCCCTGAACTTTCACCTATCCTCAATTGCCCATGGTTTCTCACAAGGACGTGCGCTTTTGAATCCCAAAGCTTAATCAGCACCATAATGGTGGCTCCCAAAAATGGTGCCAGGGATGGTACAAGAGTAGTCACTTGGAACATGATATGTGTTGCCTGTAGAACTATATGAAAGGCCTCCATTGGAAATTATTACAAGCAACTATAAAATGTGAAGAAAAATGAGGATTTGTTATTTGGAAGCCCCAGGAAAGGATTGCTTGAAATGGGTGGGAGACACAAAAACAAGAGCAACGCCTACACACATGGAAATCCTTTTATTGAGCACAACGAATGTGGAGCTTTGGATCTTAAGACAAATTTCCCAGATGCCGGCTTGCAACACTAGTGTCTGTAGCCAGAAGAGATGGGCAGACAGTTTTTATTTTGTGTCTGACATATCCTTTGCATGTGGAGGAAATAGATTGCATGGGGTTGTAAAGTTTTAAGGATATGTTACTACTGACCTGAGTACTCCCAAATTTACCAAGTGACATGTGAAGACTCAGAAAGACTCCTTTTGTTTTTACCATCTAACCTCTCACTCTTCGGTCTGCGGGCAACAAGAAACAGCTACCTTACCAGATGATATTGACATGGAAAGCAAAATCCTAGTGTAATTCACTTGGACATGAATTTCTTACTACTGATGACATCATCCTATTCTAATGTAAAATAATTGTAATTCTTTTATTGAGAAAGAACCAAAATTAACTAAAATGACATACCTGTTTCTCCCAAAAATCTCTATCCCCTTCGAGTACAGTTCTTTCTCTAGGGGTCTCCATTCAGGTATATTTTTCGAGTAGGATGCTTGCTTCACAGTTTCCATTTTAGTGTCTTCTCCTTCATTCCTGACATTGTCCCCAGCCTTATGCAAAGAAGCACCATTATTATTGCCAGACTGATCTGGTGCTTGTGATTGTGGTACATGATCTTTGGCGATAATAGACGTCTCATTGCTGTCATATCCATCTTCTGCTGCCACAATAACAGCAGTAGGGAGTGATAATTTCCTTCTCTTACAAGACGAATCTTGTTGGTCATCTGAAACCAGATCTGACTTCTCTAAAGTTGCATATATAGAATCTGATGCGCCGTGCGTCATTTTGCTATCAGTGTGCTCCTCTGTTGTGACAATGAGACATGCACAAGGGGAACCATCAGCAGGTAACTTCAAATGTTATAGTCAAGACAAGAAAAGATCAGCAAAAGTGATCGGTCAGCAAAAGTGTGTAAATCTCATTGTCACCTCGATCTCCAGCTCTTTTAGTGGCCACAGTAGTACCTCCCACTTCTGAAGTGGTCTTTTCGGACCGTTGCGGTGGATATGCAGTTGAATATTTAATCTGGTTTGTCACACCTTTTACCTATAAGAGCAAAATGAATTTGTCCCAAATAAAAAGGTGAAAGTGAGTGAAAAAGTAATAGGGGTAAAAGGGGGAAGAGCAAGGTAGCAAATGAGAATGACAGTCTGTAGTAGTGGCAAGTGATACGAAATGAACTGATTATGGTAATAGCAAGGAAAAAAATCAAAATCAAAATGGATGTTAAAGGCCTATAAAAGATGTATGTTTAAGAGCACTAACTCCGCAGAGAGTAAAAAAAGTAGCAAAATCACTTGGCATTCTACAATCAGCTCAAAAGCTAGCAAACCAGCTAATACAAAAGTTATATGGTAAGAGCAGAGATGCTGGGGTACTTATCGAAAATGCAGAGATGCCGAGGTACTTATCGAAAAAGCAAAGCTGCTTAGTTGAATAAGTTTAGGAACTAAAACCATAAATATTCCGAAGTACCTCAAGAACAAAAGTTATCTTAAAAAAATCCAAGTCAATGACACGTTAAGGGGTATTCCGAACTTAAAAAAGTATGACCTCTTCGCTTTTATAAATATTTAAAAATACCTTAAGATAACACTGGTCGCTGCAAGGTTTTCCATCATCTTCAGAATCAGATGAATAGGGCTGCTTTTCACTCTGCCAAATGAAAGACTCTTTCAGATTTTCATATACAAATTCAATAGAAAAAGCTGGACAAGCAATTATACTTACAGCATCAATAAAAATTTGTGAACAACCATGCAGACGGCAGTCAAACACCTGTTTTAGTACAGGGAACCAAATAAAAACACATTTAGCTTCTGTATCAGCTAAAAAAGAACAAATTTCAATCACATACCAGACAGCGGCGACAGAAAAGGTTATCAAAAGAATCTAAAGCAGCAGTAAGGCTTTTGTCCAGAAATATGTTCCCTCCAAGTCCACTTTTCCCAGAATCTTTGAAGCTTTTGCTGTCTGTATTTTGATGTTTTTCCACAAGCAGATTACAGTGCTCCTAATAAACGAACAAACAAACACAAACAAGATTATATACAAAATGGTTTCACAGATTGCCACTAACAAGATAACCATGAAATATCCAGCTACATGGTGTGAGCACATCAAACACGCATAAACATGGTAACCAAAACATGTAACAAGTTCATCACCCAATTACAGCACCAACTCAGTTTACCAGGATTTCAGAAGAGGTGCCTCCAACATAATGGGTTAAGATGTCCACAACTTCTTCGCTAAGCCCAAACTCCTGAGAAGCCATCCTACACAAATCCCAAAAATTGAATTTAAGATGGCCCTTGGAGACACCAAAAAGGAGTAAGCTGACAAACACTGCAAAATGGATTTTTCTGTCTGAAATCTGCAGGCTGCAGCTATACCCTTTCTGTTCGGGGAGCTAGCATGAGTGCTAGCAACTCCCTCCAGCTGGCTAAATGTAGGACTTCTAGTTCAACTGAGGGTGCCCAGCAGCCTACATAAACATTAACTATTCTATCCAAGGAAAAGAAGCAGGGCAATAAGACCAGGCTACTGCAGTACTGGGGATAGGACAGGATGAGAAATCATCCGTCAATCTAACTACTTAGAACAGTAAAATCATACTTCCTCCATGCCAAAAAGAGAGATTGGATTGGAGTATGAGAGTCAAAGCATCTAATTTTTGGTGTGAATCTAAACATTGATTTTTATTGAAATAAAAACCAGATATTTAGAGCTACTAAAAGAGATACAGATCACAATGTTTTCTTATTGAAGTATTTTTAAAATGTCTGAGAAATTAGTAGTAGAAAATGTCCTGATAGTAATAATAATAATGTTGTTAAAAATGGGATAGCGGGAGTATTTTTCTTTACCCATATGAGCTATGAGTCTCTGATCATCCCTTCCTTAACAGAGCTAAAAATCAAGGAAATATATGGACAAAGAAACAGAACAAGAACAGAGATGCAAGGAAAAATTGTGCTGTGCATCTGTATTATCTAGGAAAAGCAACAAGATAACTCTTCAAATTCTAGCCAGAGGAAATTTGAAATTAAAAAGAAAATGGGAAAGAGGATCCGTGGATAAACTCCCAGTTGCAGAATTCTTGTACAAACCTTCCCTATGTAAGCACTAAGCAGTAAGTGAACAACACTGGTGGAGAAAAATAAATTACATCAATTCCAACTCTTCAGATCAGCCTATAGTCAGTTTTTCTCTTTGACACTGAAGCAAAAATCTGCTAAAATAAATGAAAAACGGCAAAGTGCGAATGTTTTATGAAGCTATAGTACTTATTGTATTATCTGAACTCACCACAGAATTTTGTCCTCCCCCTCGGAGAAATCACGTTTCTCTTCCTCTGGTTCTGCAATATCTTCCTCGCTGTCACTGCAGATTAGCGCCTCGCTACCATGCTGGTCATAATATATCCGCCTTCTCCCAGCTACCGATTGGTCTTCAGCCATTCTTTGATTTCTGTGCTTTTTGAAGAAGACTTGAGAACAAAGAGCAAATAAAATCCTCATTTTGAATAAGAAGAAAGTATAATCATAGCCACAGGCAAGTCTAAAGCTGCAACTATTGGCCTTAACAAAAGAACTCAACAAAAAACAATGGAAAAAGCATGACGAACAAGATTAGCTTCAATGCATGACAATGGATGAATGATACTACTGAAAAATAGTTTCCCTCCCAATTTTCTCCAACCTATTAAATTGTGGAGCTGCTTTAAGTCATCAGAGTGAAACTGCATCTGTTGATGGTAAATTATCACCAAAATAGATGCTAAACGAAAAAAAAATCCATGACAAAGGTCAAGGGTTCTATCTCAAGCTTGTTGTGGACAAAAGAAGAAAAAAAGAAAAAGATGCAAATTTAATTAAGCCTTATACTGGCGGAACAGTAGATTTCAGGTTCACGATATACAAAAGGCTATCTAATGTAGCTGATACCTTAAAAAATCTATCATCTTTATCCAGCTTCCTCTTTCTGTTCCACATAAGTAATACTTCCTTTGTCCCAATTGATGTGATGTGAGAGTCAAACAAATGTTATTTTTTTAGAATTCTTTTCCTAAGTGTCCTCTTCTATGTACTTGTTTCTACAGTATTGGACTTGATATAACTATGATTATCACATACCTGTCTAAAAAGATCCAAGTGGTATATGGTGGAATCTTCTCAACAATGGGAAGCTTGGCAGTTGTTGAAGATACAACTTCCTCTCCATTAGCGTAGTCCCTGTCTCCTGATCCTTGAAGAAGTCCACCAACTTTACAGCGGGGATTTGCTATTCTTAAAGAAAGCATTTTGCCAGTCCCAGAGTTATTCATAGTATCCCTCCTTGACGTAGCCAATAAAAGAAGCTCAGAAACATGATTTTCTAGCTTCCTTTTGTTTTCTTCATGTTTGTCCTACACAGAAACAAGCATGGTCAGACAATCTTTTGTCCTTCTTTCTTTTAATTATGGTGTGGGAATTCCAAAGGGAAATTCATATGGCATAGTACAGCACAGTCGCGCAATGAGAACAAGGAAAATTGATGTTTCCTTTTATTGGGTCACATAACCTTCTCCGTGTTCTTCATTTCAAGTACAGTTACTTTATTGATGTTTTGTTTCTCAAGTACCAAATATTAGGCCCTTTGTATACCAAAGCCATCTTTTGACCATCCTATACAACCCTTTTTCCATCCTAACTGAGATATATTTGATGCATCAAATTCCAGAAACAATTCGTTATCTGACTCGATTCTAGGAGTATGAATCGATCATCCTCTTTAAGCACAACGAACCAGCCTTTATGTAATTTCCCTCATACATATGCATACATATATATGTGTGTGTATATATACACATCAACAAACTGACAGCGCGTACGTTCAATTTTCCACTTTAAATTTTTGAAATTTCCACTCAAAAGTTTTCCAATTGGTAATTACAAAATAGAAATTCGTCACTAATTTCTTTGATCAAAGAAGAATCAAATAACAAAGATCTTCAGAAAAGAAAAATCCATTTGAGTGCAAACACTATTAAACAAAAAGAGAAAGAGATGAAAAGTATCGGCGAAACGCACAAGCCGATTCGTATTCTTGCTATGATATCAGCAGAAATACAGTTTGAATACACAATAGTCTAGAAAATAGAAGAATGCAATAGAACACGTACCCTAACTGAAAGAACTCTGTCTGCCTGAATTTGCCTTTTCAGCTGATTGAGTCTGTACGTCAGAGACGGCGAAGAATCTCTTTCATGTTCTCCATAGGACATCTGTCAATTTAGAAAGATAAAGGTTTCATCTATTGCCTGATTATATAGCCAAAAAGAAACACAAACAAGTACTCATCTAAAATTGATTGAATAAAGAAAAGTTCAGACCTCATGAAATTACCTATGGTAGAGCCCAAATTATTTGATCACATCAAAATAACAAAAAGGGGTGCAAAAGAGAAAAAAACAAAACAAAAATAAATTCATAGCCCATGATTTCACTCAACAAGGTGAGGGCAATAGATCATTAGCTAGAAAAAAAGTAGTTTTCAAATTCAATTGTAAAATTAGAGCAAATAGACATAGTAAAGCACACTACTTTATAAAAGACCAACAAACAAGAACGCATGATTTTTTTTTACTATGTCCTTACTCTTTCCCCTGTTTTCTCATCAATTGGAGAAGGAAAATTTCCAAGAAAAAAAACATGTTTTTTCTTCAACAAATTTTATAGTTTTTCGAGAATTTCAAATACCCCACAAAAAAAGATCTATCAACAAGATGATCGGAGCAGAAGGGAGTGCAAAAAGTAGACTTATTTGGTGAATTGGCAAGAACTTAATTAACTTATAACCAATTCAAAATCAAAAGGGACATAAAAGGGACTGACAGTGGGGGTGGCGTCAGATTCAGCGGAAACGGAGGTGGAGGAGATCATGAAGAAGTGCTGTCTGTAGATATTTCAGAAACAACGTTAACATTAGGAAAGAGGAAGTATTATTTGAAGAAGAATTAAGGAAGAGTAGAGTAGCCAAGGGAGAGGAGACTTTACGTGGAGACTGCTGACTGTGACATGAAACCCGAAGATAATACTCCCGACTACTAGCCGGGAAGATAAACCTTGGGTAAGAAAATAGAGTAACTTGATGAACGGTAAAAACATATCTTGGCAAGAAGCTCAAAATTAGCTTTATTTAGGGTCCGGTAAGCCATCGGATAATTGAAATTGGTGTAATTATTAATTGTAATTATGATAATTTATTTGTTTGTTAAAATATAATTTATCTATATTATTATAAAAATACGAATAATAATGTTGGTGGACAAAAATATCCCTCAAATATTTCCTATTTAAAGCAATTCAATGAAGGATATAATTGTAATATTGGATAGAAACTACTCAAAGTAAAACCTTTTCCTGTTGGGACTTAATTCCTATATTTAAGCAGCGAATAATACAAATTTTCCTTAAATAATGAGTAATTAAAGCTCGCTTTCAATGAGTAGTTCGGATACCTACTTCTAAAAATTTAAATGGTCTTATTTTAATTGATTTACCATAAATGTTTATCGTTTGATAATTATTATTAAAATTGTTTAGAAGTTTCATTTTGTGAGACTAAAATTGACAATGCAAAATAAAAAAATTATTATAAAAGCATGAATACAATGTCGGTTTACAAAAATAAACTTATAATATTAAGCATAATAACTCATAATAAAAAGACATAACCGTAATTCTATATATTAATCTTATAATCTAATTAGTTTTAGGACATAATACTACACGTTAGGAATACTACATGATTACCTTTAGGAATCCTATTAGTATAATTACTTTCGGGCTATTTAATTCATGTAAAATTAAAAAAGCAAATATCTTTAGTCATGTAATTCTATTACTTTCACAAAAATTTCTATTACTAATTTAATTTAAAAATGTATTATAATGTCCTATTACTAATTTAATTTGAGAATGTATTATATTGTCCAAATTCATTTGAAAAAGGAGAGCTTGTATTATTATAAAAGCATAAATACGATATTAATATACCAAAATAGCCCTAAATTATCAAACAGAAGAACTCATAGGAAGAGGACATAACTGCAATAACCTATTTTTTGGACTACAATACCTTCTACACTAATTTTCAATAATTAAAATTTTAAAATTAATAAAATTTTGTCTATTAAAAATATGTGAAAGTTTAATAAAATAAATTTCATAAGAATCCTCTGTATTGGCAATACATTATCACTCCATAATGTCAATACCAAGAAAAAATAAAAGTAATATTAAGGGACTGCATAAAGAGTTGAAATTGAGAAAAAATAATACCCTCATGATAATATATTTATATTTTATTTGAACTATTTTCCTACTAAATAATATTTTTTAATTAATTTTTCGTGTAATATTGAAAAATACCCAATTATTAAACAACAACTAAGAAAATATTTAAGAATATATAAATGCGTGAAAAATAAAACAAAAATGGTTGGTAAGAGTTAATGCCACTAATGATTCTACAAACATAAAGATATAAAAGTAAAATGTCATATCAATCTTTTACTCTTTGAAAATAAAATTTATGGTGAATAAAATTATAATTAAGATTAAATATTTAAAACAAGAGATGAACTATATTAAGATCTGAACCAACATATAATAAATTATTTTTTATGTTAAAACTAAATAATTAAATCTTTTAATTAATTATTTAGCAAGAGAATCCAATTCAATTATTTTTTAAATTCATCATATGAGTAAAAATCTTATTCAAGTTAAAAATAAATCTTAGATTACGTAAATTTATTCCATAAAAAGAGTATTAGAACATAATGTAAAAAGATTAGTATATTATTAAGAATCAAAATACCATACAAGTGACTGAGGAAGCGCAATCAAAGCTAAATCCCAAACTAGAACAAGCTTTCAAGACTATATTATAAAGAGTCGACTTTGCCATAATGGGATTATTCTTTATAGATGCCTCCGGCAAATCGAAATAATATTTCTATATCATACATTACTTACAAATATCATATCAAGAGGCATGACACTATTAGTAATATCATTAAGTGGTGTACCAATAACGATTTTATTGTGACACCACCCACTTTAGATTTGATATACCTCTTCAAACAACTTAAATAACCATCACAAATATATCAAATTAGAGTAATAATGCTAAATTTATAAGGAAGGCGAAATTGATAATATGGGATGAAGTACTTATGGCTAAGTGTCAAACGATCAAAATAATTGCCCGGAGTTCTAGAGATATATTGAGTATTAATAAACCGTTTGGTGGAAAATTAATGGTTTGGGATGTGATTTATGTCAAGTACTACCAGTAGTTCCAAAATCGAGAAAAGCAAAGACTATAAAAGCTAAATTGTCAAAGTTATACTTCTGGTCTCAAACAAAAAATATTCAACTAACAAGAAATATAAAGCAGGGACAAACAATATACAATGTCTTTTTGCTTCGTGTCAGAAACGAAGAAGAGCATCCAATAAAAGATGATTTGGTTCTTTCTAAACACTTGATTATCAATCCCAATGGTAATAGTAGTGCATTTAATAAGAGAAATATTTCTATTATTAGATTAAAACACAATTTGTGCAAATCTCATGATATAATTAAAAAGATATCTTAGCTATCAGAAATGAATGGTGATCAACTAAATAAAAGGTTAGTTGCAAAATTTTATAGTAAAAATAAAATATTTTCCTGTTTTTGACTCAGTAAAAAATGATACCAATAATTACTACCAAGAAAAATACTTAAGAATTTTAATACCAAATGGCATTCTACCATATATGTTTGTTGTCAAGTTTATTATTTCTTACATATGTTAGTGTCACCGTTTATATAATAGACTAAGTTAAAATTGATCTTCTATTGTATATAAGTTGATTTTGAAGAAAAATATGATCGCCATGCTAACTTAGATACGCCAAATAGCTTATGTAATAGGACATAGATGCTATATTGAAGTTTTGACAATAACGTCATACATGCAAAAATTATGATACTGGTCAATGTGATTCTAAGTATATTCTTATCCATGAATTCAACTTCCGTCTTCCGAAACTATGGAATATTCTTTTAAATTTATGTGAAAATAATTTATAATATGTTTATGCTTTGCAAATATAATAAATAAAGCACAAGGACAAACATCCTAAATATTAGACTATATTTACCGCAATATATTTTCTTACATGAACAGTTATATATTGCACTTTCATGATAGATATCAAGATCGACAACAAGAGTTTCTGGTTAAGGCAGAGCAACAAAATTATTAGGAGGAAACATACATAAAAAAATATTGCCCACAAAGAAGTGTTCGTTAATTTTCCAACTAACATGACAAATTTGATCCTTTGTGTAAGTTTTGATAATGTTCTTTTACTTTAAATTCATGTATTATGCTAATGTAATAATGATTTTCGGTATTTAAATCATCATGTGCTATTATTAATGTGCAACGCGTTCATAGATGCTAGTTATAATATAATTACAAGTGTATTGTTTAGTTACACAAAGTGAAATTACACGATTATATTAAATTTTAAATATAAAGTTAATTATCAAAAATTAAAAGTTAAGATTAACAAATATATGTCTTTATTAATAATATTAAATTTGACATTTAAGATACATATTGTTTCTTGAAAATATATTAATTACTAATCATATATTTCTAACTAATATTGTAAAAATAATTGATATATATATATATATCAATTATTAACACCCTCGCGGAAGATGATAAAAACTTAAAGTATATATTTTTAAGAACATTATGGACTGTGTCGCGCCCCCTTTTTCCTTGTGGAGTCCGGGTTTCGATATTTTGGGACAACTCCTTTTCTTTTGGGAATTGGGTAAGAGATTTGAAGAGTCGTCACCTAACGGATTAAGGTGCGTTAGGGCACCTAGAACAATTAACTCATGAAACTAGTTCACATCACCAGAGATTGGGTAAGGGCTCGAAATTACCTTGAGAGAAAGGTGTTAGGCACCCGTCGAGGTCCACAACGATGGGTCCCGGCCAAACTCAATTTAAGTAAATTAGTCTTTAGGGAAATAAAGCAGTTTAAACAAATTAAGATTATTTTAAAACGGGAATTAAAGGGATCCTAAGTTTATTAGCCTATAGGGTCACTTCCATGCAATACTCGATAACCTTCCCCAAATTGAAGTGTTACGCGTAGCATTAGCGCACATGTCATCATCTCCTTTACAACCCAATTACCCTCCTCTTTTCAATTATTACCTAAGCGTTCTAATAACATCCAGTACGTACCTTATGCGTTCACTACCCATCCCTTACCTCTGGCCCTGGGAGTGTTTAGGACCTCTATTTAAGGTGGTTCTAGACTCACCTATGTTGTTTAAAAAGAGAAAGCTAAGCGACAAACAAAAGTCAAGTAGGATTGTCACATAAGGAGCAATTAAGTGGGCTCATGTTAACCTCTACAAATAGACAAACAAATACACAATGTTCAAATAAGCAATTTTAAATGATTTTAGGATCCTATAGACAGGATATCTAAATGAGCATAAACAGAATATACATCAGTTTTATTAAAGCAAGCAGACGAGTACCTATCTGTTTGCCTACTGATTTTGTTAATACTCTGAATCCGGGCATATTTCAAACAAGCAATCACAGTTTTTAGACCTAGAATTTTAATTAACCTACAGGCTTGCCTAAGTGATAGTCAGGCTTGCCTAAGTGATAGTCGTGCCATTGTTTGTGATTTTCTACCATCTTCCTTACTATCCTTTTGATGTTCTTGTTAACAGCTTTCACAACTTCATTCATCTGAGGCTTGTATGTTGTAGAGTTTTTGTGCTTGATTTTGAAGTTTTTACACATGACCTTCATTAGGTCACTGTTGATATAGGCGGAATTATCAGTGATAATGGACTCGGGAACTCCGAATCGGCAAATAATACGGTCCTTGACAAAATCCGTGACAACTTTCTTGGTTACAGCTTTGTAAGATGCGGCCTCTACCCATTTTATGAAATAGTCGATGGCCACTAAAATGAACCGGTGCCCGTTTGAAGCAGTGGGCTCGATCGGACCGATGACATTCATTCCCCAGGCAGCAAAAGGCCAAGGTGAACTTGTTGCATTGAGCTCGTTTGGTAGTACCTTTATCATGTCTGCATGCACCTGGCACTGGTGGCATTTCTGTACGTACCGGATGCAATCCGTTTCCATGATCATCCAAAAGTATCCAGCCCTGAGAATTTTCTTCGCTAAGATAAAGCCATTAATATGGCCCACAAGTTCCCGTATGTACCTCCTCGAGCAGTCTAGGAACCTCATTTGCATTGACACACCTTAACAACCCCAGATTGGGAGTTCTTCTATACAGTGTCCCTCCGCTTTGGAAGAAGTGATTGGATAGCCTCCGTAGAGTGCGTTTCTGAGTATGGTTTGCCTACTCCAGATATTCTCCTCTCGCCAAATATTCTTTAATGTCACGGAACCAAGGTTTTCCATCCGTTTCCTCTTCAACATGAGCACAGTAAGCCGATTGATTGTGAATTTTCACCATAATCAGATCGATGAAATTCTTGTCTGGATGTTGTATCATTGATGATAAGGTGGCCAATGCGTCTGTGAACTCATTTTGAATTCTATCTCCGTGAATCTTTTCATTAACTCCTGCACATGATACAAGTATGGCAGTATCTTGGTGTTCTTCATAGCCCATTCTCCTTGAACCTAATGTACCAGAAGAGTCGAATCAGCGATTACCAGCAGCTCTTGTATATTCATATTGATGTCCAGATTGAGACCCATGATGCAAGCCTCGTATTTTTCCATGTTGTTGGTGCATGGAAACTTAAGCTTTGCAGATACCAGGTAATGTTGGCCTGTTTATGATACCAAAATTGCTCCAATGCCCACTCCTTTGAAGTTTGCAGCTCTATCGAAGAACATTCTCCAACCATCGTAGGCTTCAACAATGTCTTCTCCTATGAACGATACTTCTTCATCGGGAAATACATTTTTAAGGGTTCGTATTCTCCTCCCATAGGATCTTCAGCAAGGTGGTCTACCAATGCTTGTCCTTTGATCTCCTTCTGAGTTACATAGACGATATCGAACTCACTTAACAATATTTGCCACTTGGCTAACTTATCGGTTGGCATGGGCTTATGAAAGATATACTTCAGAGGGTCCATCCTAGATATAAGGTATGTGGTATAGGCATAGAAGTAATGCCTCAATTTTTGAGCTGTCCAGGTCAAAGCACAGCAAGTGCGTTCCAGCAGAGAGTATCATGCTTCGTAAGGTGTGAACTTCTTACTCAAGTAGTATATGGCTTGCTCCTTTCTTCCTGACTCATCATGTTGTCCCAAAACACATCCAAAAACCCCATCTAATATAGATAGATAGAGTAGCAAAGGTCTCCTAGGTTCTGGAGGGACTAAGACTGATGGTGTAGACAGGTATTCCTTGATTTTGTCGAAAGCCTTCTGACAATCTTTGGTCCAACTTGTTCCAGCATCTTTCCTTAACATTTTGAAGATGGGTTCACATATAACTGTGGACTGTGCTATGAAGCGGCTGATGTAGTTGAGACGTCCTAGGAAGCTCATCACGTCCTTTTTGCTCTTTGGTGGTGGTAACTCCTGGATAGCCTTAACTTTGGACGGGTCCAACTCGATTCCTCGGTGGCTGACAATGAATCCCAATAGCTTTCCTACGGGAACCCCGAATGCACATTTTGCGGGGTTCAATTTTAGATTGTATCTCCTTAGACTGTCAAAGAACTTTCTCAAATCCGCTATGTGATCTGCGGCCCTCTTGGACTAGATGATGACATCATCAACATATACCTCTATTTTCTTGTGTATCATATCATGGAAGATGGTTGTCATGGCTCGCATGTAAGTAGCCCCAGCATTTTTTACACCGAATGGCATCATCTTGTAGCAGTATACTCCGCACGATGTGATAAAGGCTGTTTTCTCTGCGTCTTCTTCATCCATCTAGATCTGGTGATAACCCACGAAACAATCTACAAAGGATTGGAGTTCATGCTTGGTGCAATTGTCGATTAGAATGTGTATTTTGGCAGTGGAAAGTCGTCCTTGGGACTTGCTCTGTTTAAATCTCGATAGTCAACACATACTCTAACTTTCCCATCTTTCTTCGGGACTGGTACAATGTCGCTAACCAAGTTGGGTACTCAACTACCCTGAGGACTTTGGCTTTGATCTACTTATTGACTTCTTTCTTAATTTTTAGGCTTATATCTGGTTTGAACTTTCTGAGTTTCTACTTTACCGGTGGACACATTGGATTGATAGGCAACTTGTGAGCCACTATGATTGTGCTTAGACCGGTCAAGTCATAATATGACCATGCAAAGATATCCTCATATTCTTTTAAGAAATGAATATACTACTCCTTCTCTGACGGTGATAAGTGAATGCTTATGCGAGTCTCCTTGACGGTTTCGGCGTCTCCCAAATTGATTGCTTCAGTCTTGTCCAGGTTGGACTTAGGCTTATTCTCAAAGTTATCAACCTCTCTGACAATTTCCTCAGGTATTTCATCTTTTTCCTCCGAGTCACTATCCTTATGTTGCGTTGTCTCATTACATGTCACAGTCATCGGTTCATCAGGAAAAGTAATAATAACATTGTAGAAAGAAAAGTGTGAAAGATAATAATGAATAATAATAGCAATCCATTGATTAAAAATTGAAAATATCCAAAACAAGTAGGGCTCGATGAACCGGGCAATTATTTGAAACAAAATGCGTCTTTAACAAAATTACTGAAAACATCTGAAATGCCTAGCATGATTATAGAAATAAATTTAGGCTAAATGCCAAGCTACCTAGTGACTCGGCGGGCCCGGGATGGTGTGGCATTCCAATTCCTGAGAACGGCTCCTTTCTCCACAGTCCGAATGGTGAGGCCTTCTTCTTCTTCCTCCTCCTCCTCAATTATTGCACTACAATCCATATCCTCGTCCTCTAGGAACAAATTACTCAACCCAGCTAAAGCTTCTTCTTCTGCAGTTCCCCATATTGTATCAGCTTGGTAAAAAGTTTGACCCAAATGTGGCACTTATTGCTCGAGAGGGTAATAAATACCACGCTATGAAGGTGATCAATCATCATATTTTTTCCATGTATACTGATATCTGAGCCCGAAAGTTATACCATGTCGTTTCAGCTGTATTGGTTTAGTAATGCCTTAGAGATTCTTCCCAAGCCCTTTGTCGGGTTCATGCCCAGACCATGCCAGTATGCTTTCTATTTTGTTACTCCACCATTTGTCTTTCTCAACTGCATTGACATGTTCAATGTGGTGATAAGTTTCCCCTCCTAGCCTTCTCCTGTTCTCGATAACCGGGATGGTTCTACTGGTGTAAATAGGATTACTTCCATCTCCGTGAATGATCACCTCCTGATGGTTTCATTTGAACTTCACGACCTTGTGTAGTGTGGAAGCCCCAGCCCCAGCGGCATGTATCCAAGGTTGACCCAACAGAAGATTGCATGTAGCTGATATATCAAACACTTGGAATTCAACATCAAACCAAGTTGGCCCCATCTGCAGGTAAAGATTAATCTCCCCAATTATGGCCCTTTGAGACCCATCAAAAGCTTTTACGTTCATACTTACTGCCCGTATCTCATGAAAACCTTTGCCCAATCTTTTCAGAGTAGTCAACGGGAAAATGTTGAGGCTTAAACCTCCATCTATTAGGACCCTGGCAATGAATTTGTCTTCAAACTGTACTGTGATGTGCAATGCCCAGTTGTGACTTAACCCTTCGGGAGGTAATTCATCTTCGTGGAAAATGATCTTATGACTCTCTAGCACTTGCCCCACCATGCTGGCCATTTCTTCGCAGGTGATATTGTTGGGCACATAAGCTTCATTTAACACTTTCATCAAAGCATTCTTGTGCGCCACCAAATTTTGCAATAGTGATAAGATGGATATCTGGGCGGGGGTCTTGTTCAAATGATCAACGACGAAGTATTCCCTCGCATGTACTTTCCTCCAAAGATCATCCGGCCCAGTTTCAATGACATGTTGCTTAGTAGCAGCCTTCTTGCTCGATCCTCCCAAATATTCGGGTGTATAGATCCTTCCTGTTCTAGTCATTCCTTGTGCAGCATCAGATTCTTCCATTTTTGCTTTTCCTTTTCGCTTGGATTCCGCAACTTAATCCCAAGGTATAGCCTTGCAATTGAAAGGAGGTGTGGTTGATCCCGTGACTGTGAAAGGCGTGGCCACTTCTACCTCAAACAGAACAGGTGTGGCGGAAGGTGGTGCTACCTCTACTTCAAATAGAACCAATGCGTTTACCTCAACTTCGACTGACAATTGTATTTGTACCACAATTGGAGTGAGTGTGACTGCGGGTTTAAAGTCATCGCCTTCCCGAATATGCCTGATCGACCCCTGAAGATCCCATTCTTCATCTGTCTCTATCACATGTACCCCACCACCCCTATGATCTTGGAAGGGATTGTTGCGGACGTTGGGTGTAGATTCCTTTGCCTGTATGACCTTGTTGTCAATCAATGTCTGGATTTTATCTTTCAATGTTCGGTACTCGTCAATGGTGTGCCCCTTCATATTCTAGTAATTTGGACGAGTTAGAGGTGCATGATAGTAGGATGGCTGGGTATTATAAGTGTGATAGGCGGAGGCGGTGGCGGGTTGAGAATATCTGGGAGATGAGGGTTGGTATGTGGGTGGAGGTGTTTGGTATGTGGGTGGAGGTATTTGGTATGTGAGCGGAGATTTTGGGCTTTGAGCCACCATTACTACCTCCACTTCTCTTTTCTTTGATATGCCGCCTGATTGTAATGCTTTGTTCGTGGCCTGTAGTGCCTCGAAATTTGGCACCATCCCGCTTTTGATACCTTCTTCAATCCTTTCTCCAAGTTTGATGATATCAGAGAACTTGTGATTCTCAATGACCTAACCTTTCATAATACTATGAGTCATGTGCCCTGATAAAGAGCTTGTTCATTTGTTCTTCTTCTAGTGCTGGTCTGATCTTGGCTGCTTCTGACCTGCACCGAGTAGCATACTCGCAGAAAGTCTCAGTTGGCTTCTTCTTCAAATTTTTGATGTAGAAGACATCAGGTGCATTTTCCATATTGAACCTGAACCGGTCTATAAATTCTGATGTCATGCTCACCTAATTGGCCCACTTCTTAGGGTTCTGACTTATGTACTAGGACAGGGCATCTCCGGTAAGACTTCTCATGAGGAGCTTCATTCGGATCCTTTCATCTTTTCCGACCCCACGAGCTTGTCACAGTAAGTTCTCAAATGAACCTTGGGATCACCTATTCCGTCAAACATTTCGAACTTAGGAGTTTTGTAACCCTCTAGCAGTTCCACATCTGGTTGTATGCACAGATCCTCATAATTCAGACCTTCTATCCCTTTACCTCATTTGACACCCTAAACTCGACTTGTTAGTTTCTTGAGTTCCTCGGCCATGTTCTTGATGGGCAGGTCCTTCTCAGCGGATTCTGGTGTATAAGAGATTGGTTGAGTGGAGTGAGGTATGGTTTACACGTATATGAGGTTGTTTTGGTGAGTGCCAGGGATTTGGGTGTAGTGGTGTCGTTGGTTGAGTTTTGAGGATCTGGATTGTGGTGTGTTCTGAGGAGTGTGATAAGTAGTGATTTGTGGGTACTGGATTGGTTGATGATGGTGTTGTGGTGGAGTTGGTATTGGTAAAGTATTAGGATTTTGAGGTGGAGTTGCATACTGATGTGGTGCGGGAGGATTTTGTGGATGCTGGTTTGCCGTATTGGGTTTTTAGTATTTTGTTGGTTGATGTCAGGGATGTTCAGGATGAGGGAGAGGTTTGCTAAGTTGCGAACCTGCTCAAGTTCTCCCTATAACTCCAGTATCTTTTGTTCCAACTGCAAAACAAAGTCATTTGATGCCGGAGTACTCTGACCATTTGAAGTTTTCGCATTCTCAACATTTTCCTTTCGCATACCACTTAAGTCATGCATCTTAGCTTTCCTTTTGCTTCTCGTATTACTTGGAGGAGGAGGAGGAGGAGGTGGAGGGCCTTTAGATCTAATGTGATATGATGATGATGCCAGTATGTGCGAACCAACCTTAGGGGATAGGAATAATAAAGAATAAAGAAAAACAAAAGGTAAACAAGTCAGTAAGTGTTATTTAAACACATATTGCAGGAATGTAAATTCGTATACTAATTTGGGAGCCTCATTGTACCCGAGGTAGGCCTAGCGACAAATAGATTTGGAGAAATTCAGTGCCAATAATTGCCTCATATCATTAATGTAAAAAATAGACGACCCAAAACGACACTAAATAAGATAAGTCACTAATGGCACTTGCCCTTATTACATTTGAAAAGCAAGTAAACCTAATCTATTTGGTCCCAGAAGGAGCTTCAGGGTGGATGCTCTTGTCGATCAGATCCCCCAGTTTGCACAGGTTCAATAGTAAGAATGCCCTTGCCAAATGTCCTCCTTCGTTTCCCTCAGCGTTCCGGCAATCGGTGACTCTCTTCTTCATTCTTCCTTCCAATTCCATCAGACTATACTCCAGATATTCCAGCCTTTCGCTAGATTTAACAGCCCTCTCTTTCCATTCATTGATCATTTCCATGTCGACTTTATATTGCTCCATATGCTCGGCTTCAGACTCGCAAACTCTTTTGCGCAATTTGTTATACTTCACCTTTGCTTCGGCAACTTCGTCTATGACCCTGTTTCCTGGACCAACCTTTGGCTCAAATATTCCTGATATGTTATCATCCAACCATGAGGGGTAGAAGTACGCATGACCGACATGATATTGATCCGGCTCGATGATATCCTTTTCCACAATAATCTTCAAGTGCCACATGTGTTGTGCTTCATTTTTGTATGGAATGGCGTCACCTTGGAAATCAGCTATGAAGTGACTCATTTTAGCAACTCGTGGTATGACCTGTCTCCTGCCTGCCTATCTCATAACCCTGAGGGGAGAATAAGGGTATATGCCCCTTAACCCAATCAATACCAAGTAGGGAACATCTCTGGATCTGATGATGAACTCATCGGTAGGGAACTATTCGAACATCTATTGAACCTTGTCCTCGGTCAAATTGTTGAAAAACTGTACCCATCCTACAACACATGTCTGGGATATAGGTCATTCTCTTGGGATGATGGAATGCTATGTGATCATTCCATGGCCTTCGCGAAAATTCCTGACGATATTGACCCTTTTTGGAGATGTTCTAGTAGCCAAACTTGCAGCAGCAAATTGCAACCGTCGAAGTATCTGAACCTCTTATGACAGCGCTCCAAGGCCCGGTATATATCTGCAATGATCATAGGGACAATGGTATATGTATGCCCCTGGATCCCGTCCATCAAAGTTTTGGCCACCATGGCCAGCCTGGTATGGATTCTATCCCCTTGTATTGGGAACACTAGCATACCCAAGAAACATACGATGAACATAAAGACCATGCGGTGAATCCAACCTAAGGAGGTAATAGAGAATTCATCATCGAAAATATGATAAGACCTGATGTGACCGTATTGTTCATAGAGCAAGTCAAAATGTATGTAGGAGTTTTTCAGGCACTCCAAGTCATCATTCTTCTTCAACCCCATCATCTTAAGAAATCCCCTAGCGGTGCAATTTTCAGGTACCAATAGACCAGGGCTATCCCAAGGCAACCCAACAAATCCCCCTATTTCTTCCAAGATAAGGGTCATTTCTATATTTTCAAAGCGGAACACAACCCTTTCTTTGTCCTAGAACATGGTGGCAGCCTCGATCAACATTTTGTTTGGCTGCAGGTCCAATAAAGAAGGCATAAGACCCTTTTCACATGATTTTGGTCACTTGACGGAAGATCCCTCCACCAATCTAGCAAAAGTGATGGTATGTTACCGACCATGCCGAACCTGGGGACTTCGTGCTTCAATTTTTCTGCAAAACAAAATATTGTTAGGCCATTTCTCTCTCCAAGTTTGTCTATTATACAACAATGATTAGCACATTGGCACTTATTTCTCCAAAATTAATGCACACAATCGTGGTTGTGTCCGTTAGGATTATGGAAAACCCGATGGACTTTTGGGTGAGGCTTGTCTTAAAGGGTTATTATGTGGACAACATATTAACCCGGCTAGGTTTGACCATGATGCATGTACAATAAATTCGAGTAAGGTTGCTATAGAGATCTAGACTAGGACCCTAAAGCGGACAACTTGAGGGGACCGTCGACTGCACCGTTGATCAACTAGTTTTACCGCAAATACGTCTTTCCACATTTAGTGGGTGATATATATTGGAAGAGCACAAACACTCATCAAACGTTGCTATAGGATTGATTACGCACGAGTGGAATATGATGTTGAGCATGATTTATGCAACAATAAATAGCATGTTGTCAAATATTTTCACGTTTAAAAATGATAAATGCGGTATTTAAATAATTGAAAGACAATTACAAAAAAGAAAACAAGGAGACAAGTCAATTTCAGGAAATAAAGGAAATCGTAAATGCTTGAGAAATAAGCAATTAAATCCAAGTAAAGGGAAAAGGGAAAGGGTGCACATGTATTAACAGAAAAGAGCATGCTTAAGACTAATTCAAAAAAACAAGTTCGTTATGGTAAGAGCCTAAAATATCCCCAGCAGAGTCGCCATGCCGTCGTGCCCCTTTTTTCCTCGTGGAGTCTAGGTTTCGACATTCATTGGGAACAACTCATTTCATTTTGGGAATTTGGTATGAGATTTGAAGAGTCGTGACCTAACGGATTTAAGGTGCGTTAGGGCACCTAAAGCAAGTAACTCATAAAAATCGGTTTGCATTACCAGAGATTGGGTAAGGGCTTGAAATAACCTTGAGAGGAAGGTGTTAGGCACCCCTCGAGGTCCACAACGGTGGGTCCCGGCCGAACTCAAATTATGTCAACTAGTCTTATAAACAGATAAAGCAAATTTAGACAAATGGACATTATATTTAAACAAGGAGTAAAGAGGGGTCCTAGGTTTTTAGCCTACAGGATCACTTCTGTACAATGCTTGGTAATCGTCCCCAAGTTGGGGTGCTACACATAACATTAGCGCACATGTCATCATATCCTCTACTACCCGATTACCCTCCCATTTGTGGTTATATAAGCGATTCTAATTAAATGTACTATATGCGTACATTACCCATCCCTTTCTTATGGCCCTGAAGGTGTTTAGGACCTCTAATTAAGGCAGTTCTAGACTCTCCTAAGGTGTTTAAAAGGAGAAAATTTAAACGACAAGCAAAAACAAATAGGACATTCACATAAAGGGGCAATTAAAGGCTAATTTTTACCTCCTCATACAAGCAAACAATAGCACGTCTCAAACAGAAAGATTTCAGATATTTCAAAGGATCCTAAAGCAGGATATCTAGGTGAGCGCAAAGCAAAACATATGCAATGTTTATTAAAGCGGGGCAGCAAGTACCTAATCAGTTTACCTACTGATTTTATTACTTCTTGAATCTGGGCAGTTTCAGGCAGCAAGAAATAACCATTTTGAACCTACCAGATTTGCCTAAATGATGAACGGACGAGATTTATAGACTAGATGTCTAAACTATGAACTGACTGCTGATTTTAGAGGCTGATTTTATCTTAAACCCTGTAGGCATGATTTCTAAGTGCTGAAATATACTGAAATCCTATTAGCATGAATTCTAATTGCAGAAATTAATTTAAAACTTATAGGCATGATATGTAAAAATGCAGGATTGATTTTAGCATCTATAGGCATGGTATCTAAATGCACATAATCAGACAAACGTCATAATAACTTATAAGCATGGTTTTTAAGTGTAAGAACTGATTAAACCCTGTTTACAAGGAAATTACTATTACAAACCAATCATAAATGAATTATAGAAATAAATGATACTATACTATAGAGAGCCTGAATAGGCCCAAAGTAAACCTGGGAAAAATCAGGCCTTCAAATAGTCCAAACTAGAATATCCTATAGTGTCCAAGAGAGGGTATCCTAATGTGTCAAAGTTTCCAAGGGCCTCAGGGACCCCGAGCAATGGTCACACAAAGATCCTCCTTATAGAGCAACAGATTTGTGCAGTGTGGAATGGCTAGCCCTAGTGTGTTAGAGTTCAGAGAAGTCTCATGAATTCACATTGCCCAGGGTCAGCAGAAGGAGTTTCAGCCTTGAACTCAATCAACAACAGACAAGATCCATTGATTCAACAAAGGTTTCTTATGGTCTTGGTCCATTAACTAATACTAGGTGAACATACAACCTTGTACCAATCATAGGGTAGCATGTTGGATCAAACAATACATAAAGTCAAGCAAGTTGAGGGCGTAGATACCATGATTTAATCAGGGGTTTATTATGGATGAACATCTATAACAAGACAACAATCATAGGTCTAATGACATAGAGGCAGACACATAGATATGTTGTAAGCAGGACATCACATAAGTTTAGTGAACAGAAATATGCAAGCTGACATGCTGAAAACATGACCCTCTAGGTTTAAACATATGCGAGTAAGCATGCTGATTAAAGCATTAGCATATATCACATAAGTCTTAGAAATAGGCATACTAGTACCAAGGAAACATACTGATTCAAACAACATGAAAATAGAATGCTAGGAATAGGAAAACACACAAGTCTTGGAAACAAACAATGTAGACATATTCAAGGCAGGGAAAAACTACATAGGTCTTAGTTAAGAGCAGGCATGCTAACATCAGGGAAACATACCGATTCAATGACATGAAAGTGGGCATGTTGAGAACAAGAAGCATACTGATTTAGTAACATGCAAGTGATCAGGTTGAGCAGGAAGTACATAAACTAAATCATACAGATGTCTGAATAATAATAAAGTGAGGCATACCAGTTAGGAATTTGTAGTAAGAGAGTGAAGTAAATAGGATCTAAGATCTAGCCTTGGCTTTCAGCCGGCTAGATAGTGCAATAAACAAATAGTAGTAGAGAGCAAGAGTTTTTAGAGGTGTTTTTCCTTAGGTCTATGTGTGTGTGTGTGTGTTTGAATAGAGTCATGTATTTATAGGAGTCGAGTAGTGTAAAGTAAATAAGGCAAGGTGGTTCAACATTGCAAATAAGGCAAGGAAAACAATCAATCAAGCCTGATAGGGCAGAAAATCAAGGAGTTATACCCAAAAATAACTCGGATTGAGTTTCAAATAAGGAAAGAAGTGAGTATGACAGCCAATTAGTGCCAGAACACCATAAATCAAGCAATTAACCCCACAAATAAGGTGACATAAGTAATTATAGACCAATCTGGGGTCAAACAACCCCTAATTGAAGCTTAATAGGCAAGGAATGTCAATTAAGAATCTCAGAATTAAGGAAAGCAGACAAAATACGGTAAATCATCTCAGCAAAACATGAAACCTTAGACTATTCAAAAAATAACGGGCAAAATGTTGAAGTGAACAAGGAACAATCAAACAACTAAGACTGGAACCTAGTCATTAAAGAAAGATTAATCAAACACATAAGGAATTTCAGAAAAGCCATTTGCAAAAACAGACGAAGTGGAACCTTAATTTTGAAAAACATTTAGAGTCGATTAACAGCAGGGAAATCAGAAAACTTTTAAAGAAAACTGTTATGAAAACTCGAAACCGCTTCAGATAGACAGAGATCTAACCAGCAAATAACAATGAAGCAAAGAACACTGATGTAACAAAGTGCTAAAATCGATTAACAATAAAGAAACAAGAGATCTTTAAAGAAAAATCACTGACAAACTCAGAATCACTCCAGATCTACAAAGATCTGGACAGATTCATGTCTAAAAGATTAGGTTTTTGAGGAAAAGGGGTGGGGGTAAAGAGAATCTGGTTTTGAACCAAAGATTCGAATAATAAAACTCAAGATAATAACACTCACAAATGGAGGTGACCATATACAGACTCTTAAAGAGTCTTGAACATGATCTGGGCTAGATCTCTTTGAGATCTGTTTCATGAGATAGAAAAATCGAACAACCAGAAGAAGTAGGAGACCAGTAGAGGTCTGAAACAGCCATGGAATCCCATGGAACAGGTAACAATCGAAGGGATTAGAGATATGTTTAGGTGGCGGTGATTAGGGTTAGGGTTGGTCTCAAACAGAACTGGAGAAGAAGGGATTCAATGGCGGCTGGTGTGTGAAGAATGATTAGGATTAGGGTTCATTTGGAATAAAAAAGGAATGAATGAATGGTTGGTGGCCGCTGATCTCTATGATCAACGGCCAAGATTAGAGGGGTTTGGGGCTGGGTAGAAGTCTTTAGGATGGGCTAGGTAGATTTGGTCCTGGTTTTTAATTGAATTGGATTGGGAGGGGGGGGTTCCGATTTTGGGTATAATTTGGGGCTATTTGTTAAATACACAATTTACTAAATAAAAATAAATTTTAAAGATAGATAATTAAATGGTAAAAAATAAGTTTCATGCATGAAGGTGATTTAAAATAATTACTTAATATTATAAAAATAAAAAAAGTCATTTTCTGTGTAGATAAGGTAGTTATGCATATGTAGGGGCTATTTTTGCAAAATATGCAATTATAGTCTCAAAAATGCAAATGTAATTATAAAAATATAATTAAAATATTTGAATACTCATATGAACATAAAGGATGAATTTAGATGATTAAATCATCATAAAATAATATGAGGGATAGTTTTGAACATTTATGTAATTAAAAATACAGAAATAAATGGATTTAGGGCCTTTAAAAATTGTAAAAATATATTGTAAAAATACTTGTGCATGTTTGTAAATGCATGTACAGTATCTTAGAAAGTGTATATGCACATTTTAAAATATATGAGGGAAAAATTAGGTATCAACAGGTTGCTCATCGGGTTACCTGCAAATAAGGATGCACTGCAAGCATATATCTCTGCATAAATTTAAACATGATGCAAATTCCCTTCAGACCATGAGAATTGTCTTTGGACGGTTGAGGATGAAGTCCTTAGACCATGATGTCCCGGGCCATGAATTGTGCGGTAAGGGATTCGTAGGCCATAAAATGATGTTCTCGGGCCATGAAAATAGTGCCTCCGAACCAGCCTTTGAATAATGATACGCAAGTTTGAGAGATCCTTAGGCCATGGCATGGTGTCTTCAGGCTATGAGGATGATGCCTTCGGACTATGACGTCTTTGGACAAGTTGGCTATACATCAGCCCATGAAGTGCAGAGACATGGTACCAAAGGTGATAACAAGACAAAGCTTTGTCTTGTGCAGAGTTGGGGGCAGAGCTTAGCCCCGAGAGAAGAAGATAATGCAAAGTTTAGAATAGAGAAACACTTATGCAGAGAGAGACAAAGCTTAGTCTCACGAGAAGGCAGTGCTTAGCCTTATGAAAATATGGAGGCAGGGCTTTAGCCTCATGCAAGAAAGGGAGACAATGCTTAGTCTCGTGCAAAGAGAAGGCAATGCTTAGCCTTATACAAATATGGAAGCAGGGCTTAGCCTCATGTGAGATTTAAGACGGGGCTTAGTCTCATGCAAAGAGAAGGCAATGCTTAGCCTTATGCAAATATAGAGGCAGGGCTTAGTCTCATACAAGATTTGAGACAGGGCTTAGTCTTATGCAAAGATAAGGCAATGCTTAGCCTTATGCAAATGTGGAGGCAAGGCTTAGCCTCATGCAAGAAAGGGGGACAATGCTTAGTCTCATGCAAATATAGAGGCAGGGCTTAGCCTCATGCAAGGGTTGGGACATGGCTTAGTCTCATGTAAAGAGAAATCAATGCTTAGCATCATGCAGATATGGAGGCAGGGCTTAGCCTCATACAAGGATCGAGACAGGGTTTAGTCTCATGCAAAGAGAAGGCAATGCTTAGCCTTATGCAAATATGGAGACATGACTTAGCCTCATGCAAGATTTGAGACAGGGCTTAGTCTCATTCAAAGAGAAGGCAATGCTTAGCCTTATGCAAATGTGGAGGCAGGGCTTAGCCTCATGCAAGATTTGAGACAGGGCTTAGTCTCATACAAAGAGAAGGCAATGCTTAGCCTTATGCAAATATGGAGGTAGGACTTAGCCTCATGCAAGATTTGAGACATGGCTTAGTCTCATGCAAAGAGAAGACAATACTTAGCTTTGTGCAAATGTGAAGGCAGGGCTTAGCCTCATGCAAGATTTGAGGCAGGGCTTAGTCTCATGCAAAGAGAAGGCAATGCTTAGCCTTATGCAAATGTGGAGGCAGGGCTTAGCGTCATGCAAGGATCGAGACAGGGCTTAGTCTCATGCAAAGAGAAGGCAATGCTTAACTTTATGCAATGAACAAGTAGCAAATAGGAGTAGAATATTTCTTAGCTGAAGATATATTTGCGTCTGGTGGCCTGATTGATAGTGATTTTGATATGTGTATATTTGCGAATACTCCTGTTATGTTCACTGTGCTTACATCCAAAGAAAATTTGTGAGTTTTGCAGGGGAGGTTGGTTTGTGCCTTTGTCTGCTTGCTTTGCTCTGGAGGCCCTGTTCGAGTCATCCTGGGTAACACCTGGCTGCCATAGAAATAAAGTTTCGAAAAATATGCACTCGTTGTTAAAATAGAGTTATTTAGAAGCATGGTGGTATATAATATCAAGTAAATTATATGAACTAATGACTGTAACACTTTTAGAGACATTGCAGATTCCTTGTGCTAGAATTTTGAGGGCCCTCCTCAAAATTCTCTGCCCCAGTTTGATCCTTCGGCCGTTCTACGTGCAACGAAGTTTGTTGGATCTGCTCCAGAATTTTGAGAATCCTTCTCAAAATTCTACCGCAGTTACTTAACCAATTTCTGACTGTCTGGCATATGATGGCATCGGCTGGACTTGTTCCGGAATTTTGAGGGTCCTCCTCAAAATTCTGCCCCAGTTTTTGGTTCTGGGGAAATGAAAATTTTATTAAGATATGATCGAACCCACAGTCAAGCGTAGTTCAGTTACATTAGATGAATGAATGCAAACAATCTAAGCATAATATCTCTTGACTACATCTGATTTGATAGGTTTTGGCCAAACTTATCCGTCTATTTCTGCGAGTGTGAGTGCTCCTCCTATTAGCACCCGGTGAACCATGTAAGGACCTTGCCAGTTGGGTGAGAATTTCCCTTTGGCTTCATCCTGATGCGGGAAGATCTGCTTCAGCACCAACTGCCCTGGTGCAAATTGTCTTGGTCTGACCCTTTTGTTGAAAGCTCTGGACATTCTATTATGATAAAGCTGACTGTGACATACTGCATTCATTCTTTTTCCGTTTATGAGGGTTAGTTGCTCATAGCGGCTCCTGATCCATTATGCATCACTGAGTTCGGCTTCTTGTATGATCCTTAAAGAAGAAATTTCTACCTCGGCTGGAATGACAGCTTCGGTACCATAAACCAGTAAATAGGGAGTTGCCCTAGTTGATGTGCGGACCATAGTGCGGTACCCCAATAGGGCAAAGAGTAACTTCTCGTGCCATTGTTTGTGATTTTCTACCATCTTCCTTAGTATGTTCTTGATGTTCTCGTTGGCAGCTTCCACAACTCAATTCACTTGAGGCCTGCATGCTGTAGAGTTTTTGTGCTTTATTTTGAAGGTTTCACATATGGCTTTCATCAAGTCACTGTTGAGATTGGCGGCATTATTAGTGATAATGAACCCGGGTACCCCGAATCGGCAAACAATACGATTTTTGAAGAAATTTGCGATTACTTTCTTGGTTAGAGTTTTGTAAGATGCAGCCTTTACCCATTTTGTGAAATAGTCGATCGCCACTAAAATGAACCGGTGCCCGTTAGGAGCAGTGGGCTCGATTGAACTGATGATTGTTGATACCCAATTCTTCCTTATATATTTTGTACATATATATACTTTCAAAATAGCATATGCATTTTTAAGCATTTTTATAATTTTTTCTATAATTTTTAAAGGCCCCAAATTGATTTATTTCTTCCCTTTTTATTTATAAAAGTTCCAATAATTATCCTTCAAATTATTTTTATGGTGATTTAGTCATCTAAATTCTTTATTTATGCCAAAATATTATTTAAATATTTTAGTGCATTTTTTTATAATTGCATTTACATTTTTAGGCTAAATTGCATATCTTTGCAATAATAGCCCTACTAATGCATAATTACATTATCGATGCATAAAATGATCTTTTATATTTTTAAAATGTTAAACAACTATTTTAAATCATTTTAGTATATGAAAATATTTTTAGAAATCATTTATTATTTTTATAAATTTTATAGGATTAAAAGTGGCTATTTAAAACCTAGCATATTTTTATTTCAATTTCAGCCCAATCTAACCCAATTACCAAACCAATTTTCAATTAAATTACCCAGCCCAAATCCCAGCTACCCGACCCGGCCCCAATCTCATCTAATCTCGGCCGTTGATCACTATGATCAATGGCCACCATCAATCCTTTCCATTTTTAGTCCCAAACGACCCCCAAAACCTATCATTCTCACCTACTCGCCGCCCTGAAACCCTTTCTCTGCTCTCAAACGCTCTCAACCTAACCCTAGTCTGATCTCACTGACCCTCATCTATGGCTATCTCCGGTGGTTTCTCACCACCCCCAAGCCTCCAATGGCCTCTCTCACGTTATTCTTGCCATCTCCAGGGCCCTCAAGGGACCAGGGCTAGTGACTTGCAACTATGGTTCCTCCCTCGCCTATTTCAGGCCATTCCAGTGTAATTTCAAGTAAGATTGTCCTATATTGACTACGATCTATGGGTTTCTCAGTATGTTTCTTCATCTTTATGCCGTTCTCTTCGAAACCCTAATTTCTTTTCTAAACCTCTTAGATCTATACATATCTGAGGTGATTTGGGTTTGTTTTATGTGAGTTTTACAATAACCTTAAGATTCTTTACAAGAATCGTATGATTTTTAAGTGATTTTCACTTTTCTTAAACTAGGGTTTCCGGAATTTCTTTTACAAATTGTTTGACGACTTTTTGTGTTTAATCTTCTGCTTCTCATGTACTTTGACTGATTCTGCTATAACCATTAGCCCATTTGTACTGAAAGCCCTAATTTTTGATGTTCTTCGTCTGGGTTCTGAGTACTAGCATATCGACTGGTTTTTGCTTTGGGTTTTTGTGATTTCTCGTGACTTTCTTGCCCTAATATGCTTCTACTGAATTTCTTAGTTTGACCTTTCACCGATTCTATGTGCTTGCATTCATCTTGACTATTCATATCAAGACCTTTATCTTTCTTATGGAATCAGTGTTGTTTAATCTTTTGTTTTGTTAAAGTTATATGTTGATTCCTGACTATTCATGTTTTACCTTATTTTATATGTTAAACATGCTGACTCTTTATGACTTTCCCTTTGATTATTCTGAATTCCTTATTTCTTGATTTGATTTGAAAACTTTCCCTTAAACTTTCGATTCTTACCTTTCTACTCGATTTGATTGAATTGCTTGCCTTAATTAATTTTTCCTTGCCTTGTCTTCATTATTGCTTGATTCTTACTGTTATTTTCTTAATTAGAACTCTATGTATCTACCCCTAATTACTTATTCTGTACCTAGGTCCTTTGAACTCTTTCCTTATTTGGTACATGTTCTTTACCGTTTGAAATGACTCCCTTAATTAAGGGAAGACTTGGACTGATTTTACTTTAATTGATTCCGAGATTCTCCAATTACTGAACAATTTGATTCTTACCTTATTTACCTAGCTTTCGAACTACTATATATGCTTTCTTCTACTCTCATTACACACAACATTAGTTCAAAAATCACTATTCTTTACACTCCAAAGTTCTCTTTCTCTTCTGCTACTTGTGATACTCACTGATCTAGCTGGCAGAAAGCCAAGGCTAGATATTGGAACTTTATTTGCTTTATATTTTGCACCCTTTTCTTCAACTGGTATGTCTCTAGTTAAGTTTTGAACCAAACCCTATGTGTTTCATTCCTGCACTAGTTCATCAGTTATGTATTCCTGTTTACTTCTTTTCTCAACATGTCTAAATTCTGTCTTGATCAATGCATGCTCTATATTCTGAACTCTTTCCTGCTTACTTCTTCACTTAGCATGTCCAAACTGTGTGTTCAATCCTGTTCAAGACATACCAACTATTATCTATATCTTAACTACTGAGTCTCTGAGATCCTAAGTGTTGTATGCAGTTTGTGATTATATGTTTCCTCTATCCCTATCCATGTACCCTAATGTGATTCTTATGTGCCACAATCCCTTTATCCCCATGTGAAGATATGTTTGTTAAGTGTTCTTTTCTGAATCTGGGTGTCTCTTATGACTAATTGATTGTTTGCTACTTGGTACTTTTCTCAAACGGTCTTTTACCACTAAGTTATTTCCTGTTTTTTTCTGAAAAACTTTTTCTACTTATGAAGTCACTCTGTACTATTTTCAAAAATAAAACTATGTCAAGCACTCTCACTTTACTCTTAGGATATTAGGTTCTACCCCTCTGATATGTGTACTGCCTTGAGATCCTTGAGATCTCTCTAAACTCTGGCATGTCAGAGCTGGCCTTTCCACACTGTACCTAAATCAGTTATTATTGAGAAAAGGTCTAGGTGTGAGCACTGCCTGGGGTCCTTGAGGTCCTTAGGGAACTCTGACACACCTCTATGGAACTTTGGCATTTTGAGGCTGTTGGAGGCTTGGAAGTCATTTGGGCATGCTTTAGGCTCCCTATAGTTAACTTATTCTTTTCTTTATTTGTTTATGTAATTATTCAGCCGGTCTGTAATAATTATTTGTAAACAACATTGGGGTGATTAGTGAAAAAGGGGTGGGTAGTTACATATATGTTGGGTAAATCGGGTAGATACCATGCTTATAGGGTTGTGTTAATTCAAACGCATTTGCTATGTTTGCTATACTTTCACAGTATTAGAAACCATGCCTATAGGGTTAAAATCAGCTTTAATAATTGGTGCCTATAGGAATAAAATCAGCTCTAATAGAAATCATGCTTATAGAACTCAAAACCAATTTAGATAAATAAATCAGTTTAATTCATTATTTGTTCATTCTGAATTGGATTTTGAATTGGTTAATTAATCTGTCCGTTTTTAATAAGTTTTCAAATACTGCCTTAAGTTAATATCGTTAGAAAGCATGTCTATATGCTCTCAAGTTGTCCATTTTCAAAAACTGTTCACTGTTTTACTGCACTTCTAATCAATGTAGATATCATGCTCTTAGGACATCATTGTTATGCGCTTAGGCAAACCTCTAGGGTGATTTAAATTCTGCAACTATGAAACTATGCTTTGTTATTTAAAATTGTTCAGATTTAACAGGTCTAAATCAATAGGCAAGCTAAATAGGTTTTTGAAACTCTGTCTTAATTCAATACTGTATAATCCCTGCTCACCTAGATATCATGTTCTAGGATTTTCTCTTAAATACCTGTCTGTTGTTTGGAAACGTGCATTTACTTGTTATATTTGTGGAGGTGACTGTGAGCCTGTAATTTGTTCTCTTTAAATGCAGCCCTGATTGTTCTTGATTGACGCCTAGACCTTTATCCTTTAAAACCTTAGGAAGGTCTAGAACTGTCCAAAAGTAGAGGTCCTAAAATACCTCCTGCCACGAGGAAGGGTCGAGTAGTGCACGCATAGGACATTTTTAAGGTTGCTAGAGCACTTTAGGCTATGACCAAGGGGAGGAAATTGGGTAGTAAGGATATGATGACTACACGCTAATGTCACTTGTAGCCCCTCATTGAGGAGTGTTTACTGGGCATTGTATGGGGTGATCCTATAGGCTAACAAACCTAGGACCCCTCTTTCCCAATCCCCGATGCTTAAACTTTACCTTCTCTATATGTATGCAAGTATGTGTTTAAATCGTTTATTTGATAAAAAGACTAATTCATAAGTATAAGTTCGGGCGAGACCCACCGTTGTAGACCGAGAGGGGTGCCTAACACCTTCCCCTCAAGGTTATTTCGAGCCCTTACCCTAAATCTCTGGTAATGCAAACTAGTGTAAGAGTTAATCACTCTAGGTGCCCTAACGCACCATAATCCGTTAGGTAGCGACTCTTCAAAAACCCAAATTCCCAAAAGGAAATGAGTTATTACCCCCATGAATGTCGGGACCTGGACTTCTCTCCTCGCGGAGGGAAAAAAGGGGGCGCGACAATATGGCGACTCTGCTGGGGATATTTTAAGGCTCTTACCATAACAAACTTATCTTTTGTGAATTAGTCCAAGCATGCCTTATCCCGTACCCTTTCCCCTTATTTGAATTTAACTGCCTATTTTTAAGCATTTATGATTCTTTATTCCCAAACTGACTTGTCTCCTTGTTTTTTTTTGTAACTGCCTTCAATTATTTAAATACTACATTTATCATTTTTACATGCAAATACTTGACTACATGCTATTTATTGCTGCATAAATCATGCTTCACATCATATTCCACTCGTGCGTATTGAATCCCATAACAATGCTTGATGAGTGGTTGCGCTCTTCCTATTTATTACCCTTAAATTATGAAAGGCTTATTTGCGGTAAAACTAGTCGATCAACGGTGCAGTCGATGGCTCCGTGCCTTTCCCCCCAAGTTGTCCACTTGAGGGTACCAGTCTAAACCCCCATAGTAACCTTACTCAGATTGAAATTGTGCATGGATCATGGTCAAACCTAGTTGGATTAATATGCTGTCCACATAATGATCCTTTAAGACGATCCTTATCCAAAAGTCCATCGATGTTTCCATTATCCCAACGGACACAACCACGTTTTGTGCATTAATTTGGAGAGCTAAATGCCAATATGCTAATCATGAATGTATAAATAGTCGAGTTTGGTAGGGGAGAAGGGCCTAACCCTTTTGTTTTGCAGAAAATAAGGCACGAGGTCCCCAGATTCGGTATGGTTAGCACACCCTCACTCTTGCTAGACTGGTGGAGGAATCTTCCATCAAGTGACCAAATCAATGAATGGAAAGAGATGGCCGTCAAATCTAGCGATAAGCTGGAATATCTGGAATACAGTCTGATGGAATTGGAAGGAAGAGTGAGGAAGAGAGTCACTGACTGCCAGAACGCTGAGGGAAATGGAGGAGGACATTTGGCAAAGGCATTCTCACTAATGAACCTACACGAACTGGGGGATTTGATCGACAAGAGCATTCAGCCTGAGGAAGGTTCTTCTGGGACCAAGTAACTAGATTTATTTGCTTTCCTAAATGTAATAAGGCCAAGTGCCAATAGTGAGTTGCTTTTCTATTGTCCTAGTATCGTTTTGGGATTATACATTATGAAATGAAGTAATTACTGGCATCTAAAGTTCTCCAAATCTATTTTGTTGCTAGGCCTACCTTGGGCATAACGAGGCTCCCAAATTAAGACACGAATTTACATTTCCGCAATATGTGTTTAAATACTGCAAACATTTCAGAACCTTTACTGACTTGTCTACCTTTTTGTTTTTTCTTTATTTTTTATTCCCATCCTCAAAGGTTGGTTCGCTCATACTGGCCTCATCAGCATATCACACCAGATCTAGAGGCCCTCCACCACCTCCTCCTCCAAGCAATACAAAAGGCAAAGGAAAAGCAAAAATGCACGACTTAAGTGGTATCCGAAAGGAGAATATTGAGAACGCAGAAACTTCAGATGGCCGTAGTACTCCGACCCCAAATGATCTAGTCTTGAGAACAAAAGATATTGGAGTTGCAAGGAGAACTTGAGCAGGTCCGCAACTTGGAAAACTTGTCACTCACCTTGAATGTCCCTGACATCAACCAACAAAACACAAAGAACCCAACACCTCCCCAAAACACACAAAACCAATACCCACAAAATCCTCTTGCACCGAATCAATATGCAACCCCACCCCAAAATCTCAATTCCTTACCAGTACCAACTTCGCCACAACATCACCATCAGCCAATTCAGTACCCACTAACCACCACTTACCACACTCCCCAAAACACACCACAACCAACATTTTCGATCCCCAAAACTCAACTAATGACCATCATTACACCCAAGTCCCTGGCACCCATCAAAGCAACCCTATATATGTAGAAACCGTACCTCACTCTATCCAACCAATCTCCTCCTATACACCGAAATACTCCAAGAAGGACCTGCTCATTAAAAGCATGACTTAAGAACTCAAAAAGTTGACAAGCCGAGTTCAAGGTGTCGAAGGCGGCAAAGGAATAGAAGGGTTGAACTATGAAGACCTATGCATATAGCCAGACGTAAAACTGCCAGAGGGATACAAACCTCCCAAGTTTGAGATGTTTGATGGCACAGGTGATCCCAGGGTCCATCTGAGGACCTATTGCGACAAACTTGTCGGGCTCGGGAAAGACGAAAAGATCCGAATGAAACTCTTTATGAGGAGTCTTACTGGGATGCTTTGTCAAGGTACATCAGCAAAGACCCCAAGAAATGGTCCAATTGGGTAAGTATGGCATTGAATATCATGGACCAGTTCAGGTTCAATACGGGGAATGCACCGGATGTTTTCTACATTCAGAATCTTAAGAAGAAACCTACTGAGGCTTTCCGTGAGTATGCTACTCTTTGGAGGTCAGAAGCGGCCAAGGTTAGGCCATTTTTGGATGAGGAACAGATGAAAAAGTTCTTCGTCAGAACACAAGATCCACAATATTATGAAAGGTTGATGGTTATCGAAAATCATTTCTTTGATATCATCAAACTCGGAGAAAGAATCGAAGAAGAAATCAAGAGCGGGATGGTAATGAATTTGAGGCATTACAGGCCACAAACAAGGTGTTACAATCAGGCGGTATATCAAATAAGAGAGACGTTGGGGGGTAGTAATGGTGGCCCAGGCCCCGAAATCTCCACTTACCTATCAAATAAGGTAAGAAGAAAAATCAGTGCATGACTAAATAAGGAAGGAGTCAAGGTTCAGTAAGCATAGAGTAGTCGATTAGGACTAAATTTATAAAACCTTAATTAAGGACACAACTCAGTAGAAATAAAGTATCATAGCAAATATGGTAATGAAATTAGTCAGCATAAACATACGGGGTAAAGCTTTTAGGGCTTTAAAAAAATTCTTTCAATCACCATCAATTAAGGAAATCAGAATCAATCAAGAGGGAGTCATGATTCTGTATTTTCAACATATAAATAGAGAAGATCAAAAGAACGTAGCAAACAGGCAATGCATAGTCATATAGAAGTGACATAAGTAGGCTAAGGATTCAGTAAAACACATTTAAAGAATGGTAACCACGGAAGATTAACAAGAGTCAAGTAAACAGGCTAACACACAGAACCAAAGCAAAGAAGAATCTTAGAAATTAGGGCTTTTGACATAGGCGAATTAAAAAGCAGTAAGAACATAAGGTCGGTCAAGGAAAAAGGTTTAATCATAAAGAAAATCGGTTAAAACAAGTATAGAAAGAACTCCGAGAAAACCCTAATTTTTTTAAAGAAAGTAAAAACGGTTTAAAGTTGAGGATTTTTCAGAAGAAGTTCGAGAATAGTGCAAATCATAGGAAGAAACAAACTTAAAGCGTTAAAAATAACACAGATCTAAGAGATTCAAACGAGAGTTAGGGTTTCAAAAGGGAAACCCAAATAGAACGAAAGAACCTGTTGTAAAGTTCACCGATCGTAACATATAAGGTGTGATTTTGCCTAAAATCATACCGGAGAAGCCATGAGTAACAGAAACAGAAACCCTAGATCCAAATCAGCATGGCCCAGGACCCTTGAAGGCCTTAGAGATGATGAGTAAGGCGAGGGGGAAACCATTTGAAGCTTGGGGTTGAAAGGTGGTCGTCGGAGATGACCAGAGAAGGGAGGCGATTGACAGAGTCTAGGGTTAAGTTGAGAGAAGAGAGAAGATGAGAGGATTTGAAGGCGGCGGATTTAGAAAAGTGATTAGGGTTAGGGGGTCTTTTAGAATTAAAAAAGAAAGAAGGGATGAGGGCCGTTGATCTTTTAGATCAACGGCCAGGATTTAAGATGGCTTGGGTCAGGTAGGGGTAATTGGGGCATGGGTCGGGTTATTTAATAGGAAATTGGGCTGGGGAGGGGTCCGATTTGGGCTAAAATTGAAAGCCAAATCTGGCTATGATTTAAATAGGCAATTTCCCTATTTTAATTTATAATAAATAATAGGTAATTTCTAGAGAATAATTTAAGGTGCCAAAATAATTTAAAATACATAATTATCATTTTAAAAATATAGGGAGTAATTCTATGCATTTAAAATATAATTATACCTTAAAATGGGCTAACATTGCAATTATATGCAATTTAGCTTAAAATATACTAAATATTATTAAAAAAATGCATGAAAAATATATTAGCCATATTTTGGTATAAGTATAGAAATTAAATGAATAAATCATCATAACAATAGTTTAGAAAATAATTATTGAGGATTTTATGAATAAAGGGGGAGAAAATGAATCAATTTAAACCCTTAAAATTATGGAAAAAATAATAAAAACCTTGTGCATGCTCATATATGTATATATATGCTATTTTGAAGGTATTTATACATATTTAAAATATATAGGGAAAAATTAGGTATCAACAGCTGCCCTTCATTACCCGGGAAGGATGAAAGAATTTTCAAGTAAAAAAAATGATGGCCAATTTTGACCGGATGAGATGCTTTGAAAGACAGAGGCCGAGCTCCGGTTTTCGAGTTGCCTACATATCCCTGGTTTTACAGGACTCAGGCCATGTGTAGTTCTGGATCCACTTGCGGAGTATGCCGATGAAGTTATTGTAAGAACGAACACGAGATGTGGAAGCGGCTACGATCGAGACGGTTGGAGGGAACTGGAGCGAGATCGCTCCTGCTAGAATAGTGGTTGTTTGCTGGTTACCTGCATATAAAAGATGCTACAAACGTATTTGCGAAAATTTAAACATGATGCAAATTCCCTTTGTCTTCGGACGATTAAAGATGACGTCCTTGGACCATGACGTCCTGGGCCATGAATTATTTAATGAGGGATTCGTAGGCCATGAAATGATATTCTCGGGCCATGAAAATGGTGCCTCCGAACTATGACGCCTTTGAATAATGATATGCAAATTTGAGACATCCTCACGCCATGGCATGGTGTCTTTCGACTATGAGGATGGTGCCTTTAGACTATGACGCCTTTGGATAGATTCATGATATGCAATAATATGATGTAACAAGACAAGGTTTAGTCTTGCAAAGTAGAGGGCAGAGCTTAGCCCGATTGAAAAGCAGGTAGATAGTAGTAGAAAATAGAGCAATATTGGTGCAAAGAGGGACAGTGCTTAGTCCCGTGCAAGTGGGAGGCAAGGATCAGCCTTATGAAAATGGGGAGGCAAGGATTAGCCTTATGCAAATATGGAGTCAGGGCTTAGACTCATGCAGAGAGAAGGCAGTGCTTAGCCTTATGCAAATATGGAGTCCGGGATTAGACTCATGCAAATATGAAGTCAGGGCTTAGACTCATTTAAGTATGGAGGCAAGGATCAGCCTTATGCAAATATTTAGTCCGGGATTAGACTCATGCAAATATGGAGTCAGGTCTTATACTCATGCAAGTATGGAGGCAAGGATCAGCCTCATGCAAATATGGAGGTAGCACTTAACCTCATACAAGATTTGGGACAGGTCTTAGTCCCATGCAAATGGAAGGCAATGCTTAGCCTTATGTAGATATGGAGGCAGGGCTTAGCATCATGCAAAATGTGGGACAGGGCTTCGTCCCATGCAAATGGAAGGCATTGCTTAGCCTTATGTAAATATAGAGGCAGGGCTTAGCCTCATGCAAGATTCGGGACAGGGCTTAGTCCCATGCAAATATGGAGTCAGAGATTAGACTCATGCAAATATGGTGTCAGAGATTAGACTCATGCGAAGAGAAAATAACAAATAAGGGTAGAGTATATCTTAACTAGGATAGGTTCAGCGTCTAACGACTGGATGGATGGTGAATTTGTGTATGAATGCTATCGTCAAATGTGCCTGCGTTCAAAGAAAAATCGTAAGTTTCATAAGGGAGGTTGGTTCTTGCTTCGTCTGCTGGCCTGGCTTTACTCCGCCTTGGAAGCCCCTTTCGAGTTCCCCTAGGTAGCACCAGACTGTTATAAAAAATAGAATTTTTGAAAAATATGCATTCATTGATAAAATAGGATTGTTTCAGAAGCGTATTGATATATCAAGTAACTTTTGATGAGCTAGCGACTGTGACACGTTTCAAAGGCATTGCAGCTCTCTTATGTTGGAATTTTGAGGGTCCTCATCAAAATTCTGCCCCAATCTGGTAGATGATTTTTAACTGTTTGCGGATGGCGGACCCTACTGAATCTTCTTTAGAATTTTGAGAATCCTTCTCAAAATTCTGCCCCAGTTCTCGACTGATTAATGACTTCCTGGCATGTGATGGCGCTGACTGGACTTGTTTCTGAATTTTGAGGGCCCTCCTCAAAATTCTGCCCCAGTTTCTGATTTTGGGGGGAAGATGAAAATTTTATTATGATATGATGGAACCCATAAGGCTGCCTACGTATCCCCTCTTAAATGGGAATCAGGTCAAGTGTAGTTCAATTACATCAGAAAAGAAACGTGAGATAATCTAGGCATAGTATCTCTTGACTTCGTCTGAATTAATTGGTTTTGGCTAGATCTCTCCATCCATCTCTGCGAGTATGAGTGCTCCTCCTGTTAGTACTCTGTGAACCATATACGGACCTTACTAGTTGGGAGAGAATTTCCCTTTGGCTTCATCTTGGTGTGGGAAAATCTTCTTCAATACCAGCTGCCCTGGTGCGAATTGTCTTGGTTTGACCCTTTTGTTGATAGCTCTGGACATTTTATTCTGATAAAGTTGGCTGTGACATACTGTGTTCATTCTCTTTCCATCGATAAGGGCCAATTGTTCATAACGACTCTTTACCCATTCCACGTCGCTGAGTTCAACTTCCCTGTATGACTCTTAAAGAAAGAATCTCTACCTCGGCTGGGATGACAGCCTCGGTACCATAAACCAGCATGTAGAGAGTTACCCCGGTTGATGTGCGAACTGTGGCGCGGTACCCTAACAGAGCAAAGGGTAACTTCTCATGCCACTGCTTGTGATTCTCTACCATTTTCCTTAGTATCTTCTTAATGTTTTTGTTGGCGGCTTCTACTGCTCCATTCATCTGAGTCTGTAGGCTGTGGAATTCTTGTGCTTGATTTTGAAAACTTCACATATAGCTTTCATCAGGTCACTGTTGAGGTTGGCGGCATTGTCAGTAATAATGGACTTAGGAACTCCGAATCGGCATGCAATACGATGCTTTATAAAATATGCGACGACTTTCTTGGTTACAACTTTGTAAGATGTAGCTTCTACCCAATTTATGAAGTAATCAATGGCTACCAGAATACACCGGTGTCCTTTTGAAGCCGTGGGCTCAATCAGACCAATAATATCCATTCCCCAAGCATGGAATGGCCAAGGTGAGCTTGCTGCATTGAGCTCGTTTGGTGTCACTTTTATTATATCGGCATGCACTTGACATTGAAAGCATTTGCGGACATACTGAATGCAATCCATCTCTATGGTCATCCAGAAGTAACCGGCTCCGAGTATCTTCTTGGCCAGAACAAAACCATTCATGTGCAGACCGTAGGTCCCAACATGCACATCCTCAAGTATCTTAGAAGCTTCCTTTGCGACGACACACAAAGGCAAACCCAAATCCAGAGTTCTTCTGTACAAGTTCCCTCCGCTGTGGAAGAAGTGATTTGACAATCTCCGGAGCGTGCATTTCTAAATGTAATTTGCGTGCCCCGGATATACTCCTTTTGATAAGTACTCCTTGATGTCATGGAACCAAGGCTTTCCATCTGCTTCTTCCTCGACTTGAGCACAATATGCCGGTTGGTTATGGATTCTCACCGGAATGGGATCAACATAGTTCTTATCTGGATGCTATATCATTGATGACAACGTGGCTATGAGTCAGCGAACTCATTCTGAATTTTGGGCACATGTCGGAATTCTATCTTCGTGAACCTCCTTTTCAATTCCTGCACATGGTGCAGATATGACAATATCTTGGAATTCTTGGTAGCCCATTCTCCTTGTACCTAGTGCACAAGCAAATCTGAGTCACCGATCACCAACAACTCCTGAATATTCATGTCGATTGCCATGTTGAGCCCTAGTATACAGGCTTCATACTCCGCCATGTTGGTGCAGGGAAATCTGAGTTTAGCAGATACGGGATAATGCTGACCCGTTTCTGACACCAAAACTGCTCCAATGCCTACTCCTTTAAAATTTACGGCTCCGCCAAAGAACATCCTCCAACTGTCATATGCTTCAGTAATGTCTTCTCCTATGAATGATACTTTATCATTAGGGAAATACGTTTTCAAGGGTTCGTATTCTCTTCCCACCGGATTTTCAGCGAGGTGATCTGCCAATGCTTGTCCCTTGACTGCCTTTTGAGTTACATAGACGATGTCGAACTCACTCAGCAGTATCTGCCATTTAGCCAACTTCCTAGTAGGCATGGGCTTCTGAAATATGTACATCAGAGGATCCATCCTATATATGAGGTATGTCGTGTAGGCACAGAAGTAATGCCTCAACTTCTGGGCTGTCCAGGTCAAAGCACAACAAGTGCGTTCGAGCAGAGAATACCATGCTTCATAAGGCGTGAATTTCTTACTCAGGTAGTATATGGCTTGCTCCTTTCTTTCTGTCTCATCATATTGTCCTAAAACACATCCGAAGGCTCCATCTAACACGGATAGATAAAGTAGCAAAGGTTGTCCTGGTTCTGGCGGGATCAGAACTGGCAGTGTGGACAGGTATTCCTTGATCTTGTCAAAAGCTTTCTGACAATCCTTGGTCCAACTTGTCTCGGCATCTTTCCTCAACATCTTGAAGATGTGTTCACATATTACTATGGACTGTGCTATGAATCGACTGATGTAGTTGAGCCATCCCAGGAAGCTCATCACGTCTTTTTTGCTTTTGGGTGGTGGTAACTCCTGAATAGCTTTGACTTTAGTCGGATCTAGCTCGATCCCTCAGCAACTGACAATGAATACCAATAACTTTCCTGCAGGAACCCCGAATGCACATTTTGCGGGGTTCAACTTCAAATTGTACCTCCTACGTCTGTCGAAGAATTTCTTCAAGTTTGCTATGTGATCTGCGACCCTCTTGTATTTGATAATGAAGTCGTCCACATATACCTCTATCTCCTTGTGTATCATATCATAAAAGATGGTTATCATGGCCCTCATGTAAGTGGCCCCTGCGTTCTTTAGACCGAACGACATCATCTTGTAACAGTATACACCCTGGGGCATAATAAAAGCTGTCTTCTCAACATCTTCTTCATCCATCCAGATCTGGTGATAACTTACGAAGTAATCTACAAAGGATTGGAGTTCATGCTTGGTGCAGTTATCGATCAAGATATGTATATTTGGCAGTGGGAAGTCGTCTTTGGGACTTGCTTTGTTTAAATACCGATAATCAACACACACTTGGACCTTCCCGTCTTTCTTCGGAACTGGCACAATGTTAGCTAACCATGTCGGGTACTCAACCACCCTGAGAACCTTGGCTTTGATCTGCTTGGTAACTTCTTCCTTGATTTTCAGACTCATGTCTGGTTTGAATTTTTCGAGTTTCTGCTTGACTGGCGGGCACATGGGATTGGTAGGCAACTTGTGAGCTACTATAGATGTGCTTAAACCGGCCATATCGTCATACGACCATGCAAAGATATCCTCATATTCCTTTAGAAAATGGATGTACTTTTCCTTCTCTATTGGCAACAAGTGAATGCTGATAAGGGTCTCTTTGACGGTCTCGGCGTCTCCCAAATTTACTGCTTCTTTTTCGTCCAAGTTGGATTTAGGCTTGTTCTCAAAATTTTCAACTTCCCTGACAATTTCCTCGGGTATCTCATCTTCTTCCTCTGAGTCACTATTTCATGTTGCGTTGCCTCATTACATGTCACAGTCACTAGTTCATCAGGAAAAGTAATAATAACACTGTAGAAAGGAAAAGTATAAAAACAGTAATGAATAATGATAAAGGATAAATGCATTTGATTAAAACTGAGAAAATTGTTCAAACAAAGCTTGGCTCAGTGGATCGAGCATTTATTTTGAAACAAAGAAATCTTAAAACAAAATTGCTGGAAAATTAAAATGCCTAGGACGGCTATAAAAGTAAATCCTGCCAAGCTACCCAGGGACTCGGCGGACTCGGGATGGTGTGGCGGTCCAGTTTCTGAGAACATCTTCCTTTACCACGGTCTGAATAGAGAGGCCTTCTTCCTCCTCCTCAATTATGGCACTGTAGTCCATATCCTCATCTTCCAAGAACAGATCCTTCAGCCCAGCTAGTGCTTCTTCTTCAGTAGTTCCCCATATTGTGTCTGTCAGATGGAAAGCTTGTTCCAAATGGGGTACAGGCTGCTCAAGATGGTAATACGGTCCACGCCACGGAGGCGACCACTCCTTGTACTCCTGCCATGTATACTGGTATCCGAACCCAAAAGTGGTACCATAATTTTTCAGCCGTATCGGCTTGGTAATACCCTGGAGGTTCTTTCCCAACCTTTTTCCGGTTTCGTATCCAGACCATGCTAGTATGCTTTCTATTTGGTTACTCCACCACTTATCCTTCTCGATGGCACTGACCCATTCAATATGATGGTAGGTTTCTCCTCCTAGCCTCCTTTTGTGTCCGATGGCCGAAATGGTTTGACTGGTGTAGATGGGGTTACTCCCGTCTCCATGAATGATTACCTCATGATGGTTCCGTTCAAATTTTACGACTTGGTGTAGTGTGGAGGGCACGGCTCCAACAGCATAAATCCATGGGCGACCCAACATAAGATTATATGAGGCTGGTATGCCAAGCACTTGGAATTCAACATCGAACCAAGTTGGTCCCATCTGCAACTTTAAAGTCATCGCCTTCTCGGATAAGCCCGATTGACCCCTCAGGGTCCCATTCCTCATTTGTTTCTATAACATGTATACCGTCACCTCTATGATCAGGGAGGGGATTGTTGCGGACATTAGGTGCGGCTTCCTTCGCTTGTATGACCTTGTTGTCAGTTAGCGTCTGGATCTTGTCCTTCAGTGTTTGGCACTCAGCAGTGGTGTGCACTTTCATACCAGAGTGGTATGCACAAGTTTTGTTTGGATTGACCCATTGGGATATATTTTCTAGCGCCACGACGGGAATAGGAGTGACGTATCCTGCGGCCTTTAACCTTTCATACAATTGGTCGATGGGCTCAGCAATGGCGGTATATTGTCTGGGTGGCTTGCGGTCGAAGTTGGGTCTTGCTCTTGGATAATTTTGGCGAGTTGGTGGTGACTGGAAGTGGGATGGTTGGGAAGTATAGGTGTGATGGACAATGGCTGTTTGGGAATATCTGGGACATGAAGGTTGATATGTAGGTGGCGATGCTTGATATGAAGGTGTTTGATATATGGGCAGAGGTGTTTGATAGGTGGGTGGAGGTGTCTGGTATGTAGGTAGGGTGTTTGGTATGTGAGTGGAGTTTTTGGGCCCTGGGCCACCATTACTGCCCAACATCTCTTTTCTTCGATATGCTACCTGATTGGAGTGCCTTATTCGTGGCTTGCAGTGCTTCGAAATTTTTTACCATCCCGCTCTTGATTCCTTCCTCGATCATTTCCCTGAGCTTGATAATATCAGAGAATTTGTGATTTTCGATGACCATCAACCTCTCATAATATTATGGATCCTGTGCTCTGACGAAAAATTTATTCATCTGTTCTTCGTCCAAAGAGGGCCTGACCTTGGCGGCTTCTGACCTCCAACGAGTAGCATATTCGCGGAAAGTCTTAGTAGGCTTCTTTTTGAGATTCTGAATGTAATAGACATCAGGTGCATTTTCTGTGTTACCTGAACCAGTCCATGAAATCTGATGCCATGCTTCCCCAATTGGACCATTTCTTGGGATTCTGGCTGATATACCAAGACAATGCGTCCCCAGTAAGGCTCCTCATAAAGAGCTTCATTCGAATCTTTTCATCTTTTCCAACCCCGACAAGCTTGTCACAGTAGGTCCTTAGGTGGACCTTGGGATCACTTGTACCATTGAACATTTAGAACTTGGGAGGTTTGTACCCTTCTGGCAATTCAACATCGGGCTATATGCACAGATCTTCGTAGTTCAAACCTTCTATTCCTCTGTCGCCTTCAACACCATGAACTCGGCTTGTCAGTTTCTTGAGTTCTTCGGCCATGTTCTTAATGAGCAGGTCCTTTTCGGAGGATTCCGGTGCATAGGAGATTGGTTGGGTAGAATGAGGTATAGTTTCCACATATATAGTATTGCTTTGGTGGGTGCTAGGAACTTGGGTATAGTGATGGTCATTGGTGGAGTTTTGTGGATCAGGAATGAGCGGTGGTGTATTTTGGGGAGTGTGGTAAGTGTTGGTCGGTGGGTACGAGATTGGTTGGTGCTGTTGTGGTGGATTTGGTATCGGCAATGGATTGATATTTTGTGGTGGAGTTGCGTATTGATTTGGTATGGTAGGATTTTGCGGCTGTTGTTTTGTGTGTTTTGAGGAGGTGTTGTTTTTTTTTGCGTTCTGTTGGTGGATATCAGGGACGTTGAGGGTGAGTGACAAGTTTTCCAAATTATGGACCTGCTCGAGTTCTCCTTGCAGTTCTAGTATCTTTTGTTCAAGTCTCAAAACCAGGTCATTCGGGGCCAGAGTACTACGACCATCGGAGGTCTCTGCGTTCCCAATGTTTTCTTTTCGTATTCCACTTAAGTCGTCCATCTTTGCTTTCCCTCTGCTTTTTATATTGCTTGGAGGAGGAGGAGGTGGAGGGCCTCTAGATCAGGTATGATATGCTGACAAGGCCAGTATGGATGAACAAACCTATGAGGATATGAATAATAATAAAACGAATCAAAAACAAAAAGGTAACAAGTTAGTGAAGATTCTGAAATGTTTGCAGTATTTAAACACATATTGCGAGATATAAACTCATATCCTAATTGGGAGCCTCGTTGTGCCCGAGGTAGGACTAGCGACAAATAATTTGGAGAACTTCAACTGCCAATAAATGCTTCATTTCATAATATAAAACTAGACGAATCCAAAAATGACATTAACGTAATAATAAAACAAGTCGCTACTGGCACTTGGCCTTATTACATTTGGAAAGCGAGTAAACCTAATCTATTTGGTCTCAGAAGGACCTTCCTCAGGTTGAATGTTTTTGTTGATCAAATCCTCCAGTTCGCGTAGGTTCGTAAGTAAGAACGCCTTTGCCAAACATCCTCCTTCATTTCCCTTAGCATTCTAGCAGTCGGTGACTCTCTCCCTCACTTTTCCTTCTAGTTCCAACAGGCTGTATTCCAGATATTCCAGCTTCTCGCTGGATTTGGCGGCCCTCTCTTTCCATTCATTGATTTTATCATCTGATGGAAGATTCCTCCACCAGTCTAGCAAGAATGAGGGTATGCTAACCATATCGAAGCTGGGGACCTCGTTCCTCATTTTCTGCAAAACAAAAGGGTTAGACCTTACCCCCACCGGACTCGACTATTTATACATTTATGATCAACATATAGGCATTTACTTCTCCAAATTAATGCACAGAATGTGGCTGCATCCATTGGGATTATAGAAAACCCGATGGACTTCGGATAAGGCTTATTTTAAAGGATCATTATGTGGACAACATAACTGATCCAACTAGGTTTGACCATGATGCATGCACAATTTAAATAGAGTAAGGTTTCTATGGGGTTTTAGACTGGTACCCTCCAGCGAATAACTTGAGAGGGAAGACACGGAACCGTCGACTGCACCGCTGATCGACTGGTTTTACCGCAAATATGCCTTTCCGAATTTAAGGATAATAAATAGGAAGAGCGCAATCACTCATTAAAGCGTTGCTATAGGATTTGAGACGCACGAGTGGAATATGATGCAGAGCATGATTTATGCAGCAATTAATAACATGTAGGCAAGTATTTTCACGTAGGAAAAATTAATACAACATTTAAATGATTGAAAGACAGTTACAGGAAAAAGAAAACAAAGAGACAAATCAGTTTTTAGGGTAATAAAGAAATCATAAATGCTTGAAAATAGACAGTTAAATTCAGATAAGGGAGTAGGGTACGGGATAAGCATGCTTGGAATAATTTGTAAAAGACAAGTTTGTTATGATAAGAGCCTAAATATATCCCCAGCAGAGTCGCCATGCGGTCGCGCCCTTTTTTTTCCTCCTCTGAGAAAGTTCGGGTTTCGACATTCACGGGGTGTAATGACTCATTTCCTTTTGGGAATTAGGTATTTGAAGAGTCTTCACCTAACGGATTATGGTGCTTTAGGGCACCAAGAGTGATTAACTCTTGGGTTGGTTTGCATTACCAAAGATTAGGGTTAGGGCTCAAAGTAACCTTGAGGGGAAGATGTTAGGCATCCCTCTTGATCCACAACGGTGGGTCCCGACCGAACTTATATTCACAAATTAGTCCATATATAAATAAACAGTTGAATCAAATAAGTTGCAAGTAAAGCACGTTGGATAGTTCAAGTAGTAAGATAAAGGTTTGAACAAGTTGTAAAAGACGAAAGTTTTAAATAAAGAGAGGGTTTGGTAGAGAGGGGTCCTAGGTTGTTTGTCCTATAGGATCACCCCACGCAATGTCCGATAAACTCTCCTTGCTGAGGGACTGCATGTGACATTAACGCGTAGTCATCATATCCCACGTCTACCCTTCCCATCCCCTTATTGGTCATGCAAAGTGCGTGTTTGGTCACTAATACCTATTGCGTGCTGCTTCCTGTCCCTTCTTAATGGTCCTGGAGGGAGCTAGGACCTCTACCTACAGGTAGTTCTAGATGTACCACTAAGGTTTAGAAAGGCGAAAACTCTAAGGCGACAGTCAAAACATTTAGGATTTCCACATAATGGGAGCAATTAAGAGGCTCACAGTTTCCTCCTCAAACAAACATACAAGCAGTACGACTCAAATACAGTTAAGGTCTTTATTACTCAAAGCCCTAAAGTAGGATCTCTAAGTGACTATGCAGAAACAGACCAAACTTTTTATACCTAGAAGTTATAACCTAGTAGTTGTCTAGGGATTCCTTTTTTTTAAAAAGCTTATTAGAATCAGAAATGATAGAGACAACTTCAGGAAAATGCAGTTTTTGAAAACGCCTAAGGCTTGCCTATATGCAGAATATTGCAGAAACAAACAGGTTTTTGAGACAGACTCCTTTAATACCTATAAGCATGATATCTAATGAGATTAAAGCAATTTTGAAAGAACTTGTTTTAGGAAATATTTAACACTTACTAAGATCAGTTTTAAAAATAAACTAGGCGTAATGAAATTGATTTATTAAGCTAATTAGACTATCAGACAAAATTGCGAGTAGAGATCCCTATAGGTATGGTATCTAGGCGTATTACTGATTTTAATCGATTTGCAGCAACATACACGAATACTTGTTAAAACTGAACTGGAGTTGAATCCTATAGGCATGATATCTACTGATTCGAGACATAATTGTTTGGAACCTATAAACATGATTTCTAGCATGACAAAATGCAGAACCTTATGAACATGATTTCTACTTGATGCAAACAAAATTGGAAGTGAAATCCTATAGGCATGATTTCTATTAGGTAAAGCAATCAGATTCAGAAGAGAAAACCTATGAGCATGCTTTCTACTTATGCAAATTGTCATACTTCAAAAATAAAGTCCTAAGTGCAGGATTTCTATCCATATTACCCTTTAAAATATGCATCTATCCACCCTTTTACTAAATACCCCAAATATCTGTTTACAAATTATTACAGACCAATGAATGAATTACATAAGAAGAAATAGAAAATCAAGAAGCTATTCTATAGGGAGCCTGCAATTAGGCCCAAGTTTCCTAAAGCCTCCAATGGTCTCACAAGCCTCATTTCTATAGACAAATCAGAGTCTAGGTGCATCAAATTTCCCTAAAGGTCTCAAGGACCCCGGGCAATGCTTACACCTAGACTTAGCAACCAAGAATTGAACCAGTGCAGTGTGGAATGGCCAGCCTCAGTATGCCAGAGTTCAGAGGGCTATCAAGAGGATCCCAAGGCAGTGCACATACTAGAGGGGGCAGAACTTATTGACTAAGAGTAAAGTGAGAGTGCAGGACACAAGTTGAAAAGGCTTATTAGAGACTGTTTTGAAAGCAATTAGTAAAGCAACAGAGGTTGTTTGAAAATAGGTTGGAGTGGTAAACAAAGTCAAATACTTCAGGATAGGATCACACACAGAATCCAAATGAATTCAGTAGTCACATAGGGGCCAAGGGGTTTGGGGATACACAGACATTTGACTGTACACACATAACCCCAGCAAGGGTCTTAGGACTGGTTTGGACATGCTCAAAAATAGTTGATACTAGCATAATCACAAACCAGTCATAGAGAACATAAACACATAGAGGGGGATAGTGATTTGGGATTCATAAGATGGTAAGTACACAGTAGGTAATCGACAAGGCATGCTTTGAAACACACATAAGGGAATACATAACCTAAAGGGAAAGGGGGACATAATAACATGCTGATAAGGTAACTTAACTACAAGTTTCACAACAGAACCACAAGTAGAAGCAGACTAGAAATAAGAGAAACTAAAACAATAAGAGAAGCATGTTGTTGTTGAGGCTTTAAATTTAAACCAGGACATACCAGTAAAGAGAGAAGTAAGAAGAATGAAAGAGAAAGAGAGCACATATGGTTAGCCTTGGCTTGCAGCCGACTAATAGCAGCAAATAGCACAAGAGAGAGGGGAAATCAGAGATTTTTAGTAAGAGAGGTAGTTTTGAAAACCAAGTGTTCGTGTATGTTAATGAAAGACTTAGGGTATTTATAGATAAAAGTAGGTAGTGAAATAAGGTAAGAATCATATTAGTATAATAATTGAAGAACTTAGAGTCAATAAATTAGAGAATCAAGGAAGTACTCCCTTAAGTTAAGGGAATCAAATCAAATGGGAAGATTCAGTATCATATAAGGCAAGAAGAAAAATCAGTGCATGACTTAATAAGGAAGGAGTCAAGGTTCAGTAAGCATAGAGTAGTCGATTAGGACTAAATTCATAAAACCTTAATTAAGGACACAACGCAGTAGAAATAAAGTATCATAGCAAATATGGTAGTGGAATTAGTTAGCTTAAACAGACGGGGTAAAGCTTTTAGGGCTTTAAAAAGAAAATCTTTCAATCACCATCAATTAAGGAAATCAGAATCAATCAAGAGGGAGTCATGATTCTGTATTTTCAACATATAAATAGAGAAGATCAAACAGACTTCGCAAACAAGCAAGATCAGCCATATTGACAGAAAGAAGCAAGAGATGAACAAGCAAAAATGAGCATAGTCATACAGAAATGACATAAGTAGGCTAAGAATTCAGTAAAACACATTCAAAGAATGGCAACCACGGAAAATTAACAATAGTCAAGTAAACAGGCTAACAAACAGAACCAATGTAAAGAAAAATCTTAGAAATTAGGGCTTTTGACATACGCGAATTAAAAAGCAGTAAGAACATAAGGTCGGTCAAGGAAAAAGGTTTAATCATAAAGAAAATTGGTTAAAACAAGTATAGAAAGAACTCCAAGAAAACCTTAATTTTTTTAAAAAAGTAAAAACGATTTAATGTTGAGGATCTTTCAGAAGAAGTTCGAGAATAGTGCAAATCAGAGGAAGAAACAGACTTAAAGCGCTAAAAATAACACAAATCTAAGAGATTCAAACGAGAGTTAGGGTTTCAAAAGGGAAACCCAAACAGAACGAAAGTACCTGTTGTAAACTTCACCGATCGTAACATATAAGGTAGGATTTTGCCCAAAATCATACCGGAGAAGCCATGAGTAACAAAAACAGAAACCCTAGATTCAAATCGGCATGGCCCAGGACCCTTGAAGACCTTAGAGATGATGAGCAAGGCGAGGGGGAAACCATTGGAGGCTTGGGGTTGAAAGGTGGTCGCTAGAGATGACCGGAGAAGGGAGGCGATTGACAGAGTCTAGGGTTAGGTTGAGAGAAGAAAGAATATAAGAGGATTTGAAGGCGGCGAATTTAGAAAAGTGATTAGGGTTAGGGGGTCTTTTAGAATTAAAAAGGAAAGAAGGGATGAGGGTCGTTGATCTTTTAGATCAACGACCAGGATTTAAGATGGATTGGATCGGGTAGGGGTAATTGGAGCCTGGGTCGGGTTATTTAATAGGAAATTGGGCTGGGGAGGGGTCCGATTTGGGCTAAAATTGAAAGCCAAATCTGGCTATGATTTAAATAGCCAATTTTTCCTATTTTAATTTATAATAAATAATAGGTAATTTTTGGAGAATAATTTAAGGTGCCAAAATAATTTAAAATACATAATTATCATTTTAGGGACCAATTTTATGCATTTAAAATATAATTATACCTTAAAATGGGCTAACATTGCAATTATATGCAATTTAGCTTTAAAAATACTAAATGTAATTATAAAAATGCATGAAAAATATATTAGCCATATTTTGGCATAAGTATAGAAATTAAATAAATAAATCATCATAACAATAATTTAGAAAATAATTATTGGAGATTTTATGAATAAAAGGGGAGAAAAGAATCAATTTAAACCCTTAAAATTATGGAAAAAATAATAAAAACCTTGTGCATGCTCATATATGTATATATATGCTATTTTAAAGGTATTTATGCATATTTAAAATATAAAAGAAAAAATTGGGTATCAACAGTATGTGTTGACTATCAAGATTTAAATAGAGCAAGTCCCAAGGACGACTTTCCGCTGCCAAACATACACATTTTGATCGATAATTGCGCCAAGCATGAACTCCAATTCTTTATAGATTGCTTCGCGAGTTATCACCATGTCTAGATGGTTGAAGAAGATGTGGAGAAAACAACTTTTATCACACCTTGGGGAGTATACTGCTACAAGATGATGCCATTTGGTCTAAAGAATGCTGGGGCTACCTACATGAGAGCCATGACAACTATCTCCCATGATATGATACATAAGGAAATAGAGGTGTATGTGGATGACGTAATTATCAAATCCAAGAGAGCCGCAGACCACATAATGGACTTGAGAAAGTTCTTTGACAGACTAAGGAGGTACAACTTAAAGCTAAATCCCGCAAAATGTGCATTCGGGGTTCCCGTAGGAAAGTTATTGGGATTCATTGTCAATAGCGGAGGATCGAGCTGGATCGTCCAAAGTCAAGGCTATTCAGGAGCTACCGCCACCTAGGAGCAAAAAGGACGTGATGAGCTTCCTAGGATGTCTCAATTATATTAGTCGCTTCATAGCACAGTCCACAGTCATATGTGAACCCATCTTCAAAATGCTGAGGAAAGATGCCGAAACAAGCTGGACAGAGGATTGTCAGAGGGCCTTCGACAAAATCAAGGAGTACCTATCCACACCGCCAGTTCTAGTCCCGCCAGAACCAGGATAACCTTTATTACTTTATCTATCCGTATTGGATGGAGCCTTCAGAAGTGTTTTGGGACAACATGACGAGACAGGAAGAAATGAGCAAGCCATATATTACTTGAGTAAGAAGTTCACACCTTATGAAGCATGATACTCTTTGTTTGAATGCACTTGCTGTGCTTTGACCTGGACAGCTCGGAAATTGAGGCATTACTTCTGTGCCTGTACTACATACCTCATATCCAGGATGGACCCTTTGAAGTATATATTTCAGAAGCCCATGCCGACTGGAAAGTTGGCCAAGTGACAGATACTGTTAAGTGAGTTTGATATCGTCTATGTAACTAAAAAGGCGATCAAAGGACAAGAATTGGTAGATCATCTTGCTGAAAATCCGGTGGGAGGAGAATACAAGCCCTTGAAAACGTATTTTCCTGATGAAGAGGTGTCATTTGTAGGAGAGGACATTACTGAAGCATACGACGGTTGGATGATGTTCTTTGATGGAGCTGCAAATTTCAGAGGAGTGGGTATTGGAGCAGTTTTGGTATCAGAAATGGGTCAACATTATCCGGTATCTGCTAAACGCAGATTTCCCTACACCAACAACATAGCAGAGTATGAAACCTGCATACTAGGGCTCAACATGGCAATTAACATGAACATCCAGGAGCTACTAGTGATTGATGATTCAGATTTGCTTGGGCACCAGGTACAAGGAGAATGAGCTACCAAAAATTCCAAGATATTGCCATATCTGCACCATGTGCAGAAATTGAGAAAGAGGTCCACGAAGATAAAATTCCGACATGTGCCTAGAATTCAGAATGCGTTTGCTGATGCATTGGCCACCTTATCATCTATGATACAACATCTAGATGAGAATTATATTGATCCCATCCAGGTGAGGATCCACGATCAGCCGGCATATTGTGCTCATGTTGAAGAAGAAACAGATGGAAAGCCTTGGTTCCATGACATCAAGGAGTATTTGTCGAAGGGAGAATATCCGGAGCATGCAAATCACCCTAAGAAACGCACACTCCATAGATTGTTCAATCACTTCTTCCATAGTGGAGGAAATCTCTATAGAAGAACTCCCGATTTGGGATTGCTAAGATGTGTCAACGCAATAGAAGCTTCTAAATTGCTTGAGGATGTGCATGCCGGAACCTGTGGGCCACACATGAATGGTTTTGTCTTGGCTAAGAAGTTACTCAGGGCCAGTTACTTTTGTATGACCATGGAGACAGATTACATCCAGTATGTCCACAAATGCTTCCAATGCCAGGTGCATGCCGGTATGATTAAAGTTCCGCCAAACGAGCTCAATGTAACAAGCTCACCTTGGCCATTTGCCGTCTGGGGAATGGATGTTATTGGTGCAATTGAGCCTACTGCTTCAAATGGGCACATGTTTATTCTGGTAGCCATTGATTACTTCACAAACTGGGTAGAGGCTGTATCCTACAAAGTTGTAACCAAGAAAGCCGTCGCAGATTTTGTCAAAGATCGTATTGTTTGCCGATTCGGAGTTCCTGAGTCCATTGTTACTGATAATGCCGCCAATCTCAATAGTGATATGATGAAATCCATGTGTGAAACTTTCAAAATCAAGCACAATAATTCCACAGCCTACAAACCTCAGATGAATGGAGTCATAAAAGCCGCCAACAAAAACATCAAAAAGATACTAAGGAAGATGGTAGAGAACCACAAACAATTGTACGAGAAGCTACCTTTTGCTTTATTGGGATACCGCATTACGGTTCGCACATAAACCGGGCAACTCCCTACATGTTGGTTTATGATACAGAGGCTGTCATCCCAGCCAAGGTAGAGATTCCTTCTTTAAGAGTCATATAGGAAGCCGAACTCAGCGATGCAGAGTGGATAAGGAGTCGCTATGAACAATTGGCCCTTATTGATGGAAAAAGGATGAACGCAGTATGTCACGGCCAACTTTATCAGAGCAGAATGTCCAGAGCTTTCAACAAAAGGGTCAAACCAAGGCAATTTACGCCAGGTCAGTTGGTGCTGAAGAAGATCTTCCCACATTAAGATGAAGCCAAAGGGAAATTCTCTCCCAACTGGCAAGGTCCGTACATGGTTCACAGGGTACTGAAAGGATTATCCTCATGCAAATGTGGAGGCAGGGATTAGTCTCATGCAGGTGTGGAGGCAAGGATTAGCCTCCTGCAGATGGGGAGGCAAGGATTAGCCTCATGCAAAGAGCAAGTATCTAGTGAGAGTAGTATATGTCTTAGCTGGAGATATATTCGGTGTCTGATGTCCTGATTGATAGCAAATTTGTTACGTGTATATATTTGCGGATGCTATCACTACGTCAGATGTTCCCGCGTTCAAAGAAAAATTGTAAGTTTTGTGAGGGGAGGTTGGTTCATGCCTTCGTCTGCTGGCCTTGCTTTGCTCCATTCTGGAGGCCTTTTCGAGTTTCCATGGATAGAACCTGACTGTCACGGAAGTAGAGTTTTCAAAAATATTCAATTATTGATAAAAATAGAGTAATTTTAGAAACGTTTTGATATATCAAATGATTTTTAGATGAACTAGTAACTGTAACATATTTCAGAGACACTGTAGCTTTCTCATGTTAGAATTTTGAGGGTCCTCCTCAAAATTCTGCCCCAGATTGATAGATGATTCTTTAGCTGTTTGCGGGTAATGAGACTTGTCGAACCTTCTTCGGAATTTTGAGAATCCTTCTCAAAATTCTGCCCCAATTTCTTAATTGATTTCTGACCGTCTGACATATGTTGGCGCTGGCTGGACTTGCTCCGGAATTTTGAGGTTCCTCCTCAAAATTCTGCCCCAGTTTCTGATCTTGAGGGAAATGGAAATTTCATTATGATATGACCGAACCCACAGGGCTGCCTACGTATCCCCTCTTTAACGGGAATCAGGTCAAGCGTAGTTCAATTACATCAGATGAGGAAATGTAAATTATCTAAGTATAGTATCTCTTGACTGCTTCTGAATTGATTGGTTTTGGCCAAATTTCTCCGTCCATTTCTGCAAGTATGAGTGCTCCTCCTGTGCCTCCCTATTTGCATGAGGCTAATCCTTGCCTCCATATTTGCATGAGGCTAATCCATGCCTCCACACCTGCCTGAGGCTAATCCTTGCCTCCATATTTGCATGAGGCTAATCCCTGCCTCCACACCTGCATGAGGCTAATCCTTGCCTCCATACTTGCATGAGGCGAATCCTTGCCTCCGTATTTGCATGAGGCTAATCCTTGCCTCCACACCTACATGAGGCTAATTCTTGCCTCTATATTTGCAGGAGGCTATGATAGCATCCTAGGAAGCTCAACTCTAATCAAGGACAGGGATGAAGCTTTTGAATCTCAAAGATGACCTTTAATAAGATGTCAAGCTAAAGAATTACAAAACAATATCATTAGACTTCAAGTGCAAATGAAGAAGTTATTAATTGGGAGGAAGAACTCAAGGATAAAGGATGTGAATTGGCTAGGTGATAGCATCAAGGACAAGGATAGAGTTTTGGAAGCTCCAAGGCCATATACAAGATCTCAAGCTAAAGAGTTGCAAACTAAGGTTGCTAGACTTCAATGGCAAATAAAGAAGCTTTTAATTGTAGAGGAAGAGCTCAAGCCCAAAGGAGATGAATTGTCCAAGTTTTACAATTATTTGGTAGTCCAAATTGAAGTCCAAGAGGAGGAAGATTGGGTTACCAAATCAGCCCTTGAAGTCCACCAATAGGGCTCAAAATGACCTTAAAAGAGGTCCAAAAGGGGGTGTTTCAAAAGGAGCCCAATTGGAGTCCAAACCAATGGCCTAAACTAATAGTTTTAAGGCCCAAATCTGCCCCAAAAGGATTTGGCCGCCCTCCCACTTAATTTTGATGGTTTTTGTTACCCCTTAGGAGCCACCTACCTAAGTTTGATGGCTATTGTGACCCCTAGCAGCCCCCTACCTAATGTAGATGACTTTTTAGCAACCCCCTACATTATTTTAAGTGCTTTTAACTCCTATAAATAAGGAGTTCTTCTCATTCATAAGACATAACATTTATTGATTAAGTATATCATACTTTGAGAGTTCTTTTGAACCTTTGTTACTTGTGCTTTGAGATTTATCTTTTAACCTTTACTAGTTCTTAGTTCAAGGTAGTAAGATTACTTCTCTTTTATGATATCTTTGATTCCTTTGTGGTATTCTTAGAAGGCGATTAATACTAGTTATTAATTGTTATCTCAAGTTACTCGTAAAGTGGTCAAGATCCGAATCTATTGTTTTGATTTGATTTTTAAGTAAAGGCGTTTGATTTCTTCCAAAAATCAAGACGTTGTTACTTTGATTTTGTCAAGGCTATAGAACTTGCGTTCTTGGAAGTTCTTGGAATTCTTCCCATATCCTTTATTTTCATCTTTTTAATTCTAGTTGTTCAATTCCTTGTTGTTATTGCTTCCGCATTAACTTCTCAAATTCTTACTCTAATTTGGATTCCCGACCTAGTTGTTATCAAGTGGTATCAGAGCGATTTTTATCAAGATTTCGTTCTTGGTAAGTCTTGGGATTTCTTGAATACTAAGAGCAAAGAAAAGAAAAGAAAATTGTTTTTAAAAAAAAAAAACGATAATCAGTTTTTAGAGCAAAAAATAGAATTGCGTGCTCTCCGATATATTTCTTTTGTATCTAATTTGTTACCAAAAATTAACAAAGGAAACAAGAAGAGGGGATCCTAGATTTTCTTACTCTTTCTAATCTAAACATATAATCCTTTCCTTTTTGTTCGCGTCATGTTTCAACCGAGCCTAATAGTTCTAGGATTTGGTTTTTCTTTCATTAGTTCCCCAAAAATCTGAATTTTACTACTAAGAATTTCATACGAGTTGGGTTTAATTATAAATCTACAAAGTATTTTGTTCAAAGGTTATTTCGAGAGAAAAAAAAGGGTAAAGTGTGTGAGAGAACAATTGAAAAAAAAACAAAGAAGCCAAATTTGCAAGATACATATTTCCTTTAATCTATGTCAAGATATCTCAAATAGGTAGTTGCAGTGGAAGGAGTAGATCTATGACTCTTGAAAGGTCGATATTACAATATATCGAATGGAAAGAAGACAATGGTAAAGTTATTTTTCAAACAAGAGCTAAAGTGATGTCTACAATTTATACCCTTAGAATTGACAAAGCATTTAACTATAACTTAATTAGCACTTATATGGTTGAGAAATTGAACTTGCCTTGTGTTGAACATATTGATCCCTACATGTTGAAAGGAGTAAAGGTAGATAAAAGAGTGTTATTACCATTCTCTATTGGAAGGTATGAGGATGTGATTTGGTGTGATGTCATTCCCATGAATCGTTTTCATATCTTGTTGGGAAGGCCATGGAATATCTATAGAAGTGCTTCATATAGTATCGAAAAAAATAGATACTCTTTTGAGGTTAATGGGAAGAAACTCAGTCTTGGACCTTTGACTCCCTCACAAATTTGTGCAGATGAAAAGATTGTTAAAAAGAATATGGAAAAATACGAGAGAGAAAAGAATGAGAAGAGTAAGGGAGTGCATGTTGACATTCCAAGAGAGGAAAAAGGAGAGGTTGTCTTGAGTAAAAAGAGTGGGATGTCAAGTGAGGTAAACAATGATCTTGAGAAAAAAGAAAAGAGAGAAAGCAATAAGAGAAACAAAGTTTGTAAGGTAGAGAGAGAGAAACAAGAGAGATTGAGTGAAGGAAAAGAACTCTTTAGTGAGAGAAAAGAGGCTAAGGGTGAGGAAAACATTAGTCTTGCGATAAAAGCCAAAGAGAGTGTAAGCAAGAAAAACGTTTCTTTACTTCCTAACCCATTAACTCTTTCTTGTTTTAGTTCTTGTGATTTTGTGCAGCCACGTGATGAAATACCTTTTGAAAGGAGTGGTGAGGCGCAAGAGATGGTGGCAAAAGATCCAATTGGATTCCAACATAAATTCGGCAATATCAATTCTTGTTGGATGGTGGAAGACAAAAGCTTGATTAAATTCTTTGTTATTAAACCTTTTGACTATTTCGATTCTTATTTACAGGGTTATGACATGGAGTTGCCTAAAAGCATTGCTAAGGTGGAGCCATTGCATAAAAGAATACAAGGTGATGATGTTCCATTGGTAAATAAGTCCAAGTATGGTATGTATAATTGGTTTATTTGCATTCTTGGTCTTTCTAGAACACCTAAGGTATTTTTGGAGGTAATGAATTACACTCTTATTTCTTATATTGGTGACTTTATAATTTTTGTAGATGATGATATTTTGATGCACATCAAGTCATTAACTATAATATCTAAGTTAATGTGTAAGAGTAATTCGCTTCCTTTTGAAATTGTGTATGACATAGATGATTACTTATTCCAACTTGGTGGAAAGAGGCATGGAATTTCTGTGAAGAGGCTTGCAAATGAGTTAAATATTTCTTCTTATCTTATTCAAGTGGCTAATGAGTTTTCATGTGCTAAAGTGCTAGAATGTGATCTTTGTTATGTGATGGGGAGTCATTCTTCAAGTCATGTTTATTGTAAGCTTGTAAAAGTATTTGTTTCTAGTAAAGAGGATATGCATGATTGTTGTAATACTGGTGATCAAATACTCTTTCATGTAGAGGAATCCATGAGATTTGTAATTGTAGTTAGTAGTCTATATCATGAATGTATCTTGTTTGATAAATGTGGTAAAGGTACTTATATTAAATGGATGTGTAGTCACTCTTTTATAATTTCTTTGTCATGTATACTCATGGACTGCCGTACCGACAAGATCGAATTGCAAGTTCCATTGCATGGTGCATCTAAGAGAGGTTTTTATTGTATTAATCTAGGTAGACATAAATTTTATTGGGATGATGATGTCCATATGCTTTATAAGGGAGTATTTATACCTATTAGGATTGATTGGGTTAAATGGACACATTGTCACTATCTTATTTTATTCCTACTATTTTTTCAGATTAGTGGATACAATTTACTAGTGCGTGTTTTCTTTTTCTTGCAAGGTCGAAATTCGATGACGAATTTTCTTCAAGAAGAGGGGAATGATAGCATCCTAGGAAGCTCAACTCTATTCAAGGACAGGGATGAAGCTTTTGAATCTCAAAGATGACCTTTAATAAGATGTCAAGCTAAAGAATTACAAAACAAGATCATTAGACTTCAAGTGCAAATGAAGAAGTTATTAATTGGGAGGAAGAGCTCAAGGATAAAGGATGTGAATTGGCTAGGTGATAGCATCAAGGACAAGGATAGAGTTTTGGAAGCTCCAAGGCCATATACAAGATCTCAAGCTAAAGAGTTGCAAACTAAGGTTGCTAGACTTCAATGGCAAATAAAGAAGCTTTTAATTGTAGAGGAAGAGCTCAAGCCCAAAGGAGATGAATTGTCCAAGTTTTACAATTATTTGGTAGTCCAAATTGAAGTCCAAGAGGAGGAAGATTGGGTTACCAAATCAGCCCTTGAAGTCCACCAATAAGGCTCAAAATGACCTTAAAAGAGGTCCAAAAGGGGGTGTTTCAAAAGGAGCCCAATTGGAGTCCAAACCAATGGCCCAAACTAATAGTTTTAAGGCCCAAATCTGCCCCAAAAGGATTTGGCCGCCCCCCACTTAATTTTGATGGCTTTTGTTACCCCTTAGGAGCCACCTACCTAAGTTTGATGGCTATTGTGACCCCTAGCAGCCCCCTACCTAATGTAGATGACTTTTTAGCAACCCCCTACATTATTTTAAGTGCTTTTAACTCCTATAAATAAGGAGTTCTTCTCATTCATAAGACATAACATTTATTGATTAAGTATATCATACTTTGAGAGTTCTTTTGAACCTTTGTTACTTGTGCTTTGAGATTTATCTTTCAACCTTTACTAGTTCTTAGTTCAAGGTAGTAAGATTACTTCTCTTTTATGATATCTTTGATTCCTTTGTGGTATTCTTAGAAGGCGATTAATACTAGTTATTAATTGTTGTCTCAAGTTACTCGTAAAGTGGTCAAGATCCGAATCTATTGTTTTGATTTGCTTTTTAAGTAAAGGCGTTTGATTTCTTCCATAAATCAAGACGTTGTTACTTTGATCTTGTCAAGGCTATAGAACTTGCGTTCTTGGAAGTTCTTGGAATTCTTTCCTTGAATTCTTCCCATATCCTTTATTTTCATCTCTTTAATTCTAGTTGTTCAATTCCTTGTTGTTATTGCTTCCGCATTTACTTCTCAAATTCTTACTCTAATTTGGATTCCCGACCTAGTTGTTATCAAGTGGTATCAGAGCGGTTTTTATCAAGATTTCGTTCTTGGTAAGTCTTGGGATTTCTTGAATACTAAGAGCAAAGAAAAGAAAAGAAATTTTTTTTTTTTAAAAAAAACGATAATCAGTTTTTAGAACAAAAAATAGAATTGCGTGCTCTCCGGGATATTTCTTTTGTATCTAATTTGTTACCAAAAATTAACAAAGGAAACAAGAAGAGGGGATCCTAGATTTTCTTACTCTTTCTAATCTAAACATATAATCCTTTCCTTTTTGTTCGCGTCATGTTTCAACCGAGCCTAATAGTTCTAGGATTTGGTTTTTCTTTCATTAGTTCCCCAAAAATCTGAATTTTACTACTAAGAATTTCATACGAGTTGGGTTTAATTATAAATCTACAAAGTATTTTGTTCAAAGGTTATTTCGAGAGAAAAAAAAGGGTAAAGTGTGTGAGAGAACAATTGAAAAAAAAACAAAGAAGCCAAATTTGCAAGATACATATTTCCTTTAATCTATGTCAAGATATCTCAAATAGGTAGTTGCAGTGGAAGGAGTAGATCTATGACTCTTGAAAGGTCGATATTACAATATATCGAATGGAAAGAAGACAATGGTAAAGTTATTTTTCAAACAAGAGCTAAAGTGATGTCTACAATTTATACCCTTAGAATTGACAAAGCATTTAACTATAACTTAATTAGCACTTATATGGTTGAGAAATTGAACTTGCCTTGTGTTGAACATATTGATCCCTACATGTTGAAAGGAGTAAAGGTAGATAAAAGAGTGTTATTACCATTCTCTATTGGAAGGTATGAGGATGTGATTTGGTGTGATGTCATTCCCATGAATCGTTTTCATATCTTGTTGGGAAGGCCATGGAATATCTATAGAAGTGCTTCATATAGTATCGAAAAAAATAGATACTCTTTTGAGGTTAATGGGAAGAAACTCAGTCTTGGACCTTTGACTCCCTCACAAATTTGTGCAGATGAAAAGATTGTTAAAGAGAATATGGAAAAATACGAGAGAGAAAAGAATGAGAGGAGTAAGGGAGTGCATGTTGACATTCCAAGAGAGGAAAAAAGAGAGGTTATCTTGAGTAAAAAGAGTGGGATGTCAAGTGAGGTAAACAATGATCTTGAGAAAAAAAAAAGAGAGAAAGCAATAAGAGAAACAAAGTCTGTGAGGTAGAGAGAGAAAAACAAGAGATATTGAGTAAAGGAAAAGAACTCTTTAGTGAGAGAAAAAAGGCTAAGGGTGAGGAAAACATTAGTCTTGCGATAAAAGTCAAATAGAGTGTAAGCAAGAAAAAAGTTTCTTTACTTCCTAACCCATTAACTCTTTCTTGTTTTAGTTCTTGTGATTTTGTGCAGCCACGTGATGAAATACCTTTTGAAAGGAGTGGTGAGGCGCAAGAGATGGTGGCAAAAGATCCAATTGGATTCCAACATAAATTCGGCAATATCAATTCTTGTTGGATGGTGGAAGACAAAAGCTTGATTAAATTCTTTGTTATTAAACCTTTTGACTATTTCGATTCTTATTTACAGGGTTATGACATGGAGTTGCCTAAAAGCATTGCTAAGGTGGAGCCATTGCATAAAAGAATACAAGGTGATGATGTTCCATTGGTAAATAAGTCCAAGTATGGTATGTATAATTGGTTTATTTGCATTCTTGGTCTTTCTAGAACACCTAAGGTATTTTTGGAGGTAATGAATTACACTCTTATTTCTTATATTGGTGACTTTATAATTTTTGTAGATGATGATATTTTGATGCACATCAAGTCATTAACTATAATATCTAAGTTAATGTGTAAGAGTAATTCGCTTCCTTTTGAAATTGTGTATGACATAGATGATTACTTATTCCAACTTGGTGGAAAGAGGCATGGAATTTCTGTGAAGAGGCTTGCAAATGAGTTAAATATTTCTTCTTATCTTATTCAAGTGGCTAATGAGTTTTCATGTGCTAAAGTGCTAGAATGTGATCTTTGTTATGTGATGAGGAGTCATTCTTCAAGTCATGTTCATTGTAAGCTTGTAAAAGTATTTGTTTCTAGTAAAGAGGATATGCATGATTGTTGTAATACTGGTGATCAAATACTCTTTCATGTAGAGGAATCCATGAGATTTGTAATTGTAGTTAGTAGTCTATATCATGAATGTATCTTGTTTGATAAATGTGGTAAAGGTACTTATATTAAATGGATGTGTAGTCACTCTTTTATAATTTCTTTGTCATGTATACTCATGGACTGCCATACCGACAAGATCGAATTGCAAGTTCCATTGCATGGTGCATCTAAGAGAGGTTTTTATTGTATTAATCTAGGTAGACATAAATTTTATTGGGATGATGATGTCCATATGCTTTATAAGGGAGTATTTATACCTATTAGGATTGATTGGGTTAAATGGACACATTGTCACTATCTTATTTTATTCCTACTATTTTTTCAGATTAGTGGATACCATTTACTAGTGCGTGTTTTCTTTTTCTTGCAAGGTCGAAATTCGAGGACGAATTTTCTTCAAGAAGAGGGGAATGATAGCATCCTAGGAAGCTCAACTCTATTCAAGGACAGGGATGAAGCTTTTGAATCTCAAAGATGACCTTTAATAAGATGTCAAGCTAAAGAATTACAAAACAAGATCATTAGACTTCAAGTGCAAATGAAGAAGTTATTAATTGGGAGGAAGAGCCCAAGGATAAAGGATGTGAATTGGCTAGGTGATAGCATCAAGGACAAGGATAGAGTTTTGAAAGCTCCAAGGCCATATACAAGATCTCAAGCTAAAGAGTTGCAAACTAAGGTTGCTAGACTTCAATGGCAAATAAAGAAGCTTTTAATTGTAGAGGAAGAGCTCAAGCCCAAATGAGATGAATTGTCCAAGTTTTACAATTATTTGGTAGTCCAAATTGAAGTCCAAGAGGAGGAAGATTGGGTTACCAAATCAGCCCTTGAAGTCCACCAATAGGGCTCAAAATGACCTTAAAAGAGGTCCAAAAGGGGGTGTTTCAAAAGGAGCCCAATTGGAGTCCAAACCAATGGCCCAAACTAATAGTTTTAAGGCCCAAATCTGCCCCAAAAGGATTTGGCCGCCCCCCACTTAATTTTGATGGCTTTTGTTACCCCTTAGGAGCCACCTACCTAAGTTTGATGGCTATTGTGACCCCTAGCAGCCCCCTACCTAATTTAGATGACTTTTTAGCAACCCCCTACATTATTTTAAGTGCTTTTAACTCCTATAAATAAGGAGTTCTTCTCATTCATAAGACACAACATTTATTGATTAAGTATATCATACTTTGAGAGTTCTTTTGAACCTTTGTTACTTGTGCTTTGAGATTTATCTTTCAACCTTTACTAGTTCTTAGTTCAAGGTAGTAAGATTACTTCTCTTTTATGATATCTTTGATTCCTTTGTGGTATTCTTAGAAGGCGATTAATACTAGTTATTAATTGTTGTCTCAAGTTACTCGTAAAGTGGTCAAGATCTGAATCTATTGTTTTGATTTGCTTTTTAAGTAAAGGCATTTGATTTCTTCCATAAATCAAGACGTTGTTACTTTGATCTTGTCAAGGCTATTGAACTTGCGTTCTTGGAAGTTCTTGGAATTCTTCCCATATCCTTTATTTTCATCTCTTTATTTCTAGTTGTTCAATTCCTTGTTGTTATTGCTTCCGCATTTACTTCTCAAATTCTTACTCTAATTTAGATTCCCGACCAAGTTGTTATCAAGCTAATCCCTGCCTCCACACCTGCATGAGGCTAATCCTTGCCTCCATATCTGTATGAGGCTAATCCCTGCCTCTACAGTTGCCTGAGGCTAATCCCTGCCTCCATATTTGCATGAGGCTAATCCTTGTCTCCATACCTGCATGAGGCTAATCCTTGCCTCCCTATTTGAGTGAGGCTAATCCTTGACTCCCCACCTGCATGGGACTAAGCACTGTCCCTCTTTGCACAAATATTGCTTTATTTTTAGTACTATCTATTCGCTTTTCAATCGGGCTATGCTTTGCCCTCCATTTCACAAGACTAAGCCTTGTCTTGTTAACATCATGCTATTGAATATCATAGGCTGAAATATCGCCAATCTATCCAAAGGCGTCATAGTCTATAAGGCACCATCCTCATAGCCGGAAGACATCATGCCATGGCCTGAGGATCCCTCAAATTTGCATATAATTATTCAAAGGCGTCATAGTTCGGAGGCACCACTTTTCATGGCTCGAGAACATCATTTCATGGCCTACGAATCCCTCACTAAAAAATTCATGGACCAGGACGTCATCTTTAACCTTCCAAAGACAACCTTCATGGTCTAAAGGGAATCTGCATCATGTTTAAATTTTCGCACAAATACATGTCGGCATCATCTTTTCATCTTCAGGTGACCAGCAAGCAACCGCTATCCTAGCAGGAGCGACCTCGCTCCAGTTCTTTCAAATTATCTCAAACACTCACCATAACCGCTCTTGCATCTCGTATCCGTTCTTGTAGTGACTTCATCGTATATTCCACCAATGAATCCAGAACTACACCTGGCCTGATTCCTTTAAAACCAGAGATTGTAGGTAACTCAAGACTAGAGTTCGGCCTCCATCTTTCAAAAAAAAATTCTCCATTTGGTCAAAATTGGTCATCATTTCTTTACCCGAAAACTCTTTCATCCTTCCCGGGTAAAGAGGGGCAGCTATTGATACCCAATTTTTCCTTATATATATTTTGTACATATATATACTTTCAAAATAGCATATGTAGTTATAAGGATGCATAAGCATTTTTATAATTTTTTTCTACAATTTTTAAAGGCCCAAATTGATTTATTTCTTCCCTTTTTATTTATAAAATTTTCAATAATTATCCTTCAAATTATTTTTATGGTGATTTAGTCATCTAAATTCTTTATTTATGCCAAATTATTATTCAAATATTTGATTGCATTTTTTTTATAATTGCATTTACATTTTTAGGCTAAATTGCATATCTTTGCAATAATAATCCTACTAATGCATAATTACATTATTGATGCATAAAATGATCTTTTATATTTTTAAAATGTTAAAAAACTATTTTAAATCATTTTAGTACATGAAAATATTTTTAGAAATCATTTATTATTTTTATAAATTATATAGGATTAAAAGTGGCTATTTAAAACCTAGCCTATGTTTATTTCAATTTCAGCCCAATTAACCCAATTACCAGCCCAATTTTTAATTAAATTACCCATCCCAAATCCCAGCTACCTGACCCAGCCCCAATCTCATCTAATCTCGGCCGTTGATCATAGAGATCAATGGCCACCATCAATCCCTTCCATTTTTAGTCCCAAACGACCCCCAAAACCTATCATTCTCACCTACCCGCCGCCCTGAAACCCCTTCTCTTATCTCAAAAGCTCTCAACCTAACCCTAGTCCAATCTCATGACCCTTATCTATGGCTATCTCTGGTGGTTTCTCACCACCTCCCAGGCGTCCAGTGGCCTCTCTCACGTTATTCTTGCCATCTCTAGGGCCCTCAAGGGACCATGGCTAGTGACTTGCATCTATGGTTCCTCCCTCACCTGTTTCAGGCCATTCCAGTGTAATTTCGAGTAAGATTATCCTATATTGACTAAAATCTATGGGTTTCTCAGTATGTTTCTTCATCTCTATGCCGTTCTCTTCGAAACCCTCATTTCTCTTCTAAACCTCTTAGATCTATACAGATCTGAGGTGATTTGGGTTTGTTTTATGTGAGTTTTACAATAACCTTAAGATTTTTTTTACAAGAATCGTATGATTTTCAAGTGATTTTCACTTTTTCTTAAACTGTGGTTTCCAGAATTTCTTTTACAAATTGTTTGACGACTTTTTGTGTTTAATCTTCTGCTTCTCATGTATTTCGACTGATTCTGCTATAACCATTAGCCCATTTGTACTGAAAGCCCTAATTTTTGATGTTCTTCGTCTGGGTTCTGAGTTCTAGCATAACGACTGGTTCTTGCTTTGGGTTTTTGTAATTTCTCATGACTTTCTTGCCCTAATATGCTTCTACTGAATTTCTTAGTTTGACCTTTCACTGATTCTATGTGCTTGCGTTCATCTTGACTATTCATATCAAGACTTGTATCTTTCTCATGGAATCAGTGTTGTTTAACTTTTTGTTTTGTTAAAGTTATATATCGATTCCTGACTATTCATGTTTTACCTTATTTTATATGTTAAACATGCTAACTCTTTCATGACTTTCTCTTTGATTATTTTGAATTCCTTATTTCTTGATTTGATTTGAACACTTTCCCTTAAACTTTCGATTCTTACCTTTCTACTCGATTTGATTGAATTGCTTGCCTTTATTAATTTTTCCTTGCTTTGTCTGCATTATTGCTTGATTCTTACTGTTATTTCCTTAATTAGAACTCTATGTATCTCCCCTAATTACTTATTTTGTACCTAGGTCCTTTGAACTCTTTCCTTATTTGGTACTTGTTCTTTACCGTTTGAAATGACTCCCTTAATTAAGGGAAGACTTGGATTGATTTTACTTTAATTGATTCCGAGATTCTACAATTACTGAACAATTTGATTCTTACCTTATTTACCTAGCTTTCGAACTACTATATATGCTTTCTTCTACTCTTATTACACACAACATTAGTTCAAAAATCATTATTCTTTACATTCCAAAGTTCTCTTTCTCTTCTGCTACTTGTGATACTCACTGATCTAGCCGGCTGAAAGCCAAGGCTAGATATTGGAATTTTATTTGCTTTATATTCTGCACCCTTTTCTTCAACTGGTATGTCTCTAGTTAAGTTTTGAAATCCAAACCCTATGTGTTTCATTCGTGCACTAGTTCATCAGTTATGTATTCCTGTTTACTTCTTTTGAGCATGTCTAATTCTGTCTTGATCAATGCATGCTTTATATTCTTCAATCTTTCCTGCTTACTTCTTCACTTAGCATGTCCAAACTATGTGTTCAATCCTGTTCAAGACATACCAACTATTATCTATGTCTTAACTACTGAGTTTTTGAGATCCTAACTGTTGTATACAATTTGTGATTATATGTTTCCTCTATCCCTATCCATGTACCCTAATGTGATTCTTATGTGCCACAATCCCTTTATCCCCATGTGAAGATCTATTTGTTAAGTGTTCTTTTCTGAATATGGGTGTCTCTTATGACTAATTGATTGTCTGCTACTTGGTACTCTTCTCAAACTGTCTTTTACTACTAAGTTATTTCCTATTTTTTTTCTAAAAAACTTTTTCTACTTCTGAAGTCATCTCTGTACTATTTTCAAAAACAAAACTATGTCAAGCACTCTCATTTTACTCTTAGGATATTAGGTTCTGCCCCTCTGATATGTGTACTGCCTTGAGACCCTTGAGATCTCTCTAAACTCTGGCATGTCAGAGCCGGCCTTTCCACACTGCACCTAAATCAGTTATTGTTGAGAAAAGGTCTAGGTGTGAGCACTGCCCGAGATCCTTGAGGTCCTTAGGGAACTCTGACACACCTAGACATGATACTGTCTATGGAACTTTGGCATTTTGAGACTGTTGGAGGCTTGGAAGTCATTTGGGCCTGCTTCAGGCTCCCTATAGTTAACTTCTTCTTTTCTTTATTTTGTTTATGTAATTTATTCAGCTGGTCTGTAATAATTATTTGTAAACAACATTAGGGTGATTAGAGAAAAAGGGGTGGGTAGTTATATATATGTTGGGTAAATCGGGTAGATACCATGCTTATAGGGTTGTGTTAGTTCAAACGCATTTGCTATGTTTGCTGTACTTTCACAGTATTAGAAACCATGCCTATAGGGTTAAAATCAGCTTTAATAATTAAATACCATGCCTATAGGAATTAAAATCAGCTCTAGTAGAAATCATGCCTATAGCACTCAAAACCAGTTTAGTTAAATAAATCAGTTTAATTCATTGTTTGTTCATTCTGAATTGGTTAATTAATCTGTCCATTTCTTAATAAGTTTTCAAACACTGCCTTAAGTTAATATCGTTAGAAAGCATGTCTATAGGATCTCAAGTTGTCCATTTTCAAAAATTGTTCATTGTTTTACTGCACTTCTAATCAATGTAGATTCATGCTCTTAGGACATCACTGTTATGCGCTTAGGGAAGCCTTTGGGGCAATTTAAATTTTGCAACTATGAAACTGTGCTTTATTATTTAAAATTGTTCAGATTTAACAGGTCTAAATCAATAGGCAAGCTAAATAGGTTTTTGACACTCTGTCTTATTCAATATTGTATAATCCCTGCTCACCTAGATATCATGTTCTAGGATTTTCTCTTAAATACCTGACTGTTGTTTGGAGATGTGCATTTACTTGTTATATTTGTGGAGGTGACTGTGAGCATATAATTTGTTCTCTTTAAATGCAGTCCTCATTGTTCTAGATTGATGCCTAGACCTTTATTGTCACGACCCTGGTTCACCCTCTGTGAACCATCGTGATGGCACCTAGTCTCTACGACTAGGTAAGCCTAAAATGCGGAAGATAAACCAATTTGCGGAAGAATACAATTTAAAACAGAAATAATGTAATAAAACAGCGTTTTAAAAGTGCCGCTCGACATACAAAATATAACTCTCAAAACCAATACACTTTCCCAAAATCCGGAAACCTATGAATCACAAGCTAAGAGATACATAAGAAGCTCTAACTCCAGAAATGTCTAACCAAAAGGGGAATACTGAAGGGCTATACTATTACAGAAAGATAGAAAGGGACTCCTCGATCTGCGGACACAGCAGATATTCCTCGAAGTCTTTATAGAAGCGCCTCGCCTCAAGGATGATAAGACAGAGTGAAAGTACCTGGATCTACGCATGTTTGGGCATGAGTACACCACAGCTGTACTAAGTAAGTGCCAAGCCTAACCTCGGTCGGGTAGTGATGAGGAAGGTTAGGGCCCTACTGAGGTTAAATAAAATACAAAGTATAATAGTGTAGAACAAGACAATATAATTAAGTGCAACAGTAAGAAATAACATAGAATAGAAAAAGCAACAACAACTAGAACAGAGGCAAAATAATCAGGGAAAGGAAATACAACTCAACACAGAGGTAACAACCGGGATACCTTCCAGGATACCGTCTAGTAGTCCCAATTACATCTATCCAGTGGATCTCCCGGGATACCATCCCGTAGTCCATCATCTATATCCGAAGGATCTCCCGGGATCCCGTCCCCTAGTCCAACTATCAGTGTGCGGGGATCTACCGAAAATCCTGATCTGTAGTCCCAAATGTAAATACCCAGTACTGGGGGAATCTACCGGGTGCAGTCCCGTAGTTCCATATAACTGTGCAGGGGGATCTAATGGAATCCCACATCCGTAGTTCCAAATAAACAGACAAGGGGGATCTACATGAATCCCACATCCGTAGTCCCAAATAAACAGACAAGGGGATCTACCGAAATCCCACATCCGTAGTCCCAAATAAACGGACAAGGGGGATCTACTAGAATCCCACATCCGTAGCCACAAAGCAAGAGACTCCAAGAAAGCAAACTAAATCAGAGATACGAAAGTTTTCCTACAAAGGGGCTGACTTCAACAACCCATAAGGGACGGCTTGCCAAGCTACACAAACAGTTAATTTGTTTATAGTCGCAAAAGTTTTCCTATAAAGGGGCTGACTTCAACAACCCATAAGGGACGGTTTGTCAAGCTACACAACTCAAAAAGCTTTTGTACTATAACCAACGTTAGCTGTTTATAACTCAGAAAACTTTTGTACTACAATAAGCTAACTTTCAAAGAGTATTCTTACTCTATTTTCGTACATGGACTAGCCTTTCCATCCATTCGAAAGATAGAACAAGAGGGAAATTTAGAAAGCACTCATATGTAATATATCACAAAAGATTTACAAAGGTTACAAGATAATCCTACAACTACTACAAGGCCTCCTTTATATAGGACTAGGAGATTATTACAGGACAAACTTTCATGATAAAATAAACTTATCTTACATGGCAAACTTATCTACAAGCGGGTCCCTCTTGGCATGTGAAGTACTTTAGGCAAAACAACTAAAAAACACCTGAAAACATGTGAAAGGGGTGAAATATACATGGTGTAGCATTTGACGCCAAGTGAAAGTATTGTGTTGCATGTGACGAAGCATGTGGAGGCATGTGGAAGTATGTGAAAACAAGTGGAAGTGGGGCCCGAATAATATAGAAAGATGTGGGAATTTGTCTTGGCATGGGTAGGATATTTTTTAGGGTTTTTTGGGTAGGTAATGTAGGATTATGGTGAGATTAGCAGGGATTTAGAAAATTATCCTTCATTGATTCTAGGGTTGTCTTCTAGGTATCTTTTCAAAGACCTTGTGTAGTAATGCCTGGAATTTGACGGTCCTTCTCCGCTGTGTTCTTTCTCCTTTGAATTGAGAGATGTAATCCGCAAATTTAATCTGGAAATGTCATAAGTGATCTTTTCCTGGATGACTTCGTATGGGGTTTGATATTCTTTTGCTGCTTTCCGGACTCTTTCCCAGTGAGGATGAGTGTTGGTATAATTCCAGCTTGCCCAATCGTTTGACCATATCTCTCTCGGGATGCACCTATTTTGCTGGAAAAGGATTCTTTGTGCCTTGCTATATTCTTCCTCCATTAATAAAATGGACACGGGAAATTCCCACCAGAATAATGACTCTGCTTGTTCCTGGGCTTTTCCATTAATAATCTTCACTGGCCTGTGGAACATGAATATCTTTGCTGCGTAGGAATCACTGAAACATTTCATCCAATATCTTCTAGGCTTGAACCATAGTAAAAATACTTTAAGAGTGGGTGCAATGTTATCAAAATTCTTGAAGACATTGCATTTGAATTCCATGAAAATATAATACTAATGGCATAGGTACCAGAAAAACCATAATAGTTCTTGTGGAAAATCCTTGGCTTAAGCAATGAATATATGGCAGAACGAGTATTCTGGATTGACCCCATATGGCTTGAGAATGGATCCTCCATGTTGCTGGAAAACTTGGAGCTCATAATGAGTTCTTCTTTCTATAATAATTGACGGATCAAAGGGATCCATGAGGTTGAACAACTCCAGTGGATGGTCTGTTGGCTTTGATGAACTTGTTCCTGGTATACTTGAGAGCATGAAGATGTGGTTGATAAGCTTTTGCTTTGACTTCAGTTTTGTTGGGGAAAATCTCTTTGAGAATTCTTCCGGTCGAGATAGAAAATCTGCAAGAATATTATCCTTTCCTTTCAGGTGCCTGACTTGAAATTTGTATGGAGAGAACCATTGAGCCCACCTGAGAATCTGAGGATTGAGAATAATTTTTGCATTTAGCTGAATCATCTTTGGGAAGGCCTTCATATCCATCTCTATTGGAAATTCTGTATGAATAAGGAAGAAATTAAATTTCTTGATTCCATTCTTTACTGCAAGAATTTCCTTGAAAGTGGAGTGATAATATCGCTCGGCATCTTTGAACTTTCCACTAGCGTATCCGCATATTTTCCTCTGGACATCTTTTTCTTCAAATAGAACAACACTCCAATATTCATTGCTGGCATCAGTTTGCAATATCTTCTTACTATCTGAAGGGATATAAAGGGACTTGACATTTTTAGAAATCTCCTTTATTTCCTTGACTGCTTCATCTTGTTTCTTTCCCCATGGTGGAGCATTTTTCTTGAGCATCTCTATGAGTGGAGAAATGTAATGTAGAGATATTTGGGATGAAATCTCTCACATAATTTACTATGCCCAAGAATTGTTGGATATGCTTTGTTGTGAGGTTGGTATCCGGAAATTTGAGTAATTCTTGACATATATGTGGTCCTCGACTGTATTCACCTTGGACAAAATGCATTACAAGAAAATCAATCTCATTTTGAGCAAGAACCATCTTTTTTGCTAAAAGCATGATTCCGTACTGTGTTACCAATGCCTCAAATTGACGAAGCAAGTTGATATGTTCCTCCAATGTATCACTAAATAACAGGATGTCATCTATATAAACTAAAGAGGTATGGATGATGGGTTGGAATATTTTTATCATGGCTTTTTGGAACAAGGAGGGTGCAGTTTTCAACCCGGAGGGCATGACTTTCCATTAGAAGTGATGATCGGGGATGCAAAATCCCGTTTTGGGTCTTTCTTCAGGGTAGATTCCCAATTTTCAAAATCTGGATTTTAAATCAAACTTGGAAAAATATTTGGCCTTGGCTAAGTTTTCCTCTTGTCTGTTCAACTCTTTTGTTGACATAAAATGCTTCGCATGCCCATTGTAAATCTGATGGCTCTATCAGATCAAATTCCACAAGTTCTTCACATTCTTTCTTTGCAAGCTGAAGATGGTCTGGATTCATCCCTGAATGGCTGGCTTTTGTTGGATTGATATTTTCATTCTTCTTGAAAGGGAGCTTGATAAAAAAACTCTTCGTTTTTCCATAACGGGTGTTTCCCTTTCTTCATGAAATCCTTGTGGGATTCCGCACATGAATGTTCAATGAGATTTTGCTTAATCTCTTTGATTTGTTCGTCGTCGGTGATTTGGAATAGCATTGGAATCTCAGAATAAGGTTTGAATTGCTTTTTAAAAGCTATCCTGTTGGACTTGATCTGAAGTTGATCCCTAAGTTGTCTGTAAATGTTGAATCCAATAATAAGATCCTTTCCTGGTACATCAGATCCTAGCAGCTTGGTTCTGTACTTCAACCCTGGAAAGAACTCAATTGTGACCGGGTGCTTTGTAATGACAATTGTGGTCAAGATTGCATTTGATGTAGTGTTGAAATCTTTAAAATGCGGCACCCATTGATCTTCAGGGAGAACAACAAGATTTATGAGTGAAGAAGCAGCTCTGGTGTCGATAAAAGCAATAACTCGAGTTGGTTTATCCCATTTGGATGAATAGACTTTGAGTTCTATTTGAGGAATGACTGCGAGAGCGTTGATCTTCTCTCGGGCTTCGATCACTAGTTCTGAAATTTGGTAGTGATCATCGCCTTGATCTTCATTTTAGAAATGGAAAATTTCATATTAAGGCAAACAAGTAATTCTACCCTAGCATGCTGCACATAATTCAGGTAAGGCAGTTTGAGCAAGTAAAGCAATCAAGTCACTTATACATGCTTTCCTAAGCTAACAACAGGCTTAATAGTGCAAGTAATAAAAACAGGAAAGCAAATATACTAGTAATACTTAATGAAAACCGGATTTACAACAATTAGCACAAGTACGCACTCGTCACCTCATGCACAAGGCATTTCAATTACCAAATAAACCAAATCCTAAGGGGAAAGTCCCCCACACAAGGTTAGGCAAGCCACTTACCTCGAACCGACTCAAAATCAACCCGAAACCACGCTCTTGCCACGAGTACTCGACTACAAATGGACCAAATCTATTCAATTCAATTGCATAATGTAAATAACACTTCAAGTAACTGATTCTACAAAAAAAATCTAAGGTAATACGCGAAATTAGGTAAAATGATCAAAACGCCCCTCGGGCTCATGTCTCAGAATCGGGTAAAATTTACATTTTCAGAAAACTCGTACCCTCACAAGTCTATACATAACAAGAACACTGAAATCGGAGTTCAATTAATCCCTCAAATACCCATGTTAGGGTCTCTTAATCTCAAGCCCTAATTACCCATTTTCCCCAAATTTCTCACCACCAATTAGGTCCTTAATCACATATAAATGAGTTATGAAGTCAAAAATGTTACCTCCAAGTGATTCCCCTTGAATTCCTCTTCAAAGAGCTCCAAAATTGCTCAAAAATGGTGGAAGATAACCCCAAAATCGCGGACCAAATGGCTATTTAAACATTCTGCCCAGGCATCAAATCCTTCTTAATGAACGCGGTCAACGCCTCGCATTCGCAAAGCACAAATTTACTTTGACTAAAATTCCTTCATCGATATCGTGAAACACAACTCGCGAAGTCTTAGCTCTCATACTCAACGCGAACGCGACGTCCCCTCCGCGAATGCGAAGGACAAATCAACCTCAACCCAGCCACCCAACTTTCCTCTATGCGAACGCGACATCACCTCGCGAACGCGTTGCACAAGACCCTAGCCCCTTTGCGAACACGGAGACTCCCTCACGAACGCGAAGGCTAAATCCTCAGCCTCACCTGCTAACCCTTTCGCAAACATGAGGGCTACTCGCGAACACGAAGGTCATTTTTCTGCAAACACCCAACAACAGTTTTCTGTAGTTTTTCACAACTTGAAATGGTCCGATTGACCACCCGAAACACACCCGAGGCCCCCGAGACCTCAACCAAACCTTCCAACCAATCCTAAAACATTGTTCAAACTTGTTCCAACCTTCGAAATGCTCAAAACTCAAAACACCTATTTTTCATCGGATTCAAGCCTAGGAATTCCAAAACCTCTAAAAATACGCTTTCGATCAAAAAGTCTATCAGACCTCGTCCGAATGACCTGAAATTTTGCACACATGTCACATTAAACACTATAGAGCTACTCCAACTTTTGGAATTCCATTCCGACCCTCGGATCAAAATCTCACTATCGAATCGGAAACTTCAAAAATTCAACTTTCAGCATTTCAAGCCTAAATTAGCTACGAACCTCCAAAACACAATCCGAACACGCCCCTAAGCCCAAAATCACCCAACGGAGCTACCGGAACCATCAGATTTCCATTCTGAGGCCGTCTTTATATGTATGCAACTTGTTTAAGTCTTTTCCTTTTATCTCATTACTTGAGTCATACAATGTCCAAAACATGCCTTTATTTGGAAGTATGTGTTTAAATCGTTTATTTGATAAAAGGACTAATTCATAAGTATGAGTTCAGATGGGACCCACCGTTGTGGACTGAGAGGGGTGCCTAACACATTCCCCTCAAGGTTATTTCGAGCTCTTACCCTAAATCTCTAGTAATGCAAACTAGTCTAAGAATTAATCACTCTTGGTGCCCTAACACACCATAATTCGTTAGGTGGCGACTCTTCAAAAACCTAAATTCCCAAAAGGAAATGAGTTATTACCCCCATGAATGTTGGAACTCGAACTTCTCTCCTCACGGAGGGAAAAGGGGGGCACGACAATGACATCTATTCCCCAGGCAGCAAAAGGCCAATGTGCACTTGTTGCATTGAGCTCATTTGGTGGTACCTTTATCATGTCTGCATGTACCTGGAATTGGTGGCATTTCTGGATGTACCTGATGCAATCCTTTTCCATGGTCATCCAAAAATATCCAGCTCTAACTATCTTTTTGGCTAGAACAAAATCGTTCATATGTGGTCCACAAGTTCTGACATGTATCTCCTCAAGCAATCTGGAAGCTTTGCATCAACACATCTTAACAACCCCAGATCAGGAGTTCTTCTATACAGGGTCCCTCCGCTTTGGAAGAAGTGATTGGACAACCTCCATAAAGTGCGTTTCTGAGTATAGTTTTCCTGTTCTGGATATTCTCCTTTCGCCAAATATTCTTTGATGTCGTGGAACCAAGGTTTTCCATCCGTTTCTTCTTCAACATGAGGATAGTAAGCAGGTTGATTATGGATCCTCACCGGGATAGGATCGATGAAATTCTTATCTGGATGTTGTATCATTGATGACAAGGTGGCCAGTGCGTCTGCAAACTCATTTTGAATTCTGGGAACATGTTTGAATTCTTTATTTGTGAATCTCTTCATCAATTCCTGCACATGATACAAGTATGGTAGTATCATGTTGTTCTTCGTAGACCATTCTCCTTGAACCTGATGTACCAGAAGATCCGAATCGCCAATTACCAGCAACTCTTGTATATTCATATCGATGGCCAAATTGAGCCCCATGATGCAAGACTCATATTCTGCCATATTTTTGGTGCACAAAAACCTAATCTCTACGGATACCGAGTAATGTTGGCCTGTTTCTGATACTAAAACTGCTCCAATGTCCACTCCTTTGATGTTTGCAGCCCCATCGAAGAACATTCTCCAACCATCATAGGCTTCAGCAATGTCCTCTCCTACGAATGATACTTTTTCATCAGGAAAATACATTTTTAATGGTTTGTATTCTCCTCCCACAGGATTTTCAGCAAGATGATCTGCCAATGCTTGTCCTTTGACTACCTTCTAAGTTACATAGATGATATCAAACTCACTTAACAATATCTGCCACTTGGCTAACTTCCTGGTTGGCATGGGCTTCTAAAATATGTACTTCAGAGGGTCCATCCTGGATATGAGGTATATGGTATAGGCACAGAAGTAATGCCTCAATTTCTGAGTTGTCCAAGTCAAAGCATAGCAAGTGCGTTCCAACAAAGAGTATCGTGTTTCATAAGGTGTGAACTTCTTACTCAAGTAGTATATGGCTTGCTCCCTTCTTCCTGTTTCATCATGTTGTCCCAAAACACATCCGAAAGCTCCATCTAACACTAATAGATAGAGTAGCAAAGGTCTCCCAGGTTCTGGCAGGACTAGGACTGGCGGTGTAGACAAGTATTCCTTGATTTTGTCAAAAGCCTTCTGACAGTCCTCTATCCAACTGGTTTCAGCATCCTTCCTCAACATTTTGAAGATGGGTTCACATATTACAGTGGACTGTGTTATGAAGCGGCTAATGTAGTTGAGGCATCCTAGGAAGCTCATCACGTCCTTTTTGTTCTTTGGTGGTGGTAACTCTTGGATAGCCTTAACTTTGATGGGTCCAACTCGATTCCTCGGCGACTGACAATGAATCCCAACAGTTTTCCTGCAGGAACCCCGAATGCACATTTTGCGGGGTTCAATTTTAGATTGTACCTCCTTAGCCTGTCAAAGAATTTTCTCAAGTCTGCTATGTGATATGCGGCCCTCTTGGATTTGATGATGATGTCGTCAACATACACCTCTATTTCCTTGTGTATCATATTATGGAAGATGGTTGTCATGGCTCTCATGTAAGTAGCCCCAGCATTCTTTAGATCGAGTGGCATCATCTTGTAGCAGTGCACTCCCCACGGTGTAATGAAAGCTGTTTTCTCTGTATCTTCTTCGTCCATCCAAATCTGGTGATAACCCGCGAAGCAATCTATAATGGATTGGAGTTCATGCTTGGCACAATTGTCGGTCAGGATGTGTATATTTGGCAGTGGAAAATCATCCTTGGGAATTGCTCTGTTTAAATCTCGATAGTGTCAACACACCATGACTTTCCCATCTTTCTTCGGAACCGGTACAATGTTGGCTAACCAGGTTGGGTACTCAACTACCCTGAGGACCTTGGCTTTTATCTACTTAATGACCTCTTTGATTTTTAGGCGTATATCTGGTTTGAGTTTTCTAAGTTTCTGCATCACCGACTGGCATATTGAGTTGGTGGGCAATTTATGAGCCACTATAGATGTGCTTAGACCGGTCATGTCATCATATGGCCATACAAAAATATCCTTATGTTCTTTCAGGAAACGAGTGTATTCTTCCTTCTTTGACAATGATAAGTGAATGCTTATGTGAGTCTCTTTGACTGTTTCGAAATCTCCCAAATTGATTGCTTCGATTTCATCCAGGTTGGACTTAGGTTTGTTCTCAAAGTTCTCAACTTCTCTGACAACTTCCTCAGGTATTTCATCCTCTTCTTCTAAGGCACTATCCTTATATTGTTTTGTCTCATTACATGTCACAATCATCGGTTCATCGGGACTCATTAAATGTAATAATAACATTGTAGAAGAAAAAAATATGAAAGATAATAATGAATAATAAATAGCAATGCATTAATTAAATTTGAAAATATCCAAAATAGGTACGACTCGATGGCTCGAGCAAGTATTTCAAAACAAAATGCGTTTTTAAAACAAAACTACTAAAAATATCTTAAATGCCTAGCATGGCTATTAAAACAAATCAGGCTAATTGCCAAGCTACCCAGGAACTCGACGGGCCCGGGATGGTGTGGCAGTCCAATTCTTGAGAACAATTCCTTTCTCCACAGTCTAAATGGTAAGGCCTTCTTCCTCCTCCTCCTCAACTATCACATTGCAATGCATATTCTCGTCTTATAGGAACCAATTTCTCAACCCAGTCAAAGGTTCTTCCTCTGCAGATCCCCGTATTATATCAGCCTGGTGAAAAGTTTGACTCAAATGTGGCATTGGCTGCTCGAGAGTACCATAAGGACCATGCCATGGTGGCGACCAATCATTATATTCTTGCCAGGTGTATGAATATCCTAGCCCGAAAGTTGTGCCATGACGTTTCAACTATATCGGTTTGGTAATGCCCTGGAGTTTCTTCCCAAGCCCTTTGCCAGGTTCATACCCAGACCATGCCAGTATGCTTTTTATTTTGTTACTCTACCACTTGTCCTTCTCAATTGTGTTGACATGTTCAATATAGTGATAACTCTCCACCCAGCCTTCTTCTATTCTCGATAATCGGGGTAGTTTGACTGGTGTAAATGGGGTTACTTCCATCTCCATGAATGATTCCCTCCTGATGGTTCCATTCGAACTTCACGGCCTGGTGTAGTGTAGAAGCCACGGCCCCAATGGCATGTATCCAAGGTCATCCCAAAAGAAGATTTTATGTAGCTGATATGTCTAGTACTTGGAACTCAACATCGAACCAAGTTGGTCCCATCTCCAGACAAAGGTTAATCTCTCCAATCATGGCCTTTTGAGATCCATCAAATGCTTTCACGACTCCTTGCTCGTATCTCATGGAAATCTTTGCCCTACTTTTTCAGAGTAGTCAATGGACAAATGTTGAGTCTTGAACCCCCATCTATTAAGACTCTAGCGATGAATTTGTCCTCGAACTGTACTGTGATATGTAATGCCCTTGTCACAACCCAAACCGATGGCCGCAACGGGAACCCGGTACCTTACTCAACCGAGTACCAACGCAACGTATCTTTCGTATCATACTATCATAAGTAAATGAGCCAGAGAGGCTGTCCTGAGATAAGTAGAATACAACATGTAATACCAACATATACATAAGACATATGGGCCTCTAAGACCAAAATAACCACTCGTACACTGAACATAGGCCGACAAGGCCATACTATCTTTTTCGTACATGAAATATGTCTAGAAGCCTCTAAGAATACATAATTTTCATAAAGGCCGGGACAGAGTCCCGCCATACCAAACAAAACACGTCTAAATCATACTAACCAAACAAGCAACTCCGAAGCAAATAAAGCGCACCAACATCTTCCGCTGAGCTGATAGCCTACTTTAAGGGCTCTCAACCTGTCTATCGGGACTTGCGGGCATGAAACGCAGCATCCCTAAGCAAAAGGGAAGTCAGTACAAATAATGTACCGAGTACGTAAGGGACATAAATAAGTACATAAAAGACATGGAAGAAATATAGAGTACATGACCCAACCTGTAAGTCTAGACAACTCTGTAAATCATGAAATACTTATAGTGTCATGCATATGAATGTCATGTCGTGCATAGGTACATGTGTTCATAATATCATCAAGCCTCTGAGGGCATCCCATCATATAATATCGGCCACTGTGGGCAAAATTATCAACGTATACCAACTGATTAGGTGGTGGTGCGTATATAACGTTGTAATCTTTTCCCATATCCCATATATATATATATACACACATATAAATGCGTATATAATGCCATCTGATCATGGGTCAATGTACATAATGCAATGCATGAGAAATACGTCAATAAAATCTTTTGGAGTGTCATAAGACCATTAAGCCTTTGAGTAGTATCATGAAGTAAACTTTTTTTCAACTTACGTATTTTTCTGAGACCCATGAATATATGATAGAATAACAAGATACATGGGAATTCAAGAACATAGGAACTTCTAATACTTCTATGAATAGAGTCATTTATGGAAGTTGTGCATTTTCTCGTTTTGTTTTGTATCGTATGGATCATGTCAAAAGAAAAGAAGGGATAGCCTTAACATACCTGGAGTAGGGAAAAATCCATATGATGCTCTTGGAAAAGGTTGCACCGTACGCCTTTAGAACCGTAAAATTTTTACGTTGCTAATAATTCTCGTTGGATCCCTTTTGGTTGCAAGAATTCATGTTTTTTGGTGGGAAATTGATAAGAAATCACATTGTAGTGTTCTTGTGGGAATTTGCAGAAAATAGGTAAGAAGCCACGTTGATTATGTGCTAAGTCTCACATCTGGTTGAAGTGTTCTCTTGGTATTGAAAATATTAGTGTTTGAATTAGAATCTGATTGTAGTATGGTTTGTTTCTTGAAACTTTTATAGTTGAGGTGTATTGTAATTGATGTGTTAAATTGCCACCTAATCAAACTTGATTTGAGTCACAATTTGGACATTGTATTGCTGCCACGTGACATCCCCAAGACTTATCCAAATATCTTAGATAATTACCAATTTCTTTATTAACTTGGTAATTCTCTACTAATCAATAATTAACCAATTACCCACATAATTAAGAATTGTCTCAAATTATTTAAAATTCTACTTATTTGTAATACACTTTATATATCCTACTATTATGGTCATACAGTACCTTGTATGGTACTAGACCGTAAATATCATGAATTAACGCTCGGCCCGTATTTTATCCTAACATGCCAAACTTGGACGAAAATTTATTTCCTTTGACTTGCTTCCCCTTTCACTTCCATGAATTTACTCATCACTTATGAAATAGCATAATCCGTATAACCTCAGAATAATCTTTTCCTTGGACTGATGTCAATTATCTTATGACAAATTCAATGTGCAATACTACAGAGTGTAATATCATCGTAATATAATACTGTGGAGCACAACATCATCGTAATGTAGTACTGTAGAGCGTAGCACCGACATAATACTGTGGGCGTAACATCATCGTAATATAATACTGCGGGGCATAACATCATCGTAATATAATACTACGGGGCGTAACAATCCCTTTCCCAAGCTTTCATCAATTCATTTATGGCATACTTTCATGTACAAAAATATAGGGTGTAACATCATTCCCCTCTTTGGAACATTCGTCCTCGAATGTTGAATGGTGCACTTATCATTTTCATACCCTATGTCTTCCGCATACTTTATTACTCTCCTTGCCATCTAGGAAACTATTCTGTGAATAAATTCAAAGGCCAATGCATTCCCCCTTTTAGGCCTCTTTCTCACACCACGACTTACGGTTGAAATCCTTCTAGTCTCGTAACTGTTGCTACCTTCTATCATGCAACCTGTACGACTCTGATCTTGTAAGTGCACTTATGCGTCTCTTCTTTCCTTTTTCCTCCAATTTTTAGCTATTACTGAAGTTCTTCGCTCGATATTTTGTCAAACTTACGAATATTGCTATATCTTATTTCACAGACCCGGTTATCCTTCCATATGATTTTACTGCATCTATGTAGGTCATACTATACTATAATGCTTACCTCGATTTCTCGTTACTAAGGTCTGCTACCAAATTCCAGGTTACTTTCATTGCTTATCCAATATGTATATATCTATGTCCTTTAATGCTTCCACATTACTGTTCATCTTAAGAATGACAGCCTAATCTCATCTCATACTTCGTGACTTTTGTCTATCCATTGTTAATTCACCTCAATATTAATCTACAATATACCACTGGTAACTTGAAACTTCTTACGTCATTCCTTGCCACTAGGGCTTATGTTGCATCGAGGAATATTTGAAGTGATTTTCCCGATCCACTTAGGGGTGATATTGTACTTCAATGACCGTATTTTATAGCATCCCAATGTGATTCACTTACGTGGGTATTTTAATCTCATACACTCCATGATATCCTCTTCAAATCATTACTCACTCGAAGGCCTAAACGTCATCTTTTATCCATCACAAGTACATCCTTATGCTACTATTAGGGCAGTATTCCATCTCTTTTAAATATTATTTATGATGAGTAACTCCTTTGAGTTCATTTAGGCTATACTGAGCTTTTTATAACTTCGAGAAATCATTAGCTCTCTTGTTTTCATGGGCTTAATCCCAAGAACTTATCTGTTTCTCGTCACATTCTCTCTCGCCCTTTCTTGTCCTTATTCCTATCTTCCTAAAACCTTGTCACTTCAACATACTTTAGCTTGCGTCCTACATATATCTATTTATACTACCCGCAACCTTCCTTCAACTTGCTTGCACCATAGATTTCCTTGTGTTATTCAGGAACATCAAGAGAGACATCACATCGTTCTAACTCTTCTTTACTCTCTTAACTAGACCTATCGATACATAGAAACCATAGGCTGGAAGATATGCCACTAACGATGCCGCTATCATTCCTGGATATTAAATCCCCCCACTTCTAGCCTTCTAGCCTTCTATCCGAAGTATGGACAATTCCCGATCTTCTGCCTATGAGTATCTCGTACGTTGTTCACCTTTACTTTACTTACCTTAAAATCTTGAATCGTATCTTCTATATCTTTCATGACCTCCCTTCCACCTAGGTATAATTCACATTCACAACTTGAACTTCTATTATAACACTTGCACCTCTTTACATTATTCGGTGAGAGCTTCATACTGACTTCTTATGAGGCTGGTACACTTCTAACTGGCTATATCATAGAGCCGTTATAAAATATGGCTACTGTATTGTCTCTCTTGGACCTCTGATATTAAGAGTGATTTTTCCACGTTCTCCACCACGATTTCTATAATATTCTGGGTCCAATAATCAAACTCCTAATTTACTTAGTTGATGTAACTCTTTAGTTTCCTCTTCCCTCTGATCAGCCTTTATGCAGACTTAAGCTATCTCCTGATTTGCGGTTCATGGTATTAGTTATTATGTTTAGCCTTTCATGGGTGCTATGGAATATCCATGATATAATCTTTTAAAAATTCGATCTATGACTTGGGCTCAATTCTTTCTTTAACTTATACCGGAGTCTTCTACGGCTGTATGATTGTCAACATATATGCTGCATGGATAATACTCCGAACTCCTAAGTGCATTCATAACGTAACTAACTCTGGATCATTGATCAAATAATTCCTTTTGTTCCTTCCCGACTTTCTTTAATTGCAAGCAATTGCTTTTCCTGGTCATTCTGCCACTTGTTGCATGCGTACTTGGCTTATCTTAGTTTCCACGCATACCGGAAGTTTCGTGCAACTCATATGATCTCGACCATTACTTTTGGTTTTGTTTCCCACTCATTAGCCACGATAAGTGTCAGACCACTTTCTTATGGAGTGCATACATTGTGGTAGTGAGACTGCTATTAGAAGACCATTTCTTCTTCTAGTTACTATGTTTAGGTTGAAGCTTTCCTTCTTATTTACTCAACTCGTCTTTCATTGTAGTACTTAGGGAGGACCTTCTGGCCCTTGTAACGTTACAAGCTTGTTATATTGCTTACCCGACATAATTTTTTATGTTCGTACTTACCTACAATTATCTTTTGTTACTTACCTCCACACTCATGTGCTCGTACAGTTGCTTCTGAACTGAAGTTTTGACTGTCTTCCCAATGGGACTCTCTTTTATTTCCATAACACTCATACGGTATCTTTAACTACCCCAACTCCTATCCGAGTATTTCTCAAGGTCATGACATCATATCTGTGAGACTGAATTTTCCATGTTGGGGTTCATTCTGTTTATCTTGCACGATCTATTGATTTGTTTGTATCCTTTGTTTAGCCATAACTAGGCCCTTCCTGAATCAACTCCTAACTACTCGTTGGCCCATTCTCATATCAATATTCCGCGTAATCTTTCTTGGGTCATTTCATTTGTCTTAACTTACTTCTCGCATTGGCTCCTTATCTATCAATAACATCTCGGGCAGAAACCCTTACTTCCTCTCGTTGACGTCATGTTTGCATAATGTTATGGAATTGCAACATACTTGTAGGATTTGGATAAGTGCATTCTTAACCCTTTCTCAATCTTATCACATTCTTCCTTTATTATTCCATAGTTAATACAACCACTTAATTCTGACTTAATGGTCATCACTCCATATTCCCCCTTTAGGGAAGTACTAAGATTTAGTGCTACGATGATTTACGTATAGATGTTTTACCTCATTGGCATCTTTTCACATCATCGATGACTCTTACTCGCCTTGCGGTAATTCTTCTGCACTAACGATAACAAAATTTCTTAGTCACGAGGGTGACACTTAGTGTTACTGGCACACTTAGTCCTTTAAGCTTAATTCTTCTCACATTGCTTTCTTTAGGAAATCGTCTTCCTGAATGACCTTTAAGGGTTATTCTTTTGTCATCCATTCTTTTATCACCGGAACGCAATCTAAAATTTTTATGGTGCCGACTATTTTCAAATCACTCAGTTCCCAATTCATGTTTAGTTTATCTTGTTCACCAATCCATACTGGTTCTATTACTCTGGGACAACTTTTCCTTTTGGTAATCGCGTTAGAGTTGCGAACTTATTTCTCGAAATGAGGACATGAGTGTATGGCCTATACTCTTTTATTGTTCTAAGACCTGTCACCTCTTGTCTCTTCCTTCACTTGACTATAGATTCTGTAATACTATCATCTTTTGATCTACCGTTGTCATCCATGTGTCATATCTTACTCATAATGCTTCATTAACTCTTTTCTTATTTCCCGCTAACATTTATGCCTATCATTTTATTCTGAAAACTCGAACAAGACATTCTTTTACTTTTAGCTCCCCTTTGCTCCATCCAGCGGCTCTTCGGGTTGCTTAACATTCTCGCTCTACTAGGGACGCGAGCCACACTAAGGTAATATTTATCCCTTCAAGGCTTCCAGTGTCTATCTTTGTAGTACTCATATCTAGCTGTACTATTTTAGAGTGCGCCATCTAGGTGTCTCACAAGGAGATCTATTAGCACATTTGCAATATCCTTCGGAAATGTCAACTAACGGAAACAATCATTCACCATTTTGGGTTACTCTAACCCCAGCCGGATCCTGATATCCCATCCTTTTCTTAATCTACAACTGTTAGCCCCCAATAGGTATAACTGAGATGGGTGTTGTCAATTATACATACCTCTGTTACTGTTGAGGGTAACTCACAATGCTTATATTTTTCTGCCGGAACTGTAATACTGATAATCTTCATTAACTGTACCCTTCTTCACCTTGCTTCTTTTACTTGCTGAAACTTGTGTCTCCCTCCTTATTCCTTTTTACTGTAAGAGTATCCAGGCATTCTTGCCTTAGGGATCCTTATCAAGAAGCTTACACATCTTAGTATACACATGATTTTCTAAATACCTCATATTCATATATCATAAGCATGATGCAAAATTTGAGTTCCTCTGACTCAACTCTTCCACAACTATATCTCTTACCATCCGTCTTTCTGGATGTAGACATTGTTGTATTACGAATAAGATAGAATTTAGGAAATTGAGTCCTTACAACTGAGCTCTACCACACGATTTAGAGTAAGAAGAAAAAGTGATAGTCCTAAATGTCCTGTAGCCTCCTGCGTATAAGTGTGGTGCGCGACACACCCATAAACAAGACTCTACTAGACACAACTTGTAGACTCCATAGGACAGAACTGCTCTGATACCACATTTTTCACGACCCAAACCGATGGCCGCAATGGGCATTCGGTACCTTACTCAACTGAGTACCTACGTAACGTATCTTTTGTATCATACTATCATAGGTAAATGAGCCATAGAGGATGTCGTGAGATAAGTAGAATACAACATCTAATACCAATACATAAGACATATGGGCCTCTAAGACAAAAATAACCACTCGTACACTAAACATAGGCCGACAAGGCCATACTATGTTTTACGTACATGACATCTGGCTACAAGCCTCTAAGAATACATAATTTTCATAAAGGTTGGGACAAAGTCCCGCCATACCAAACAAAACACGTCTACATTATACTAACCAAACAAGCAACTCCGAAGTAAATGGAGTGCACCAACATCTTCCCCTGAGCTGGTAGCCTACTTGGAAGGCTCTCAACCTGTCTATCGGGACCTGCGAGCATGAAACGTAGTGCCCCCAGGCAAAAGGGACGTCAATACGAATAATGTACCGATTACGTAAGGCACATAAATAAGTACATAAAAGACATGGAAGAAATATAGAGTACATGACCCAACATGTAAGTTTGGACAACTTTGTAAATCATGGAATACTTATAGTGTCATGCATATGCATATGAATGCCATGTCGTGCATAGGTACATGTGTTCATAACATCATCAAGCCTCTGAGGGCATCCCATCATTTCATCTCGGCTACTGTGGACAAAATCATCAACGATACCAGCTAATCAGGTGGTGGTGCGTATTTAACGCCGTAACCTTTTCCCATATATATATATATATATATATATATATATATATATATATATACATACATACATATATATACATATATAACGCAATCTGCTCATGGGTCAATGTACATGAATGCAATGCATGAGAAATACGTCAATAAAATCTTTTGGAGTGTAATAAGACCATTATGCCTTTGAGTAGTATCATGAAGTAAACTTTTTTTCAACTTACATATTTTTTTGAGACCCATGAACATATGATAGAATAACAAGATACATGGGAATTCAAGAACATAGTGTCACGACCCTAAACCTGGACCCGGTCGTGATGGTGCCTCTCATGAAGGCAAGGCCAGCTGACACTTTCCTATTCCAGTTTTAAGCAATTAAACAATAAGAATTAAGTATAAAACGTAATAAATAACCCAAAAGTAAGCAGTTAACCGAACAGTTTGCGGAAAATAAACCCAACACAGCCCGTTACCGGGGTGTCACTATCACGAGCATCTACTAATTCTAACACAAGTCTGAAAAGTCTATAAAGCTATTACAAAGCCACTAATAAGGGAAAAGAAATGACATAGGGGGGAAAAACACGGGACTGCGGACGCCAAACAGCTACCTCGTGAACTCCGAAGTCTGCCGGGAGCTCTCAAGTCTCGCTAGCAGGATCAACAATGCTTGAATCTGCACACAAGGTGCAGGGAGTAAAGTAAGTACTCCAACTCAGTGAGTAATAATCATAAATAAAGATTGAAAGCAAGAAATCATGTAAGGCACATTACAAGCTATAATGAAACAGTAAAAGCCAGTAGACAATGAATCAGTAAAGATATGTAAAAATCATTTAAGTTCAGTTAAACTTCATGAAATGCCTTTTCAACAATTAAGCAGGAAAATGACAGGCAATAAGAAAGATAGACACATAAAGGTTCGCCCCTCGGGCATAATATCAACAAAAACGCCCCTCGGGCAATATCTTAGAACAATACTAGCCCCTCGGGCTATATCTCACATCACAATGGGTACCCGCGCTCACTGGGGGTGTGCAGACTCCTGAAGGGGCCCCTTACGGCCCAAGCATAATATCAAGCCATCTCGTGGCATCATCACTAGGCTCTCGGCCTCATATCAACAAGCCACCTCGTGGTATACAAATCTCAGGCCCTCGGCCTCATAATCATAATCAGTGTTTCCTCACAACGTAGGCCCTCTACCTTACTCATTCAGAATCTCGCAGCCACTCGGGCAACAGTAAAACATAGTGCTCAACCCAAAATATCATTTAAGTATTAAAGCAGAGTAAACATGGCTGAGTCATGAAAAATAGTAGAATATAGCATGACTGAGTTCACATATAAAGTCAAAACAATGACGAAATATCAATAAAAATCCCCTAAGGGTTCAAATAGTTGGCCCGAAGCCCAAATACAACATTCAGCCCAAAACATGATGATAGCAAATAATTTTCAGTCAAATATGGGGTAAAACAGTCATTCGGGATGGACTAAGTCACAATCCCCAATAGTGCACAACCCCACGCTCGTCATCTAGCGTGTGCGTCACCTCAATATAGCACAACGATGTGCAAATCCGTGGTTTCATACCCTCAGAACATTATTTACAATCATTACTCACCTCAATCCGATCCAAACTCTAGCTTACGATGTTGTTGCCCCTCGAATCGGCCTCAACGCGCGTCAAATCTATCCAAAATCAGAATCATGGCATCAAAATATGCTAAGGGAACGAAGCCCAAGTGAAAATAATCAATTTACAGCTTAAATCTCGAAATTCCCAAAACCCGAACCCCAGGCCCACATCTCAGAATTCGATAAAATTCACATCAATAGATTCCTTATCTCCCCACGAGTTCATACATATCAAATGTACCAAAATTCGACCACAATTGGTCCCTCAAATCCTCAAGTCTAGGTCTCCAATACCAAGCCCTAGTTTCCCAAATTTTAACCCTTAAATACCATTCATTATAGCTCTAATCCGTGAAATAATACCTCAATGAAGTTCCCATGAAACCCTTCTTCAAAATCGTCCAAAAAGCTCCAAAGCCGACTTAGAAATGGTAGAATAACTTAAAATCGCGAAGGAAACAATTTATATGTTCTGGCCCAGGGATTTCGCACCTGCGGTCCAATTATCGCTTCTGCGGTTTTCACTTAACTTACCAATGTCGCATCTGCGATGCACCAGCCGCACATGCGCTATCGCAAGTGCGGTTCACCAACCGCTTCTGCGGTCACAACCTTTCCAGCCTATCTCCGCTTCTGCGACCAATCGTCCGCATATGTGGCGTCGTACCTGCGGTCCCCAATCCGCAGGTGCGGAAACAACAGAAGCAGCAAATCTGTAGCTTCACCAAAATTCCAAACTTCTCCATCAACCATCCGAAATCACCCTGAGGCCCCCAGGACCTCAACCTAAAACACAAGAATACCCCATAACCTTATTCAAACTTATACCAACCTTCAAAATACCTCAAACAACATCGAATCAACCAAAACACATCGGATTCAAGCCTAAGTTTCCAAAATTTTTCTGAATTCCTCTTTTGATAAAAAACCCAATCAAACCACATCCGAATGACCTGAAATTTTGCACACACATCCCAAATGACACAACGAAACTACTATAACTCTTGGAATTCCATTCCGACCCCTATATCAAAATCTCACCGATCAACCGATAGACAAAGCAATAAGAAGTAGAAATGGGGGAAACAGAGCAGTAACTCATGAGATGACGGGCCGGGTCGTCATACATAGGCACTTCTAATACTTCTATGAATAGAGTCATTTATGGAAGTTGTGCAATTTCTTGTTTCGTTTTGTATCGTATGGATCATGCCAAAAGGAAAGAAGGGATAGCCTTAATATACCTGAAATAGGGAAAAATTCGTATGATGCTCTTGGAAAAGGTTGCACCGTACTCTTTTAGAACAACAAAATTTTTACGTTGCTAATAATTCTTGTTGGATCCCTTTTGGTTGCAAGAATTCACGTTTTTTGGTGGGAAATTGGTAAGAAATCACATTGTAGTGTTCTTGTGGGAATTTGCAGAAAATAGGTAAGAAGTCACGTTGATTATGTGGTAAGTCTCACATCTGGTTGAAGTGTTCTCTTGGTATTGAAAATATTAGTGTTTGAATTAGAATCTGATTGTAGTATGAGTTGTTTCTTGAAAATCTTAAAGTTGAGGTTTATTGAAATTGATGTGTTAAATTACCACCTAATCAAACTTGATCATGAGTCAATATTTGGACATTGTATTGCTGCCACGTGGCATCCCCAAGACTTATCCAAATATCTTAGATAATTACCAATTTCTTTATTAACTTGGTAATTATCCACTAATCAATAATTAACTTACCCACATAATTAAGAATTATCTCAAATTATTTAAAATTTTACTTATTTTTAGTACACTTTATATATCCTACTATCATGGTCATACGGTACCTTGTATGGTACTAGACCGTAAATATCGAGTATTAACGCTCGACCCATATTTTATCCCAACATGGCAAACTTGGACGAAAATTCATTTCCTTTGACTTGCTTCCCCTTTCGCTTCCATGAATTTACTCATCACTTATGAAATAGCATAATCCTTATAACCTCCGAATAATTTTTTCCTTGGACTGATGTCAATTATCTTACAACAAATTCAACGTACAATACTACAAGGTGTAATATCATCGTAATATAATATTGTGGAGCACAACATCATCGTAATGTAATACTGTAGAGCGTAGCATCGACGTAATACTGCAGGGCATAACATCATCGTAATATAATACTACGGGGCGTAACAATCCCATTCCCGAGCTTTCATCAATTCATTTACGGCGTACTTTCATGTACGAAAATATAGGGTGTAACAACCCTGTTGTGACTTAATCCTTCAGGTGGTAGTTCATCTTCGTGGAAGGTGTTCTTGTGACTTTCCAGTACTTACACTACCATGTTGGCCATCTCTCCACTGGTGATATTGTTGGGCACATAAGCTTCATTCAACACCTTCATCAGAGCACTCCTATGCGCCTCCGAATTTTTCAATAGTGACAGGATGGATATCTGGATGGGGGTCTTTTTTAAATGATTGACGAAAGAGTATTCTCTCGCCTGTACTTTCCTCCAAAGATCGTCTGGTCCAGTTTCAATGACGAGTTGTTTGGTAGAGGCCTCCTTGCTTGATCCTCCCAAAATTTTGGGTGTATAGATCCTTTCAGTTCTGGTCATCCCTTGTGTGACACTAGATTCTTCCATCTTTGCTTTTCCCTTTCACCTAGCTTCGGTAACGTAATCCCAAGGTATGGTATTGGACTTGAAAGGAGGTGTGGTTGCTATTGTCGCCGTGAAAGGTGTGACCACTTCTACCTCAAATGAAACAGGTGTGGCTGCAGGTGGTGTTACTTCTACCTTAAATGGAACCGATGCGGTTACCTCAACCTCAATTGGCTACCTAGACCACAATAGGATTGAGCGTGACTGCGGGATTCTTAGGATCATCACCCTCTTTGATAAGTCCAATTGATCCCTCGGGATCCCACTCCTCATCAGTTTCTATCACATTGATCCCTTCGCCCCTATGGTCCGGAAGAGAATTGTTGCGGACGTTGGGTGCAACTTCCTTCGCCTGTATGACCTTATTATCAACCAATGTATGGATCTTATCTTTCAATGTCCGACACTCATCAATAGTGTGCCCTTTCATACCGGAATGATATGCACGGGTTTTATTCGGGTTCACCCATTGAGATAAATTCTCCATTGCCACAACGGGAATAGGGGTGACATAGCCAACAACCTTCAACCTTTTGTACAGTTGGTCGATGGGTTCAGCAATGGCGGTGTACTGTCTAGGTGGTTTGCGATCAAAATTAGGTCGACATTTCTGGTAATTTGGACGAGTTGGAGGTGACTGAAAGTAGGATGGTTGGGAATTATATGTATGGTAAACAATGGCAGGTTGGAAATATCTGGGAGGTAAGGGTTGGTATGTGGGTGGATGTGTCTGGTATACGAAGGGAGTTTTGGGTCCTTGGGCAACCATTACTATTCCCACTCTTTCTTCTTTGATATGCCACCTGATTGCAATGCTTTGTTCGTGGCCTACAGTGCCTCAAAATTTGTCACCATCCTGCTTTTAATACCCTCTTCAATCCTTTCTCCAAGTTTGATGATATCAAAGAACTTATGATTCACAATAACCATTAGCCTTTCATAATACTGTGGGTCCAGTGCCCTGACAAAGAACTTGTTCATCTGTTCCTCGTCTAATACTGGTCTAACCTAGGCTGCTTTCGACCTTCACTGAGTAGCATACTCGTGGAAAGTCTTAGTTGGCTTCTTTTTTAGGTTCTAGATATAGAAGACATCTGACATTCTCTATATTAAACCTGAACTGGTCCATAAAATCTGATGCCATGCTCACCCAATCGGCCCACTTCTTAGGATTCTGGCTTATGTACCAGGACAGGGCATCTCCGGTAAGACTTCTCATGAAGAGTTTCATTCGAATCCTTTCATCTTTTCCGACCCCCAAGAGATTGTCACAGTAAGTTCTCAAATGAACCTTGGGATCACCCATTCCGTCAAACATTTCGAACTTGGGAGGTTTGTAACCCTTCAACAGTTCCATATCTGGTTGTATGCATAAATTCTCATAGTTCAGACCCTCTATCCCTTTGCCTCCTTCAACACCCTGAACTCCACTTGTCAACTTCTTGAGTTCCTCGGCCATGTTCTTGATGAGTAGGTCCTTCTCAACAGATTCTGGTGTATAGGAGATTGGTTGAGTGGACTGAGGTAGGGTTTTCACGTATATGGGGTTGTTTTGGTGGGTGAATTGGGTGTAGTGGTGGTCGTTGGTCGAGTTTTGAGGATCGAGAATAGGTTCTGGTGTACTCTGATGAGTGTGATAGGTAGTGGTTTGTGGGTACTGGGTTGGTTGATGATGGTATTGTGGAGGAGTTGGTACCGGTAGATGATTGGGATTTTGAGGCGATGTGGCGTATTGATGGGGTGCGGGAGGATTTTGTGGACGTTGGTTTGGCGTATTTTGAGGAGGTGCTGGGTTTTGAGCATTTTGTTGATTAACGTCTGGGACGTTTAGGGTGAGGGAGAGGTTTGCCAAGTTGTGGACTTGCTCAAGTTCTCCTTGTAACTCTAGTATTTTTTGTTCCAATCGCAGGACCAAATCATTCTGGGCCGGAGTACTCCGACCGTCTGAAGTTTCAATATTCTCAGCATTTTCTTTTCGGATACCACTAAAATCATCCATCTTAGCTTTTCCTCTACTTTTCGGATTACTCGAAGGAGGAGGAGGTGGAGGGCCTTTAGATCTGGTGTGATACGCTGACGATGCCAGTATGCGCGAACCAACCTTAGGGGATGAGAGTAATAAAAATAAAGAAAAATAAAAGGTAAATAAGTTAGTAAGGATTCTAAAAATGTTTGGAGTATTTAAACACATATTGCGGGAATGTAAATTCGCGTCCTAATTTGGGAGCCTCGTTGTGCCCGAGGTAGGCCTAGCGTCGCGTTGATTTGGAGAATTTCAGTGACAATAAAAAATAAAATATGATAAATTATGTAGAAACACGTGAAGTAAAGGTTGAGAAATGAGAAATATGAAAATTTAAGATAAATAATGTAAGAGGAATAATATTGAAAAAAAGAATTTAAAAAGTTAAATAAAAAATAAATTAAAAAAAAAGAATGGAAATAAAAAGTAAATTAAAAAGAAAAGAAAAGAAATTCAAAGAATAACCTTGTAACTACACCATGTAATTACCAACAATTCTTGCCTCTCCCCCTCTTTCCCCCCTCCCATTTGAGAATTGGAGAGTGTAATATTACTTGGTCAAACAAATATGGCAAAATTGTGTAATTATACTCAACTACACTAAAATCCAATTATATGGTAGCTTTCCGAACAGGGCCTTAAGGTACAGTTAGATGTCCTTCAGTAGTTTTTGTTCTTTATTCTTTAATCTTTGCCTCGTATTCTTGTGTTGCCTTCAATATAGTGACCAAGGAACAAACAAGTTCACTATGAGTATACAACTTAAATTATTTTTTCTTTTTTCTTTTTCCACTTTTTTTCTATTTTGTATTTAGTTAAAGGGATCTTTAGAAATATAATTATTTTATGTAGATTTTATTGTTATTTTTAGTGGATCTCTCAATAAGATAAAAGCTAAAGTGAATTTCCCACTATTTATTACAACAAGAAAAAGGGGAAGAGGGACAAAAAATCAGTCTCCCAAGATTGTTAAGATATTTTTCCTAAAAAATAGATGATTGTTAGTTAAGAGTTGAATTTAAAGAGAAAAATAAATATTAATCGACTATAAAATAATATATATATATATATATATATATATATATAAGCAGTGCAACTCTCTTCTCTTTCATTCTAGGAGTTATCACCCACTTTAGTTCATCCCAAAATACTCTTAAACCCACATTGAGAATTCTAAACAATCTAAGGCTACATCAGAGGCGAACCTAGTGGGATTTAGTGTGAAAAGGCTTCAGATCGTCACTGTAATATCTGTTATCTTGTTATACTGATTTTTGGAGATTCATTGGAGGCGAAGTTAATCACTCCAAAAGCGTAAGAACTCAGGAAACGTAGCTAGTTCCTCAATAAGGTATGTAAGACAACTTTTTTTCTTGGCATGATTTGGTGTAAGCGCCTCTCTCTAAAGGATTTCTATGTTATAAGATTGGATTGTTCTAAGCCCTTTTTCAAAAACTTTGTTCCTTTCCTTGTACGTTCCTCTGGTAGCACTTCTTTCAAGTTTGAGGTGTTCTCATATGGTATCTTGAGGTCAGAAAATATGATCCATTCTGAGTTTGATCTTAGTATCTCTTATATATGTATATATATATATATGCCGTGTACCACACCTATCGTGCAACCACTGATCAGTTGGATATGAGGAGATACGATGTGAAAATATTTATCGAGCCCTTGTGTGGCCGGGTATGACCGAGCTCTCTATGTGGTCGGGTATGGAATGATGTGATATAAAACATTATCGAGTCCTTCTGAGACCGGGCACATTGAGTTTTGTTGAGACCGGGTACAATCGAGATCTCTAAGGCCAGGTACGACCGAGACCTTAATGAGGCCGGGTATGATTTGATACAATATGATATGATGTGTCCCAAAGAGCGGCTGGATGATACTATATTATGTATGATAGCATCCTAGGAATCTCAACTCTATTCAAGGACAGGGATGAAGCTTTTGAATCTCAAAGATGACCTTTAATAAGATGCCAAGCTAAAGAATTACAAAACAAGATCATTAGACTTCAAGTGCAAATGAAGAAATTATTAATTGGGAGGAAGATCTCAAGAATAAAGGATGTGAATTGGCAAGGTGATAGCATCAAGGACAAGGATAGAGTTTTGGAAGCTCCAAGGCCATATACAAGATCTCAAGCTAAAGAGTTGCAAACTAAGGTTGCTAGACTTCAATGGCAAATAAAGAAGCTTTTAATTGTAGAGGAAGAGCTCAAGCCCAAAGGAGATGAATTGTCCAAGTTTTACAATTATTTGGTAGTCCAAATTGAAGTCCAAGAGGAGGAAGATTGGGTTACCAAATCAGCCCTTGAAGTCCACCAATAGGGCTCAAAATGACCTTAAAAGAGGTCCAAAAGGGGGTGTTTCAAAAGGAGCCCAATTGGAGTCCAAACCAATGGCCCAAACTAATAGTTTTAAGGCCCAAATCTGCCCCAAAAGGATTTGGCCTCCCCCCCACCACTTAATTTTGATTTCTTTTGTTACCCCTTAGGAGCCACCTACCTAAGTTTGATGGCTATTGTGACCCCTAGCAGCCCCTACCTAATTTAGATGACTTTTTAGCAACCCCCTACATTATTTTAAGTGCTTTTAACTCCTATAAATAAGGAGTTCTTCTCATTCATAAGACACAACATTTATTGATTAAGTATATCATACTTTGAGAGTTCTTTTGAACCTTTGTTACTTGTGCTTTGAGATTTATCTTTCAACCTTTACTAGTTCTTAGTTCAAGGTAGTAAGATTACTTCTCTTTTATGATATCTTTGATTCCTTTGTGGTATTCTTAGAAGGCGATTAATACTAGTTATTAATTGTTGTCTCAAGTTACTCGTAAAGTGGTCAAGATCCGAATCTATTGTTTTGATTTGCTTTTTAAGTAAAGGCGTTTGATTTCTTCCATAAATCAAGACGTTGTTACTTTGATCTTGTCAAGGCTATAGAACTTACGTTCTTGGAAGTTCTTGGAATTCTTTCCTTGAATTCTTCCCATATCCTTTATTTTCATCTCTTTAATTCTAGTTGTTCAATTCCTTGTTGTTATTGCTTCCGCATTTACTTCTCAAATTCTTACTCTAATTTGGATTCCCGACCTAGTTGTTATCAAGTGGTATCAGAGCGGTTTTTATCAAGATTTCGTTCTTGGTAAGTCTTGGGATTTCTTGAATACTAAGAGCAAAGAAAAGAAAAGAAAAAAAATTAAAAAAAAACGAAAATCAGTTTTTAGAACAAAAAATAGAATTGCGTGCTCTCCGGGATATTTCTTTTGTATCTAATTTGTTACCAAAAATTAACAAAGGAAACAAGAAGAGGGGATCCTAGATTTTCTTACTCTTTCTAATCTAAACATATAATCCTTTCCTTTTTGTTCGCGTCATGTTTCAACCGAGCCTAATAGTTCTAGGATTTGGTTTTTCTTTCATTAGTTCCCCAAAAATCTGAATTTTACTACTAAGAACTTCATACGAGTTGGTTTAACTATAAATCTACAAAGTATTTTGTTCAAAGGTTATTTCGAGAGAAAACAAAAGGGTAAAGTGTGCGAGAGAACAATTGAAAAAAAAACAAAGAAGCCAAATTTGAGAGATACATATTTCCTTTAATCTATGTCAAGATATCTCAAATAGGTAGTTGCAGTGGAAGGAGTAGATCTATGACTCTTGAAAGGTCGATATTACAATATATCGAATGGAAAGAAGACAATGGTAAAGTTATTTTTCAAACAAGAGCTAAAGTGATGTCTACAATTTATACCCTTAGAATTGACAAAGCATTTAACTATAACTTAATTAGCACTTATATGGTTGAGAAATTGAACTTGCCTTGTGTTGAACATATTGATCCCTACATGTTGAAAGGAGTAAAGGTAGATAAAAGAGTGTTATTACCATTCTCTATTGGAAGGTATGAGGATGTGATTTGGTGTGATGTCATTCCCATGAATCGTTTTCATATCTTGTTGGGAAGGCCATGGAATATCTATAGAAGTGCTTCATATAGTATCGAAAAAAATAGATACTCTTTTGAGGTTAATGGGAAGAAACTCAGTCTTGGACCTTTGACTCCCTCACAAATTTGTGCAGATGAAAAGATTGTTAAAAAGAATATGGAAAAATACGAGAGAGAAAAGAATGAGAGGAGTAAGGGAGTGCATGTTGACATTCCAAGAGAGGAAAAAGGAGAGGTTGTCTTGAGTAAAAAGAGTGGGATGTCAAGTGAGGTAAACAATGATCTTGAGAAAAAAGAAAAGAGAGAAAGCAATAAGAGAAACAAAGTTTGTAAGGTAGAGAGAGAGAAACAAGAGAGATTGAGTGAAGGAAAAGAACTCTTTAGTGAGAGAAAAAAGGCTAAGGGTGAGGAAAACATTAGTCTTGCGATAAAAGCCAAAGAGAGTGTAAGCAAGAAAAAAGTTTCTTTACTTCCTAACCCATTAACTCTTTCTTGTTTTAGTTCTTGTGATTTTGTGCAGCCACGTGATGAAATACCTTTTGAAAGGAGTGGTGAGGCGCAAGAGATGGTGGCAAAAGATCCAATTGGATTCCAACATAAATTCGGCAATATCAATTCTTGTTGGATGGTGGAAGACAAAAGCTTGATTAAATTCTTTGTTATTAAACCTTTTGACTATTTCGATTCTTATTTACAGGGTTATGACATGGAGTTGCCTAAAAGCATTGCTAAGGTGGAGCCATTGCATAAAAGAATACAAGGTGATGATGTTCCATTGGTAAATAAGTCCAAGTATGGTATGTATAATTGGTTTATTTGCATTCTTGGTCTTTCTAGAACACCTAAGGTATTTTTGGAGGTAATGAATTACACTCTTATTTCTTATATTGGTGACTTTATAATTTTTGTAGATGATGATATTTTGATGCACATCAAGTCATTAACTATAATATCTAAGTTAATGTGTAAGAGTAATTCGCTTCCTTTTGAAATTGTGTATGACATAGATGATTACTTATTCCAACTTGGTGGAAAGAGGCATGGAATTTCTGTGAAGAGGCTTGCAAATGAGTTAAATATTTCTTCTTATCTTATTCAAGTGGCTAATGAGTTTTCATGTGCTAAAGAATGTGATCTTTGTTATGTGATGGGGAGTCATTCTTCAAGTCATGTTCATTGTAAGATTGTAAAAGTATTTGTTTCTAGTAAAGAGGATATGCATGATTGTTGTAATACTGGTGATCAAATACTCTTTCATGTAGAGGAATCCATGAGATTTGTAATTGTAGTTAGTAGTCTATATCATGAATGTATCTTGTTTGATAAATGTGGTAAAGGTACTTATATTAAATGGATGTGTAGTCACTCTTTTATAATTTCTTTGTCATGTATACTCATGGACTGCCGTACCGACAAGATCGAATTGCAAGTTCCATTGCATGGTGCATCTAAGAGAGGTTTTTATTGTATTAATCTAGGTAGACATAAATTTTATTGGGATGATGATGTCCATATGCTTTATAAGGGAGTATTTATACCTATTAGGATTGATTGGGTTAAATGGACACATTGTCACTATCTTATTTTATTCCTACTATTTTTTCAGATTAGTGGATACCATTTACTAGTGCGTGTTTTCTTTTTCTTGCAAGGTCGAAATTCGAGGACGAATTTTCTTCAAGAAGAGGGGAATGATAGCATCCTAGGAAGCTCAACTCTATTCAAGGACAGGGATGAAGCTTTTGAATCTCAAAGATGGCCTTTAATAAGATGTCAAGCTAAAGAATTACAAAACAAGATCATTAGACTTCAAGTGCAAATGAAGAAGTTATTAATTGGGAGGAAGAGCTCAAGGATAAAGGATGTGAATTGACAAGGTGATAGCATCAAGGACAAGGATAGAGTTTTGGAAGCTCCAAGGCCATATACAAGATCTCAAGCTAAAGAGTTGCAAACTAAGGTTGCTAGACTTCAATGACAAATAAAGAAGCTTTTAATTGTAGAGGAAGAGCTCAAGCCCAAAGGAGATGAATTGTCCAAGTTTTACAATTATTTAGTAGTCCAAATTGAAGTCCAAGAGGAGAAAGATTAAGTTACCAAATCAGCCCTTGAAGTCTACCAATAGGGCTCAAAATGACCTTAAAAGAGGTCCAAAAGGGGGTGTTTCAAAAGGAGCCCAATTGGAGTCCAAACCAATGGCCCAAACTAATAGTTTTAAGGCCCAAATCTGCCCAAAAGGATTTGGCCGCCCCCCCCCCCTTAATTTTGATGGCTTTTGTTACCCCTTAGGAGCCACCTACCTAAGTTTGATGGCTATTGTGACTCCTAGCAGCGCCCTACCTAATTTAGATGACTTTTTAGCAACCCCCTACATTATTTTAAGTGCTTTTAACTCTTATAAATAAGGAGTTCTTCTCATTCATAAGACTACATTTATTGATTAAGTATATCATACTTTGAGAGTTCTTTTGAACCATTGTTACTTGTGCTTTGAGATTTATCTTTCAACCTTTAGTAGTTCTTAGTTCAAGGTAGTAAGATTACTTCTCTTTTATGATATCTTTAATTCCTTTGTGGTATTCTTAGAAGGCGATTAATACTAGTTATTAATTGTTGTCTCAAATTACTCGTAAAGTGGTCAAGATCCGAATCTATTGTTTTGATTTGCTTTTTAAGTAAAGGCGTTTGATTTCTTCCATAAATCAAGACATTGTTACTTTGATCTTTTCAAGGCTATAGAACTTACTTTCTTGGAAGTTCTTGGAATTCTTTCCTTGAATTCTTCCCATATCCTTTATTTTCATCTCTTTAATTCTAGTTGCTCAATTCCTTGTTGTTATTGCTTCCGCATTTACTTCTCAAATTCTTACTCTAATTTGGATTCCCGACCGAGTTGTTATCAATGTATTTAATACACAACCCCAATGAAAGGCCTCATTTTTTACAAAAGTTTCAAAGCAATTATGATTCATGATTTCCACAGTATACGCCCCCGGTAGCTTGTCTTGGGTATTCAGGTTGAAGTTATGTATTCACACCTCTCATATTATGTATTTGACTTTCGTACCTTATCAATCGTACATACTCAGTACATTTTTTGTACTAACGCCCCTTTTCTTTTGTATACTATGTTTGTACCCACAAGTACAGATAGACCCGGTGACGTTCCTCCCAAGTAGGGTGCCCGTTTCAGTTGTTGGTTGCTGTGCTCTACTTCTTCGTAGTAGCTGTTCAGAAGTCGATAGGTACCGAAGTATAAGTTCCAATTATTTTGGGTACGGTGGGGCCCTGTTGATCGAGGCCAACCCTGTACTACTATTGAGTAGCAAGAGAGGTTGAAGCACCTTTTACCCGAGAAGGTCGGGATCGATTTCCACATGGAGCTAGATGTTGGAGTTGAGTTTCTATCTAAAGTGGAGTTGTGTGTTTGTTCCTAAATGCACTTCGGAACATTTTTGGTTTTGATATTAATTCTAGGTTTATAATACTACAATGCTAAATTAGGCTAAGTAAAGCTAAGATTAAACTATTGAGAGTTGATCAGATAGATAAAAGGCACTAGGGTAGTGACTTTCTCCTAGGTGGTCAATTGACGGATTCTTGAGTCTAAAGCTAGATTGTCAAATTTGGGGAGTATGATATAACCATTGCACGATTCTACTCACTCTATACCTCTCGGTAGTTCGAGTGATTTTGCCCGAATTGACTTTCTCAAGACCAATTGGGTATGCAAATTTGTGCAAGCAATCAAGGTTCAAGTCGGGTATTACTATGTCTAGGTTTAATTGGGGCTATAAATCTCTTGAATACGCCTCAATTCCTTGTTGGACTAATTTCATGGACTTAGGCTCTCTTTCTCAAGAAGAGCCAAAGTCTACTACGCATAAACTAATGATTGCAACCACTAACTTAATATTAAAACCCTAAATTAGTCTAAATATCAAACACCCATAGACAATCAAGCATCAAAACACAAGACTCATCAATTACCCATACTAGGGTTGAGCCACAACCCTAGATAATGGGTCTAGCTACTCATAATTGGAGAAGAAAACAAAGAAATAGATGAAGATAAGCCCATAATAATTAATTACTAATTAAAACTTGAAGATTCAATGTTGAAACTAAGCTAAAATTACTCAAAATGGTAAAAGAGAAGAAGTCACGAGCGCAGCTCTGTCCCAAAATCTATCTGATAACCTAAATGAGAAAAGAAACTATTTATAATAGATTAAAAATTCTGGACAAATATACCCCTGCGGGGCTAGTGCGGACCGCACAAAATCGAGTGCGGCCGCACTAAGGCTCTTGGCTTGATTAATCTGCTCTCTGAACTTAGGCTTTGCGGACCACACAAAGTCGAGTGCGGCCGCGGTGGCTTCTATTGCGGTCCGCACAAAATGAACCGCGAACCACATTGGGCTTTATCCTTCGATCTAGCAACTCTCTGATCTCGGGCAATACGGTCCACACGAAATCGAGTGCGGCCGCAATGAACCTAATGCAGACCGTACAAATCCCTTTGCAGCCGCATTGCCTGGTGGCCTAAAAATATACTCTCTGAACTTCATCTTTGTGGACTGCACAGAATGGTCTGCAACCACACTGGCCCTGTTTGACTGAGCTTGGTCTTGTCTTGGTACTTGTGCAAGTTTCACTCCTTTTTGAGCTAGTTTTTGACACCTTGTCACCTTGTTGATCAAACCTGCAATCAAGCACAACTTGTGAGGCTTTGGGACTATTTTATATACATTTTTAATCAAAACTTAAGCAAGAAGGAGTGTAAAATGCATCATAATCCCTAGTTATCAACTCCCCTAAACTTAAGCTTTTGCTTGTCCTCAAGCAAACAAAATAAGACCCACCCTTTAAGCGTCAATTCCAAGAAAATTCAGCCGACCTAAAGTGACCTCATCTAGCATCAATTGGGACTAACAATTGCCCTCAATTCAAATGAATCATTAACAACATTCACTCTTTTTAAACACCATGGATTTAGTGTGACACGAGAGCATCGAGAGTTGACTCAACACATCAAAGAAACTCTTTCTATTACTTTGGTCATTTTGGAACCCAAACTCGCACATCCTTAACTCTCCCTAACCAAACCTCACCTTTATGATAGTGGCATTCAGAACGAGATTAATGGAACTACACTCATCTCTCTCAAGGAAAAGTCACAAGTCCGGCTCTAAGTACCATATGCTTGCCCCTTATGTGAGTCACCACTAATGTAAGTTTCATTCAACTCAAGATATAGGGCTTTTATGGAGACATAGTGAAGGCTTTTGGTTCAGGGTAGTAATTGTTTGGTCTAAGTAGGTTCCATCTTCCCTATAGAACTTCTTTTGCTTCATTTTGGCACATATTCACTCGACTTTTTGAGTTATTTCACTTCTTTCTAAGGGTCTAGAGAGACACACTGTCACTCCTTCTTGTTCGTGTCAAATCTTTTCTCCTTTATCAACTTTCCACACCTTTCATTCTTTGCTTTTATTGAATCCCTTCACTCATTTCTACATTGAACATTCTTTTTGTGTTTTTGCTTTTCTTTCTTTTTCATTGCCTTTCCTTTTCTTCATTTTATACCTTTTTACCACTTTGTTGCAATCCTCGTCTCCCCCCCAAACTTATACTTTTTCCATGTGCTAAGGGAAGATCGGGTGCCAAGAGAGGGTATCTTTTAGAACGGGTAAAGACCTGTATCATGGTTCTTGAAGGAAAAAGGTCTAAGGCTCAAAAGGGTTGACTAGGGATTTATCATTGGTAGGATATGGAAGTGTTCAAGCTATCATTTGGATCAAGAAGAGCCTATAATCATGTCTCAAGTCAAATTGCACTTAGGATTTTGCCTCGACAAACATTCAGGGCAAGTTCTAGACCTATGGCTCGGGACTTGGACTTGCAATGCAATTTCTCACCACACAAGCTATGGGATCGCTAAAGACACAGAGTCGGGGGCCACAACAACCTTTGATAATATTTGAGCACACAATGGTCCCGAAAAACCACTTGATGATTGTCGGCCAACACAAGAGTCTCAAGGTCACAACTTTCACCATCCTATACACAACGATTTCTTTTTGATCAAAGGATCAAAGGAAAATATGCTAGGCCCAAGTGAAGCTTTGCTTGAAGCACCCTTACCACTAACTACTAAAAAGCAAAAAAAGAAAATAAAATAAAAACAGACTCAAACCCTTAAGAAGGTTGTCATGCCATACAACATCGGGAAGAGCCACTCGGTTCACACAAATTCCACCTTTGGAAAGAACCGTGGCATTAAGAAAACCAAAGGCTTATTGCAAAAACTCAAAACAAGAAGCTACAAACATAAAATAAGAAGCTAAGAAAAGGAAAAATGCGGAAAGTAAAATGAGTATGTACAAGAGGGGATTTAATCAAATATACAATAGGGGAGATGAATATATACAATGGAACATAACTTTTATATACAGACCCAAGGTAAAAAGTGCTAAAAATGTAATGAAATGCTGAAATTATATACATACCAAAGATAAAAAGAAAGAAAGAAATCATTCATATATACAGTCATCCAAATCCAAGTAGGGCCTACCCTCTCAAATGAAAGCTGGCATTGTCCTCAATGCCAACTAAGCAAAATAAGCACCAAAAATAGAGGAAAGAGGATACAGAAACTCCCTATAGGCCGTCCGTCAGCATGGGATCCTAAGTGGTCCCTGGGTCCTCTGTATGCTCGGGAACCTGAGACTGGCTCCCTGTGACCTGTGGCTCTACTGTTGGGACCTGGGCCTGGACCTGGACAGGCTCTTGGGCTGCATTTTGTAGCTGACTGGAGGAAGTCTCTGGTGGGTCCGCTAACTGGATAACTGCATTATCGGACTGGGGGATCACCCTCTTCCTCTTAGGAGGCCTCTTAGACTGCTATAGCTGGGGATGGGCTGGTGGTACAGGGTCATGTAGTAGCAAATCCAAAGGCAGGTGATATGCCTTCAATCTCTCCACCTCGACCCGTAAGTCCTTCACGGACTCTTTGGAAGCCTATGTCTTCCTTATCTTCTTAGCCTCCCTAGCAAGATCCTTGAGAGCCTTTCCGTGTGAATCAACAACGTCCATGAGCAATTTCTGGTTCTCAAGATCTTCTTCTGGTTGTCCAGAAGATCCTTGAGAGTGTACCCAAAGGAGTGTGTATGGGACCTGTGGAGGAGGAGGTGCTGACTGAGCTGCCACAGTAGTAGATAATATAGATAGCTTAGAAGTAGCTGTCTGCAACCAGTTGTTGATGCTGGTGAGGGCCTGGCTCAAACGGTGAACAGTTAATGGATAGGCAGTGGTGGAGGGTATCTCTGGATCTGCTGAAGTGGATGGGCTTGGGGCCATGTCTGCTGAAGTAGAGGGAGGCTGTGGAGTAGTCACTCCCACTACTGGCTCTTCATACTGACCAGTTAAAGTAGTGGATTTTCCCTTGAAGTGCTTGCCCTTAGGGTTGTCATCACCCTGTAGGCTATACCACAGAAAGGTGCCTTTGCCTTCACTTTCACGTCAAATTCGCGCTTCTCCACATTTTGGTCCTTTAGGTACATGGTTAGGAAGTTGGGGAATGGGTAAGACCGGTCACCCTCATTCACTACCCGTGTAATGACCCAAGACATCACATTCCTAATATTGATCGGGTACCCTGCCATGATTAGATCACCCGGTGAATTGGGGGTGAGTTATCATGGGTGGTAGGATCTAGCCTGCCACACACAAATGTCTCCCACCCCTTTTCCTCGAAGGTCAATGTCCTCCTCAATATCTTCACCCCCGTAGTCAACCACTCGGGGGTGGTACCTGGGATTGCCAAGTACTCTGCCAACCACAGACGAGCTTCTTCTCCCAACTTCATTTTGTCCAAGTACAGGGACTCATCCTCCTCCGTGAAGCCCAAATAGTCATTGATGGTCTTGCCATCAAACTTCACTTTCAGATTCCGCACTTTGATGACCGTGGTGTCCTTTTTGATGTGGGCCACGTTGGTGTAAAATTCTTTCACCAAGTACTCATTGGCATCATCCACCTGCCCTATGAAGTAGTCCCATCCAGCTCTTTCTTTGAATTGCCTCAGCACATTGGGATTATGAGGCAAAAGATCCCGGGTGATAATTTTTCCCTCAAGTATTAACCTCTTTTCTGGCCACCACTTTATGAATTTGTGGTAGGCAATCTCACTGATGAACCGATCCTCCCATGCCTCTGGGTTCCTAGTCCGCTCTACCCCACCAACTTGGGCTCACCCCTTCTGCTTCTTCCCCTTCTTCTTCTACTGCATCCTTTCGGGATAATGAAGCTGTAGGTGAGGTGGAGTACTCATTTCCACTACCGGCAGCTGAGCCCTCAGACGACTCAGAAGATACGCGCATTGAAGCTTGGGCAGTGGGGGAAGGTGGGGGTGTATCTCTCAACCTGTTTCTCTCCGGCCAGTCAGGAATGTACTCTGGCACGGAGTTTGATGATATATCCCAGGAGGGCTCAAACTCACTTCCCAACTGGTCAATGGCCCTATCTGCACCTTTGATGATTTTCCTTGTGTTCTTAATGTTTTGTCTAACTTGTGGGGTCAACTTTATCATCTTTTGTTTCCTACCCCGGGAGGACTCTCCTCTTCCTATTTGTTTACCACCTTTTCCTCTTGATCTCACCATTGTCCGCAAATAACATTCATTCAGACTTTGTTAGTATCTAGCAAAACAATGAAGTTCACAGTTGCAGAAAAAATGTTGTAGACATATTGCAGAGTGTGGACCGCACAAAATGCAGTGCGTCCGCAAAGAGGCCATTGCGGACCGCACAAAATCCATTGCGGTCCGCACAGAGGTGGGGTTCAGACTACCCATTCTCTGAAACTATGCACCGCAAACTATACAAAATGCTAATGCGGTCCTCATTGAGGCACTGCGGACGGCACAAAATGCAATGCGGCCGCGATCCTCAAATGTCAGCTTTCAGGACTTTCACCATTGCGGTCTGCTCAAAATACCATTGCGACCACACAAAATACCGTTGCCGACCGCACAAAATCCACCGTAGTCCGCACTGAATGCCCAACAATAACACCAACCTAGGGTTCATGATTTGTTCAATTTTAGTCCTATTTTACACCTATTGATGAGTCCCTAAGTGTTGGTTTAGTGTTTTAACTACCTAAACCTACTTTAAACAAAAATTAACTAACCTAAGCTACAATATTGAAAGAAAAACGGGTAGGGAAAGAAGAAGAAACAAGGGAAACAAAAATTTACTCAAAATAATAAAATTAAACAATTGAAAAGTGATTAAAGTAAGAAGTAAGATGCTGAGACGATGAATAAGCCTTAGTGGTTGATTACGTGCAATAGAGAGATGAACAATGATTTTTTTAGGCTCTGAGATTAAAGGGATCGAAAAGTTCAAAAGGAGGGCCTCAGGTCCTATTTATAGAAAAGGCCCTGGGGCCCAACTTACCTACCCACCGTGGACTGCACAAAATGGCACCACAGTCCGTGGTGCTCGAAACCACAAGTCACTGACAAATTGACTACTGCGGACCGCACAAAATGTGATACGGCCGTAGTGGACCACCGTGGACCGCATAAAATGCAATGCGGCCACGGTGGTAAACTTCAGAGAACCCCCACTTTTGTCAAATCATCAGTGCAGTCCGCATTGATTTCTTGCCCTCGCACAAGGGTCTTTGCGGCCGCACAAAATGAGTGCTGTCCGCATTGACAACTTCAGAGAGTGGTCATTTTCCAACTCTTTCCTGCACTGCATCAACATAATCCTCCATCATCTCACAACCAGTCAGTCCAAAAATAAATCCTACACTACAATGAAAGTCAAAGAAAAATAAGAAGAAAAACACATGGGTTGCCTCCCAATAAGCGCCTGATTTAACGTTGCAGCACGACGCAGGTTACCATCAAATCATTTGAGATGGAGAAGTGACACCATGTGGCTGTCATCAATTTTTTCCAAGTAATGCTTGACCCTGTGCCCATTCACTTGGAAAAGTTCCCTATTTTTGTTCTTCAAATCAAGTGCACTAAACGGGGTCACAAACACCACTTCAAAAGGTCCACTCCATTTTGACTTAAGCTTTCCCGGAAACAGATGTAACCGAGAGTTGAACAAGAGAACCAAGTCACCCACTTTGAACTCCTTGCCACAAGCATATTTATCATGAAGGTACTTCATCTTGTCCTTGTACAAGGACGAACTGGAGTAGGCATGGAATCGGAATTCATTAAGTTCATTAAGCTGCTCCACATGAAGATTTGCTTCCACATCCCGTTCAAGATTTAATTTCCTCAAAGCCCACATGGCCTTGTGCTCTAACTCAACCGGTAGATGGCAAGATTTCCCAAACACCACCCGATACGAAGACATACCAATCGGAGTCTTGTAAGCAGTCCTATAAGCTCATAGAGCATCATCCAACTTCTTTGACCAATCGGTCCTATTTGCATTGACCGTCTTTGACAATATACTCTTTATTTCCCTGTTTGAGACTTCAACTCTTGCTTGAGGGTGATAGGGAGTAGAAACTTTGTGGTTGACACCATACTTTGCAAGCAAAGTGTCAAAAGCTCTATTGCAAAAATGAGACCTCCAATCACTTATGATTGCACGAGGAGTGCCAAACCTTGTAAAAATGCTCTTCTTGAGAAATGCAACAACACTCCGGGCCTCATTATTGGGTAAAGCCACGGCTTCAACCCACTTTGAAACATAGTCCACCGCCACAAGAATGTATGTGTTCCCATACGAGCTAACAAACGGGGTCATAAAATCAATGCCCCATACATCAAAAATATCAACCTCAAGAATGGTATTGAGAGGCATCTCATCTTTCTTCGAAATTCCGCCCGCTCTTTGACATTCGTCACACCTCTTCACAAGTTCACTTGCATCTTTGTACAAAGTTGGCCAATAAAACCCACAACTAAGAACTTTGGAAGCCGTCCTCGCCCCGCCATGATGGCCACCATAGGGAGAGGAATGACAAGCCTCCAAGATACTCAATTGCTCTTCCTCCGAGACACACCTTCGGATCACACCATCCATGAAAATCTTGAACAAGTACGACTCATCCCAATAGAAATCCAAACTATCCCATTTGGGCTTCTTCCTTTGGTTAGAAGAGAGCTCACACGGGATTATACCAGTTACAAGGAAATTAGCAATGTCCGCAAACCATAGCATACCATTCACCGACACTGAAAGGAGTTGTTCGTCAGGAAATGAATCATTGATCTATAGGCCATCACGAGGCCTCCCCTCCTCCTCCAAGCAGGACAAGTGGTCCGCCACTTGGTTTTCACTACCCTTCCGGTCCACAATTTCCAAATCAAAATCTTGAAGTAACAAGACCCATTGCATCAGTTTAACTTTGGAATCCTTCTTCATCATCAAGTACCGGAGTGCGGCATGATCGGTATAGACTATGACCTTGGCACCCATAAGATACGGCCAAAATTCTCCATTGCAAACACAATAGCCAAAAGTTCTTTTTCGGTCACCGTGTAGTTCACTTGAGCGTCATTCATTGTTTTGCTCACATAGTATACCGGATGAAACATTTTGTTCACTCTTTGACCCAAAACCGCCCCAACCACAACATCGCTCGAATCACACATGAGCTCAAAGGGCAAGCTCCAATTAGGTGCGGTAATGATAGGAATGGTGGCCAACTTATGCTTGAGAAGTTCAAAGGCTTCCATACATCTCTCATCAAACACAAACTTGGCATCCTTTTCCAATAGCTTGCACAAGGGGTTCACTACCTTCACAAAGTCTTTGATAAATCTCCGGTAGAACCCCGCATGCCCAAGAAAACTTCTAACTCCCTTGACAGAGGTAGGGGAGGGAGCCTTGAAATTATATCAATTTTTGCTTTATCTACCTCAATGTCGTGCTTTGAAATTTTATGCCCAAGAACTATGCCCTCTTCCAGCATGAAGTGGTGTTTCTCCCAATTAAGAACAAGATTGGTTTCTTCACAACGAGCCAAAACTCTATAAAGATTTTTCAAACACTCATCAAATGCATCACCCATAACACTGAAGTCGTCCATGAACACCTCCAAAATGTCTTCCACCATATCGGTGAAAATGGCCATCATATACCACTGAAATACCCATCAATCAAGTGATGGGTCCATATGGACAAGTGAATGTGGTCTTCTCCTGATCTTCTGGAGCAATCAAGATTTGGTTGTACCCAGAATACCCATCCAAGAAATAGTAGAAGGCACGCCTAGCAAGTCGGTCTAACATGTGGTCAAGAAAAGGCAATGGAAAGTGATCCTTGCGGGTCATTTTATTCAACTTGCGGTAGTCCATGATACCCTCCAACCGGTGATAGTTCTGGTACACAACCCCGACATCCAACCACTTGATCACCTCCTTTTTCACAACTTCTTGCATTGCCTCATTCAACCTCCTTTGATGTTCCAAGAAGGGCTTTGCATCATCTTCCAGAATAATCTTGTGCATATAGAATGCGAGGCTTATCCCTCGGATATCAGCTAGAGTCCATCCAATTGCCTTTTTCTGCTTTTGAAGCATCGCCAATGTGGCATCAACCTGTATGTTAGTAATACAAGAGGAAAGAATAATTGGCAAAGTAGAACTAGGGCCTAAGAACTCATACCTGATGTGTGAAGGCAACGGCTTCAACTCCAACACCAGAGGCTCCTTAATTAAAGGTTTTGTTGGTGGAGTCTTCCGATTCTCAAGGCCCAAAGATAGTTTTCTAGGCTCATAAGAGTAAGAGCCCATCCCATGTAAAGCATTCACACACTTCACTCGGCCCTCATCATCATTGACATCAAGATTCAACAATACGGCCTCTAGAGGTTCCTCCATATGATCGTTGCACTGGTATTGTTACAACCCATATCCATATGTGTTAGTTCATGCCATACATTAGTTAACATAAATCCAAGAAGTAATTATCTTTGAGATGATAAGAAGTCAATCCTATTGGTCTTAAGTGATACAAGAGTGTATAAGGGTGATTAACAAGTATTAGAAGTTAAATGAATCAAGGATGTTGTAACTCATATTTTCAGGTAAATCTAGCGGTGCTTAATACACTCAAGAGGTCATGTATTAAGGTATTTTAATCATATAATATCCGTATCATAAGTCTTGAAGTCAAACGAGTTATGAAACAAAAGTCGACAAAAGTTGTCGCAACTTAGGTTCATAATTTTACTTAAACATTAGGTCAAATGTTTCTAATATTTTCTCCTAATTTACAAGGAATTATGGGGTGATCTACCAACCAAATTAAAGATGTATGAGTCTAGTTTCCAACTCATTAAACCGTTCATCGATACGATCTCGGAGTAGAGAGATATTTGCATTTTCGCGAGACCGCGCCAAGCACCTCTCTATGGGGCCCACTAAGGCGGTTTAAGATATTTGGACCTATATAGGATGCCTCCAACCCGTTTTAAGTCATTTCTTCTCACTATTTTCAGACGTTAGAACCCTAGGAACATCCTCTCAAGGTTCTCTCAAGATTCAAGACCCAAAAAAGGGCAAACAACACAAATCAAGTGTCGGGAATTCTGTGGCGCTAGTAAGTCTCTTGTTTTTCTTGTTGTTGCTCATTTTTGTGTCGCTCCAGCTCGTGTGGGGGGGTTGTTTTAAAGGGTTTATGTTATGTAAATACTCCCTCATGTTCTTAATATCAATCCTAGGTGATTTCAAGCCTTCTAAAGTGATTCTAGTGCCGAAAAACACTAATTGATCGCTAGTTTCGCTTTTTTGTTGTTGTGGCAGCATTGAAGGGATATTTCATGGAAATTTAAGGTCAAATTGGAGTTGTTATTTCTGTATAAAGGTAAGGAACCTCTTACTCTATATGTATTTAAGATTATCCAAGTTGCGGCTAAGCCATTGAAGCTAGAACTTGTGAAATATATATCGAAAGGCTTGGTAGTAATGTTATTATTTTGTGGACTGTTTTGCGTTGCTGTTGGGATGCGTATTTTACTACTATTTTGTGGAGTTTTGGAGGAGGAAGGGTGTGTATAGAAACACCATATATATGTAGGGTTATGGGCTGATAGTTATTCGTAACATTTCCAGGTTGTTTGACACGACTACGGTGGTCGTCGTATGTATGGAGTGATTAGGCTGTGTGTGGACTATTTTGGGAGGCTCAATATGTTTATTATTGATGTTGTTTGGGCTGTTTGGTGACTGTTTTGAATGGTGTGAGGTCATATATATAGGGGAGGTGCTGTCCGTTTCATCGTAAAATAGGTTGTGGTCGATACATAATAGTTATGACGCTTAAATGATAACGATAGTATCGTTTCTCTTATTGTAGACTAAGGAGTTTTGACAATTGCATAGCTTGAGATTGGGGCAGTATATACAAGGTATGTGAGGCTATCCCTTTCCTTCTTTTGCATGACTCCTATTGTACATAATGTAATGAACGAGCTTCCAAGATACTCTACTCTTAGAAGCTAGCAGTACTTACATTGTTTTCCCTCTTATGGAACGATTGATGTTAATGTTGCTTCTCTTATTCTTATGTTATCAATGTTGTTGGTACTTCCTGATTCTTATAAGGTTCATAGTGAAGAGTTAGTCCTAATAACGTGTACAGAGGATACCGACCTTACGTCACTCCGAAAGGTTTAGAATGTGATTCCATGAGTCGAGCATGCATTATATATATGTATCTATTTTACTCTACCGAGCCACGCTATAGTTGGCCGGGTACGGCACCTATTGTGCAACCACTGATCAGTTGGGTTTTACCGAGCTCCACGTGGCCGGGTACGATTCTACCGAGCCTATTATGGCCGGGTACGATATGATGATGATGATGCCCACAGAGGCGAATGCTTTAAAGGTTTATGTATTTATACATATGTATCATGCATTTCATGTAAGTAGCCCTCAGAGGTACTAAGATGTTACAGGTTGTATATTCTCTATCCTTGCTTACATTACTGATCGTATTTATGGTTCCTTGCCTTACATACTCAGTACTTTATTCGTACTGACGTCCTTTTATTTGTGGACGCTGCATGTCGTGCTGCAGGTCCTGATAGACAGGCAGGTGCAGCTCCCCCACCACAGTAGACTGTCCAGTTCAGCGGTGATTGGCGAGATCCCTTCTCCGGACTTGCCTTGGTCTAGGTATGCATTTTTGTTATAGACATTATGGGTATGTCGGGGCCCTATTCCAGCTATGTTGCAGCACTTATGTTCATTTAGAGGCTCATTGACAAGTGTCGACTCATGTGTAGTTTGGTATGCCTTGTCGGCTGGTTTTTGATATATAGTCTTTCATGGTAGCGTGGTAGCTCATACCTTATATGTAGTTTCTTGATTGTCTGGTCATCCCCTGCTATGTATGTTCATGCCGTCATATTTTATTGCTGGTTGTCCATGATCCAGGTCTACCATTTATATTGATCTCGTCAGCCCTAAAAGATAATAATGAAGGTTAGATGAAATGTACGTTGGTGCTCGGCAAGTATGGTCGGGTGCTAGTCATGGCCCTCCAGTTTGGGTCGTGACAAACTTGGTATCAGAGCAAGTCTGTCCTAGGGATTGTCTATGAGCCGTGTCTAGTAGAGTCTTGATTATGGATGTGTAGCGCGCCTTATTTATAATCAGGAGGCTACATGACATCTAGGGTTGTTACCTTCTTCCTGAATCTAGATCGTGCGTAGAGTTGAGTCGTAAGTGTTCGTCTCTAATATTCACCTTGTTTTCTTTCAGCGATGCCTTCGACTAGGAAGCAAACAATTAGTAGAAGGCTTGATACAGCTGCAGAATAGGGTACCAGTCAGGTGCCCCAAGCCATAGCAGGCCAAAGTGAGGCTCAAAGTGAGATGTCGTCTCATACCTCATCTACTCCATCTCCTCCAGAGGATATTAGAAGGCACCCAGCGCCTCCAGTTCCTCCGTCTGGCACTACAGACCAGGATATGCGGAGTGCTTTGCAGTTGTTGACTAGCTTGGTTGCTGCTCAGGCTTAGAGGCAGAATACAGGTGCTGCTGATAAACCAGTTAGTACAAGAGTTCGTGATTTTATTAATTTAGACCCTCCAGTGTTTACCGGATCAGACCCCAAGGAGGACCCACAGACTTTTATTGACCAGGTTCATCGTACACTACGGGTTATACATGTTAGTGATACAGAGGCAGTAGAGTTGGCTTCTTATCGGCTACGGGATTTAGCGGTTCTCTGGTATGATAGTTGGGAGAGATCCAGGGGTTCGAACGCTCCTCCAGCTGTGTGGAAGGAATTTTCTGAGGCCTTTCTTCGTCACTACTTGCCAGTTGAGATACGACGAGCTAGAGCTGATAAGTTCTTGAACCTTAGACAAGGTAATATGAGTGTGCGAGAGTACAGTATGCAGTTTGATTCTTTGGCAAGGTATGCTCCCCATATGGTGGCCGAGATGAGTGATAGGGTGCATATGTTCGTGAATGGGTTGGGACCACATCTGATAAATGAGTGTACGACAACCTCCTTGGTAGAGGGCATGGATATTTCCCGTATTCAAGCTTATGCCCAGACCCTAGAGGATCGCAAGCGCCAGCAGAGGGCAGTTAGGGAGCAGGATAGGGGCCAACATAAGAGGGCGAGATTTGCAGGGTATTCTGATGACTTCAGAGGCAGCGTCATGCCACAGATTTCGAGGAGTTCGGCGCCACCTGTAGCTAGTGCTCCTCCACAGTTTCAGAGGCCTCGATATGATCGATCCTATTCTGGTCCAGGTCATAGTTCGCGGGCATCTGGCTCGCAACATCACGGGGATACTAGTAAGATGAGACCTCCAACACCACATTGTGATCAGTGCGGCAAGGCCCACTTTGGACTATGCCGTCGAGGTTCTAATGCGTGCTATTCGTGCAGACAGCCTAGCCATATGATGCGGGATTGTCCTAATAGAGGAGGTGATGGTATGGCTCAGCCGACTGGATCTGTGTCTGGTTCTTCCTCATCAGTTCGACCTCCAACACAGGGTTTTCAGCAGTCGACAGGTCATGGTAGGGTTGGAGGTGCAGTGCCGAGTTCGAGTGGTGCTCAAAATCGAACCTATGCTCTAGTAGGTCGATAGGATCTCGAGTCATCTCCAGATGTTGTTACAGGTATTATATCTGTGTTTTCTTATGATGTATATGCGCTGATTGATCCAGGATCTACATTATCATATGTTACACCCTTTGTGGCTAATAAGTTTGGCATTGAACCTGAATTGATAAGTAAACCCCTTGCGGTATCTCCTCTGATAGGAGATTCTGTGATTGCTAGAGGGTATATAGAGGTTGCACTGTGAAGATTTGTAGTCGTCAAACCTCGGCAAATTTATTTGAATTAGAAATGGTTGATTTTGATGTGATAATGGAATGGACTGGTTGGCCTCATGCTATGCAAATGTTGACTGCCGTACGAAGATGGTTAGGTTCCAATTTTCGGGTGAACCCATCATTGAATGGAAATGGAACATTGCTACACCGAAAGGTAGGTTTATTTCCTATCTTAAGGCAAGGAAAATGATCTCAAAAGGTTACATTTATCATTTTGTTCGCGTTAGGGATGCGGAGGCGAAACCGCCTACTTTACAATCAATCCCCGTGGTCAACAAATTTCCAGATGTTTTCCCAGATGAACTCCCAGGCCTTCCTCCTGAAAGGGAGATTGAGTTTAGCATTGATGTGTTGCCTGACACTCAACCGATCTCTATCCCTCCATACAGAATGGCCCCGGCAGAGTTGCGAGAGTTGAAGGTGCAGTTGAAGGACTTGCTGGATAAGGGCTTCATTAGGCCTAGCACCTCAACTTGTGGTGCGCCAGTCCTATTCGTGCGGAAGAAAGACGGGTCGTTACGGATGTGTATCGACTATCGACAGTTGAATAAGTCTACTATAAAGAACAAGTATCCACTTCCAAGAATTGATGACCTATTTGACCAACTCCAGGGTGCCAAGTATTTCTCCAAGATTGATTTACGTTCAGGGTATCATCAGGTGAGGGTTAAGGAGAAGGATATTCCAAAGACGGCCTTCCGGACAAGATACGGGCACTTTGAGTTCTTGGTGATGTCGTTCGGGCTAACAAATGCCCCAACAGCTTTTATGGATCTCATGAATACTATATTTAGGCCCTATCTTGATGTGTTCGTGATTGTATTCATTGATGACATTCTAGTATATTCTTGTTCGGAGGCGGAACATGCGGGCCACTTGCGGATAGTATTACAGACGCTTCAGGATCGTAAGTTATATGCTAAGCTCTCCAAATGTGAATTTTGGCTGAACTCAGTAGCGTTCCTTGGCCATGTGATATCTGACGAGGGTATTAGTGTCGACACTCAGAAGATCGATGCAGTAAAGAATTGGCCGAGACCTACAACACCATCAGAAGTCCGCAGCTTCCTAGGGCTAGCAGGACTAAGTTAACACAGAAAGCTACCAAGTTCCAGTGGTCTGGCACTTGTGAACGTAGTTTTCAGGAGCTGAAGAATCGATTGACATCCGCACCAGTGCTCACTCTTCCTGAAGGAACAGAAGGTTATGTGGTATATTGTGATGCCTCAGGTATAGGTTTGGGGTGCGTATTGATGCAGCGTGGGAAGGTGATTGCTTATGCATCAAGACAATTGAAGAAGCATGAAAAGAATTATCCAACCCATGATTTGGAATTGGCTGCAGTAATATATGCTTTGAAGATATGGCGGCACTACTTATACGGTGTCCATGTTGACATCTACACAGATCACAAGAGTTTACAATACATCTTCAAGCAGAAAGAGTTGAATTTGAGGCAGCGTAGGTGGCTTGAATTATTGAAAGACTACGACGTCGAGATATTGTATCATCCCGGTAAAGCCAATGTTGTGGCAGACGCTCTCAGCCGTAAATCAATGGGAAGCTTAGTACATATTGAGGCAGGTAGATGGGGGTTGACTAAAGAGCTTCATCAGCTAGCCAATATGAGAATCAGATTGTTAGACTCTGATGACGGAGGTGTTACTGTACAAAATACATCAGAATCATCTTTGGTAGCCGAGGTAAAAGCACGACAATATGAAGATCCTATCTTAGTACGATTAAGAGAGAGCATTCAGCAGTGTAAAAGTATGGATTTTGAGATCGGAAGAGATGGGGCACTGAGATACCAGGGCCGATTATGTGTGCCTAATGTGGCAGGGTTGCGAGAGAAGATTATGAATGAGATTCATCAATCCCGATATTCCATCCATCCCGGCTCGACAAAGATGTATCATGATGTCAAGGAGCAGTATTGGTGGGATAACATGAAGAAGTCTATTGCAGAATTTGTAGCCCAGTGTCCCAATTGTCAACAAGTAAAGATAGAACATCAGAAACCCGGTGGATTGCTTCAGAATATAGAGATTCCGACCTGGAAATGGGAGGTGATTAATATGGACTTCATTATTGGATTACCTCGCTCTTATCATAAGTTTGACTCCATCTGGGTGATAATTGATCGACTTACAAAATGTGCCCATTTTCTGCCAGTTAAGACAACTTACACGGCTGAAGATTATGCGAAGTTGTATATCAAGGAGATTGTTAGGCTTCATGGTGTGCCGGTATCTATTATATCAGACCGAGGAGCTCAATTTACAGCTAACTTTTGGAGGTCTTTTCAGAAGGGTTTAGGCACACAAGTGAATCTCAGCACTGCATTTGATCCGCAGACTGACGGACAGGCTGAACGTACCATTCAGACACTGGAAGATATGCTACGAGCATGTGTTCTAGATTTTAAGGGAAATTGGGATGACCATCTTCCACTCATAGAATTCGCCTACAATAATAGCTACCATTCCAGTATTAAAATGGCCCCATACGAGGCACTATACGGGAGAAGATGTAGATCACCAGTTGGATGGTTCGAAGTCGGTGAAACAGAATTATATGGGCCAGATTTGATTCACCAAGCTATTGAGAAGGTGAAAGTGATACAGGAGCGATTGAGGACGGCACAAAGCAGGCAAAAATCTTATTCTGATGTCCGACGTCGTGATCTAGAGTTTGAGGTTGGTGATTGGGTTTTCCTGAGGATCTCACCAATGAAGGGTATTATGCGTTTTGGGAAGAAAGGTAAGCTGAGTCCAAGGTATATCGGGCCGTATAAAATTCTTCGACGAATTGGACAGGTTGCTTATGAGTTAGAATTGCCATCCGAATTGGAATTTGTCCACCCGGTATTCCATGTATCTATGTTGAGGAAATGTATTGGAGACCCTTCTCGAGTCGTCCCTATCAAAGATGTACAAGTTACAGAGGACCTATCATATGAAGAAGTGCCAATGGCGATATTAGATCGACAAGTCCGCAAGCTGAGAACAAAAGATGTAGCTTCCGTCAAAGTTTTGTGGAGGAAAAAAAATATGGAAGAAATGACATGGGAAACAGAGGAGGAGATGAAGTCTAAATACCCTTACCTATTCCAGAATGAAGATAACAAGGATGCTGGTGGAAGACAGGATACATTGGAAGGTGAAACGGCTCTATGAGGTAAGCAATAATTTGAGAATACTCCTCCTTAATACAAAATGGTGATATGTAGATAATGTAAATATGCATAATGCTTTGTGTAGCCTTGTGAAGCCATATGTTGGGCTTAATTGCTTGCAAGTTTTGCTAGTGACCATTTTATAGGGGAAAATTGATCGGAAATTTCCATTGGAATCCACGATGATTTAAACTCCCCATGAACCCTTACATTCGAGGACGAATGTTCCTAAGGGGGGGAGGGTGTTACAACCCATATCCACATGTGTTAGTTCATGCCATATATTAGTTAACATAAATCCAAGAAGGAATTATCTTTGAGATGATAAGAAGTCAATCCTATTGGTCTTAAGTGATACAAGAGTGTATAAGGGTGATTAACAAGTATTAGAAGTTAAATGAATCAAGGATGTTGTAAGTCGTATTTTCAGGTAAATCTAGCGGTGCTTAAAACACTCAAGAGGTCATTTATTAAGGTATTTTAATCATATAATATACGTATCATAAGTCTTGAAGTCAAACGAGTTATGAAACAAAAGTCGACAAAAGTTGTCGCAACTTAGGTTCATAATTTTACTTAAACATTAGGTCAAATGTTTCTAATCTTTTCTCCTAATTTACAAGGAATTACGGGGTGATCTACCAACAAAATTAAAGATCTATGAGTCTAGTTTCCAACTCATTAAACCGTTCATCGATACGATCTCGGAGTAGAGAGATATTTGCTTTTCCGCGAGACTGCGCCAAGCACCTCTCTATGGGGCCCACTAAGGCGGTTTAAGATATTTGGACCTATATAGGATGCCTCCAACCCGTTTTAAGTCATTTCTTCTCACTATTTTCAGACCTTAGAACCCTAGGAACATCCTCTCAAGGTTCTCTCAAGATTCAAGACCCAAAAAAGGGCAAACAACACAAATCAAGTGTCGGGAATTCCGTGGCGCTAGTAAGTCTCTTGTTCTTCTTGTTGTTGCTCATTTTTGTGTCATTCCAGCTCGTGTGGGAGGTTGTTTTAAAGGGTTTATGTTCTGTAAATACTCCCTCATGTTTTTAATATCAATCCTAGGTGATTTCAAGCCTTCTAAAGTGATTCTAGTGCCGAAAAACACTAATTGATCGCTAGTTTCACTTTTTTGTTGTTGTGGCAGCATTGGAGGGATATTTTATGGAAATTTAAGGTCAAATTGGAGTTGTTATTTCTGTATAAAGGTAAGGAACCTCTTACTCTATATGTATTTAAGATTATCCAAGTTGCGGCTAAGCCATTGAAGCTAGAACTTGTGAAATATATATCGAAAGGCTTGGTAGTAATGTTATTGTTTTGTGGACTGTTTTGCGTTGCTGTTGGGCTGCGTATTTTACTACTGTTTTGTGGAGTTTTGGAGGAGGAAGGGTGTGGAGAAACACCATATATATGTAGGGTTGTGGGATGATAGTTATTAGTAACATTTTCGGGTCGTTTGACACGACTACGGTGGTCGTCGTATGTATGGAGTGATTAGGCTGTGCGTGGACTATTTTGGGAGGCTCAATATGTTTATTATTGATGTTGTTTGGGCTGTTTGGTGATTGTTTTGAATGGTGTGAAGTCATATATATAGGGGAGGTGCTGTCCGTTTCATCGTAAAATAGGTTGTGGTCGATACATAATAGTTATGACGCTTAAATGATAACGATAGTATCGTTTCTCTTATTGTAGACTAAGGAGTTTTGACAATTGCATAGCTTGAGATTGGGGAAGTATATACAAGGTATGTGAGGCTATCCCTTTCCTTCTTTTGCACGACTCCGATTGTACATAATGTAATGAACGAGCTTCCAAGATACTCTACTCTTAGAAGCTAGCAGTACTTACATTGTTTTCCCTCTTATGGAACGATTGATGTTAATGTTGCTTCTCTTATTCTTATGTTATCAATGTTGTTGGTACTTCCTGATTCTTATAAGGTTCATAGTGAAGAGTTAGTCCTAATAACGTGTACAGAGGATACCGACCTTACGTCACTCCGAAAGGTTTAGAATGTGATTCCATGAGTCGAGCATGCATTATATATATGTATCTATTTTACTCTACCAAGCCACGCTATAGTTGGACGGGTACGACACCTATTGTGCAACCATTGATCAGTTGGGTTTTACCGAGCTCCACGTGGCCGGGTACGATTCTACCGAGCCTTATGATGGTCGGGTACGTTTTTTACCGAGCCTATTATGGTCGGGTACAATATGATGATGATGATGCCCATAGAGGCAAATGTTTTAAAGGTTTATGTATTTATACATATGTATCATGCATTTCATGTCAGTAGCCCTCATAGGTACTAAGATGTTACAGGTTGTATATTCTTTATCCTTGCTTACATTACTGATCATATTTATGGTTCCCTGCCTTACATACTCAGTACTTTATTCGTACTGACGTCCTTTTATTTGTGGACGCTGCATGTCGTGCTGCAGGTCCTGATAGACAGGCAGGTGCAGCTCCTCCACCACAGTAGGTTGTCCAGTTCAGCGGTGATTGGTGAGATCCCTTATCCGGACTTGCCTTGGTCTTGGAATGCATTTTTGTTATATACATTATGGGTATGTCGGGGCCCTATTCCGGCTAAGTTGCAGCACTTATATTCATTTAGAGGCTCATAGACAAGTGTCGACTCATGTGTAGTTTGGTATGCCTTGTCGGCTGGTTTTTGATATATAATCTTTCATGGTGGCGTGGTAGCTCATACCTTATATGTAGTTTCTTGATTGTCTGGTCATCCCCTGCTATGTATGTTCATGCCGTCATATTTTATTGCTGGTTATCCATGATCCAGGTCTACCATTTATATTGATCTCGTCAGCCCTAAAAAATAATAATGAAGGTTAGATGAAATGTACGTTGGTGCTCGGCAAGTATGGTCAGGTGCTAGTCATGGCCCTCCAGTTTGGGTCGTGACAGGTATCATCAACTATCACTGCATGACAAGGTCCACAAAAGAGCAAACCTCGGAACTGTTGGGCTACTTCATTGACTTGCACACATGAAAGATCACTTTTTCATCACCTACCCAGAAGGTAAGTTCTCCTGCTTCCACATCAACTAAGGCCTTCCTAGTAGTAAGGAAATTTCTCCCTAATATGATTGGAAATTCATAATCCACCTCACAATCCAAGATCACAAAATCAGCTGGCAAGATAAATTTGTCCACCCGGACAAGCACATCATCAATAATACCCAACTATCTCTTCATCGTTCTATCCGCCATTTGCAATCTCATGGAAGTCGGCCTCGGTTGCCCAATACCCAAAGTCTTGAAAATTGAGTAGGGCATCCAGTTGATACTTGCCCCCAAATCACATAGAGCCTTAGCAAAGTCCGCACTCCCAATGGTGCAAGGAATGGTGAAAGCACCAGGATATTTAAGCTTCAGGGCCATTGAATGCACTATTGCACTAACTTGGTGGGTCATCATTATATTTTCACAATTCATGGATCGTTTCTTTGTCACCAAGTCCTTCATGAATTTAGCATAGCCCAACATTTGTTCAAGAGCCTCCACCAAAGGCACATTAATGGATAAGCTCTTCATCATATCAATGAACTTTTTAAACTAATTCTCATTTTTCTGCTTCGCGAGCCTTTGAGGATAAGGTGGAGGTGGCCTTGGAAAAGAAGCCTTGGCTTTAGTCACAACCGACTCCGGCATGTCTATTACGTGTTCCCTAGATGGGTTCACATCATTTTGAGTTTCCACCTCGGCATCTTGAATATCAATCCTCACTTCTTCATTCATATTCTCATCAATCACATTTTCAACCACCAAAGGAACTTCATCTTCTTGCAACTCAACTTCATCACTCAATATTTGCTTTTTTTTGGAGGCATTCACATCACCGCCTCGTCCACTACTTCTAGTTACCGACATAACATGATTGTTCCCACCCTTCAGGTTTACTACTGTATCACTTGGTAGAGCACCCTTAGGGCAAGTATTCAAGGACTGTGAGATTTGGCCTAATTGCACCTCCAAATTTCTAATTGAAGTATTGTGGGAAGACAACTGAGCATCAGAATCCACACTCTTTTTCATCATCTGTTCAAACATCATTTCAATTCTCCCCATGGGTTAGAAGAACTAGGACCTTGGGATGGAAATGGGGGCAGATTGTTTGGTTGTTGGTACATTGGGGGCCTTTGAAAGCCTTGCCCCCGGTTTTCTTGATTGCCATTGTTCCGCCCACCTTGATTGTTATTACCAACCCAGTTGTTGTTGTTCCCATTCCAATTACCCTAATTGTTCTGATTATTGTTCTGATTGCCCCAATTGCCTTGTGGCCTCTACTGTTGTTGGTTGGAAGAATTGCCCTTTTGGCCTTGATAATTGATCACGTATTGTACCATCATAACTATCATCTTGGAATCCACCACAATCATTGTCAAATTGCTCCGAATTCCCTTGGTTCTGTTGACCTCGTTGTCTTTTTTTGTTGACTAGCATGTTTACACCCTCCATAGCATTTACTTGGCAAGGATTTTGAACTTGTTGCAACTGTGCCTTTGCTAGTTGGTTCATTGTAGTTGTCAACTCAGCTATAGCCTGCCCATGATCATGTAACTCCTTATGCAAATGAGTGACTGTGGGGCCATACTGGGGCACATTGGCTTTACTTTTCCAAGCAGAAGAAGTGTCAGCCATATCGTCAAGAATGTAACAAGCCTCATCATTAGACAGCTTCATGAAGTTGCCCCTAGCAAGTTGGTTCACTATGCATTGGTTTGTTGTATTAATGCCCATGTAGAAAGTCTGTTGGATCATCGCCTCAGTCATATCATTATTGGGGCATTCCTTTACCATTGTTCTATACCACTCCCAAATCTCATGCAAAGGTTCAGTGGGCTCCTGTTTGAAAGCCAAGATCTCATCTCTCAATGCTGCCATATGCCCCGGTGAGAAATATTTTGCAATAAACTTGTCCGCCAACTCATCCCAATTAGTGATGGAATGGTTGGGAAGTCGCTCAAGCCTATCCAATGCCTTCCCTCTAAGTGAGAATGGGAAGAGTCTCAACCGAAGTGCATCCTCGGACACATTAGTTTGCTTTTTCCCCCAACAGGTATCCACGAACCCCTTAAGATGTTTGTAAGCATTTTGATTGGCAGCTCCCCTGAAATACCCACGCTGCTCCAGCAATGTCAGCATCACATTGGTAATTTAAAAATTGCTCGCCCGAATTCGGGGCGGGACAATTGCACTTGCATAGCCTTGGTTTGGAAGCACTTGAGGAGCCACTCTTGGAGGTGGCGGGGGAGGGTCTGGAATATTATCATTGGCCTGGCGGCCTCTCTTTTGTCCTTGAGGCATAATAGGGACCTCATGTTCAACATTGTCCTCTACTTCCTCCCCTAGCAGAAGATCTCCAAGAGGTGCGTTGTTTAAGTTTGCTGCCATTTTGTACCTGAAGTTGTGACACACACAAATTAGTAACACGGAAGGAAAGAAGAGCAATATACAAAACTATTTAGATAGATAGCCAAAGCTGTTTGCTCCCTGGCAACGGCGCCAAAAAGTGATCGAGGCCAACCTTGTACTACTATTGAGTAGCAAGAGAGGTCGAAGCAGCTTTTACCCGAGAAGGTCGGGATCGATTTCCACAGGGAGCTAGATATTGGAGTTGAGTTTCTATCTAAATCGGAGTTGTGTATTTGTTCCTAATTTCACTTCTGAATATTTTTGGTTTTGATATTTATTCTAATTTTATAATACTACAATGCTAAATTAGGCTAAGTAAAGCTAAGATTAAACTATTGAGAGTTGATCAAATAGATAAAAGGCACTAGGGTAGTGACTTTCTCCTAGGTGGTCAATTGACGGATTCTTAAGTCTAAAGCTAGATTGTCATATTTGGGGAGTATGATATAACCATTGCATGATTCTACTCACTCTATACCTCTCGGTAATTCGAGTGATTTTGCCCGAATTGACTTTCTCAAGACCAAATGGGTATACAAATTTGTGCAAGCAATCAAGGTTCAAGTCGGGTATTATTATCTCTAGGTTTAATTGGGGTTATCAATCTCTTGAATACGCCCTAATTCCTTGTTAGACTAATTTCATGGACTTAGGCTCTCTTTCTCAAGAAGAGCCAAAGTCTACTAGGCATAAACTAGTGTTTGCAACCACTAATTTAATATTAAAATCCTAAATTAGTCCAAATATCAAACACCCATATACAATCAAGCATCAAAATAAAAGATCCATCAATTAACCACACTAGGGTTGAGCCACAACCCTAGCTAATGGGTCTAGCTACTCATAATTGGAGAAGAAAACAAAGAAATAGATGAGGATAAGCCCATTATAATTAATTACTAAATAAAACTTGAAGATTCAATGTTGAAACTAAACTAAAATTACTCAAAATGGTAAAAGAGAATAAGTCACGAGCGCAACTCTGTCCCAAATCTATCTGATGACCTAAAAATGGGAAAAAAAACTATTTATACTAGGCTAAAAATTCTGAACAAAAATACCCCTACGGGGCTAGTGTGGACCACACAAAATCGAGTGTGTCCGCACTAAGGCTCTTGGCTTGATTAATTTGCTCTCTGAACTTGGGCTTTGTGGACCGCACAAAGTCGAGTGCGGTCGCGGTGGCTTCTATTGCGGTCCGAGCAAAATGGACCGTGGACCGCATTGGGCTTCATCCTCTAATCTAGAAACTCTCTAATCTCGGGCAATGCAGTTCGCACAAAATTGAGTGCGGCCGCAATGAACCCAATGCGGACCGCGCAAAACCCTTTGCGGCCGCATTGCCTGTGGCCTAAAAACATACTCTCTGAACTTCATCTTTGCGGACCGCACAGAATAGTGTGCGGCCGCACTGGCCCTATTTGACTGAGCTTGGTCTTGTCTTGGTACTTGTGCAAGTTTCACTCCTTTTTGAGCTAGTGTTTGACACTTTGTCACCTTGTTGATGAAACTTGCAGTCAAGCACAACTTGTGAGCCTTTGGGACTATTTTGTACACATTTTAATCAAAATTAAGCAAGAAGGAGTGTAAAATGCATCATAATCCCTAGTTATCACCTGTCCTGACCAAGATATATGTATATATATTTCTTTTTTGGCACTCTTAAAGGTTTGTAGACTAGTGTTTAGGTGTATGTAAAAGTTGGTCGTGACATTATTGTCAACGGTTATGTATGTAAATAAAATGTTAAGATTTCTCCGATAGACAATTATCATCATTTATATTCTGGTGTTGTACTTGGAGGCCTTGATGGCCCTAATTTTATGTTGAAAGATGTAAATATGGATGTTGGTTCGCATGGGCCTTCGAGCATTGTGTGTCGCTCGCACATGCCGAGGTTGGGGTGTGACAAAATTGGTATCAGAGCAAGTTTGTCCTATGGAGTTTGTAAGTCGTATCTAGTAGAGTCTTATTTATGAGTTTGCCGTTCACCATACTTATAAACAGTCTACAAAATATTTAGGGTGAATACTTTTCTTTCTGATCTAGATCGTGCCATAGAGTGGAGTCGTAAGTATTTACTTCTAATCTTCATCTTGTTATGTTTATAGTGATGCCTACCACGAGATGTTATGCAATTGTTTAGAAATTGGATGAAGAGGCAGGAGAAGGTGCTATTCGGGTGCCACCTGCCCCTAACATGGACCTCATGATGAGACTGATACTCAGGTTTCGGGAACAACACCACTATCCCCGGAACACATGGAGAAACAAATGTACCTCCTATTCCTCCCTAGTTGTTCCTGAATATGATTTAGATATGAAAGTGCAGTACAATTGTTGACTCAGTTAGTTTCCTCTTAGGCCCAACGACAAGCCCCTAGCACTTCAGATAGGGCGGTCAACATGAAAGTTTGGGATTTCATTAATTTGGACCCCCAGTATTCACTGAAACATATCTAAATGAAGATCCTTAGAATTTTCTAGATGAGATACATCAGACTTTACGAGTTATGCATGCTACTGATGTTGAGTTTGTAGAGCTTGCCTCATATAAATTGTGGGATATTTTTGTGACTTGGTATGAACTTGGGAACAATCTAGGGGACCTCTTTCTCCACCAGCAGGATGGAGGGAGTTTTCTGAGGCATTTCTGCAGCAATATTTGCCTATTGAGTTCTGACGAGCCAAAAAGATAGATTCTTACTTTTGGAACAAGGTAACATGAGTGTTCGGGAGTATATCATGCAATTTAAACCCTTGGATAAGTATGCCCCTTTGGTTTTGGTGAAAATGAGTGATACAATACATCGATTTGTTGGTGATTTGGGACCACATTTGATTAATGAATGTACCACTACTTCTCTGATTCCAAATATGGATATTGCTCGTATTCAAGCTTATGCACAGAACTTGGGAGATTGCAAAAGGCAACCGTGAGCCACTCGAGAGCATGGTCGGGGCTAACATAAGAGTTCCCAGTCTACATGTGTTATAGGAGAGTCCCTAGGTGAGTTCAGACCTTGTTTCCTTGGCATCCATCTTATCTGGTGTCTAATGCAATGTCACAGACCTAAGGTCAGTGTCGTGGTCGGATCACTCTTTCCGGTCAGGGTCAAAATTCTCGGGGACAAAGCTGACAATATAGTGGAGATCCTAGTAAGATGAGGCCTCTGGTTCCACATTGCCACCGATATGGTAGGAATCCTTTTGGACATTACCGTTAGGGTTCAAATTTATACTATGCTTCTGGGTAACCCGGTCACATTATGTGTTTTTGCCCAATGAGAAATATGGGTAATATGATGCCGCCAAGGGGATTTGTAGCAACTTCTTCATCATCAGCACGCCCTCATGAGCAAGGGATGCATCCATCGGTTGGAAGAGGTAGAGGTAGAGGTGGAGCATCTAGCTCTGGTGGACAATAGAGTCGTATCTATGCACTGTCAGGGCGACAGAACCTAGAGTCATCACTGGATATGGTCGCAGGTATACTATCCGTATTCTCCATTAATGTGTATGCTTTGATAGATCCATGTTCTATTTTATCGTACATTTCCCCATTTATTACTAGTAAATGTGGTAAGGAGCCTGAATTATTACATCACCCATTTGAGGTGTCCATGCCCATAGGAGAGTCTATGATAGTTAGGTGAGTATATAGAGGCTGGGATATGATGATTTATGACCATCATACCTTAGCCGATTTGAATTAATTAGAGATGGTGAAATTTGATGTGTGACTACCCGGCCAGTCGTCTCATGAGTTACCTCTCCATTCCCCCATTTATACTTCTTTATGCTTTGTTTATCTGTGTTATGTTGTATCAGGTCGGTCAGATCGAATTCGGAAAGGTTTTGGTAAGGTTTGAGACACTTAGTCTCTTTAGAGTGAGCATAAGTTGGAAAAGTCAACCGGATGTTGACTTATATGTTAGAGGGCTCAGATGTGAGTTCCGATGGTTCGGATAGCTACGGGAGGTGATTTGGGACTTAGGAGCATAATCGGAATGAGTTTTGGAGGTTCGGAGTAGATTTAGGTTTGAATTGGCGAAGTTGATATTTTGGCGATTTTCGGTTGGTAGGTGAGATTTTGATATAGGGGGCAGAATGGAATTCCGAGAGTTGTAGTAGATCCGTTGTGTTATTTGGGATGTGTGTACAAAATTTCAGGTCATTTGGAGGTGGTTTGGTTGGGTTTTTGATGAAAAGCGTAATTTAGAAGATTTTGGAATATGTTGGCATGTTTGGTCGAGGTCCCGGGGGCCTCGGGTGAGTTTCGAGTGGTCAATCGAACCATATCATTTTGTTTGGAATTGCAGAAAAACTGCTGAAGTGTTGCAGAGAATTTGACCTTCGCGTTCGCGAAGGGTTAGTTGAGAAGGCAGATGATTTTAGCCTTCGCATTCGCGAGAAAGGCTTCGCGTTCGCGAAGGGCTGGATGTTTGTGCATCGCATTCACGAGAAGGGGAGCGTGTTCGCGTAGAGGAAATTGGTCAGCTGGGTTTGAGGTCAAGTTGTTCATCACGTTCGCGAGGGAGGGAGTGCGTACGCGAAGAGATAGTTTGAGGAACCATCGCGTTCACGATGGGCATGTCGCGTTCGCGTAAGAGGATTTTTGGTGAAAGTCATTTTGTGCTTCGCGAACGCGAGGCGTTGACCGCGTTCGCAAAAAAGGAATTAAGGTCTGGGCAGAATGTTTAAATACTCGTCTTGTCCGTGATTTTGGGGTTTATTTCTTCCATTGTTGGTCGTTTTGGAGCTTTTTGAAGGTGATTGAAGAGGGATTCAAGGGGAATCACTTGGAGGTAAAATTCTTGGACTTAAAACTCGATTCTAATGTCAATTCCACCTAAATAATCATGAAAATTAAGCCAATAATTGAAGAACTAGGGCTTGGAAACATAGACCTTTGCTTGAGGATTTGAAGGACCATTTGAGGTCAGATTTCAGAACTTTTGATATATATGAACTCGTGGGGAGATAAGGAATCTATTGATGTAAAAATTATCGAATTCCAAGACGTGGGCCCGGGGGTCGAGTTTTGGTTATTTTGGGATTTATGTTGTAAATTGATTATTTTCGTTTGGGCTTCGTTCCCTTAGCATATTTTGACATTCTCGTTCTGATTTTGGATAGATTCGGTACGAGTGGAGGTCGATTCAAGGGGCAAAGTAGTTGCGAGCTAGAGATTTGGCCGGTTTGAGGTGAGTAATGATTGTAAATGATGTTCTGAGGGTATGAAACCCCGAATTTGCGCATCGTTGTTCTATATTGAAGTGACGCACACGCACATCGGTCGTGCACTGTTGGGGATTTTGACTTAGTCTATCCCGAATGACTATTTTACTGCATATTTGATTGAAATCTATTTGCTATCATCATTATTTGGGTTGAATGCCATATTTGGCCTGAATGCCAACTAGTTGAACCCTTAGGGGACTTTTATTGATATTTCCTCACTGTTTTGACTTTATACTTGAACTCGGTCATGTTATATTTCACTGTTTTCGTACTCAGCCATGTTTACTCTATTTTAACACTTAAATGATCTTTTAAACTGAGAATCATCTTTTACTATTGCCCAAGTATCTTGAGAGGATTTTGACTGAGTAAGGCTGAGGGACTATGTTGTGAGGAAACATTTGATATTTATTATTAGGCCAAGGTCCTAAGATATGGACGCCATGAAGTGGATTGATTGATATGAGGCCGAGAGCCTAGTGATGATGCCACAAAATGTTTTGATATTGCGCTTGGGCCGAAAGGGACCCCTCCAGGAGTCTGCACACCCCTAGTAAGCGCGGGTACTCATTGTGATGTAAGATTGAGCCCGAGGGGCTGGTATTGTTCTGAGATTGGGCTCGAGGGGCTGGTATTATTCTGGGATATTGCCCGAGGGGCGGATTTGTTGATACGGTGCCTAAGGGGCGAACCTTTATGTGTTTATCTTTTCTTAATTGCCTGTCAATTACCATGCTTAATTGTTGAAAAAGGCTATTCATAAAGTTAAATTTGAGTTAAAGGATTTTTACCTATCTTTCACTGGTTTACTATTTTAATGGTTTTACTACTTCATTATAGCATGCTTTTTGTCTTACGTGATTTCCTGCTTTCAGTCATTATTTATGATTATTACTCACTGAGTTGGAGTACTCACTTTACTACTTGCACCCTGGGTGCAGATTCAGGCGTATCTGGTCCCGTTCATGCGTGCTGATCATTTCCGGCTCAGGTAGATCCAAGGAGTCTCTAGGTAGCTGTTGGCGTTCGCAGCCCAAAGCTCTTCCCTATCTTAGTTCTTCATGTTCTTGGTTTTCTGTATTAAACTCTATAGTTTGATTTGGAGTATTCCGTTTTGTTAGATGCTCATGACTCGTGACACCCCGGTATCGGGCTGTGTTAGGTTATTTTCCACGAATTATGCTATTAACTGCTTAAACCTTGGTATATTTGATCATGCTTAGACTGTTTCTTGATGCTTAACTATTAAATACTGAAACGGAAAGTGTCGGCTGGCCTTGTCTTCACGAGTGGCACCGTCACGATCGGGTCCAGGTTTAGGGTCGTGAGAAGTTGGTATTAGAGCCTAGGTTACATAGGTCTCACGAGTCATGAGCAGGTTTAGTAGAGTCTCACAGATTGGTACGGAGACGTCTGTATTTATCCTCAAGAGGCTATAGAACCTTTAGGAAAACTTCATATTCTTGAAATTCTTGTCGTGCAAATTTGTTGATCCGAGAACTAATCTTCTATTATTTTATTATCTCACAGATGGTGAGGACACGCGCTACCGATCAGGATGGACGACCACCAGTACCACTAGCAATGGCCACTGGAGACCGAGGACGCGGACGTGGTCACGGTAGGGCAGAGGTATGGCCCGCACAGTAGCTACGACAGCACCTACAGATCCACCAATAGCCCCAGTCCAAGATCAGGTGCCAGTTATGGATGCTCCAGCAGCACCAACTCAGGCACCAGTTGTGCCCATTGTGATTACGGGTCTTAAAGAGGCCTTGGCTCAGATCCTATCAGTTTGCACTGGCCTAGCTCAGGCGGTCTCAACTACTAAAACCGCAACTACTTCTCAAGCCGGGGGAGGCAATCAGACTCACGCCGCTCGCACACCTGAGCAGGTCGTGCAGGGACTTCAAACGCTGGGGGCACATCAGTCCAGCCGGTTGCAGCTTCTCAGGACTATGTAGTTCCTGCCATGCCAGAGGACGAGCAGCGTAGGTTGGAGAGGTTTGGTATACTTCAGCCTTTGGCCTTAAGTGGTGTAGAGGGCGAGTATGCCCAAGGTTTGTTGGATAAGTGTTAGAGGATGCTTTGTACAACATGTATTCTGGAGACTAGCGGGGTCACTTTCACTACTTATCAATTTTCTAGAGTTGCCTTCACTTGGTGGGAGGATTTTGAGAGACGTAGGCCTGTTGATGCAGCAACCCTTACCTAGCAGCAGTTCTCCATTCTCTTTCTGGATAAGTATGTACCGCAGTCTCATAGAGAGGAGCTACGCAGGCAGTTTGAGTGGTTGCGTCAGGGGGAGATGGCCGTGGCGCAGTATGAGATGAGGTTCTCCAAGTTAGCTCGTCATGCTATTTGGTTGGTTCCGACAGATAGAGAGAGGATTAGGAGGTTTGTTGATGGCCTCACTTATCAGCTTCGTATTCTCATGACCTGGGAGAGGGTGATTGGTGCTACTTTTGAGGAGGTTGTTGATATTGCCCGTGAGATTGAGTCTGTTCGTCACTAGGAACGAGACGAGAGGGAGGACAAGAGGCCTCGAGGATCTGGTAGTTATAGTGGTACTTCTTTGAGAGGTTAGTTTCAGCACGGCAAAGGCTGTCCATTCAGGCATACTCAGCCAGCTCGCCCAGGTTATCGTGGGGCATCATCGGGTCATTGTACTCACAGTTCTCATCAGGGCCAGTCATCACTTAGTGCCTTTTTGGCTCAGAGTTCATCCTGTGCTCTATCAGTTTAGGGCTCTTCTATGCCAGGTGCATCTGCTAGTCACTCCCGTGCGAGGGGTTCCCTTCAGTCCCCTTCTCCGGCACCTGGGAGTTATTATGAGTGTGGTGAGATGGGTCATATGTTGAGGCAGTGCTCTCGTCATCTTGCGAGTTTATTTCAGTAGAGGGGTCAGTCATCGGCTTCAGTGCCAATTACTTCACCACCACCCGCCAAGCCAGCTAAGGGTGGACGTCAGTCAGCTAGGGGTTGCCCCAGAGGGGGAGCTCGATTGGGTGGTGGTCAGGCTCGTTCCTATGCACTTCCAGGCAGACCCGATACCATTGATTCAGATGCTGTTATTATAGGTATTGTTTCAGTCTGCCACATAGATGCCTCTGTATTATTTGATCCCGTTTCCACCTTTACTTATGTGTCATCATACTTTGCTCGTTATTTGGGTACGCCCTGTGAGTTTCTTACTTCACCTATCCAAGTATCTACCTTGGTGGGCGATACTGTTATTGTAGACCGTATGTACCAGTTGTGTGTGGTGTCTATTAGTGGTCTAGAGACCTGTGTGGATCTTTTATTATATTGTATGGTGGATTTCGATGTCATTTTGGGCATGGATTGGCTATCTCCGTGTCGTACTATTCTGGACTGTCATGCTAAGACAATCATATTGAATATACCGAGTGTGCCACGGATTGAGTGGCGAGGTGTGACTGATTATGTTCCCAGTAGAGTGATCTCATTCTTGAAAGCCCAGCGTATGGTTGGGAAGGGTTGTCTTTCGTATCTAGCCTTTGTGAGCGATGTTGGTACTGTGACTCCCAATATTGATTCTGTTCCAGTGGTGAGGGATTTTCCCGATATGTTTCCTGCAGTCCTGCCGGGCATGCCATCAGACAGGGATATTAATTTTGGTATTTACCTGGTGCCGGGCACTCAGCCCATTTCTATTCTGACGTATCATATGGCACCAGCGGAGTTGATGGAATTAAAGAAGCAAGTTCAAGAACTCCTTGATAAAGGGTTCATTCGGCCTAGTGTGTTACCTTAGGGTTCGCCGGTTCTATTTGTGAAGAAGAAGGATGGCACTATAAGGATGTGCATTGATTATAGGGAATTGAACAAGGTAACAATTAAGAACAAGTATCCTTTGCCTCGCATTGATGATTTATTCGACCAGCTTCAAGGAGTGAGAGTGTTCTCCAAAATTGATCTCCATTCAAGCTATCACCAGTTGAAGATCAGGGACTCAGATATTCTTAAGAGAGCTTTCAGACCCGATACAATCATTATGAGTTCTTAGTGATGTCTTTTGGGCTAACCAATACCCCAGTAGCGTTAATGCATTTGATGAACAGTGTGTTTCGGCCTTATCTTGACTCGTTTGTTACAGTCTTCATTGATGATATTATGGTATATTCGCGTAGTCAGGAGGAGCACGCAGAGCATTTGAGAGTTATGTTGCAGAGATTGAGTGAGGAGAAGCTTTATGTAAAATTCTCCAAGTGTGAGTTTTGGCTCAATTCAGTGGCTTTCTTGGGGCACGTGGTGTCCAGCGAGGGTATTCAGGTAGATCCAAAGAAGATAGAGGCAGTTTAGAGTTGGCCTAGACCATCCTCAGCTACAAAGTTTTGCAACTTTCTTGGTTTGGTAGGCTATTATCGTTGTTTTATTTAGGGATTCTCATCTATCGCATCTCCCTTGACCAAGTTGACTTAATAGGGTGCTTTATTTGTATGGTCGGATGAGTGCGAGGAGAGCTTTCAGAAGCTCAAGACAGCTTTGACCACAGCTCCAATGTTAGTTTTTCCATCAGCTTCAGGTTCATTTACCGTGTATTATGATGCTTTGAGAGTTGGTATTGGTTGTGTATTGATGCATGAGGTAGAGTTATTGCTTATGCTTCTTGTCAGTTGAAGCTTCATGAGAAGAACTACCCCGTTCATGATTTTGAGTTGGCTGCCATAGTTCACGCGTTGAAGATTTGGAGACATTACCTGTACGGTGTGTCTTGTGAGGTGTTCACTCATCATCGTAGCCTCCAGCACTTGTTCAAGCTGAAGGATCTTAATTTGAGGCAGCGGAGATGGTTAGAATTGCTAAAGGATTATGATATCACTATATTGTACCATCCGAAGAAGGCCAATATGGTGGCTGATGCTTTGAGCCAAAAGGCGGTAAGTATGGGGAGTCTGGCATATATTCCAGTTGGGGAGAGACCTCTTACAAATGATGTTCAAGCCTTGGCCAATCGGTTCGTGAGGTTAGATATTTCGAAGCCTAGTGGGGTATTGGCTTGTGTGGTTTCTCGGTCTTCTTTATATGATCGCATCAGAGAGCGTCAATATGATGATCCACATTTGCTTATCCTTAAGGACAAAGTTCATCACGATGATGTCAGAGTTGTGACCACGGACGATGATGGGGTGTTGAGGATACATGACCGGATTTCTGTGCCCAATGTAGATGGGCTTTGGGAGTTCATTTTGGAAGAGGCACATAGCCCGCGGTATTCCATTCATCCGAGTGCCGCAAAGATGTATCAGGATTTGAGGCAGCACTATTGGTGGAGGAGAATGAAGAAAGACATTGTGGGATTTGTAGCTCGGTGTCTCAATTGTCAGCAGGTGAAATATGTGCATCAGAGACCGGGTGGCTTGCTTCAGCGGATGGATATTCCAGAGTGGAAGTGGGAGAGGATAACTATGGAGTTTGTAGTTGGACTTCCACGAACTTTGAAGAAGTTCGATGCTATTTGGGTGATTTTGGATTGGCTGACCAAGTTCGCGCACTTCATTCCTGTGTGTACTACCTATTCTTCAGAGCGGTTGGCAAAGATCTATATCCGGGAGATTGTTCGTTTGCATGGTGTCCCAGTTTCCATCATTTCAGATAGAAGCACTCAGTTTACATCGCAGTTTTAGAGGTCTGTGCAGCGAGAGTTGGGTACTCAGGTTGAGTTGAGCACAACTTTTCACCCTCAGACGGACGGGCAGTCCAAGCGCACTATACAGATATTGGAGAACATGTTGCGTGCTTGTGTCATTGATTTCAGAGGGTCATGGGATCGGTTTCTACCACTTGCAGAGTTTGCTTATAACAACAACTACCAGTCGAGTATTCAGATGGATCCATATGAGGCCTTGTACGAGAGGCAGTGTAGATCTCCAGTTGATTGGTTCGAGCCCGGTAAGGCTAGGCTATTGGGACAGACCTAGTGCAGGATGCTTTAGAAAAGGTGAAGGTAATTCATAAGAGGCTTCGTACAGCACAGCCGAGAGAAGAGCTATGCTGATAGAAAGGTTAGGGATGTGTCCTACATGGTTGGCGAGAAGGTTCTGTTGAAGGTTTCACCCATGAAGGGTGTTATGAGATTTGGGAAGAAAGGGAAATTAAGCCCTCGGTTCATTAGGACTTTTGAGGTGCTTCGAAGGATTGGGGAGGTGGCTTATGAGCTTGCTTTGCCATCTAGCTTGTCGAGTGTGCATCCGGTGTTTCACGTTTCTATGCTTCGGAAGTATATACGGGATTCGTCTCATGTTTGGGATTTTAGCACGGTTCAGTTTGATGATGATTTGACTTATGATGTGGAACCAATAGCTATTTTGGTTTTTCAGGTTCGAAAGTTGAGGTCAAATGATATAGCTTCAGTGAAAGTGCAGTGGAGAGGTCGGCCCGTAGAGGAGACTACCTGGGAGACTAAGCGGGAGATGCGGAGCAAATATCCTCACCTGTTTGAAGCTTTAGGTATGTTTCTAGACTCGTTCGAGGATGAACGTTTGTTTAATCTGGGGAGGATGTGACGACCCGTCCAGTAGTCTCATGAGTTACCACTCCATTTCCTCCATTTTTGCTTTTCTATGCTTTGTTTATCCGTGTTATGTGGTATCGGGTCGGTCGGATCGAGTTCGGAAAGAATTTGGTAAGGTTTGAGACACTTAGTCTCTTTAGAGTGAGCTTAAGTTGGAAAAGTCAACTGGATATTGACTTATGTGTTAGAGGGCTCGGATGTGAGTTCCGATGGTTTGGATAGCTTCGAGAGGTGATTTGGGACTTAAGAGCGTGATTGGAATGAGTTTTGGAGGTTCGGAGTAGATTTAGGCTTGAATTGGCAAAGTTGATATTTTGGCAATTCCCGGTTGGTAGGCGAGATTTTGATATAGGGGTTGGAATGGAATTCTGAGAGTTGTCGTAGCTCCATTGTGTCATTTGGGATGTGTGTGCAAAACTTCAGGTCAACCGGAGGTGGTTTGGTTGGGTTTTTGATCAAAAGCATAATTTAGAAGATTTTGGAATTCTTAGGCTTGAATCCGGTGCGAATTTGGTGTTTTGATGTTGTTTTGAGCGTTCCAAAGGTTGGAACAAGTTTGAATGAGGTTATGGCATATTTTGGCATGTTGTGTTGAGGTCCCGGGAGCCTCGGGAGAGTTTTGGGTGGTCAATCGGACCATTTCATGTTGTTTGGAATTGCAGAAAAACTACTGAAGTGTTGCAGAGAATTTCACCTTCGCGTTCGCGAGTAGGTTTTCGCGTTCGCGAAGGGTTAGTTGAGAAGGCAGATGATTTTAGCCTTTGCAATCGCGAATAAGGCTTCGCGTTCGCGAAGGGCTGGATGTTTGTGCATCGCATTCACGAGAAGGGGAGCACTTTCGCGTAGAGGAAATTGGTCAGCTGGGTTTGAGGTTGAGTTGTTCATCGCGTTCATGATGGGCATGTCGCGTTCGCGTAAGAGGATTTTTGGTCAAAGTCATTTTGTGTTTTGCAAACGCGAGGTGTTGACCGCGTTCGCGAAGAAGGAATTAAGGCCTGCGCAGAATGTTTAAATACTTGTATTGTCCGCGATTTTGGGGTTTATTCCTTCCATTGTTGGTCGTGTTTGGAGCTTCTTGAAGGGATTGAAGAGGGATTAAAGGGGAATCACTTGGAGGTGAGATTCTAATGTGAATTCCACCTAAATAATCATGGAAATTAAGTCAAAAATTGATGAACTAGGGCTTGGAAACAAAGACCTTTGCTTGAAGATTTGAGGGACCATTTGAGGTCGGATTTTAGAACTTTTGATATGTATGAACTCGTGGGGAGATAAGAAATCTATTAATGTAAAAATTATCGAATTCTGAGACGTGGGCCCGGGGGTAGGGTTTTGGTAATTTCGGGATTTATGTTGTAAATTGATTATGTTTGCTTGGGCTTCGTTCCCTTAGCATATTTTGACGTCCTCGTTCTGATTTTTGATAGATTCGACGCAAGTGGAGGCCGATTCAAGGGGCAAAGGCATCGCGAGCTAGAGATTTGACCGGTTTGAGGTGAGTAATGATTGTAAATGATGTTCTGAGGGTATGAAACCCCGTATTTGTGCATCGTTGTGCTATATTGAAGTGACGTAGATGCCAGGTGACGAGCGTGGGGTCGTGCACTATTGGGGATTGTGACTTAGTCCGTCCCAAATGACTATTTTACTACATATTTGACTGAAATCTATTTGCTATCATCATTATTTGGGATGAATGCCATATTTGGGTTGAATGCCAACTATTTGAACCCTTATGGGACTTTTATTGATATTTCCTCACTGTTTTGACTTTATACATGAACTTAGTCAAGTTATGTTTCATTGTTTTTGTACTCAGCCATGTTTACTGTGTTTTAACACTTAAATGATATTTTGGGCTGAGAATCATGTTTTACTATTGCCCGAGTGTCTTGTGAGGATTTTGACTGAGTAAGGCCGAGGGCCTATGTTGTGAGGAAACATTTGATATTGATTATGAGGCCGAGGGCCTGAGATATGTAGGCCACGAGGTGGCTTGATTTATATGAGGCCGAGAGCCTAGTGATGATGCCACAAAATGTCTTGATATTGTGCTTGGGCCGAAAGGGGCCCCTCCAAGAGTCTGCACACCCACAGTGAGCGCAGGTACCCTTTGTGATGTGAGATTGAGCCCGAGGGGCTGGTATTGTTTTGAGATTGAGCCCGAGGGGCTGGTATTGTTCTGAGATGTTGCCCGAGGGGCGGATTCGTTGATACGGTGCCTGAGGGGCGAACCTTTATGTGTTTATCTTTTCTTAATTGCCTGTCAATTACCATGCTTAATTGTTGAAAAAGGCTTTTCATAAAGTTAAATTTGAGTTAAAGGATTTTTACCTATCTTTCACCGGTTTACTATTTTAATGGTTTTACTTCTTCATTATAGCATGCTTTGTGCCTTACGTGATTTCCTACTTTTAGTCATTATTTATGATTATTACTCACTGAGTTGGAGTACTCACTTTACTACTTGCACCCTGTGTGCAGATTCAGGCGTATCTGGTCCCGTTTCTGCGTGCTGATCATTTTCGGCTCAGGTAGATTCGAGGAGTTTCTAGGTAGCTATTGGCGTTCGTAGCCCGGAGCTCTTCCCTATCTTACTTCTTCATGTTCTTGGTTTTATGTATTAAACTCTGTAGTTTGATTTGGAGTATTCCGTTTTGTTAGATGCTCATGACTACTGATACCCCGGTATCGGGCTGTGTTGGGTTATTTTCAACGAATTATGCTATTAAACTCTTAAACCTTGGTTTATTTTATCATGCTTAGACTGTTTCTTGATGCTCAACTGTTAAATAGTGAAACGGGAAGTGTCGGCTGGCCTTGTCTTCACGAGAGGCGCCATCACGACCGGGTCCGGGTTTAGGGTCATGACAAGTTGTTATTAGAGTCTAGGTTACATAGGTCTCACGAGTCATGAGCAGGTTTAGTAGAGTCTCGCGGATCGGTACAGACACGTCTGTATTTATCCTCAAGAGGCTGCAGAACCTTTTGGAAAAATTCATATTCTTGAAATTCTTGTCGTGCGAATTTGTTGATCCGAGAACTAATCTTCTATTATTCTATTCTCTCACAGATGGTGAGGACACGCGCTACCGGTCAGGATGGACGACTGCCAGTACCACAAGCTGTGGCCACTAGAGACCGAGGACGCGGACGTGGTCGCGGTAGGGTAGAGGTATGTCCCGTACAGCAGCTATGACAGCACCTGTAGATCTACCAGCAGCCCTAGTCCAGGATTAGGTGCAAGTTATGGATGCTCCAGCAGCACCAGCTCAGGCACCAACTGTGCCCATTGTGATTCCGGGTCTTCAGGAGGCCTTGGCTCAGATCCTATCAGTTTGCACTGGCCTAGCTCAGACTGTCTCAAGTACTACAGCCGTAGCTACTTCTCAGGCCGGGGAGGCAATCAGACTCCCACCGCTCGCACACCTGAGCAGTTGTGCAGGGACTTCAGACGTCGGGGGCACATCCAGTCCAGTCGGTTGCAGTTGCTCAGGACTATGTAGTTTCTGCCATGCCAGAGGATGAGCAGCGTAGGTTGGAGAGGTTTGGTATACTTCAGCCTCTGACCTTTAGTGGTGTAGAGGGCGAGGATACCTAGGGTTTCTTGGATAAGTGTCAGAGGATGCTTCGTACAACGGGTATTCTGGAGACTAGCGGGGTCGCTTTCACTACTTATCAATTTTCTTAAGTTGCCTTCACTTGGTGGGAGGCTTTTGATAGGCGTAAGCCTGTTGATGCAGCATCCCTTACCTAGCAGCAGTTCTCCGTTCTCTTTCTAGAGAAGTATGTGCCACAGTCTCGCAGAAAGGAGCTACGCAGGCAGTTTGAGTGATTGCGTCAGGGGGAGATGACTGTGACGCAGTTTGAGATGAGGTTCTCTGAGTTAGCTCGTCATGCTATTTGGTTGGTTCCGACAGATAGAGAGAGTATTATAAGGTTTGTTGATGGCTTCACTTATCAGCTTCGTATTCTCATGACATGGGAGAGGGTGATTGGTGCTACTTTTGAGGAGGTTGTGGATATTGCCCGTGAGATTGAGTTTGTTCGTCGCCAGGAGCGAGAGGAGAGGGAGGCCAAGAGCCCTCGAGGATCTGGTAGTTACAGTGGTACTCCTTCGAGAGGTCAGTTTCAGTACGGTAGAGGACGTCCATTCAGGCATGCTCAGCCAGCTCGCCCAGGTTATCATGGGGCGTCATCGGGTTTGGTTCTCAAAGTTCTCATCAGGGCCAGTCATCACTTAGTACCCTTCCGGCTCAGAGTTTGTCCCATGCTCCATCAGTTCAGGGCTCTTCTATGCAAGGTGAATCTATTAGTCACTCTGGTGCGAGGGGTTCCCTTCAGTCCCCTTCTCCAGCACCTGAGAGTTGTTATGAGTGTGGTGAGATGGGTTATATGTAGGTCGTCTTGCGAGTTCATCTCAGTAGAGGGGTCAATTATCGGCTTCAATGCCAGTTACTTCACCACCACCCACCAAGCCAGTTGGGGGGGGGGAGGTCAGTCAGCTAGTGGTCACCCCAGAGGGGGAGGTCGATCGGGTGGTGATCAGGCTCGTTTCTATGCACTTCCAGGCAGACCCGATGCTATTGCTTCATATGCTGTTATTACAGGTATTGTTTCAGTCTGCCACAGAGATGCCTCTGTATTATTTGATCCCGGTTCCACCTTTACTTATGTGTTATCATACTTTCCTCTTTATTTGGGTAAGCCCCGTGAGTTTCTTACTTCACCTGTCCAAGTATCTACTGTGGTGGGCGATACTGTTGTTGTAGACCGTGTGTACCGCTCGTGTGTGTTGACTATTAGTGGTCTATAGACCAGTGTGGATCTTTTATTATTGTGTATGGTGGATTTCGATGTCATTTTGGGCATGGATTGGCTATCTCTGTGTCGTGCTATTCTGGACTGTCATGCTAAGACAATCATATTGGATATACCGGGTGTGCCACAGATTGAGTGGTGAGGTGTGACTAATTATGTTCCCAGTAGAGTGATCTCATTCTTGAAAGCCCAGCGTATGGTTGGGAAGGGTTGTATTTCGTATCTAGCCTTTGTGAGGGATTTTGGTACTGAGACTCCCAATATTGATTCTGTTCCAGTGGTAAGGGATTTTCCCAATGTATTTCCTGCAGACCTGCCGGGCATGCAACCAGACAGGGATATTGATTTTAGTATTGACATGGTGCCGGGCACTCAACCCATTTCTATTCCGACGTATCGTATGGCACCAACGGAGTTGATGGAATTAAAGGAGCAACTTCAGGAACTCCTTGATAAAGGGTTCATTTGGCCTAGTGTGTTACCTTAGGGTTCGCTGGTTCTATTTGTGAAGAAGAAGGATGGCACTATGAGGATGTGCATTGATTATAGGCAATTGAACAAGGTAACAATTAAGAACAAGTATCCTTTGCCTCGCATTGATGATTTATTCGACCAGCTTCAGGGAGCGAGAGTGTTCTCCAAGATTGATCTCCGTTCGGGTTGTCACCAGTTGAAGATCAGGGACTCGGATATTCTTAAGACAACTTTCAGGACCCGATACGGTCATTATGAGTTCTTAGTGATGTCTTTTGGGCTAACCAATGCCCCAGTAGCATTCATGCACTTGATGAACAGTGTGTTCCGGCCTTATCTTGACTCATTTGTCATAATCTTCATCGATGATATTATGGTATATTCGCGTAGTTAGGAGGAGCACGCAGAGCATTTGAGAGTTGTGTTGCAGAGATTGAGGGAGGAGAAGCTTTATGCAAAATTCTCCAAGTATGAGCTTTGGCTTAGTTCAGTGGCTTTCTTGGGGCACGTGGTGTCCAGCGAGGGTATTCAGGTTGATCCGAAGAAGATAGAGGTGGTTTAGAGTTGGCCTAGACCATCCTCAGCTACAAAGATTCACAACTTTCTTGGTTTGGCAGGCTATTATAGCCGTTTTGTTCAGGGATTCTCTTCTATCGCATTGCCCTTGACCAAGTTGACTTAGAAGGGTGCTACATTTGTATGGTCGGACGAGTGTGAGAAGAGCTTTCAGAAGCTCAAGACAGCTTTGACCACAGCTCCAGTGTTAGTTTTGCCATCAGCTTCAGGTTCATATAGCGTGTATTGTGATGCTTTGAGAGTTGGTATTAGTTGTGTATTGATGTAGGAGGGTAGAGCTATTGCTTATGCTTCTCATCAGTTGAATCCCCATGATAAGAACTACCCCGTTCATGATTTGGAGTTGGCTGCCATAGTTCACACGTTGAAGATTTGGAGACATTACCTGTACGGTGGTGTGTCTTGTGAGGTGGTCACTGATCATCGTAGCCTCCAGCACTTGTTCAAGCATAAGGATATTAATTTGAGGTAGCAGAGATGGTTGGAGTTTCTAAAGGATTATGATATCACTATATTGTACCATTCGGGGAAGGCCAATATGGTGGCCGATGCTTTGAGCCGAAAGGCGCTAAGTATGGGGAGTCTGGCATATATTCCAGTTGGGGAGAGACCTCTTACAGTTGATGTTCAGGCCTTGGTCAATCGGTTCATGAGGTTAGATATTTCGGAGCCTAGTCGGGTATTGGCTTGTGTGGTTTCTCGGTCTTCCTTATATGATCGCATCAGAGAGTGTCAGTATGATGATCCGCATTTTCTAGTCCTTAAGGACAGAGTTCAACACGATGATGTCAGAGATGTGACCATTGGTAATGATGGGGTGTTGAGGATGTAGGGTCGGATTTGTGTGCCCAATATGGATGGGCTTCGGGAGTTGATTCTGGAGGAGGCCCATAGCTCGCGGTATTCCATTCATCCGGGTGCCGCAAAGATGTATCAGGATTTGAGGCAGCACTATTGGTGGAGGAGAATGAAGAAAGACATTGTGGGATTTGTAGCTCGATGTCTCAATTGTCAGCAGGTGAAATATGAGCATCAGAGACCGGGTGGCTTGCTTCAGCGGATGGATATTCCAGAGTGGAAGTGGTAGAGGATCATTATGGACTTTGTAGTTGGACTTCCACGGACTTTGAAGAAGTTTGATGCAATTTGGGTGATTTTGGATTGGCTGACCAAGTCTGTGCACTTTATTCATGTGTGTACTACATATTCTTCAGAGCGGTTGGCAGAGATCTATATCCGGGAGATTGTTTGCTTGCATGTTGTCCCAGTTTCCATCATTTCAGATAGGGGCACTCAGTTTACATCGCATTTTTAGAGGTCTGTGTAGCGAGAGTTGGGTACTCAGGTTGAGTTGAGCACAACTTTTCACCCTCAGACAGACGGGCAGTCCGAGCGCACTATTCAGATATTGGAGGACATGTTGCGTGCTTGTGTCATTGATTTCTAGGGTCATGGGATCAGTTTCTACGCTTGCAGAGTTTGCTTATAACAACAACTACGGGTCAAGTATTCAGATGGCTCCATATGAGGCGTTGTACGGGAGGCGGTGTAGATCTCCAATTGGTTGGTTCGAGCCCGGTGAGGCTAGGCTATTAGGAATAGACCTAGTGCATGATGCTTTAGAAAAGGTGAAGGTAATTTAGGAGAGGCTTCGTACAGAGCAGTCGAGAGAAGAGTTATGCTGATAGGAATGTTCGGAATGTGTCTTACATGGTTGGCGAGAAGGTTCTGTTGAAGGTTTGACCCACGAAGGGTGTTATGAGATTTGGGAAGAAAGGGAAATTGAGCCCTCGGTTCATTGGGTTTTTTGAGGTGCTTCAAAGGATTGGGGAGGTGGCTTATGAGCTTGCTTTGCCACCCAGCTTATCGAGTGTGCATATGGTGTTTCATGTTTCTATGCTCCGGAAGTATATTGAGGATCCATCTCATGTTTTGGATTTTATCACGGTTCAGTTGGATGATGATTTGACTTATGATATGGAACCAGTAGCTATTTTGGGTCGCCAGGTTCGAAAGTTGAGGTCAAAGGATGTAACTTCAGTGAAAGTGCAGTGGAGAGGTCGGCCCATGGAGGAGGCTACCTGGGAGACCGAGCGGGAGATACCGAGCATATATCCTCACCTATTAGAGGCTTCAGGTATGTTTCTAGACTCGTTCGAGGAAGAACGTTTGTTTAAGTTGAGGAGGATGTGACGACCCGGCAAGTAGTCTCATGAGTTACCGCTCCATTTACCCCATTTTTGCTTCTTTATGCTTTGTTTATCCGTGTTATGTGGTATCGGGTCGGTCGGATTGAGTTCGGAAAGGATTTGGTAAGGTTTGAGACACTTAGTCTCTTTGGAGTGAGCTTAAGTTGGAAAAGTCAACCGGATGTTGACTTATGTGTTAGAAGGGTCGGATGTGAGTTTCGATGGTTCAGATAGCTTTGGGAGGTGATTTGGGACTTAGGAGTGTGATCAGAAAGAGTTTTGGAGGTTCGGAGTAGATTTAGGCTTGAATCGGTGAAGTTGATATTTTGGTGATTTCCGGTTGGTAGGTGAGATTTTGATATAGGGGTCGGAATGGAATTCCGAGAGTTGAAGTAGCTCTGTTGTGTCATTTGGGATGTGTGTGCAAAATTTCAGGTCATTTGGAGGTGGTTTGGTTGGGTTTTTGATCAAAAGCGTAATTTAGAAGATTTTGGAATTCTTAGGCTTGATCCGATGCAAATTCAGTGTTTCGATGTTGTTTTGAGCGTTCCGAAGGTTGGAACAAGTTTGAATGATGTTATGGGATATGTTGGCATGTTTGATTGAGGTCCCGGGGGCCTCGGGTGAGTTTCGGGTGGTTAATCGAACCATTTCATGTTGTTTGGAATTGCAGAAAAACTGCTGAAGTGTTGCAGAGAATTTGACCTTCGCGTTTGCGAGTAGGTCTTCGCTTTCATGAAGGGTTAGTTGAGAAGGCAGATGATTTTAGCCTTCGTGTTCGTGAGGAAGGCTCCGCATTTGCGAAAGGCTGGATGTTTGTGCATCACATTCGCGAGAAGTGGAGCGTGTTCGCGTAGAGGAAATTGGTCAGCTGGGTTTGAAGTCGAGTTATTCATCGCGTTCGCTAGGGAGGGAGTGCGTTCACAAAGAGTTAGTCTGAGGAAACATCGCGTTCGCGATGGGCATGTCGCGTAAGAGGATTTTTGGTCAAAGTCATTTTGTGTTTCGCGAATGCGAGGTATTGACCGCGCTCGCGAAGAAAGAATTAAGGCCTGGGCAGAATGTTTAAATACTCGTCTTGTACACGATTTTGGGGTTTATTTTTTCCATTGTTGGTCGTTTTTGGAGCTTTTTGAAGGAGATTGAAGAGGGATTCAAGGGGAATCACTTAGAGGTAAGATTCTTGGACTTAAAACTCGATTCTAATGCGAATTCCACCTAAATAATCATGGAAATTAAGCCAAAAATTGAAGAATTAGGGATTGGAAACTTAGACCTTTGCTTGAGGATTTGAAGGACCATTTGAGGTCAGATTTCCGAACTTTTGATATGTATGAACTCGTGGGGAGATAAGGAATGTATTGATGTAAAAATTATCGAATTCCGAGACGTGGGCTCGGGGGTAGGGTTTTGGTAATTTCGGGATTTATGTTGTAAATTGATTATTTTCACTTGGGCTTCGTTCCCTTAGCATATTTTGACGTCCTCGTTCTGATTTTTGATAGATTCGACGTGAGTGGAGGCCGATTCGAGGGGAAAAGGCGTCGTGAGCTAGAGATTTGACCGGTTTGATGTGAGTAATGATTGTAAATGATGTTCTGAGGGTATGAAAGCCCGGATTTGTGCATCGTTGTGCTATATTGAAGTGAAGCAGACGCCAGGTGACGAGCGTGGGGTTGCACTATTGGGGATTGTGACTTAGTCCATCCCAAATGACTATTTTACCGTATATTTGACTGAAATCTATTTTCTATCATCATTATTTGGGTTGAATGTCATATTTGGGCTGAATGCCAACTATTTGAACCCTTAGGGGACTTTTATTGATATTTCCTCACTGTTTTGACTTTATACTTGAACTCAGTCAAGTTATATTTCATTGTTTTCGTACTCAGCCATGTTTACTGTGTTTTAACACTTAAATGATATTTTGGGCTGAGAATCATGTTTTACTATTACCCGAGTGGCTTGTAAGGATTTTCACTAAGTAAGGCCGAGGGCCTATGTTGTGAGGAAGAATTTGATATTGATTATGAGGCCGAAGGCCTGAGATATGTACGCCACAAGGTGGATTGATTGATATGAGGCCGATAGACTAGTGATGATGCCACAAGATGGCTTGATATTGCGTTTGGGCCGAAAGGGGCCCCTTCAGGAGTCTGCACACCCCTAGTGAGCGCGAGTACCCATTGTGTTGTGAGATTGAGCCCGAGGGGCTGGTATTGTTTTGAGATTGAGCCCGAGGGTCTAGTATTGTTCTGATATTGATCCTGAGGGGCTAGTATTGTTCTGAGATATTGCCCGAGGGAAAGATGTGTTTATCATTCTTAATTGCCTCTCAATTACCATGCTTAATTGTTGAAAAAGGCTTTTCACGAAGTTAAATTTGAGTTAAAGGATTCCTATCTTTCTTTTACTGCTTCATTATAGCATGCTTTGTGCCTTACGTGATTTCCTGCTTTCAGTATTTATTTATGATTATTATTCACGGAGTCAGAGTTCTCACTTTACTCCCTGCACCCTGTGTGTAGATTCCGGCGTATCTGGTCCCGCTCCCGAGTGCTGATCATTTCCGGCTCAGGCGAATCCGAGGAGTCTCTAGGTAGCTGTTGGCGTTCGCAGCCCGGAGCTCTTCCCTATCTTACTTCTTCATGTTCTTGGTTTTCTGTATTAAACTCTGTAGTTTGATTTGGAGTATTCCGTTTTGTTAGATGCTCATGACTAGTGACACCCCAGTATCGGGCTGTGTTGGGTTATTTTCCGCGAATTATGCTATTTACTGCTTAAACCTTGGTTTATTTGATCATGCTTAGACTGTTTCTTAATGCTTAACTGCTAAATACTGAAGCGGGAAGTGTCGGCTGGCCTTGTCTTCATGAGAGATGCCATCACGACCGGGTCCGAGTTTAGGGTCGTGACATGATGTCAATATGGACATGGACTGGTTGGCTTCGTGCAATGCTGATGTGAATTGTTGGGCGAAAGTCGTTAGCTTTAATTTTCCAGGAGAACCCCTTATTGAATGGAAGGGTGATATTGCAACACCTAAAGAAAAGTTTATTTCTTACCTTAAGGCTCAAAAGATGATCTAGAAAGGGTATGCTATAATTTGATGCGAGTGCAGGATGTAGAGGCCAAGCCTCCAACCATTCGATCAATATCAGTTGTTAATGAATTTCCCGATATGTTTTTTGATAAGTTACCGGGTATCCTACCCGTGAGTGAGAGAGAGAGAGAGAGAGTTTTCCATCGATGTGCCACCTGATACGTAACTAATATCTATCCCTCCGTACATGATGGATCCTATCGAGTTGAACAAATTGAAAGCTCATTTGAAAGATCTTTTAGATATGGGCTTTATCCGACCCATTATTTCCCCGTGGGGAGCCCCAGTGCTATTTGTTCATAAGAAAGATGGTTCGTAGGGATGTGCATTGATTATCGACAACTGAATAAAGTAACCTTTAAGAACAAGTATCCGCTTCCAAGGATCGACGATTTGTTTGATCAATTGCAAGGCGCTAGGTATTTTTCTAAGATCAATCTCAGATCTGGGTATCATTAGTTAAAAATCAAGGAAGAAGATGTCCCAAAGACAGCCTTTCGGACCATAATGGCCATTACGAGTTTTTCATTATGTCCTTTAGCCTAATCAATGCAGTAGCAACTTTTATAGATCTGATGAATCGGGTATTCAACCCACTTTTAGATATCTTTGTGATTGTGTTCACATATTATATTTTGGTGTATTCTCGATCAGAAGTGGAGCACGCAGAGCATTTGCGAACGGTTTTACGCATGCTCTAGGATCACAAATTGTATGCTAATTTTTCTAAATGCGAGTTCTGATTGAATTCAGTGGATTTTCTTGGGCATATAGTATCGTGTGAGGGAACCAAGGTCGATAATCAAAAGATTGAAGCATTTATGAACTGTCCAAGGCCCATAACTCCTAAGGAGGTACGTAACTTCTTAGGCTTAGCCGGTTACTACCGAAGGTCATCCATAGCTGCTCCATTAATGAAGTTGACGCATAAGGCATCTAAATTTTAGTGGACCGATGCTTGTGAAAAGAGCTTCCAAGAGTTAAATGACATGTTGACCTCGACACCAGTTCTAACTCTTCCTGAAGGATAAAAGGGTTACGTTATATATTGTGATGCCTTTAGAGTGGGATTAGGCAGTGTGCTGATGCAACACAGTAGGGTTATTGCATATGCTTCATGGCAACTGAGAAAACATAAGCAAAATTACACTACACATGACTGGAGTTAGCATAGGTTATTTTCTCTCTGAAAATATGGCATCATTATTTGTATGGAGTTCATGTTGACATATTTACATATCATATGAGATTGCAATACATATTTAAGCAAAAAGAGTTGAATTTAAGACAATGGACGTTGCTTGAATTGTTAAAGGATGATGATGTTGATATTCAATACCACCTCGGCAAGGCAAACATTGTGGCCGACGCGTTAAGTCGAAAATCCATGGGCAGTCTACAACATGTGGAAGATTATAAGCTGGAGATGACTGAAGACCTGTACCGATTGGCTAATTTAAGTTTATGATTGTTTGACACCGGTGACGGAGGAGCCATAGTTCGAAATGTTGTCGAATCCTCGTTAGTGGCTGAAGTAAAAGCACGACTATTTGACGATTCAGTCTTAGTGAAAATAAGAGAAAGCATTCCCCTTCAAAAGAAGCAAATTCAGGCTATTCGAGGACAAGACCTTAGATCAAAGGACCGATTATATGTATCTGATGTCAGTGGACTCCGAGGAAAGGTCATGGAGGAAATCCACCAATACCAGTATTCTATTCATCTGGGGTCAACCAAGATATATCATGATCTTTAATAGCTATACTGGTGGAATAACATGAAGAGAAATGATAGCTCCACGAACAAGGATAAAGCTTTAGAAGCACCAAAAAAGCCATTTACAAGGTCTCAAGCTAAGGAGAAGCAATACAAAGTTATTGGGCTTCAATGGGAGATCAAGAAGGCGAATGGTGGAAGAAGAGCTAAAGAATTATGGAGAGGATTTAGCTAAGTACTACACTCATTTCATGGTCCAAGTCCAAGTCCAAAAGGAGGTAGATTGGGGTCCAAGCACCAGTCAAGGAGGGCCTAAATTAGGCGCCTAAATCAACTCATAAAGGAGCCAACTTGGCGCCCAAGTCAGCTTAGGGAGGGGTGGCGAAAACATAGGAGAAGGAGTCAAAGTTCCTTGTTTTATTTCCTAGTTTGTTAGGACATATTTGATACTTTCCTAGGTAGTTAAGGTTTTGTTTTTCTTTTCCTAAGATTATTGGAATTACTTTCCAAGATTGACTTGGTTTTTGTTTCCTAGAGTTTTTACCTTTTCCTATAGTAGTTGGACTTGTTGTCCAAAGTAGTTTAGGACTTTAGTTCCTTGTTTTTAGGTAGAATTTCGTGACCCCTTCCCTATATAAATGGGTATCTTCTTTGCTTTTAGATTCAGATTATTATCAATAAAAATTGTGAGATTTTTCTTGCACTCTTGTGTGTGGCTACTCTTGGATTTATTCTTCAAGCTTCAAGACTCAACTTAAGGTGGTAAGATTAAACTCTTTCAAAATCTTAGATCACTTCTAGGTATTCAAGAAAGGTGATAAGTTTAGCCTTATTGTTGTTCTTGTTATTCTAAAGGGTCGAGTTTCACAATCTATCTCTTGTGTTTTAATTCTCTACCAAAGGCGATTAGTTCTTTGTTAACTAATTATTGTTAGGATTCAATTTTAAGAATAGACTTCTTGAATTCAAGAAACCCTTTCTTGAATTCAATCTATCTTTAATTTTCCGTCTTTTTCTTTCTTGAATTCAATCTATCTTTAATTTTCCGTCTTTTTTCGTTTCTTTATTTTCTTTTAGCTTCCACACGTTTCTTGATTTTTTTGTTTTTCTTTAGTAATTCTTGAATCCCCTATCATGTTGTTATCAAGTAGTATCAGAGCATAGGCTAATCAAGATTTCAATCTTGATAATCATGAGAGGTTCTTGAGGAAAAAAAACAAAAAAAAAACGAAAATCAGCCTAAAAAGTGTGATTGCTCATTATTATTTTTAGAATTCAAGTATTATTTGGTTTCCAAGTCAAGAAAGGAAACAAAAAGAAGGGATCCTTGTTCTTGAAGATTAAGGAAATTTCTTTCCTTATTCTTATGGGTTTTGGTTTCCTAAAATTCTTTCCTTTTTCTTTTCTACTAACCAATTCCTATTCTTTCTAGGTTTGGTTATTCACTTTTCTTTCTTTTTCTAACTCCATACTCTTATCACTAAGGGTTGTGACTAATAAGGTTTATTAATAAATCTAAATATTAACGACCAAGAGTTGCATTGAGTAGAAAAAGGTAAGAGAGGTGAGAACATTAGAGGGAAAAGCCAAATTGAGAGATATATATTGCTTTGTTCAGGATGTCTCGTATAGGTAGTGATGATGAGCAAAAGATTCTTCAAGAAGCCGAAATCAGAGGAAGGAATGATTTCACCTTGCAAGCTATGAACCAACAAGTTGAAAGGTGGAATTTGCAATTCCAAGAGATGAGGGACACCATTGCTGAGCAAAATATTACAATAGCTGAACATAGGAGGGGAAATAATCTAGACCTCAAGCTAGGAGAAACGTACCCGCCCCCATTGTAAATCAAGAAAACCCAATCGATGATTTTAATGATGATATTGATTTTGATAGGGTAGGAAGAGATAGGAGGGGACAAAGAAGAAGGCTTGAAGATGATAATATAAGTAGTATAAAGATGAAGATGACATCTTTCAAGGGAACAAGGGATCCAGACTTGTACCTTGATTGGGAGAGAAAAGTGGAAGCCATCTTTGACTGCCACAACTATTCGGAGGGTAAGAAGGTTAAACTTGCTACTGTTGAGTTTTCTGACTATGTAGCAATCTGGTGCAAATAGCTTTCTAGGGACAGATTGCAAGAAGGACAAGCACTCGTTGCTACGTGGGCTGAGATGAAGAGGGTAATGAGGAAGAGATTTGTGCCATCACACTTTCAAAGAGATCTACAACAACATCTTCAAACTTTGAGGCAAGGGTCCTTGTCTGTAGATGAGTACTTTAAGGCTATGGATATGGCTATGATCCAAGCTAATTGTATGAACGAAGAGGAGGCTACAATGGCTAGGTTTTTGAATGGTTTAAATAAGGAAATAGCTGATGTAGTCAAATTACAACGATATGTAACTTTAGATGAGTTAGTTGAATTAGCTGTAAAGGTAGAAAGACAAAACAAAAGGAGACAACAATCTAGCTCATAGAGAAGCCGGCCAATTACTATTCCAAAGAAGCAATGGCCGAAATCTGAGGAGACACCTACTCTTAAATTACATGAAGACAAGGGCAGGAGAAAATTGGAATCCAAGGATAGGGGTAAGCCTTTTATGCCTAAGACATCTACTTCTACTTCTTCTATTCAATGTCTCAAGTGTCAAGGGAGAGGGCATAAGGCTTATGAATGCCCAAGTAGAAGAAACATTCTAATCAAAGAGGATGGGGGATATGAGAGTGAAAAAAGTGAACCAAGTGAAGAACAAGAAGACAACTTTGTAGAGAATGAAGAAGGAGAAGAGATGAAGTACATCGATAATGGGTTGAATTTTGTGGTTAGGAGGCTTATGCACATTAATTTGGGTCACTCTAATAAAGAACAAAGGGAAAACATATTCCATACTCGGTGTGGGATTAAAGATAAAATTTTGTTCTATGATAATTGATAATGGGAGTTGTGCTAATGTTGTGAGTGCATATTTGGTGGAAAGGTTAGGGTTGGAATGGACGAAGCACCCTAGACCTTATAGGTTGCAATGGTTCAATGATAGTGGAGAGGTTAAGGTGAATAAATAATGCATGGTCTCCTTTAAGATTGGCAGGTACGCTGACAAAGTTCTATGTGATATAGTACCTATGCAAGCTTGTCATATCTTGTTGGGGTGCTCGTGGCAGTATGATAGGAGTGCTTTTCATGATGAGGAAAAATAGATATTCTCTTGAGCATAATGGCAAGAAGTACATTGTTGCACCTTTAACTCCTTCTCAAGTGTATGAAGATCAAAAAAAGATGAAAGAATCAATGGGGAAACATGGGGAGGGATCAAAATGAGAGACTAAAGGGAAAGAAAAATAGGGAAAATATGAAGTGAGGTGTGAGGAGAGAGAGGCCAGCAATAAGAGAAAGGAAAAGGTGGGGAAGAGTGAAAAAAAAGAAAGCATTGGTGAGAGGAAAGAGGCTAAGATTGAAAAAAAAAGTGAGCCTTGCAAAAGCCAAAGAGTGTTTAATTGCAAAAAAGGAGGGGCTGCCTATTATCTTGCTCACTTATAAGGAAGTTCTGCTTAATAATGATTCACTAACATCCTCTTTGCCTAGTGTTATTTCTAACCTTTTGCAGGATTTTGAAGATGTTTTTCCTGAGGATCTTCCTAAAGGTTTACCACCTTTTAAGAGGAATAGAGCATCAAATTGATTTTGTGCCAGGATCACAAATTCCTAATAGGCCTGCTTATAGGAGCAATCCCGAAGAAACAAAAGAATTGCAAAAACAAGTAGAGGAGCTGCTTGATAAGGGATTTGTAAGAGAAAGCATGAGTCCTTGTTCTATGCTCGTGCTTTTGGTGCCAAAGAAGGATGGCACTTGGAGGATGTGCGTGGACTGCTGCGCCATCAATAAAATAATAGTAAAGTATCGACATCTTGTTCCTCGTTTAAATGATATGCTTGACCAATTGCATGGGTCTCAAATATTCTCTAAAATTGATTTGAAGAGTGGATATCACCAAATTAGAATGAATCCTGGAGATGAGTAGAAAACTCCCTTTAAAACTAAATATGGATTGTATGAATGGTTAGTGATGTCGTTCGGGTTAACTAATGCACCTAGTACATTCATGAGGTTAATGAACCATATCTGTAAGGATTTTCATGGAAAATTTGTAGTCGTTTATTTTGATGATATTCTGATCTTTTCTTAATCTTTAGAAGAGCATGTCGAACATTTGAAACAAGTTTGTAATGTGCTTAGGGAGTAGCAACTGTATGCAAATCTATCCAAGTGCACTTTTTGTGTAGATAAGGTAGTTTTTCTAGGTTTTGTTGTGAGTTCTAGAGGTGTTAAAGTAGATGAAGATAAAATCAAAGTGATTAAAGATTGGCCTACACCTAATAGCATTACTGAAGTTAGAAGTTTTTATGGACTTGCTAGCTTTTATAAGAGATTTGTTAGAGATTTTAGTTCAATTGCTACACCTTTAACTGAAGTCATTAAGAAGGATAAGGTCTTTAATTGGGGAAAAGAACAAGAGCATGCGTTTAATATTTTGAAGGATAAATTGTGTTCTGCCCTTTGTTACAATTACCTGATTTTAATAAGTCTTTTGAAATTGAATTCGATGCATCTGGTAGAGGTATTGGGGTTGTTTTAATGCAAGATTCTAAACCAATTGCTTATTTTAGTGAGAAGTTGAATGGGGCTGCATTGAATTATTCTACTTATGATAAAGAATTGTATGCCTTTGTAAGGGCTCTTGCTACATGGCAGCATTATTTGTGGCCAAAGGAGTTTGTGATAAAAAACTGACCATGAGTCTTTAAGATACTTGAAAAGCCAAGGTAAATTGAGTAGAAGACATGCCAAATGGGTTGAATTCATTGAGACATTTCCTTATGTCATTAGCTACAAGCAAGGTAAATACAATATAGTTGCTGTTGCGCTTTCAAGAAGGTACGCTCTTGTTTCTACTCTTACTTCTAAATCGATGAGATTTAATCATATTAAGGAATTATATGTTGATGATTCTGATTTTGATGTAGCATTTTCTACATGTTTAAATGGGCCTTTTGAGAAGTATAATCTGAAAGATGGGTTTCTTTTTAAAGAGAATAAGCTTTGTGTCCCTAATTATTCTTTGCGAGAAGTTTTTGTGAGGGAAGCACATTGTGGGGGGCTTATGGGACACTTTCATGTGCCTAAAACACTTGACATCCTTGCTGAAAATTTCTTTTGGCCTTATATGAGAAAAGATGTAGAAAAATTTTGTGCTCAATGCCTTCAATGCAAACAAGCTAAATTTAAAGTGTTGCCACATAGTTTATACACGCCATTACATGTGCCTATTTCACCTTCGATTGATATTTCTATGGACTTTGTGTAGGGTTGTCTAGAATAAGGTATGGTAAGGATAGCATCTTTGTTGCGGTAGATAGGTTCTCAAAAATGGCTCATTTTATTCCTTGTTGAAAGACTAATGATGCTTCTCATGTTGCTGATTTATTTGTTCGAGAAGTTGTTAAATTGCATGGTATACCACGAACTATTATTAGTGATAGGGATGCTAAGTTTCTAAGCCACTTTTGGCGTGTGCTTTGGAAAAAATTGGCAACAAAATTGATGTTTTCTACTTCATGTCATCCACAAACTGATGGGAAAATTGAGGTAGTAAATAGAACCTTAGGAAATATGTAAAGGGTTGTTCTAAAAGGAAAATTAACTTCTTGGGAGGATCACTTGCCTATGGTAGAATTTGCTTACAATCGAACTGTTCATTCATCTACTAGTTATTCTCCTTTTGAAGTTATTTATGGCTTTAACCCCCTTACACCCCTTGACTTATTTCCTTTGCATACTAATGAGATGGTTAGTCTTGATGGAAAAAAGAAAGCTGATTTGATGAAAACTATTCATGAGCATACGAGACTTGCAATTGAAAGGAGGAATGAGCAAATAGCTTTACGAAGAAATAAAGGTCGAAAACCAGTTATCTTTGAGCCTGATGATTTGGTTTGGGTTCATATGAGGAAGGAGAGATTTCCTTCAAAAAGGAAGACAAAATTACACCCTAGAGGAGATGGGCCATTTAAAGTACTTGAAAGGATTGGAGATAATGCTTACAAATTGGACCTTCCAGGTAAGTTTCAAGTTAGTGCTACTTTCAATGTTGTTGACTTATCCTTGTTTGATGTAGGTTCAAATTTGAGGACGAATTCTTTTCAAGAGGAGGGGAATGATAGCTCCATGGACAAGAATAAAGCTCTAGAAACACCAAGAAAGCCATTTACAAGGTCTCAAGCTAAGGAGAAGCAAGATAAGGTTATAGGGCTTCAATGGGAGATCAAGAAGGCGCTAATGGTGGAAGAAGAGCTCAAGAATTATGGAGAGGATTTAGCTAAGTGCTACACCTCATTTCATGGTCCAAGTTCAAGTCCAAGAGGAGGTAGATTGGGGTCCAAGCACCAGTCAAGAAGGGCCTAAATTAGGCGCCTAAATCAACTCACAAAGGAGCCAACTTGGCGCTCAAGTCAGCTCAGGGAGGGGCGGCCAAAACATAGGAGAAGGAGTCAAAGTTCCTTATTTTGTTTCCTATTTTGTTAGGACATATTTGATGCTTTCCTAGGTAGTTAAGGTTTTGCTTTTCTTTTACTAAGATTATTGGAATTACTTTCCAAGATTAACTTGGTTTTTGTTTCCTAGAGTTTTACCTTTTCCTATGGTAGTTGGACTTGTTGCCCAAAGTAGTTTAGGAATTTATTTCCTTATTTTTTTAGGTAGAATTTCGTGACCCCTTCCCTATATAAAGGGGTATCTTCTTTGCTTTTAGATTCAGATTATTATCAATAAAAATTGTGAGATTTTTCTTGCACTGATGTTTGTGGCTACTATTGGATTTATTCTTCAACCTTAAAGACTCAACTTAAGGTGGTAAGATTAAACTCTTTCGAAATCTTAGATCACTTGTAGGTATTTAAGAAAGGTGATAAGTTTAGGCTTATTGTTGTTCTTGTCATTCTAAAGGGTCGGGTTTCACAATCTATCTCTTGTTTTTTAATTCTTTACCAAAGGCGATTAGTTCTTTGTTAGCTAATTGTTGTTGTTCGGATTCAATTTCAAGAATAGACTTCTTGAATTCTAGAAACCCTTTCTTGAATTCAATCTATCTTTACTTTTTCATTTTTTTCTATCTTGAATTCAATCTATCTTTAATTTTACGTCTTTTTTCGTTTCTTTATTTTTTTTAGCTTCCCCATGTTTCTTTATTTTTCGTTAGTAATTCTTGAATCCCCTATCGTGTTGTTATCAAGAAATATTGCTGAATACGTCATCCAGTGTCCAAATTGCCAACAAGTTAAGTTTGAACACCAAAAACCTAGAGGATTGCTTCAAAAGATGAAAATTTTGACCTGGAAATGGGAGATAATCAACATGGATTTTGTTTCTAGATTAGCACGTTCACGCTGAAAGTTTGATTCCATATGGTTATTATGGATCGAATCACCAATTCAGTTCATTTCCTACCTGTTAAGACCATTTTCTTAGCTGAAGATTATGCTAGGTATATTAAGGAAATAGTTTGATTTCATGGGGTTCCGATCTCTATCATATCGAACAGGGGTTCCCAATTTATAGCTAACTTCTAGAGATCATTCCAAAAAGGATTGGATACAAGGATAAACCTTACCATGACTTTTCATCCACAAACAGACGGTCAGACCGAACACACTATTTAGACGCTCAAGGACATGTTACGAGACTGCATTTTGGACTACAAAAGAAACTAGGAGGATCATCTACCACTCATCGAATTTGCTTACAATATCATTTACCATGTTAGTATTCAGATGGCACCGTATAAGGCCCTATACAGACAAAAGTATAGGTCTCCTATCGGCTAGTTCGAAGTTGGTGAGACAAAGTTATTGGGTCCAGAGTTGGTGCAACAGGCGATAAAAAGGTGAAAATGATTTGAAATCGATTATTGACCGCTCAAAGCAAGCAAAAATCTTACTTGGATAACCGACAACGAGACTTGGAGTTCATGAGAGACTGAGTATTCTTGAGGGTGTCGCCTATGAAAGGCATGATGAGATTTGGTAAGAAAGGAAAACTCAACCCCCGGTATATTGGATCATATCGAATTATTCAAAAAGTTGGTCAAGTGGCTTATAAGCTTGAGTTTCCCCCTTAATTAGAAGTAGTGCATATGGTATTCCATATGTCTATGCTTTGAAAGTGCTTGGGTGATCCATCCTATAGTAACCCTATTAAAGATATTCAAGTCACATAGGAACTATCTTACGATGAAATTCCGGCGGCTATCCTAGATCGTCAAGTTCGTAAGTTGCGAACCAAAGAGATAGCTTTAGTTAAAGTAATTTGGAGGAATAATAATATAGAAGAAACAATATGGGAAGCTGAAGAAGATATGAAATCTAGGTATCCTCATTTGTTCCTTACTACGGGAGGCAACAACGAGACTACTATAACAAGCATAACCCAAAGTGACTAGACAAGTTTGCAAGAAGGGACTACGATTCAACATTTGAGGACTAATGTTCCGTAGGGAGAGATGATGTTACAACCCACACTATTCGCCCACATATAAAGTTGAAGATTAATGAGGCTTTGAAATGACTGACCAGCTGGTAGCACGTCGTAAGGACAAAGAGGCAGTTTCATTTGACCAAAATGCGTTAGCTATCCCACCGAGCGCAGTGGGCAGTGAGGGGCAACCAGTTTGACATTTGGGGCGGCAGAATTTCCTAGACTTAGTATAAAAAGGTAGTGCAGATCTCTTCTCTTTTATTCTAGGAGATATCACCCACTTTAGTTCATCTTAAAATGCTCTTAAACCCCCTTTGAGAATTTATAAACAGTTTAAGGCTACATTAAAGGCGAACCTAGAAGGTTTTAGCGTGAAAAAGCTTGAGATAGTCACTGTAATATCTGTTGTCTTATTATACTAATTTTTGAATATTCATTAGGGGCGAAGTTAATCACTCCCAAAAGCGTACGAACTCAGATAACGTAGCTAGTTCCTCAATAGATTATGTAAGAAAACTTTCTTTCTTGGCATGATTTGGTGTAAACATCTCTCTCTAAAGCATTTCTATGTTGTAAGATTAGATTGTCCAAAGCCCTTTTCAAAAATGTTCTTCCTGTCCTTGTACATTCTTGCCAATAGTATTATACTCTTTCAAGTCTGAGGTGTTCCTAGATAGTATCCTGAGATCAAAAAAATATGATCCATTCTGAGTTTAATCTTAGTATCTCTTGAAAATTGATCTTGCATTGCACTTATATATATATAGAGTGTGTGTGTGTGTTTTCTACTTTACCGAGCCATGCTATAAACAGTCGGGTACAAAACCTATTATTCAATCACTGATTAGTTGGGTATGAGGAGATACGATGTAAAATGTTTACCGAGCCCTTATGTGTCCGGGTACAACCGAGCTCTCTATGAGTCCGGTTACAAAATAATGTGATACGAAATATTACCAAATCCTTTTGAGATCGGGTACGCCATGTTCTATTTAGACAGGGTACAACCAGGATCTCGCAAGGCTAGGTACGACCGCAATGAGGCCGGGTACGATTTGATACAATATGATATAATGTGCTCCAAAGAGCATCTGAATGATACTATATTATGTTTTTAATGCATAGACCCAATGAGAGGCCTCGCTTTTTACAAAACTTGCATGCAATTATGATTCATGGTTTCCGTAGTATGCGCCCTTGGTGATTTGTCTTGGGTATTCAGGTTGAAATTATATATTCACACCTCTCATGTTATGTCTTTGATTTACGTACCTTATCAGTCTTACATACTCAGTACATTTTCCGTACTAACGCCCCTTTTCTTTTGGGTGATGTGTTCATGCTCACAGGTACAAATAGACCATGTGACGTCCCTCCTCAGTGGGGTGCCCATTTTATCTGTTGGTTATTGTGCTCCACTTCTTCGGAATAGTTGTTCAAAAGTCGATAGGTACCGAAGTATAAGCTCCAATTATTTGGGGTACGGTAGGGCCCTGTCCCGACAAAGATATATGTATATATATTTCTTTTTTAGGTACCCTTAGGGGTTTGCAGACTAGTGTTCATATCTATATAAAAGTTGTTTGTGACCTTGTTGGCAACGGTTATGTATGTAAATCAAATGTTAAGATTTCTCCCATAGTTAGTTATGATCATTTAAATTATGGTATTATACTTGGAGGCTTTGATATCCCAGCTTTTATGTTGAAAGATGTAAATATGGATATTGGTTCACACGGGCCCTCCGGCATCATGTGCCGGTCGCACCCGCCGAGGTTGGGGTGTGACAACCAAATACCTAGAGGGCTCTTTAAACTTGGCTACACTTTTCATTTTAACATCTTAACTACAACCAATATCTATTGAACACTTAAACTTCAATAAACACGCCTATTGAATTCCACACAAGTTAAGACGTGTGAACTGCATGTTAGAGTGACATGGCAAAATTGGCCAATCACAAACAACCACATGGTATTTGTATCTAAAAAGGATCTTTGAAAAAAAACAAAAAAGAAAATAAACGAAAATAATAAAAAAGGAAAAAAAGACCTAACTCTTCTTCCATAGACCCTTTTTCAATTTTTTGCCATCGTCAATCTTCATCCTCAACTTTCCAAACCCTATCCCCCACTCCGACACTTGATTTAACCCCCCACATCCTTCTCCCCTTCTTCTTCTTCTTCCTCCGACCCATTTTCATTTTCTTCCAACACCCTCCTCCCACATACAATTATTACTGTCCAACCAGTATAACGAACAATAATTGTCCAACCAGCAAATACATCCATACTGCCCGATCCTGGTATCACTAGTCATGAGCCACTAAGATACTGTCCAATACTGTCTATTCAATACAAGATAAGATTAAAATATATAATACTAAGGATAGGAAGTAGAAAGGCAGGGCTGCGGACGCCGTGCAGCTACCTTGCTATCTCCAGAAAATACTCAGAAGCTGTTGGATGCTCTCACTCGGATGTTCTGGCATCTGGATCTGCACACAAGGTGCAGGGAGTAACGTGAGTACGCCAACTCAGTAAATAACCAAAGTAAATAAAGGCTGAGTACAGTAACAAGCATTTAAAATCATATACATAGTTTAACATAGAATCTCAATAGAAATGACAAAGTCAAATCCATAGTTCAATTTCCGAACATCTCGTAAAAACTCTAGTTTTAATGAAAGTTATTTAAAACACTTGTTCAACATTTTTCAATAGAGTCACAGTATAAAAGAAGTGTGAAAGTAGTAATTTCATAAACAAGCCCCTCGGGCAAGCCTCTCAGTCAATTGTGACTTAACTATGATCAATCAGCACTCACACTCAGCACTCCCGCTCAATAGATATCTCATAATAATAATAACCGCTATGGCGTGCAGCCCGATCCATAAATATATATAGTCGACCATGCTCATTGGGGGTGTGCAGACTCCAGAGGGGCTCCTACAGCCCAAGCGCCATATCGCTGCGGCGTGCAACCCGATATATATATATATATATATATCATTGCAGCGTGCAACCCGATTCATAAATATATAATCCTCACCATCCGGCCCTCGGCCTCTCTCAGTCATCAACCCCACATCCACTCGGGCATTTTAGTGAAAATTTAAGGAACTCAGCCCAAACAGTTTTCATATATTTGAAAGTAGAGTAATGAAACAGAAACGATAAACAAGAAAAAATCATGACTGAGGTTATGCTTTTAAATCAAAATGGTGCGAGGATATAGTAAAATACCCCTGAGGGTCCAAACAATACGGCATAAGCCCCCAAACATGGCATTTAGCCCAAGTTAGCAGAATCATTTCTAAACACATCGATTTCATATAGAGTTTATCAATATATGCAACTCTACAGTTGCCACGGGACGGACTAAGTCGTAATCCTTACGGATGCACGCCCACATGCCCGTCACCTAGCATGTGCGTCACCTCATTTATCAAAATAGTACGAATTTCTGGGGTTTCATACCCTCAGGTCTAGATTTACAATCGCTACTTACCTCAAACCGACCAAAAATCTACTCCGCAATGCCCTTGCCTCTCGACCCGGCCTCAAATCGCCCGAATCTATCCAAAATCAGAATCATAACATCAATACATGCAAAAGGACAAAGCCCACGTGAAAATTATCAAATTAACTCAAAAATCCCGAAATTGGTCAAACCCGAGCTCCGGGCCCACGTCTCGCAATCGGATAAAATCACAACACTAGAATCCTTAACCTCTCACGAGTCTACACATACCAAAATTATCAAAATCGAACCTCAAATGGCCCCTCAAATCCCCAATTTAAACTCTCCAATTTCAAGCCCTAATTTCCCAATTTTTTACCCCTAATCTCTTCAATTTCCATGTTTAATCAACTGAAATTCACCATAGATACGAGTATTAAGTATAAGTTCAAAAATCTTACCTCAACAAGTTTCCCCTTGAATCCCTCTTCAAAACCCTTCAAGCTCTAATACCGTCTCAAAAATGGTGGAAAGGGGCAACAATTCACGAAGGGTTTAATTTATACCTTCTACCTAGGCAGTTCCGCACCTGCGGCCCAAAATAACTGCATCTGTGATTTTTCATTAAATCCTCAGGGTCGCATCTGTGCCCAGGCACTGCACCTGTGATTCTTCTTCTGATGGCCAACTTCTGCGGTCTCCTCCACGGACCTGCAACCTCGCACCAGCAGTCCCCAATCCGCAGGTGCGGATATGGCTGAAGCAGCAGCTGAAGCTGCTCAATTTCATGTGCAATCTTTCTGACAACCTTTCGAATTCATCCCAAGGCCCTTGGGACCTCAACCAAAAATTGCGAACAAGTCACATATCATCATTCAAACTCATACCAATCCTCGGGACACTAAAAACAACTTCAAAACACCAAATCACCCTCGGATTCAAGCCTAAGGATTTCCAAACATCCGAATTCCGCAACTGATCCAAAAACCTATCAAACCTCATCCAAATGACCTAAAATTTTGCACACACTTCACAAATGACACAACAGACCTACTCTAATTTCCGGAATTCCATTCTGACCCTGATATCAAGATTTCCACTACCGACCGTAATATGCCAAATTTCCAATTTCGCCAATTCAAGCCTAAATTTACCACGGACCCCAAAATTACATTCCGAACATGCTCCTACCTCCAAAATCACCTAACAAAGCTATTCGAACCATCAGAATTTACATCCGAGAACTTCTACACATAAGTCAACATCATGTTGACTTTTTTAACTTAAACTTCCAAATAAGAGACTACGTGTCTCATTTCAGTCCATGACCATTCCGATCAGAGAACAACCAATAGATATGATGGAATACAGCTGGACAACATATAAAGAAGAAAAAATAGGGAGAACGCGGTTGTAACTCATGAAACAACTAGCTGGGTCGTTACATCCCTCTCTTAAACAAATGTTCGTCCACGAACGAGTCAAGAATCATACCTGAAACCTCAAATAGGTGAGGATATCTGCTCCGCATCTCCCGCTTGGTCTCCCAAGTAACCTCCTCCACGGGCCGACCTCTCCACTATACTTTCACTGAAGCTATATCCTTCGATCTCAACTTTCGGACCTGCCGCTCCAAAATAGCCACTGGCTCCACCTCATAGGTCAAATCACTGTCTAACTGAACCGAGCTGAAATCCAAAACATGAGACGGATCGCTAATATACTTTCGGAGCATAGAAACATGAAATACTGGATGCACACTCGACAGGTTAGGTGGTAAAGCCAGCTCATAGGCCACATCCCCAATCCTCCGAAGCACCTTAAAAGACCCAATGAACTGAGGAATCAATTTACCCTTGTTCCCAAATCTCATAACACCCTTCATGGGTGAAACCTTTAGTAGAACCTTCTCCCCAACAATGTAAGACACATCACGAACCTTCCTGTCAACATAATTTTTCTGCCTCGATTGCACTGTACGAAGCAGCTCCTGAATCATTCTCACCTATTCCAAAGCATCTTGTACCAAGTCTGTCCCCAAAAGCCTGGCCTCGCCAAACTCAAACCATCCTACTGAAGATCTACACCGTCTCCCATATAAAGCCTCATATGGAACCATCTGAATATTCGACTGATAACTGTTGTTATATGCAAACTCTGCGAGCGGTAGAAACCGATCTCTTGAACCCCCAAAATAAAATGACACAAGCGCGCAGCATGTCCTCTAATATCTGAATAGTGCGCTTGGATTGTCCATCCATCTGAGGGTGAAAAGTTGTGCTCACCTCAACCTGAGTACCCAACTCTCGCTGCACGGCCCTCTAAAACTGCAACGTAAATTGAGTACCTCTATCCAAAATGATGGAAACTGGGACACCATGCAGGCGAACAATCTCTCGGATATAAATCCCTGCTAACCGCTTTGAAGAATAGGTAGTACACATAGGAATAAAGTGTGCGGACTTGGTCAGGCGATCCACAATCACCCAAATAGCATCGAACTTCCTCAAGGTCCATGGGAGTCCAACTACGAAATCCATGGTGCTCTGCTCCCACTTCCACTCTGGAATATCTAACGGCTGAAGCAAGCCACCCGGTATCTGATGCTCATATTTCACCTATTGACAATTGAGACACCAAGCTGCAAACCCCACTAATACATCTTCACGACACCCGGATGGATGGAATACCCTGAGCTATAGGCCTCCTCCAGAATCAACTCCCGAAGCCCATCCACACTAGGCACACATATCGGCCCTGCATCCTTAATACTCTGTCATCACCAATAGTCACATCTCTGGCATCATTGTGTTGAACTCTATCCTTGAGGAAAAAATGACGATCATCATACTAGCGCTCTCTGATGCGATCAAACAAGGAAGACCGAGAAACAGTAGAAGTTAAGACCCGACTGTGCTCCGAAATATCCAACCTCACGAACCGATTGGCCAAGGCTTGAACATCAACTGCAAGAGGTCTCTCCCCAACAGGAATATATGCCAAACTGCCTATGCTCACCACCTTCCTACTCAAGGGATCGACCACTAGATTGGCCTTCCCCGGATGGTACAAGATAGTGATATCATAATCCTTTAGCAGCTCCAACCATCTTCGCTGCCTCAAGTTGAGATCCTTCTACTTGAACAAGTGCTGGAGGCTACGATGATCAGTAAACACCTCACAAGACACACCATAGAGATAATGCCTCCAAATCTTCAACGCGTGAACAATGGTAGCCACTCCAAATCATGAACAGGGTAGTTCTTCTCATGGGGCTTCAACTGACAAGAAACATAAGCAATCACTCTACCCTCCTACATCAACACACACCCAATACCAACTCTAGAAGCATCATAATATACTATATAAGAACCTGAAGCTGATGGCAAAACTAACACTAGAGTTGTGGTCAAGGTAGTCTTGAGCTTCTGAAAGCTCGACTCGCACTCATTCGACCACCTGAATGGAGCACCCTTTTGAGTCAATTTGGTCAAGGGTGATGCAATAGATGAAAATCCCTGAACGAACCGACGGTAATAACCCGCCAAACTAAGAAAGCTGCAAATCTCTATGGGTGAGGACGGTCTGGACCAACTCTGAATCGCCTCTATCATCTTCGAATCAACCTGAATACCTTCACTGGACACCACATGCCCCAAGAAAGCCATTGAACTGATCCAAAACTCACACTTGGAGAACTTTGCATAAAGTTTCTCCTCTCTCAACAACACAACTCTCAAATGCTTAGCATGCTCCTCCTAACTACACGAGTACACCAAAATATCATCAATGAAAACAATCACAAACGAGTCAAGATAAGGCTGAAATACGATGTTCATCAAATGCATGAATGTTGTTGGGGACTTGGTCAGCCCAAAAGACATCACAAGGAACTCATAATGACCATATCGGTTCCTGAAAGTCGTCTTAAGAATATCCAGTCCCTGATCTTCAACTGGCGATACCTTGACTGGAGGTCAATCTTGGATAACACTCTCACTCCCTGAAGTTGGTCAAATAAATCATCAATATGAGGTAAGGGATACTTGTTCTTGATTGTAACTTTGTTCAACTGCCTGTAATCAATGGACATCCTCATCGTGTCGTCCTTCTTCTTCAAAAATAGAACAGGCGCACCCCAAGGCGACACACTAGGCCGAATAAATCCCTTATCAAGGAGTTCCTGAAGCTGACCCTTCAACTCCTTCAACTCTACCGGTGCCATACGATACGGTGGAATAGAAATGGGCTGAGTGCCCAGCACCAAATCAATATCGAAGTCAATATCCCTGTCCGGTGGCATGCCCGACAGGTATGCAAGAAACACATACGGAAATTCCCTCATTACTGGAATAGAATCAATGGTAGGAGTCTCTACACTGACAACCCTCACAAAGGCTAAGTAAGAAAGGCAACCCTTCCTAACCACCCACTGGGCTTTCAGAAATGAAATTACCCTACTGGGAGCAAAATCAGTCAAACCACGCTACTCAATTAGTGGCACACCCGGCATAGCCAACATCACTGTCTTAGCATGACAGTCTAATATAGCACGACATAGAGATAGCCAATCCATGCCTAATATCACACCAAAGTCCACTATACAAAGAAACAAGAGGTCCACTCCGGTCTCTAGAGCCCAATAGTTACCACACACGACCGATACACATATTCCACAACAATATTATCGCCCATCGGAGTAGATACCTGAACAGAGAAAATAAGAGACTCACGGGGCATATCCAAATAATGAGCAAAATATGATGACACATATGAAAAAGTGGAACCAGGATCAAATAACATAGAGGCATCTCTGTGGAAAATTGAGACAATACTTGTGATCATTGAATCTGAGCCAATAGCATCAGGTCTAGCTGGGAGTGTATAGAAACGGGCCTGACCACCACCGATCGACCTCCCCCTCTAGGGCGACCCCTAGCTGACTAAACCTCACCCCTTGGCTGCCTGAGCGGATGGTGAAGTAACTGGAGCTGAAGTCAAGGGCTGACTCCTCTGTTGAGCTGGACCCCCAAGAAGACGAGGACACTGCCTCCTTATATACCCAAACTCTCTACACTCATAACAACTCCCTGGTGCTGGAGACGGGGACTAAAGGGAACCCCTAGCACCCGGATGACTAGCAGATGAACCTGGTACACAAGAGCCCTGAATTAATGGAGCCACGGGACGAACTCTGGGCTGGAAGGACACTAAGTGATGAATGGCCCTGAGGAGAACTGTGATAACCATAGCTCGATGATTCCCCACGATGAACATGGCGAGCCAACTGAGCATGTCTGAATAGACAACCTCCGTCGTGCTGAGACTGGCCTCTCGAAGGAGCACCACCAAAAATACCGGATCCTCGAGACCTCTTGGACTCCCTCTCATCTCGCTCCTGGCGACGAACTGAATCTCTCGAGCAATATCAACAACCTGCTCAAAAGTAGCACCTGACACCCTCTCTCTGGTCATGAGAATCTGAAGCTGATATGTGAGGCTATCCACGAACCTCCTGATCCTCTCCCTATCCGTAGGGACCAACCAAACAGCATGGCCAGCTAACTCTGAAACTCATCTCGTACTGCATCACAGTCATATCATCCTGATGCAACTACTCGAACTGCCTGTGCAGCTCCTCTCTGAGAGACTGTGGCACATACTTCTCCAAAAAGAGAGTAGAGAACTGCTGCCAGGTAAGGGGCAATGCATCAACAGGCCTACGCCTCTCATAAGCCTCCCACCAAGTAAAGTCAGCTCTTGAGAACTAGAAAGTAGTGAACGAGACCCCACTGGTCTCCAAAATACCCGCGGTCCAAAGCATCCTCTGATACTTGTCCAAGAAACCCTGGGCATCCTCTCCCATTGTACCACTGAAAGTTGGAGGCTGAAGTCTACCAAACCTATCCAATCGATGCAGCTCATCGTCAGGCATAACTGGTACCACATAATCCTGAGCAGGCGCAACCGGTTGGGCTGGAGGTACCCCCGTTGTCTAAAGTCCCTGCATAACTTGCTCAAGTGTGCGAGCGGCGGGAGTCTGGGTGCCTCCCCCGGCCTGAGAAGTAACTGCGACCGTAGTAATTGAGACCGCTTGAGCCAGACCACTGCACACTGATAGAATCTGGGCTAGGGCCTCCTAAAGGCCTAGAATAACAATCGACACAGTCGGTGCCTGAGCTAGTCCTGTTGGAGCGTCCGTAACTGAAACCTGATCGTGAACTGGGGCAGTTGGTGGATCTGTAAGTGCTGGCCTAGTTGCTGTGCGGGCTACACCCCTGCCTCTACCACGGCCTCGACCGCGACCTTGGACTTTGAAGGCCCCAACTGGTGGTACTGGTGGTCGTCCGTCCTAACTGGTTGCGCGTCCTCACCATCTGTGAGAGAATAGAATAATAGAAGTTATTTACCAGAACCAACATATTCGCACGACAAGAATTTCAAGAATGTAAAGCTTTTCCTAAAGGTTCTATAGCCTCCTGAGGATAAGTACAGATATCTCCGTACCGATCCGCGAGACTATACTAAACCGGCTCATGACCCATGAGACCTATGTAACCTAAGTTCTGATACCAACTTGTCACAACACTAAACCACCCCGTTTGTGATGGCGTCTATCACAGTACTAGGCCAGCCGATTCAACACTAATAACATAAAGGTCTTTTGTAAATTCATTTCCAAATAAATTATGATCACAAGTGTTTCATTTTAATATAACAAACTACGCGAAAAAACAAATACGCAAATACATCCACACTGGCCGATCCTGGTGACACTAGTCATGAGCCACTAAGATATTGTCCAATACTGTCTACTCAATACAAGATAAGACTGAAATAGATAATACTAAAGATAAGAAGGAGAAAGGCAAGGATGCAGATGCCGTGCAGGTACCTTGCTATCTTCGGAAAATACTCAGAAAATGTTGGATGCTCTCACTCGGATGCTCTGGCACCTGGATCTGCGCACAAGGTGCAGGGAGTAACATGAGTACGCCAATTTAGAAAGTAACTAAAGTAAATAAAGGTTGAGTGCAGTGACGAGCATTTAAATCATATACATAGTTTAGCATAGAATCTCAATAGAAATAACAAAGCCAAATCCGTAGTTCAATTTCCGAACATCTTGAAAAAACTCCAGTTTTAATGAAAGTTATTTAAAACACTTGTTCAATTTTTTTCAATAGAAGCTGAGTATAAAAGAAGTGTGAAAGCATTAATTTCATAAACAAGCCCCTCGGGCAAGGTATCACTCATATATATGGCCTCTCGGGCAAGCCTCTCAGTCACTTGTTACTCAACTCTCATCAATCAGCACTCACACTAAGCACTTCGGCTCAATAGATATCTCATAATAATAATAATAATAATAATAATAATAACTGTTGCGGCATGCAGCCTGATCCGTAAATATATATAGTCGACTGCGCTCACTGGGTGCGGACTCCGAAGGGGCTCTTACAACCCAAGCGTTATATCGCTGTAGCGTACAGCCCGATCCATATACATATACATATATATATATGCAATATAAAAGGGTTAAAACAATAAAAGACGAAACAATAAAAGACGATAAAAAATTTTAACGATAAAATTTTTTGGTACAGGTAAAAAAAATTCTAATAGTATATTCTTCTCCTTCTTTGAAACCTTCTTCTCTGGTAGTGGGAGTAGATTGACTGATGATATCTGAATATTTCCGATATTAGGTATAGTTGTTTTCTATATTTATCTAAACAGCTGCTGTTATTTTGTTCTAGGTAGATAAAATGTACTGTTAGATCTATTATAGAATAGAATCCACTATCTATGTCTATTATAAATTCTTCTAAATTTTGAGTAAGGCTTCTAGCAAAACTTTCTGGATGGGTGTAGTTGTTGCGGTTATTGGACATTAATAGTAAAATTCTTTTCAGTTAAATCTTATATTTGTGAAAATCCTACTCGGTACTCTCTCTCTCTTATTCTATAGACTTGAAAATTTAACATATTAGCTAAATTATGAACTGATATTACCCCGTAACTTTTTTTTATTTTTTTTTTTTTACTCTGTTCATCTCTTCTTCCCAATCGTTTAAAGATTTTACCCTTCTCTTAACTTCTATTTCTTTAACCTCACCCTGGCCATGGTTAAACACTTATACCCTTTCTTCATTAATTGGGTTTTTTTTTTAACCAGTTTTTTCCTAGGAATTTACAGGTTAATCCATCATAGTTGTTAAGAAATTAGGAAGCTAACCATATACTAAGAGTGTTCTATAATAATTTAATGTACAAATATAGTGTTAACTAATAATCATAAGAATAGTAAAATACAAACTAATTAACAATCATAGATTTAGTAAAATACAAACTGGGGTAATGTTTATCAGAAACATAATTTAGATAAAGATGAATAACTTACATGCTTATAGGAGAGAGATTTCCCTTTCGGGAAACCCGAAAACCTTACTGAAAACTTTGAAAATTACTTCGTACAAGCTGATGAACTTATTTTTCTTACAAACTTAGAGGGGGAGGGAAAATTACTATATTATACATAGAGGTATTTTACAAAGATAGTTGAGAGTTTTTTGGATAGTTTGAGATGATGGGTTTTTTGAACGATTCACTGGTTGTTCTCTTTTTCTTTCTTTTTTTCTCGATGATCTCCTTTCTCTTCATTCTTCTCCTTTTATAGATAGAGAGTTTGAGCCGGACTTGAAAATTGGATTTCAAAATGTGTTAGGAATCCGTCTATCAAGCTTCGCAGGGTACAACTTTGGGCCCCATCTGCACGTTGCTTTGTCGAAGATTCCTTTTTTATGCGCCCTTTTAGTCCACTCAACTTTTTTGGCTTGTCTTTTAGTGTCATTGTCTGGTCACATCATCTTCGTCTTTTAGCACAGCTATCTTCTTTTCTGGTACCAGTCTTTTCTTCGTCTTGTCTTTCTTTCCACTTTTTCATTATTGGTCTAGTCTTCTTTTGTATTGTTGGTCTTCTTCTTTGCCCTATTCTGATGGTTTTATGTATCTAGATTATGGATAGCTTCTGAGTCCAAACTCATACTAGAATCATAATCATTCGGGTCTTGGGCATCTTGATAATTTAGAAAGTCATTAGTTTCTTCAGAACTTTGCTCCCTTCCTGAATTTAATCTCGGACTTGGACTTGGACTTCTTGGACTAAGACTTGGATTTTTAACTATATGCTTGTCTTGTTCTTCTTTTTCTTGGAAAAAATTCTCTAATGTCTGTTTAATTATTTTTTCTATTTTCTCATTTTTTTTCTTTTTTGATATCACTCCCTTTTTCTTTAGCATTTCTCCTTGTGTTAAGGTTTTTGGTAATCTTCTTCTTGATGATCCCTCATCTTCACTTTTTGGCAAAGTGACAGCCATCAATGGATTTGATTTGTCTTTACCGGTTACCATTTGAACCGGACTAGCTGTATCACTATCCGATACAGTGGATCTTACTGCATTCTTTGGGGAATGCACACCCGTCTCATCCATTTTTATTTGAGATGGAGAACTCTTTTGACTGTTCATTTCTGAATCTGGTTGTTGTATGATCTAAGTCTGCGAGTTTGTCTGTGATTGTGTTAACTCGAACCTCAATGCTTGTATTATGTGTTCTAATACCTTTACTTGCTCGATGAGCTTCGTATTTTCTTGTGTCAAGATGTCATTCTTTTGGTTTAACCGTTTGAAGGCTTCTGTCATTGACGAGCAGTGATCACAAAATATTATTTTACCATCGTCTTTTCGGATGTTGTATTGAGGGGTTTTTTATGGATTTTGTCTTAGAGCTGGGGTAATATAGTAATTTGGCCCTAATACTCCTCTTGCATAATCTAATGCTTCAGTAAAATCATTAAATCCCTTAAAAAGAGGTTTTTCTATGTCTTTAATGGAATTTAATACTTCTAACCATGTCTGAAAAATACCTTTTGTTTTTCCATGTATAACTACATAATACTTAAACCTTTTGTCTTGATTTTTGTCTGTAAAATATTGACCCAAAGCGTTAAGTGCTGCTATAAAATATTTAGTGTCTTTCTTATTATATGATATCCATAAGTTATCAATTAAGCACCTTTGGGGTCTGTCTATGACACATTCTGGTAAAATTCTAAAAGACATATTAGATGGTGGAAAAAATATAAGACTATGTTTCCCAAAATTTATTCTTTCTAAATTAGTCTGTTCTAAGAAGGGATGTGGCTTAAAATGGAGATTACCTAAAACTGTCTGTAAATATTTGTCTGAGGGTGAGGCTTGAACGCCCTTCCCTTTGTCTGTAGTCTTTGAAACTGCTGGTCTCATGCTGTACATACAAAATATGTTTTGTTAATTAATCATAATTTTAAGTCTACTTAATTGATCTGCTAAATTATTATTTTTTCCTTTAATATGTTCAAAAACTAAGTTATATATTGATATAGTATCTATAAAATTTAACCATCTTCTTCTAATGCTATTTTTGTATTTATTTTTTGATGAAACTTTACTATTGCTTCACAATCAGTTATAATTGTTACTTCTTTTTTGTTTAATATGTATAATTTAAAACTATTCAATCCATAGATTACTGCTAATATCTCTGCATCTATGTTACTCATATTTCCCTTTTCTTTATATTTTCCACTTTGATAAGCACATATTTTTTCTGTATTTTTGTCACTATATTTATTTGGTTTTGCTTTTAAAACTGCTCCCCATCCTTCAAAACTACCGTCTGTTTCTATAATTAAATAGTCTGTTTCTAATGGCATGTTTAAGTCGGGAATATTCCTTATCTTTTCTTGAACTTTTTGTACTAGTTTAATGTCTTCTGTGTTAAAGTGTTTTTGTCTTGTAGAGCCTGTCTTAGCATATAATGGCCCCGCTATTTTTCTTAAATCTTTTATAAAATTTCTCGCATAGTTCACTATACCTAAGAATTTTTGTAATTCTTTGGTGTTATCTAGTTTATCTGGCATTTCTAGGGCCTTTTTAGCAATATGGGGCTGTAATTTTATTTTTCCATCACCTAAAATTACTCCTAGAAAGTTTATATAATTTTTGCATAATTCCATTTTCTTTTTACTAATTATTATTCCATTGTCTACAAATAATCTAAATACAGTCTGTAGATGTCCTAAATACTCTTTAATATCTTTACTAAATACTAATATATCATCTACATATACCAAGACAAATCTCTTATATTCTCCAAATATATTATCCATTTTTCGTTGAAAAATTGGTGGAGCTGTCTTTAATCCAAATGGCATTACTAACCATTCAAAATGTCCTTCTGGACAAGTAAATGTTGTCCATTCAATGCTTTCTTCATGCATTTTTACTTGCCAATATCCTGATTTACAGTCAAATTTACTAAATATCTTTTTTTCTTGTATTCTATTTATTAATTTTGTCTTATCTGGTAGCTTATATTCATCTGTTCTGGTGTTATCATTAAGTCTTTTGTAATTTATTATCATTCTTGCTTTTCCTCTTATTATTTCGCTATGATTTCTGACCATAAAAGCTGTCGACCTATGCTTAGAGGTAGATCTTCTTATTACTCCCAAATCCATAAGTTCTTTAATCTGGATTTTAAAGTCTTCTAAATCTTGGTTTGTAGCTTCTATTGATGTTGTTTTTATTATATATTCTGGATTAATTATATCTAATTTACACATTACTTTATTATTTTCCCAATGTTTTAAAGGTTTTTCTCCTATTATCTCTATTTCATCTAATATCTTTATTATATTATCTAAATCTTTTTCGTTTTTTATTATTCCTATTTTTTGTAGTCCTGTTTTAAAGTTGTATAGTTCTGTTTCTATGTCTATTAAGGTATAATCTTTTTCTAATATATCTCTATTTTCATCTTCTTCTAATATTAAGGTTTTAGATTCTTTTAAGTCTTTACAACATGTATTTTTATCTTTGCAATCTTTACAACATTCTTCTTGGTTTTCTAAGTTGTTTTGGCTTGCATTTAGTTTTGTTCTTATTCTAGTTGTAGTTTCTATTGTTTGTACTGGTGTTTGTGTAAGATTTTTAAAGAATATTACTTCATCTCTACTTATTAGACAACTACCATTATTATGTAATATAAAACTTAATCCTAATACGAAATCCACATTTATATTTAAATCTCTTACCCAAATTTTATCCATTTTATAGCTTGGTTTATAAAAATCTAAGCATGTATTTATAAAACTAATCTGTGCTTTATCTATATAATGCTTATATATATTATGAGTTCCATCCATTTGCATGGCTGCAACTGGTTTGTCTAAAGTTTTTATCAGATTTGGGGGAACTATTCCTTTATTTATTATGCATCTTGTGCATCCAGAATCTACTAGAGCTAAGGTTTCTATTTCATATTCTTCTATTTTGATTCTTGTTAGGATTTTTATTGTACTTAATCTTTTATCTTCATTACATATGAGTGCGTCATAATTTTCTATACTCATTAGTTCTTCTTCTACTGTCGCTATGCTTTCTTTTATATCTCCTAATTTTTCTTTTCCCTTTTCTATTTTCTGTATTCTTTCTTCTAACTCATTTATTCTGGCTTCTAATGTCATTATTCTCAAGTTTATTGTAGGATTACTTGTCTCTTGATATTTTTCTTCTTTATTTATTTTAGTTTCAAAATCCTTTTCTATACAAGTTATACATCCTTCTAAATAGCATAGCTTACATTTAGCTCTTTTATTTCTACTAGGGTACCATTTACATATAAAACATTGGTTACTATCTAACCCTTTATTTCTTTCGAAATTATGGGCACATTCTTCTGATATATTTGCAAAATTATTTTCTTCTAGATTTAGTCTTTCTAATCTCACTTCATTTATTAGGTCGTCTTCTTCTGATTCTGAGGTGTCAATCGGGATTTTTTCTTCTATTTCTACACTTACTATTGAGTATATGCTTTCATTATCTGACATATATTCATCTACATTTATTAAAGTTTCTTGAAAATCTTCTATTAACTGTGAATTCCTTGTTTTATTATTAATTCTCTTTGGGCATGTATTTGCCAGATGTTCGACACTACCACAAGTAAAGCATTCTAATTTATTTTTATAATTTCTGTCTGTTCTATATTTCCTAACATGTCTATCTTTGTCTAAATATGGCTTTCTAGCTGATGATTTTCTAAGGTAATAATTTTTTCTATTATATCCTTTATTATATTGTGGTTTATATTTTCTATATTTTTTCCTTTTATACTCATTTTTATCATAACTCTGCGTTGTATATACAGTCGATCTACAAAAACTCATATTATTTTGTTTTAATTGCTTCTGTATTTGTAAATTAGTACATTTTTCTTGTAGTACTTCCATTATATGCTGTATTTTATGTCCTATAGACCATTTTGCATGAGGATTCTGTATTACTCCTTTTCTTTTATACCATTTTTCTTCTATTTCTCTTCCTAAAACTCCTGAAAATTTATTGAATAATTTTTTACCTAAATTCTGATCGAAATCATTCCCGCTTATAGTACAATAATAAAAATAATCATTTAAAAACTTTTTTATATGAAACCAACTACTTATACTTAATTGTTCTAGTTTTATTAAAGCATTTTTCTGTAATACTACTAATCCACTATTTGGATCTTCTCCTGTTATTAAACTATGTATCTTATTTGTAAAATTATAAGGATTTGCTCCCATTGCTATTAACATTTGGAAATCTTGTGGGAATTCTGTTTTATAGGCTTCCCATAGGCCTTTAGTTGATTCTCCTAAGAAAGTTTTCATATATTTATACATTGTTTCTGCATCTGTATCATTATAAGTTTTTATAAAGTCTGCTACTACTATTCCTTTTCATAGGTCTATTACTGAGTTCCACATTTGTGGATCATGAGCTGCTATATTTAATATTTTACCCTTACTTCCTCCTTCTTGTAGTCTTATAGGTTCTTCTATAGGCATTCTTTTTCCTGACGGTTTTACATTTTCTATTTCCGTCTCTTGATCTATTCTGTAAACTCTTTGTCGAGGTACATTTCTTGTGCTAGTATCTACTGTGCTTTGATAGGTTGTTCTTTGGAAGGGGCTTGGACTAGAACTAGTTGATTCCATCAATTCTTTTAGGCTTATTAAGGATTCTGTTTCTGTTTCTTCATAACTATCTTGTATTTCATCAAAAATTTTATCTATTTTCTCTGATTTTTTCTGTAAAATCTCTTTTTTTCTATATCCCCAATTATCTGTTCTTAATTCACATTTTTTAAAGTGTTCTTCTACTTCGCTTAAGGTTAGCTTTCTAAGTTTACATCCTTTACACTGGAAAGTCTGAGTTTTATTTTTCTTAACTAGTTTCTTTGCTTTTTCTAGTGATATATCTACTTCAAATTCATCTGGTATTACTTCTATGTTCATAAACTCAGTATCAGTATCTTCTATTGTACTTTCCGTTGTATCGTCTATTTCTGTTTGGGTAGAATAATTATAATTAGTAAATCTAATTGAGGTTTCTCTTTTTGAGTTTGTATACATTAAATGAGATTCTGGCTTAAATATTTTTGGTTTTGCAAAGTCTTCTAAATTCCATTCTAGTCCAGCATATTCTTCTGGATTTATTTTGATAGGTTTTATTAGTTTTATTCCTTTATTTCCCATTACCTCGACTACATCGTCTACTTTAATTTTAAATCTTGTATTACTACTTGTTGCCATTTTTCCGATGAAACCTACACATATTAATAAATTATTTCCATTATTCATTTCTTCATATCCTTTCGTCTGTATTCCTATTTTAATATTTTTTCCAAATTCTGCTACATTTATCATAAAATCTGGGCTGATATAAAATATTCCTCCATTGTTTGTCATGTCTGTAAGCACGTGATTTTTGCCCTATATGAGAATTACTCCCAAAAAATTTAAAAAATAAAATAATTTTCCTTGGTGTGCAATTTTGTGATATTTTGTGATATTTTGAATAATTATTTGTATTTGTCTGTGCATGTTTATTTGCTAAATTAATAGAAAATACAAAAATATGATGCATTTTGCATGTAGGATTTAATTCTACAATTTGTTAGTAATTAAGTTTGTTTACAAAAAAATAAAAATTTACAAAAATAAGCATCGTTTGCATTTTTAGCATTTAATGTCCAAATATACAATTTTATGTTTAACTACTACTTAATTGTGTGTTAATTGTTATTTGGAGTTAATTTGCGCTTAAATAACTTAATTTAGTTCTTAATAATAATTTAAGTATGTTTATAATTTAGTTTTAGAGAAATAAAAGAAGAAAAGAGAGCGAAAATATAAAGAAAGTCGGAATTGGGACTCTTCTTCGATTTCAAGCCACAGGCCCAAAAATTGGCCCAATCTTCCCAAACGACCCAGTCCATTTCGAACTGGGTCGACCCAACCCATAACCCAACACCCCTATTATCTTACAAACAACACAAAAAAAAAAAACCCTAAAAAATACTAACCCATCCGCCACCCCCCTCTCTCTTTCTCTCTTCTCCTTCACCATCTTCAAGCTCCATCCATGGCTGCCCTACCCCCAACGACCACCCCCTCCAGCCCTTCCCCCTCACCCCGTCACACTCACACACACACGCACAACTCCTTCATCTTCTTTCTTCAATAAGAAAAAAAACGCAGCCAACCCTCCGTCGAACCCCGTCGCGCTGCTGCATCGTCTGCTTCTTCGTAGTTGCTGCTGCATCATCTGCTTCTTCTACTGTTGCTGCCCGCTGCTGCATCTTCTCCTTCTTCTACTGCTGCTGCCCGTCGAGCAGCTGATTCGAAACCACCTCGTCGTCGCTGGACAGAAAACCAACGAGCAACATGAGGTGAAGAAGAAGAAGCAACAGTCTTGGAGATGTTGTTGTCCGCCACTGCTGCGTTTTGCTGCTGCCCACTGCTGCGTTTTGCTGCTGCCCGCTGCTGCTCCGTCATGCTGCTGCTTGCTTTTGCTACGACCAGCTATGGACGAGCTTCATCGAGCTCGAACTCGAGCTCCCATGGCTGCCGTTGCGTCTTTGTCTCCATTCGCGCTGCTGCTACTATGTCGCGCTGCTGCCTGCTTCGACGTGTTGCTGCTGCTGTTCCATCGTGTTGAGCTGCTGCTCCTGAAACTGCTACTGTAGTTGCTGCGTCGTCTTCAAACGACGCCAAATGACCATCTTCTTCGATCGTCGTTTCGATCCGGTTAGTGGGTTTAAGATTTGGGTTTAACATTCTTGTCTTGTTCATCGTTGAATTAATTTTTTTTAGTTTGTTCATGTGTTTTGTTGGTTTAATTTTCAGATTCAAATGAAAATTTAATTAATTGTTTTTCATTTTGTTTCATGTTAATTTTATTTATTTTTGTAAAAAGGAATTGTTAGTTTAGTTTTAATATAGAAAGGTATTAGTTTAAATCGTTCAAATCCGTTGTTTGTTGTTAATATAGATTTAGTTAGTGTTCATCTTGTTTGAAGTTCGTTTTTAATTTAGTAATATAATGAGAAGTTATGTTTTGGTTTTAATTTTTGGATCATGCATCTTTGTTATAAGTTTTGTTGGATTTAATTTAAGAAAGATTAGTTGATTATTTGAATATTAGTGATTTGAATATGTTTATTTGTTTTGTTTAAGTTTAATTCGAAGTTTGAACAAAGTTTGTTTGTTATTGTTATTGAATATTTTCATTCATGTTCATACTTTGTTTGGTTGATCTTGAATCCGAAATTTGTATAGTTTGATTTCTTGTTTATCATTTATGATTATTTATTGAATTTGTCTCATAATCTTGTTTAAGTTTAGTATAGGAATTGTTGGTTGTAATGTTGTTAGGGTTGATTTTAAGTTCAATATTATTGAATTTAGAAATCTGAATATACTTGTTTGTTGTTGTTGTTGTTGAATCGGAAAATAGGTTTGTTTGTTGCTAAAATATTGTTCAATCAAATTTTAGTTGTTCTTTGTTGTTCAATTTGTGTTCATGTGATTTGTTGTTGAAATATTGAAGAAATCATGTTCATGTGATTCGTTATTTGAACATTGTTAGAAATTGATCATATTGTCTATATTTTGGTTAAGTTTGATTAATTGATTTGTTATAGCTGATGGGGTAATTTGGTAAATCGCAGTACGTTTGGGGGTAAAATAGTAATTGCAATAAGGTCGGAGGGGTAGTTTAGGAATTGTACATTTTTGTAATTTTTTATGTGAAGCATGGGTGACAAAATGAAATGGGGTGGGTTGTGATATAGTTATTTAATATAAAGGGGGGACAAGACAAATTTTAGTGTGGGGGAATCTTGTATTTGTTTATGTTAGGCATGGAGGACAAAAAAATAATGGGGTGGTGTGATATATTTATTTAATGTAATGGGGATAAGTGGGAAGATAATGAGTTTGGTAGAGAAAATAGATTGATTTTAATTGATTAAAAGGTTGGGATTATATATAGGAAGTCTTGAACACAAGACACAGAGAGATACGAGAGAATACAGAAGAGAAAGAACGAATCTGAACAGAAAGAAAATAAGAGAGAGAAAAAAAAGGCTGAACATTTAAGAGAGAGAAAATTCCGAAAAAAATATTTAAACTTTCAAAAAAAAAAACTAAAAAAAAAAACTTTTGCTTTCTTTCATTGTTGGAAATCAGAATTAATTGTTTTTCATCAAAGCTTGGAGCTTTTATTTTGAGATTAATACTCCACCGGTTTGCAAACTCTGTTCCTGGGTTGTTACTGCTGTTGGACTTTTGTTGCTGTGCTGTATTGTTATTACTGCGTGGCTGACTTTCTTCTTCTTATATTGGCAATACCAGGTACACAACTGTAATTTTGGCATTTTGTAAGCTGAAATGAAGAACGGAAATTGTATTTAGATTATTCATGTATTATTATTCTGTCAATCACTGTCATTTGGCATAATTAGACATGTTATAGCGATATATTAAATAACGCCTTAACCGGATTATTAGGAAATATATTCAAGACGGATTACTAATTAAAACTGTTTAATAATCAAAATAGAAAAAATAACGTAAAAAATGGCGTTATTGAATCAGTTTGGCAAAAATTGATTAATTCCTTATTCATAAGGTTTTTTTGTCAACATTAAGTTAATCGGAATCATGTAGTTAATTTCAGTTAAAACATGAATTAGTTTGCGAATCAAGTATTAGGACATGATGTGAATTAAAACAAAGTTAGTTAAGTTTAAATTGTTTAACTTTTAGAAATATGGTTTAGTAATCAAGTTTTTTTTTTAATTTTCAGTATTTGTAAATAATTAATTTCAATAAGCTTAAGTCATACTAACAATATGTTTTAATCCAACTATGGGATAATTAGTTTTTTTTTACTTTTTGGGCAATTCCATGTTGTTCGTAATTATCATTTTAGTAATATTACTTTCCATTAATATTTGTTTTGAATTAGTAATTAATATGTTATTTTTAAGTATGTAGAGATTGACTTCATAATTATGGACAAACTTAGTAATAATAAAGATATAGTCATTAAAGGGTATTCATAAAATAAGGGAGGATCTCGCTAACAAATAAATAAATATAAATAATACAAAAAATTGCAGTCCTCCAATCTTATTTATTTTTTTTATATAAGAAAATACCTAGATTTCAAGATGGGCGATTTAGTAAAATTCACGGTCTTACCTAATAATATCATAACGCGTAGTATTTTGGCGCATATTTAATAAGGTTATTTTCTTGAATACGGGTGTACATTTATGTAACCCAAATCACGATCTTGACGAAGTCAAAATGCGTCAACAAATCACGCGTGCACTGGTTGTGGCGTGGCTCGAGATGCGTTTTCACGACGTTGCAATTTTGTATAAAATAAATAATGATAAAAGCGGTTTTTAAAAGTTAAATTTGCACATAAGTTTATAATACGTATTATATCAGATAGTCAAGCCAAATATAACAGTTGAGCGACCGTGCTAGAACCACGGAACTCGGGAATGCCTAACACCTTCTCCCGGGTTAACAGAATTCCTTATCCGGATTTCTGGTTCGCGGACTGTAATACAGAGTCATTCTTTTCCTCGATTCGGGATTAAAATTGGTGACTTGGGACACCCTAAATCTCCCAAGTGGCGACTCTGAAATAAATAAACAAATCCCGTTTCGACTGTCCTTTAATTGGAAAAAACTCCTTGTACCCTCGCGGGGCGGAAAAAGGAGGTGTGACAGCTCTGGCGACTCTGCTGGGGACTATTTATGGTAACCCAGAACCACTGGTTCGGGGTTAGAGATTCGAGCTTAGATAAATTGTTATATTTGGCTTTATCTGATTTTTACATGTTTGAGCCTAATGTGCTAAATGCTGCTTTTACCGCTTTGATATTATTTGACTGTATATATAAACTGTGCCGAACCCTTCTCTCTTCACCTCCGGGGATGTGCTTACTGGTTGAGACTCCCTATTCTGTTAGTGTTATACCCTAAAATAAGAAAGAGGTCGGACAAGTTACGAAGCCGGATGGCCTTTTGGTTCCCGGTAAGTTGCCCTCTCCTCGACTCGAGTTGTCCGCTCGGGTACACAGTCTAGTACACTGACCCAGGTTTTGAATATAGAATAACGTGACTTCATGCCGGATCTCTAGTAGGACCGCTTATTTGCATCACGTTGCATTTGACTTAGGGGACTCAACACAGGGGTTGGGTCTGTCTAGGACTAGCAACCGGAAATGAAAAGACCATTCTGATGCATCCTACTTGCTCTGTACATATATTTGTTTCGAACTTGCATGTTGACCGATTTCTGAATCTCGGGAATGTTGGAAAATTGAAGAAAAAAAGAAAAAAAAAGAAAAAAAAAGGGAAAAAGAATATATCAGTTAGGGAGTTAATTGATTATTTTAGAAAAAAAATCAATGACCAATTACTGGCGAAACTCTGCCGAAATTTTGAAAAAAAAAGAGGAAAATATTTTATTTTGTTTTACTAAAAAATATAGAAAAAAAAGAGTCTTTTATTTTTTTTGGAAAAATAGATTGTTTTATTGTTTGTTGAAAATGGAAAAAAAATCGTTATTTTGTCTTTTTCAAAAATAGAAAAGGAAAATAGATTGTCTTGCCAGGAAAAAATAAAAATGGAAAAGAGTCATGTTTTAAAATAGTTCGGTTAATTTGCCCGAACTACGCGGGCTTGATTCTCACCGGATGTGAGATACGTAGGCAACCCTCATCGGGTCCAACCCCCATTTTTGCTAAAATAGCCAAAAACCAATAAATAAATAAAAAACGTGTCAAAATTTTAATTTTGTCATAAATAAGTCGGACCCAGCCTCCCCTTTTGCTAAAAAATAGCCAAAAAAAATATGTCAAATTTTAATTTTGTCATAAAGAAGTCGGGTGACGCTGTTTTGTCAAGACATATCCGAATGTTCCCGAAAAGGACGCCGGAAGGCTGACTTTGCAGCCACCTTTTGGGTCATGTTTAGGATTTTGGTCCAGTTGACCCACACAGCCTTAAAAAATCTTCGCCCCCGAGGCGCTGAAGGGCCGTGTTTGCAACACCCGGTTTTTATTGCAATTTGAAAAAATAAAAAGAAAGAGTCAACGGTCAGGTGAATACCGTTTGGTTTTTTAGTCAAAATAAGTCGAGCCAGCTTCGGCCGCGTCTTAAACCGTTCTTGCCAAAATAGCTTTAGAGTATCTTTCAGTTGTCGAAAGGTTATTTTCGTAAAAGAACGGACAGGTGTGTAAAGTGTCATAAAATAATCCTCTCCGACCTCAAAATTTGGAAGGGGCCACGTTTGCAAAAATAACTGTTCGGTTGCATTTGTCAAACGGAGAAAGGAAGCTGGCCGTTTGTTTTTGGATTTTGTAAATCTTTTGATTAAAATATGTGGGTTGTTTGATTTTCGAGTTTGTAGGTCATCTTCAAACCATTGAAACCCAGTTTGTTTTAATATGAAAATTGATAAAAAATGTTTATTGTTTATCTTTATTGGTTCGAACTACGCAAGGTCTGATTCATGCGGGGTCATGATACGTAGGCAATCTCCATAAGATTCGACCACAACAAAAAAATGAGAAAAAAAAGAATGGAAAAAAAAAAGAAAAAAAGAAAAAAAATGAAGAAAAAAAAACGAAAAAAAGAAAAGAAAAAAAATGAAAAATGAAAAAAAAAAAAGAAGAGGAAAAGTTGTTATTAATAATGGGGACCGACGGAGTCCATTCTAACCTGTTTCGCTTTGAATCACAAAGAAAGTTAAGGTGGTTGTTTTGTGGTAAGCCGGAAATACAAGACCCAGAAGCACACTTTGCGGGGATCAGGCCTGATAACAGAAGCACTCGAATCCTATTGGGACTTGTTGACTAAAGTTGATGATATTAAAGTTGGCAATGGTCTGGGCAATACTGATGTGAAGCTCAGTGGTTGAGATGCCAGTTTTGATAAAATGGGAGGACGCTCCGTTCCTTGGTTAGCAGGAGAGAAGTTTTTGGTGGCTTATTTTGTTGTCATTTCTGTTGTCCGGATTATTCTTAGGGTTGTAATCCGAATATTGTCTTGTGTCAAACCTTCTTATCTTTCCAGTTTGTCATATCAGTTTGTTTAAGTTTTGTCAAGGCTGTGTTAGGATTTTATTATGGTTGTTTTGTTTGTTTTATTATTCAAACCATTTCGCCGGTAGTCTAATACAAAATCCGGTCTTTTATTGTTTCCAGTCATCTTTTTGTTTAGTCCTTTTATCATTTTTGTTCAGCGCCGATTCTCGTGACATGACATGCGCACACAGTTTGGGCCTAATCTTAAAAGTTAATCATAAAACCCTCGGAAGGTGATCAAAGCATTTAAAGGAAATAAGAACGGTTTGAGATTATTTGAAGCCCGAGTCATGTGGAACTAGGGCAAGTAAAACCTAAAGAAAACCGTTAAATGCAAGATTCGCCAAATTGGCATGAGGGTCGTTCATGAGAGTGAGAGTGTCGCCCAGCAGTGCTTTAGAAATGACAAATGAAAAAGCAAGTGTTTAACATAATTGTCAAGTCCAACACCATCGGGAGAAGCTACAAATCTATGTTCAATTGTGTTGTTTGCACTTGGCATGTTTTTGAAGACTGGAATGACGAAGGCATTTTGTTCTGCTACCTAAACACTTTATGCTTCGTTACCCCTTTTGAGCCTTATTTACTTCCTTCATACCTCTCGTTCGGAATCAATAGCAACGACTAGGAAATACGAGCCTGGAAGGTAAAGAAAAAACAATCAACAAAAAAAAAACGAAAAAAGAAGAAGAGGAAAAATGCTAACAAAAAAAAAGTCAAATGAAAAAAGAGGAATTGGGAACTACGTTTGACCTGATTCCTCAAAGAGGATACGTAGGCACTTCACGGCTCGGTCATAGGGTGCATAATGGCCACAATGGTCATAGTGTACATGGTGTAATAAAAATAATAAAAAATAAGTAAATAACCCCCAAGCAAGAAACTGGGTCAAGGGTTGCGCTTGTGGTAAGCAAAATTGGTTCCGAAGGTTATAATTTTAAAACCCCAAATTTATTTTGTTTTTGAGCCTTTAATACCCTTTTTTCTAGCCTGTCCAAAAACCCACATTACGGTCCAAAGAAAGACCTTCTGACTAGTCTGCAAAAGATGCCAAGTCAGACAATGAGAGTCTTACTGGCGAACATAACATTCTGTTCCACAGCAGAAAGGACTCTAATCTCCAGCAGAGAGAGTCATACCGGCAACACTCCAAATCCCCAGCTGGAAAGTGATACAAATGAGAGAGTCTTATCGGTGAAAATCTTCGCGGACACCATAAGGCGATGAAAGCTGAGAGAAAAACCAAAATGAGAGAGACTTGATAGTGAAATCCCTTCGGGCATTACAAGTCGAATAAGATTGAGAATCAGATGGGGAATTGCTAATTGAAGGTCTTGAAAGACGATTAACGACGGAGAATAGGCCACATATGCATGTCATGACCATTAGAGTCCGTGTCTGCGTTTGATAGGTTTTTATTTATAGTTTCTTTTGTTACAGAGTCATCTTTTTCATTTGTCTTTTATTCCGTTCCCTTTTATCTTTTCCTTTCACAGAAAATTCCCCAGTAGAGTCTGTTTGGTTAGAACCAGCGGGAAATGATTTCAAAATAGGCCATCAGCTATCCAATCATGCAAGATGAGATCTGACTAGTACATCCAAATGGTATAGTCAGCAAGGAACAAGCGCGAGGCCAGTGTCAAAAAAGATATCCCCAGCAAAAGGGAATTGACAAAAGGATTGACGAGTGTCAAGAGGGATATCCTTGCCAAAACCAAGGTTATAAACCTCAAGGCCAAGGCCCATGAACAAAGCAAGGAAAGCAGTGAGCATGATTTGGGGAAATTCATACTAGACTAAAAGGTCGGGGAAATGCCAGTTTCCGAACTATGCCACAAAAGAAGAGGGATATCCTCAGCAGAAAGGGATTATCCCCAGCAAATAATACCATCCCCAACAAGTTGTGGAACACACAGCAAGGAAGGAGAAAGGGAAAACCATCCCAGTAGGAGTATCACAACCAACCACCACGTTTTAAAACTAACAAATTTTGTTTGATTTGAAACAGGTAAAGGAAATGACATTGATGCCAGAAATGCATGCCACAAGGGATATCATCAAACTGGGGAAGAAAATTTTCCTTCCATTTAGAAAATTTTCTGGAAGTCAGGTACCCATTTGGGGAAAAATAAAGATAACAAGGGAAGTGATCTCTGAACCAGTATTGCCCCCAACGTAATAAGTTTCAATGGAGGAAGTTGTTCCCCAGCAGACAGAACAAAGGGATGAAACTTGTGCTCAGAAAAGCAAAAGGACAGTATCATTCCCAACAGCCTTTCGAAGAGTGAAGCACTAGTTCTGAAAGAATCAGAATCCCCCAGCAGTGTTATCCTCGACAGCATATCCCCAGCTGATAACATTCTATCCCCCAACAGGTAAGTAAATAATTCCCCAACAGTGTTATCCCCAGCAGTTTCGAGGAGTCCAACACAAGTTTGGTGAAAATCGGTATCCTCAGCGGTTCCTTTCGGGGAAAAGCAAAACGAGTCTCAAGGGAGTTAATCTTCGAAGGAAGAAGCTATGCATAAAACAAAAACACCAAAAAAAAAAGAATAAAAAAGAATAAAAAAAGAATAAAAAAAAAGAGAAAAAAAGGAAGCAGTTTGCAGAGGAATGAAACATCCTACTTAAAAGGAAGTAATTTTAGAAGGAGTAAGATAACATATTTACTCAGCAGATTTATCCTCAGCAGTGTTATCCTTAGCAGGGTTACTCAGCAGTTCGCAGTGTTATCCCCAGTGGCTCATCGAGATGTAGAAGCATCCTCGACAGAGTTTTGGGCAACCCAGAGTGGGTAAGGAACAAAAGGAAAAGTCATCCCCATCAAAATAATCCCCAGCAGTTTCGAGGGAAGACAACACAGGTAAGTAAATAATTTAGGAAGAAGGAAATGGTTCACGCATAGGAAACGCACTTCCTAAGTGAAGATTTCATTAATAGGAGAGGCATTTCCTCCTAAGTTTGTTTTACCCATAGGAGATGCATTTCCTCCTAAGTTTGTTTTGCCCATAGGAGAGGCATTTCCTCCTAAGTTTAGTTTCACCCATAGGAGAGGCATTTCCTCCTAAGTTTAGTTTTTACCCATAGGAGAGGCATTTCCTCCTAAGTTTAGTTTCACCCATAGGAGAGGCATTTCCTCCTAAGTTTAGTTTTTACCCATAGGAGAGGCATTTCCTCCTAAGTTTAGTTCACCCATAGGAGAGGCATTTCCTCCTAAGTTTAGTTTCATTCATAGGAGATGCATTTCCTCCTAAAGTTTAGTTTCACCTATAGGAGATGCATTTCCTCCTAAGTTTGTTTCACCCATAGGAGATGCATTTCCTCCTAAGTTTGTTTTAGTTTCACCCATAGGAGATGCATTTCCTCCTAAGTTGTTGTTGAACCAATAGGAGAGGCATTTCCTCCTAAGTTTAGTTTCACCCATAGGAGATGCATTTCCTCCTAAGTTTGTTTTTACCCATAGGAGAGGCATTTCCTCCTAAGTTGTTGTTGAAAGCAGGAGTCCGCCTGGAAAATAGAGACATTCAATTTCAAATTTAGCAATCAGGAGTCCGCCTGGAGAATAGAGACATTCAATTTTAAATTTAGCAATCAGGAGTCCGCCTGGAGAACAGAGACATACTTTTCAAGTCTGATGTCAGGAGTCCGCCTGAAGAACGGAGACATACAGTTTAAATTTCAAAAGTCAGGAGTCCGCCTGGAGAATAGAGACATTCAATTTTAAATTTAGCAATCAGGAGTCCGCCTGGAGAACAGAGACATACTTTTCAAGTCTGATGTCAGGAGTCCGCCTGAAGAACGGAGACACACAGTTCAAGTATTGGTTGAAGTCAGGAGCCCCCCTGAATAACAGAATGGCGATTTATTGGTTGAAGTCAGGAGCCCGCCTGAAGAGAGGAATGACGTTTATTTTTAAAGTTGTTGTTGAAGTTGGGAGCCCGCCCATAGAACAGAGGCATACATTTCAGTCTTTTTATTCCAAGTGTTGAAGTTGGGAGCCCGCCCATAGAACAGAGGCATACATTTCAGTCTTTTTATTCCAAGTGTTGAAGTTGGGAGCCCGCCCATAGAACAGAGGCATACATTTCAGTCTTTTCATTTCAAGTGTTGAAGTTGGGAGCCCGCCCATAGAACAGAGGCATACATTTCAGTCTTTTCATTTCAAGTGTTGAAGTTGGGAGCCCGCCCATAGAACAGAGGCAAACATTTCAGTCTTTTCATTTCAAGTGTTGAAGTTGGGAGCCCGCCCATAGAACAGAGGCATACATTTCAGTCTTTTTATTCCAAGTGTTGAAGTTGGGAGCCCGCCCATAGAAAAGAGGCATACATTTCAGTCTTTTTATTCCAAGTGTTGAAGTTGGGAGCCCGCCCATAGAACAGAGGCATACATTTCAGTCTTTTCATTTCAAGTGTTGAAGTTGGGAGCCCGCCCATAGAACAGAGGCATACATTTCAGTCTTTTCATTTCAAGTGTTGAAGTTGGGAGCCCGCCCATAGAACAGAGGCATACATTTCAGTCTTTTCATTTCAAGTGTTGAAGTTGGGAGCCCGCCCATAGAACAGAGGCATACATTTCAGTCTTTTTATTCCAAGTGTTGAAGTTGGGAGCCCGCCCATAGAACAGAGGCATACATTTCAGTCTTTTTATTCCAAGTGTTGAAGTTGGGAGCCCGCCCATAGAACAGAGGCATACATTTCAGTCTTTTCATTTCAAGTGTTGAAGTTGGGAGCCCGCCCATAGAACAGAGGCATACATTTCAGTCTTTTCATTTCAAGTGTTGAAGTTGGGAGCCCGCCCATAGAACAGAGGCAAACATTTCAGTCTTTTCATTTCAAGTGTTGAAGTTGGGAGCCCGCCCATAGAACAGAGGCATACATTTCAGTCTTTTCATTTCAAGTGTTGAAGTTGGGAGCCCGCCCATAGAACAGAGGCATACATTTCAGTCTTTTCATTTGAAGTATTGAAGTTGGGAGCCCGCCCAAAGAATAGAGGCATACATTTCAGTCTTTACATTTCAAGCGTTGAAGTTGGGAGCCCGCCCAGATAACAGAGGCATACATTTCAGTTTTTCATTTCAAGTATTGAAGTTGGGAGCCCGCCCATACAACAGAGGCATACATTTCAGGATCAAGTCAGAGGACAATAAAAACAGAGGGTTACAATAGGAATCCCCAGCAGGAAACAATAAAAATCCCCAGCACCGAGAAGCAGAAGGTTGCAACAAGAGGTCCCAGCACAAACTCAAGTGCATGTGTCAAAAGGAAGAAAAGCATCGGAAGAAAAGCACTGGAAGAAACGCAAGCAGACAAGAAAGCAAGGCAACAAGAACAAATTGCAGTCTAGCCTAGCTTCTTGTTTTCTTTTAAGCATGGTGTAACAAGGAGATCGGTAAGCAGTGGTAATAGCATGCAACAACAGTAACATTGCAGTCTCACGGTAGTCCCAGCTACCAAAACTTCCCGAACTACATTGACCTGATTCCTGTTTAGCCCAGGATATGTAGGAAACCTTTGAAGCAAAGGTTCGGTCAAATCTTTTTCAAAAAATGCTTCACACGGAGTACTCGGATGGGCAAAAATCGCTCGCTTTATCTTTGCACGAAAACCCTTCGTGTCTTCGGGCAAAGAGGGGCAGCTGTAAGCACGTGATTTTTGCCCTATATGAGAATTACTCCCAAAAAATTCAAAAAATAAAATAATTTTCCTTGGTGTGCAATTTTGTGATATTTTGTGATATTTTGAATAATTATTTGTATTTGTCTGTGCATGTTTATTTGCTAAATTAATAAAAAATACAAAAATATGTCGCATTTTGCATGTAGGATTTAATTCTACAATTTGTTAGTAATTAAGTTTGTTTACAAAAAATAAAAATTTACAAAAATAGGCATCGTTTGCATTTTTAGCATTTAATGTCCAAATATACAATTTTATGCTTAATTATTACTTAATTGTGCGTTAATTGTTATTTGGAGTTAATTTGCGCTTTTATAACTTAATTTAGTTCTTAATAATAATTTAAGTATTTTTATAATTTAGTTTTAGAGAAATAAAAGAAGAAAAGAGAGCGAAAATATAAAGAAAGTCGGAATTGGGCCTCTTCTTCGATTTCAAGCCACATGCCCAAAAATTGGCCCAATCTTCCCAAACGACCCAGTTCATTTCGAACTGGGTCGACCCAACCCATAACCCAACACCCCTATTATCTTACAAACAACACAAAACAAAAAAAAAGAAAAGAAAACCCTAAAAAATACTAACCCATCCGCCACCCCCCTCTCTCTTTCTCTCTTCTCCTTCACCATCTTCAAGCTCCATCCATGGATGCCCTACCCCCCAACGACTACCCCCTCCAGCCCTTCCCCCTCACCCCGTCACACTCACACACACATGCACAACTCCTTCATCTTCTTTCTTCAATAAGAAAAAAAAATGCAACCAACCCTCCGTCGAACCCCGTCGCGCTGCTGCATCGTCTGCTTCTTCGTAGTTGCTGCTGCATCGTCTGCTTCTTCTACTGTTGCTGCCCGCTGCTGCATCTTCTCCTTCTTCTACTACTGCTGCCCGTCGAGCAGCTGATTCGAAACCACCTCGTCGTCGCTGGACAGAAAACCAACGAGCAACATGAGGTGAAGAAGAAGAAGCAACAGTCTTGGAGATGTTGTTGTCCGCCACTGCTGCGTTTTGTTGCTGCCCACTGCTGCGTTTTGTTGCTGCTCGCTGCTGCTCCGTCATGCTGCTGCTTGCTTTTGCTACGACCAGCTATGGACGAGCTTCATCGAGCTCGAACTCGATCTCCCATGGCTGTCGCTGCGTCTTCGTCTCTATTCGCGCTGCTGCTACTATGTCGCGCTGCTGCCTGCTCTGACGTGTTGCTGCTGCTGTTCCATCGTGTTGAGCTGCTGCTCCTGGAACTGCTACTGTAGCTGCTGCGTCGTCTTCAAACGACGCCAAACGACCATCTTCTTCGATCGTCGTTTCGATCCGGTTAGTGGGTTTAAGATTTGGGTTTAACATTCTTGTCTTGTTCATCGTTGAATTAATTTTTTTTAGTTTGTTCATGTGTTTTGTTGGTTTAATTTTCAGATTCAAATGAAAATTTAATTAATTGTTTTTCATTTTGTTTCATGTTAATTTTATTTATTTTTGTAAAAAGGAATTGTTAGTTTAGTTTTAATATAGAAAGGTATTAGTTTAAATCGTTCAAATCCGTTGTTTGTTGTTAATATAGATTTAGTTAGTGTTCATCTTGTTTGAAGTTCGTTTTTAATTTAGTAATATAATGAGAAGTTATGTTTTGGTTTTAATTTTTGGATCATGCATCTTTGTTATAAGTTTTGTTGGATTTAATTTAAGAAAGATTAGTTGATTATTTGAATATTAGTGATTTGAATATGTTTATTTGTTTTGTTTAAGTTTAATTCGAAGTTTGAACAAAGTTTGTTTGTTATTGTTATTGAATATTTTCATTCATGTTCATACTTTGTTTGGTTGATCTTGAATCCGAAATTTGTATAGTTTGATTTCTTGTTTATCATTTATGATTATTTATTGAATTTGTCTCATAATCTTGTTTAAGTTTAGTATAGGAATTGTTGGTTGTAATGTTGTTAGGGTTGATTTTAAGTTCAATATTATTGAATTTAGAAATCTGAATATACTTGTTTGTTGTTGTTGTTGTTGAATCGGAAAATAGGTTTGTTTGTTGCTAAAATATTGTTCAATCAAATTTTAGTTGTTCTTTGTTGTTCAATTTGTGTTCATGTGATTTGTTGTTGAAATATTGAAGAAATCATGTTCATGTGATTCGTTGTTTGAACATTGTTAGAAATTGATCATATTGTCTATATTTTGGTTAAGTTTGATTAATTGATTTGTTATAGCTGATGGGGTAATTTGGTAAATCGCAGTACGTTTGGGGGTAAAATAGTAATTGCAATAAGGTCGGAGGGGTAGTTTAGGAATTGTACATTTTTGTAATTTTTTATGTGAAGCATGGGTGACAAAATGAAATGGGGTGGGTTGTGATATAGTTATTTAATATAAAGGGGGGACAAGACAAATTTTATTGTGGGGGAATCTTGTATTTGTTTATGTTAGGCATGGGGGACAAAAAAATAATGGGGTGGTGTGATATATTTATTTAATGTAATGGGGATAAGTGGGAAGATAATGGGTTTGGTAGAGAAAATGGATTGATTTTAATTGATTAAAGGGTTAGGATTATATATAGGAAGTCTTGAACACAAGACACAGAGAGATACGAGAGAATACAGAAGAGAAAGAACGAATCTGAACAGAAAGAAAATAAGAGAGAGAAAAAAAGGCTGAACATTTAAGAGAGAGAAAATTCCGAAAAAATATTTAAACTTTCAAAAAAAAAACTAAAAAAAAATCTTTTGCTTTCTTTCATTGTTTGAAATCAGAATTAATTGTTTTTCATCAAAGCTTGGAGCTTTTGTTTTGAGATTAATACTCCACCGGTTTGCAAACTCTGTTCCTGGGTTGTTACTGCTATTGGACTTTTGTTGTTGTGCTGTATTGTTATTACTGTGTGGCTGACTTTCTTCTTCTTATATTGGCAATACCAGGTACACAACTGTAATTTTGGCATTTTGTAAGCTGAAATGAAGAACGGAATGTTAAATTTTTAATTTAGTTTTAATTTTTTTTGTATTGTATTTAGATTATTCATGTATTATTATTCTGTCAATCACTGTCATTTGGCATAATTAGACATGTTATAGCGATATATTAAATAACGCCTTAACCGGATTATTAGGAAATATATTCAAGACGGATTACTAATTAAAACTGTTTAATAATCAAAATAGAAAAAATAACGTAAAAAATGGCGTTATTGAATCAGTTTGGCAAAAATTGATTAATTCCTTATTCATAAGGTTTTTTTGTCAACATTAAGTTAATCGGAATCATGTAGTTAATTTCAGTTAAAACATGAATTAGTTTGCGAATCAAGTATTAGGACATGATGTGAATTAAAACAAAGTTAGTTAAGTTTAAATTGTTTAACTTTTAGAAATATGGTTTAGTAATCAAGTTTTTTTTTAATTTTCAGTATTTGTAAATAATTAATTTCAATAAGCTTAAGTCATACTAACAATATGTTTTAATCCAACTATGGGATAATTAGTTTTTTTTTACTTTTTGGGCAATTCCATGTTGTTCGTAATTATCATTTTAGTAATATTACTTTCCATTAATATTTGTTTTGAATTAGTAATTAATATGTTATTTTTAAGTATGTAGAGATTGACTTCATAATTATGGACAAACTTAGTAATAATAAAGATATAGTCATTAAAGGGTATTCATAAAATAAGGGAGGATCTCGCTAACAAATAAATAAATATAAATAATACAAAAAATTGCAGTCCTCCAATCTTATTTATTTATTTTTTTATATAAGAAAATACCTAGATTTCAAGATGGGCGATTTAGTAAAATTCACGGTCTTACCTAATAATATCATAACGCGTAGTATTTTGGCGCATATTTAATAAGGTTATTTTCTTGAATACGGGTGTACATTTATGTAACCCAAATCACGATCTTGACGAAGTCAAAATGCGTCAACAAATCACGCGTGCACTGGTTGTGGCGTGGCTCGAGATGCGTTTTCACGACGTTGCAATTTTGTATAAAATAAATAATGATAAAAGCGGTTTTTAAAAGTTAAATTTGCACATAAGTTTATAATACGTATTATATCAGATAGTCAAGCCAAATATAACAGTTGAGCGACCGTGCTAGAACCACGGAACTCGGGAATGCCTAACACCTTCTCCCGGGTTAACAGAATTCCTTATCCGGATTTCTGGTTCGCGTACTGTAATACAGAGTCATTCTTTTCCTCGATTCGGGATTAAAATTGGTGACTTGGGACACCCTAAATCTCCCAAGTGGCGACTCTGAAATAAATAAACAAATCCTGTTTCGACTGTCCTTTAATTGAAAAAAACTCCTTGTACCCTCGCGGGGCGGAAAAAGGAGGTGTGACAATGTCTACCTCTGTTAAACCTAGTATGGATTTCTTTTGATCTGACCATCTGTCGTCATATACTACTACTAATACTTTAGTTCCTAAGATTTTTCTAGTTAATCCTTTTAATCCGATTACTATTAATCTCATATGCATTAAATTCCTTTTATAGTTCTTTATTTGTTTTACTAAGTCTGGATTTATTAAATTTAATGTAGCTACTTTATTTCCTATAGCTGACAATTGTTCTTCTTTATAATGTCTATATAGTTGAGAATTATTTGAAAAATACCCTGTATTATATAGTATTTTCGGATTTAGTAACCTTAGTTGATTCTGCTGAAAAATTTGTATGTCTTTGTTTATCTCTATTACTTCATCTAGTTTCTGATTGTCATCTTGTCTTTTTCTAGTTAAGATTCTTGCTAACATATTATTGCATATTCTATTATCTGAAAAACTTACTCTTGATCTTTCTTTGTTTCTCCCACCTGGAAGAAAGTCCATTTTTGTGGTTTTCTTATTTTAATTCTATCTTTTTGTGGTGTTATTTCAACTCTTTTTAATTGTTCTATTAGATCGTCAACCTTTGGGATTTCTGTTTTTATCTCTTTTTCTTTAATAATTTTATCTAGTTTTTTATTAATTTCTAGAAGTAATATTATTAAAGTATTATTTTGTTTTATTATTGTTTGATCTGTCTTTCCTTGAGGGATATAACTAGTTAGTCCTTCTGGGTTGGGTTGAATTCTTTCTGTAAGTTTTAATGCTTCTTCATATGTTGGATCTAATTCTATATCACTCATGAAAGAGCTATTTCTTTTATTTTGTCTATTTCTTCTTTTAAAACATTTATTTCACTTTTTAGTACTTCTACTTGATCTGTTATTCTTTCTATTAGCCTGGTCGTTTGTATTTCTAATTCCTGAGGTTTTTCAGTAATAGTTTTAATTAATTTTTTTATTTCGTTTTTCGTAGGTATTTTTTCTAGATTAAACTTATTATTTAGATATTGTATTTTTCTGTCTATTTCTAGTTCTTGTGATTTTATGAAGTCTAACTTTTGTTCTAATTTCTCTAGAGTCTTTTTCTGTTTAATTTGTAACGCTTCTACTAGTTCTAGTGTTCTTATTAAATTTTTATTATTTTCTTGTGTTTTTTCTCCAAAATTTATTATTAAATCTACTATTGTATTATATTGTTTGTCTTCTCTATGTAATATATGTTCTCCAGTGCTAAAATTACACTTAATTACCTTATTATCTTTTACTATTCTATACTTCTTTTCTGGGTATATTTTTAAATCTAAATATTCTAGGTTTCTTAAGGTAGCTATATTGTCTATCCTAAGGGTATCCAAATTTTTCTTTTCTTAAAAAACTTTATTCTTTGATTTTGTAAATATATTTCTCCTTCTATACTTTATATTTCCCACTCTAAAGCTGATATAGTTTCTAAACTAATACTTCTTTTAATTATATAACTTTGTTCTCTATTTATTTTGGAATCTGATTCTCCTATTTGTTTAGCTAGTTCTAGAGTTGATGATAGTAGTGTTTTAGTTTCTTTTAGTATTTTCTTTAGCTCTTCTCTTCTGATTATATCTCTTCTTAAAAGCCAATAGTTAAAAGCTATTTCTTTGGCTATAGGATGTTGTCTTATATGCCAAGACAGGCTCTACAGGACAAAAACACTTTAACACAGAAGACATTAAACTAGTACAAAAAGTTAAAGAAAAGATAAGGAATATTCCCGACTTAAATATGCCATTAGAAACAGACTATTTAATTATAGAAACAGACGGTAGTTTTGAAGGATGTGGAGCAGTTTTAAAAGCAAAACCAAATAAATATAGTGACAAAAATACAGAAAAAATATGTGCTTATCAAAGTGGAAAATATAAAGAAAAGGGAAATATGAGTAGCATAGATGCAGAGATATTAGCAGTAATCTATGGATTGAATAGTTTTAAATTATACATATTAAACAAAAAAGAAGTAACAATTAGAACTGATTGTGACGCAATAGTAAAGTTTCATCAAAAAATAAATACAAAAAATAGCAGTAGAAGAAGATGGTTAAATTTTATAGATACTATATCAATATATAACTTAGTTTTTGAACATATTAAAGGAAAAGATAATAACTTAGCAGATCAATTAAGTAGACTTAAAATTATGATCAATTAACAAAGCATATTTTGTATGCACAACATGAGACCAACAGTTTCAAAGACTACAGACAAAGGGGTTCAAGCCTCACCCTCAGACAAATATTTACAGACAGTTTTAGGTAATCTCCATTTTAAGCCACAGTCCTTCTTAGAACAGACTAATTTAGAAAGAATAAATTTTGGGAAACATAGTCTTATATTTTTTCCACCATCTAATATGTCTTTTAGAATTTTACCAGAATGTGTCATAGACAGATCCCAAAGGTGCTTAATTGATAACTTATGAATATCATATAATAAGAAAGACACTAAATATTTTATAGCAGCACTTAACGCTTTGGGTCAATATTTTACAGACAAAAATCAAGACAAAAGGTTTAAGTATTATGTAGTTATACATGGAAAAACAAAAGTTATTTTTCAGACATGGTTAGAAGTATTAGATTCCATTAAAGACATAGAAAAACCTCTTTTTAAGGGATTTAATGATTTTACTGAAGCATTAGATTATGCAAGAGGAGTATTAGGGCCAAATTACTATATTACCCCAGCTCTAAGACAAAATCCAGAAAAAACCCCTCAATACAACATCCGAAAAGACGATGGTAAAATAATATTTTGCGATCACTACTCGTCAATGACAGAAGCCTTCAATCGGTTAAACCAAAAGAATGACATCTTGACACAAGAAAATGCGAAGCTCATCGAGCAAGTAAAGGTATTAGAACACAGAATACAAGCATTGAGGTTCGAATTAACACAATCACAGACAAACTCGTAGACTCAGATCATACCACAACCAGATTCAGAAATAAACAGTCCAAAGAGTTCTCCATCTCAAATAAAAATGGATGAGACGGGTGTGCATTCCCCAAAGAATGCAGTAAGATCCACTGTATCGGATAGTGATACAGCTAGTCCGGTTCAAACGGTAACCGGTAAAGACAAATCAAATCCGTTGATGGCTGTCACTTTGCCAAAAAGTGAAGATGAAGGATCATCAAGAAGAAGATTACCAAAAACCTTAACACAAGGAGAAATGCTAAAGAAAAAGGGAGTGATATCAAAAAAGAAAAAAAATGAGAAAATAGAAAAAATAATTAAACAGACATTAGAGAATTTTTTCCAAGAAAAAGAAGAACAAGACAAGCATATAGTTAAAAATCCAAGTCTCAGTCCAAGAAGTCCAAGTCCAAGTCCAAGTCCGAGATTAAATTCAGGAAGGGAGCAAAGTTCTGAAGAAACTAATGACTTTCTAAATTATCAAGATGCCCAAGACCCGAATGATTATGATTCTAGTATGAGTTTCGACTCAGAAGCCATCCATAATCTAGATACATAAATCCATCAGAATTGGGCAAAGAAGAAGACCAACAATACAAAAGAAGACCAGACCAATAATGAAAAAGTGGAAAGAGAGACAAGACGAAGAAAAGACTGGTACCAGAAAAGAAGACAGTTGTGCTAAAAGACAAAGATGATGTGACCAGACAATGACACTAAAAGACAAGCCAAAAAAGTTGAGTGGACTAAAAGGGCGCATAAAAAAGGAATCTTCGACAAAGCAACGTGCAGATGGGGCCCAAAGTTGTACCGTGCGAAGCTTGATAGACGGATTCCTAACACATTTTGAAATCCAATTTTCAAGTCCGGCTCAAACTCTCTATCTATAAAAGGAGAAGAATGAAGAGAAAGGAGATCATCGAGAAAAAAAAATCAAAAGAGAACAACCAGTGAACCGTTCAAAAAACCCATCCTCTCAAACTATCCAAAAAACTCTCAACCATCTTTGTAAGATACCTCTATGTATAATATAGTAATTTTCCCTCCTCCTCTAAGTTGGTAAGAAAAATAAGTTCATCAGCTTGTACGAAGTAAGTTTCAAAGTTTTCAGTAAGGTTTTCGGGTTTCCCGAAAGGGAAATCTCTCTCCTATAAGCATGTAAGTTATTCATCTTTATCTAAATTATGTTTCTGATAAACATTACCCCAATTTGTATTCTACTAAATCTATGATTGTTAATTAGTTTGTATTTTACTGTTCTTATGATTATTAGTTAACATTATGTCTGTACATTAAATTATTATAGAACACTCTTAGTATATGGTTAGCTTCCCAATTTCTTAACAACTATGATGGATTAACCTGTTAAATGGTTAGCTTCCCAATTATTTGTTAACAGGTTAATCCATCATAGTTGTTAAGAAATTGGGAAGCTAACCATATACTAAGAGTGTTCTATAATAATTTAATGTACAGACATAATGTTAACTAATAATCATAAGAACAGTAAAATACAAACTAATTAACAATCATAGATTTAGTAGAATACAAATTGGGGTAATGTTTATCAGAAACATAATTTAGATAAAGATGAATAACTTACATGCTTATAGGAGAGAGATTTCCCTTTCGGGAAACCCGAAAACCTTACTGAAAACTTTGAAACTTACTTCGTACAAGCTGATGAACTTATTTTTCTTACCAACTTAGAGGAGGAGGGAAAATTACTATATTATACATAGAGGTATCTTACAAAGATGGTTGAGAGTTTTTTGGATAGTTTGAGAGGATGGGTTTTTTGAACGGTTCACTGGTTGTTCTCTTTTTCTTTTTTTTTTCTCGATGATCTCCTTTCTCTTCATTCTTCTCCTTTTATAGATAGAGAGTTTGAGCCGGACTTGAAAATTGGATTTCAAAATGTGTTAGGAATCCGTCTATCAAGCTTCGTACGGTACAACTTTGGGCCCCATCTGCACGTTGCTTTGTCGAAGATTCCTTTTTTATGCGCCCTTTTAGTCCACTCAACTTTTTTGGCTTGTCTTTTAGTGTCATTGTCTGGTCACATCATCTTTGTCTTTTAGCACAACTGTCTTCTTTTCTGGTACCAGTCTTTTCTTCGTCTTGTCTCTCTTTCCACTTTTTCATTATTGGTCTGGTCTTCTTTTGTATTGTTGGTCTTCTTCTTTGCCCAATTCTGATGGTTTTATGTATCTAGATTATGGATGGCTTCTGAGTCGAAACTCATACTAGAATCATAATCATTCGGGTCTTGGGCATCTTGATAATTTAGAAAGTCATTAGTTTCTTCAGAACTTTGCTCCCTTCCTGAATTTAATCTCGGACTTGGACTTGGACTTGGACTTCTTGGACTGAGACATGGATTTTTAACTATATGCTTGTCTTGTTCTTCTTTTTCTTGGAAAAAAATCTCTAATGTCTGTTTAATTATTTTTTCTATTTTCTCATTTTATTTTCTTTTTTGATATCACTCCCTTTTTCTTTAGCATTTCTCCTTGTGTTAAGGTTTTTGGTAATCTTCTTCTTGATGATCCTTCATCTTCACCTTTTGGCAAAGTGACAGCCATCAACGGATTTGATTTGTCTTTACCGGTTACCGTTTGAACCAGACTAGCTGTATCACTATCCGATACAGTGGATCTTACTGCATTCTTTGGGGAATGCACACCCGTCTCATCCATTTTTATTTGAGATGGAGAACTCTTTGGACTGTTCATTTCTGAATCTGGTTGTGGTATGATCTGAGTCTGCGAGTTTTTATGTGATTGTGTTAACTCGAACCTCAATACTTGTATTCTGTGTTCTAATACCTTTACTTGCTCGATGAGCTTCGTATTTTCTTGTGTCAAGATGTCATTCTTTTGGTTTAACCGTTTGAAGGCTTCTGTCAATGACGAGCAGTGATCGCAAAATATTATTTTACCATCGTCTTTTCGGATATTGTATTGAGGGGTTTTTTCTGGATTTTGTCTTAGAGCTGGGGTAATATAGTAATTTGGCCCTAATACTCCTCTTGCATAATCTAATGCTTCAGTAAAATCATTAAATCCCTTAAAAAGAGGTTTTTCTATGTCTTTAATGGAATCTAATACTTCTAACCATGTCTGAAAAATACATTTTGTTTTTCCATGTATAACTACATAATACTTAAACCTTTTGTCTTGATTTTTGTCTGTAAAATATTGACCCAAAGCGTTAAGTGCTGCTATAAAATATTTAGTGTCTTTCTTATTATATGATATCCATAAGTTATCAATTAAGCACCTTTGGGGTCTGTCTATGACACATTCTGGTAAAATTCTAAAAGACATATTAGATGGTGGAAAAAATATAAGACTATGTTTCCCAAAATTTATTCTTTCTAAATTAGTCTGTTCTAAGAAGGACTGTGGCTTAAAATGGAGATTACCTAAAACTGTCTGTAAATATTTGTCTGAGGGTGAGGCTTGAACGCCCTTCCCTTTGTCTGTAGTCTTTGAAACTGCTGGTCTCATGTTGTGCATACAAAATATGCTTTGTTAATTGATCATAATTTTAAGTCAACTTAATTGATCTGCTAAATTATTATCTTTTCCTTTAATATGTTCAAAAACTAAGTTATATATTGATATAGTATCTATAAAATTTAACCATCTTCTTCTACTGCTATTTTTTGTATTTATTTTTTGATGAAACTTTACTATTGCTTCACAATCAGTTCTAATTGTTACTTCTTTTTTGTTTAATATGTATAATTTAAAACTATTCAATCCATAGATTACTGCTAATATCTCTGCATCTATGCTACTCATATTTCCCTTTTCTTTATATTTTCCACTTTGATAAACACATATTTTTTCTGTATTTTTGTCACTATATTTATTTGGTTTTGCTTTTAAAACTGCTCCTCATCCTTCAAAACTACCGTCTGTTTCTATAATTAAATAGTCTGTTTCTAATGGTATGTTTAAGTCGGGAATATTCCTTATCTTTTCTTTAACTTTTTGTACTAGTTTAATGTCTTCTGTGTTAAAGTGTTTTTGTCCTGTAGAGCCTGTCTTAGCATATAAGACAACATCCTATAGCCAAAGAAATAGCTTTTAACTATTGGCTTTTAAGAAGAGATATAATCAGAAGAGAAGAGCTAAAGAAAATACTAAAAGAAACTAAAACACTACTATCATCAACTCTAGAACTAGCTAAACAAATAGGAGAATCAGATTCCAAAATAAATAGAGAACAAAGTTATATAATTAAAAGAAGTATTAGTTTAGAAACTATATCAGCTTTAGAGTGGGAAATACAAAGTATAGAAGGAGAAATATATTTACAAAATCAAAGAATAAAGTTTTTTAAGAAAAGAAAAATTTGGATACCCTTAGGATAGACAATATAGCTACCTTAAGAAACCTAGAATATTTAGATTTAAAAATATACCCAGAAAAGAAGTATAGAATAGTAAAATATAATACGGTAATTAAGTGTAATTTTAGCAGTGGAGAACATATATAACATAGCGAAGACAAACAATAAAATACAATAGTAGATTTAATAATAAATTTTGGAGAAAAAACACAAGAAAATAATAAAAATTTAATAAGAACACTAGAACTAGTAGAAGCGTTACAAATTAAACAGAAAAAGACTCTAGAGAAATTAGAACAAAATTTAGACTTCATAAAATCACAAGAACTAGAAATAGACAGAAAAATACAATATCTAAATAATAAGTTTAATCTAGAAAAAATACCTACGAAAAACGAAATAGAAAAATTAATTAAAACTATTACTGAAAAACCTCAGGAATTAGAAATACAAACGACTAGGCTAATAGAAAGAATAACAGATCAAGTAGAAGTACTAAAAAGTGAAATAAGTGTGTTAAAAGAAGAAATAGACAAAATAAAAGAAATAGCTCTTTCATGAGTGATATAGAATTAGATCCAACATATGAAGAAGCATTAAAACTTACAAAAAGAATTCAACCCAACCTAGAAGGACTAACTAGTTATATCCCTCAAGGAAAGACAGATCAAACAATAATAAAACAAAATAATACTTTAATAATATTACTTCTAGAAATTAATAAAAAACTAGATAAAATTATTAAAGAAAAAGAGATAAAAACAGAAATCCCAAAGGTTGACGATCTAATAGAACAATTAAAAAGAGTTGAAATAACACCACAAAAAGATAGAATTAAAATAAGAAAACCACAAAAATGGACTTTCTTCCAGGTGGGAGAAACGAAGAAAGATCAAGAGTAAGTTTTTCAGATAATAGAATAGGCAATAATATGTTAGCAAAAATCTTAATTAGAAAAAGACAAGATGACAATCAGAAACTAGATGAAGTAATAGATATTGACAAAGACATACAAATTTTTCAGCAGAATCAACTAAGGTTACTAAATCCGAAAATATTATATAATACAGGGTATTTTTCAAATAATTCTCAACTATATAGACATTATAGAGAAGAACAATTGTCATCTATAGGAAATAAAGTAGCTACATTAAATTTAATAAATCCAGACTCAGTAAAACAAATAAAGAATTATAAAAGGAATTTAATGCATATGGAATTAATAGTAATCGGATTAAAAGGATTAACTAGAAAAAACTTAGGAACTAAAGTATTAGTAGTAGTATATGACGACAGATGGTCAGATCAAAAGAAATCCATACTAGGTTTAACAGAGGTAGACATGACAAACAATGGAGGAATATTTTATATCAGCCCAGATTTTATGATAAATGTAGTAGAATTTGGAAAAAATATTAAAATAGGAATACAGACGAAAGGATATGAAGAAATGAATAATGGAAATAATTTATTAATATGTGTAGGTTTCATCGGAAAAATGGCAACAAGTAGTAATACAAGATTTAAAATTAAAGTAGACGATGTAGTCGAGGTAATGGGAAATAAAGGAATAAAACTAATAAAACCTATCAAAATAAATCTAGAAGAATATGCTGGACTAGAATGGAATTTAGAAGACTTTGCAAAACCAAAAATATTTAAGCCAGAATCTCATTTAATGTACACAAACTCAAAAGGAGAAACCTCAATTAGATTTACTAATTATAATTATTCTACCCAAAAAGAAATAGACGATACAACGGAAAGCACAATAGAAGATACTGATACTGAGTTTATGAACATAGAAGTAATACCAGATGAATTTGAAGTAGATATAGCACTAGAAAAAGCAAAGAAACTAGTTAAGAAAAATAAAACTCAGACTTTCCAGTGTAATTGATGTAAACTTAGAAAGCTAACCTTAAGCGAAGTAGAAGAACACTTTAAAAAATGTGAATTAAGAACAGATAATTGGGGATATAGAAAAAAAGAGATTTTACAGAAAAAATCAGAGAAAATAGATAAAATTTTTGATGAAATACAAGATAGTTATGAAGAAACAGAAACAGAATCCTTAATAAGCCTAAAAGAATTGATGGAATCAACTAGTTCTAGCCCAAGCCCCTTCCAAAGAACAACCTATCAAAGCACAGTAGATACTAGCACAGGGAATGTACCTCGACAAAGAGTTTACAGAATAGATCAAGAGACGGAAATAGAAAATGTAAAACCATCAGGAAAAAGAATGCCTATAGAAGAACCTATAAGACTACAAGAAGGAGGAAGTAAGGGTAAAATATTAAATATAGCAGCTCATGATCCACAAATGTGGAACTCAGTAATAGACCTATGGAAAGGAATAGTAGTAGCAGACTTTATAAAAACTTATAATGATACAGATGCAGAAACAATGTATAAATATATGGAAACTTTCTTAGGAGAATCAACTAAAGGCCTATGGGAAGCCTATAAAACCGAATTCCCACAAGATTTCCAAATGTTAATAGCAATGGGAGCAAATCCTTATAATTTTACAAATAAGATACATAGTTTAATAACATGAGAAGATCCAAATAGTGGATTAGTAGTATTACAGAAAAATGCTTTAATAAAACTAGAACAATTAAGTATAAGTAGTTGGTTTCATATAAAAAAGTTTTTAAATGATTATTTTTATTATTGTACTATAAGCGGGAATGCTTTCGATCAGAATTTAGGTAAAAAACTATTCAATAAATTACCAGGAGTTTTAGGAAGAGAAATAGAAGAAAGATGGTATAAAAGAGAAGGAGTAATACAGAATCCTCATGCAAAATGGTCTATAGGACATAAAATACAGCATATAATGGAAGTACTACAAGAAAAATGTACTAATTTACAAATACAGAAGCAATTAAAACAAAATAATATGAGTTTTTGTAGATTGACTGTATACACAACGCAGAGTTATGATAAAAATGAGTATAAAAGGAAAAAATATAGAAAATATAAACCGCAATATAATAAAGGATATAATAGAAAAAAATTATTACCTTAGAAAATCATCAGCTAGAAAGCCATATTTAGACAAAGATAGACATGTTAGGAAATATAGAACAGACAGAAATTATAAAAATAAATTAGAATGCTTTACTTGTGGTAGTGTCGAACATCTGGCAAATACATGCCCAAAGAGAATTAATAATAAAACAAGGAATTCACAGTTAATAGAAGATTTTCAAGAAACTTTAATAAATGTAGATGAATATATGTCAGATAATGAAAGCATATACTCAATAGTAAGTGTAGAAATAGAAGAAAAAAATCCCGATTGACACCTCAGAATCAGAAGAAGACGACCTAATAAATGAAGTGGGATTAGAAAGACTAAATCTAGAAGAAAATAATTTTGCAAATATATCAGAAGAATGTGCCCATAATTTCGAAAGAAATAAAGGGTTAGATAGTAACCAATGTTTTATATGTAAATGGTACCCTAGTAGAAATAAAAGAGCTAAATGTAAGCTATGCTATTTAGAAGGATGTATAACTTGTATAGAAAAGGATTTTGAAACTAAAATAAATAAAGAAGAAAAATATCAAGAGACAAGTAATCCTACAATAAACTTGAGAATAATGACATTAGAAGCCAGAATAAATGAGTTAGAAGAAAGAATACAGAAAATAGAAAAGGGAAAAGAAAAATTAGGAGATATAAAAGAAAGCATAGCGACAGTAGAAGAAGAACTAATGAGTATAGAAAATTATGACGCACTCATATGTAATGAAGATAAAAGATTAAGTACAATAAAAATCCTAACAAGAATCAAAATAGAAGAATATGAAATAGAAACCTTAGCTCTAGTAGATTCTGGATGCACAAGATGCATAATAAATAAAAGAATAGTTCCCCCAAATCTGATAAAAACTTTAGACAAACCAGTTGCAGCCATGCAAATGGATGGAACTCATAATATATATAAGCATTAAATAGATAAAGCACAGATTAGTTTTATAAATACATGCTTAGATTTTTATAAACCAAGCTATAAAATGGATAAAATTTGGGTAAGAGATTTAAATATAAATGTGGATTTCGTATTAGGATTAAGTTTTATATTACATAATAATGGTAGTTGTCTAATAAGTAGAGATGGAGTAATATTCTTTAAAAATCTTACACAAACACCAGTACAAACAATAGAAACTGCAACTAGAATAAGAACAAGACTAAATGCAAGCCAAAACAACTTAGAAAACCAAGAAGAATGTTGTAAAGATTGCAAAGATAAAAATACATGTTGTAAAGACTTAAAAGAATCTAAAACCTTAATATTAGAAGAAGATGAAAATAGAGATATATTAGAAAAAGATTATACCTTAATAGACATAGAAACAGAACTATACAACTTTAAAACAGGACTACAAAAAATAGGAATAATAAAAAACGAAAAAGATTTAGATAATATAATAAAGATATTAGATGAAATAGAGATAATAGGAGAAAAACCTTTAAAACATTGGGAAAATAATAAAGTAATGTGTAAATTAGATATAATTAATCCAGAATATATAATAAAAACAACATCAATAGAAGCTACAAACCAAGATTTAGAAGACTTTAAAATCCAGATTAAAGAACTTATGGATTTGGGAGTAATAAGAAGATCTACCTCTAAGCATAGGTCGGCAGCTTTTATGGTCAGAAATCATAGCGAAATAATAAGAGGAAAAGTAAGAATGGTAATAAATTACAAAAGACTTAATGATAACACCAGAACAGATGGATATAAGCTACCAGATAAGACAGAATTAATAAATAGAATACAAGGAAAAAGGATATTTAGTAAATTTGACTGTAAATCAGGATATTGGCAAGTAAAAATGCATGAAAAAAGCATTGAATGGACAACATTTACTTGTCCAGAAGGACATTTTGAATGGTTAGTAATGTCATTTGGATTAAAGACAGCTCCACCAATTTTTCAACGAAAAATGGATAATATATTTGGAGAATATAAGAGATTTGTCTTGGTATATGTAGATGATATATTAGTATTTAGTAAAGATATTAAAGAACATTTAGGACATCTACAGACTGTATTTAGATTATTTGTAGACAGTGGAATAATAATTAGTAAAAAGAAAATGAAATTATGCAAAAATTATATAAACTTTCTAGGAGTAATTTTAGGGGATGGAAAAATAAAATTACAACCCCATATTGCTAAAAAGGCCCTAGAAATGCCAGATAAACTAGATAACACCAAAGAATTACAAAAATTCTTAGGTATAGTGAACTATGCGAGAAATTTTATAAAAGATTTGGGAAAAATAGCGGGGCCATTATATGCTAAGACAGGCTCTACATGACAAAACCACTTTAACACAGAAGATATTAAACTAGTACAAAAAGTTAAAGAAAAGATAAGGAATATTCCCGACTTAAACATGTCATTAGAAACAAACTATTTAATTATAGAAACAGACGGTAGTTTTGAAGGATGTGGAGCAGTTTTAAAAGCAAAACCAAATAAATATAGTGACAAAAATACAGAAAAAATATGTGCTTATCAAAGTGGAAAATATAAAGAAAAGGGAAATATGAGTAGCATAGATGCAGAGATATTAGCAGTAATCTATGGATTGAATAGTTTTAAATTATACATATTAAACAAAAAAGAAGTAACAATTAGAACTGATTGTGACGCAATAGTAAAGTTTCATCAAAAAATAAATACAAAAAATAGCAGTAGAAGAAGATGGTTAAATTTTATAGATACTATATCAATATATAACTTAGTTTTTGAACATATTAAAGGAAAAGATAATAATTTAGCAGATCAATTAAGTAGACTTAAAATTATGATCAATTAACAAAGCATATTCTGTATGTACAGCATGAGACCAGCAGTTTCAAAGACTACAGACAAAGGGAAGGGCGTTCAAGCCTCACCCTCAGACAAATATTTACAGACAGTTTTAGGTAATCTCCATTTTAAGCCACAGCCCTTCTTAGAACAGACTAATTTAGAAAGAATAAATTTTGGGAAACATAGTCTTATATTTTTTCCACCATCTAATATGTTTTTTAGAATTTTACCAGAATGTGTCATAGACAGATCCCAAAGGTGCTTAATTGATAACTTATGGATATCATATAATAAGAAAGACACTAAATATTTTATAGCAGCACTTAACGCTTTGGGTCAATATTTTACAGATAAAAATCAAGACAAAAGGTTTAAGTATTATGTAGTTATACATGGAAAAACAAAAGGTATTTTTCAGACAAAAATCAAGACAAAAGGTTTAAGTATTTGTTAACAGGTTAATCCATCATAGTTGTTAAGAAATTGGGAAGCTAACCATATACTAAGAGTGTTTTATAATAATTTAATGTACAAACATAGTGTTAACTAATACCATTTGTTTACCATTTGTCCTCCCAATGTCTGAAAAATACCATTTGTTTTTCCATGTATAACTACATAATACTTAAACCTTTTGTCTTGATTTTTGTCTATAAAATATTGACCCAAAGCGTTAAGTGCTGCTATAAAATATTTAGTGTTTTTCTTATTATATGATATCCATAAGTTATCAATTAAGCACCTTTGGGGTCTGTCTATGACACATTCTAGTAAAATTCTAAAAGACATATTAGATGGTGGAAAAAATATAAGACTATGTTTCCCAAAATTTATTCTTTCTAAATTAGTCTGTTCTAAGAAGGGCTGTGGCTTAAAATGGATATTACCTAAAACTGTCTGTAAATATTTGTCTGAGGGTGAGGCTTGAACGCCCTTCCCTTTGTCTGTAGTCTTTGAAACTGCTGGTCTCATGCTGTACATACAAAATATGCTTTGTTAATTGATCATAATTTTAAGTCTACTTAATTGATCTGCTAAATTATTATCTTTTCCTTTAATATGTTCAAAAACTAAGTTATATATTGATATAGTATCTATAAAATTTAACCATCTTCTTCTACTGCTATTTTTTGTATTTGTTTTTTGATGAAACTTTACTATTGCGTCACAATCAGTTCTATTGTTACTTCTTTTTTGTTTAATATGTATAATTTAAAACTATTCAATCCATAGATTACTGCTAATATCTCTGCATCTATGCTACTCATATTTCCCTTTTCTTTATATTTTCCACTTTGATAAGCACATATTTTTTCTGTATTTTTGTCACTATATTTATTTGGTTTTGCTTTTAAAACTGCTCCACATCCTTCAAAACTACCGTCTGTTTCTATAATTAAATAGTCTGTTTCTAATGGCATATTTAAGTCGGGAATATTCCTTATATTTTCTTTAACTTTTTGTACTAGTTTAATGTCTTCTGTGTTAAAGTGTTTTTGTCCTGTAGAGCCTGTCTTAGCATATAATGGCTCCGCTATTTTTCCTAAATCTTTTATAAAATTTCTCGCATAGTTCACTATACCTAAGAATTTTTGTAATTCTTTGGTGTTATCTAGTTTATCTGGCATTTCTAGGGCCTTTTTAGCAATATGGGGTTGTAATTTTATTTTTCCATCCCCTAAAATTACTCCTAGAAAGTTTATATAATTTTTGCATAATTCCATTTTTTTTATTAATTATTATTCCATTGTCTACAAATAATCTAAATACAGTCTGTAGATGTCCTAAATGTTCTTTAATATCTTTACTAAATACTAATATATCATCTACATATACCAAGACAAATCTCTTATATTCTCCAAATATATTATCCATTTTTCGTTGGAAAATTGGTGGAGCTGTCTTTAATCCAAATGACATTACTAACCATTCAAAATGTCCTTCTGGACAAGTAAATGCTGTTCATTCAATGCTTTCTTCATGCATTTTTACTTGCAAATATCCTGATTTACAGTCAAATTTACTAAATATCTTTTTTCCTTGTATTCTATTTATTAATTCTGTCTTATCTGGTAGCTTATATCCATCTGTTCTGGTGTTATCATTAAGTCTTTTGTAATTTATTACCATTCTTGCTTTTCCTCTTATTATTTCGCTATGATTTCTAACCATAAAAGCTGCCGACCTATGCTTAGAGGTAGATCTTCTTATTACTCTCAAATCCATAAGTTCTTTAATCTGGATTTTAAAGTCTTCTAAATCTTGGTTTGTAGCTTCTATTGATGCTGTTTTTATTATATATTCTGGATTAATTATATCTAATTTACACATTACTTTATTATTTTCCCAATGTTTTAAAGGTTTTTCTCCTATTATCTCTATTTCATCTAATATCTTTATTATATTATCTAAATCTTTTTCGTTTTTTATTATTCCTATTTTTTGTAGTCCTGTTTTAAAGTTGTATAGTTCTGTTTCTATGTCTATTAAGGTATAATCTTTTTCTAATATATCTCTATTTTCATCTTCTTCTAATATTAAGGTTTTAGATTCTTTTAAGTCTTTACAACATGTATTTTTATTTTTGCAATCTTTACAACATTCTTCTTGGTTTTCTAAGTTGTTTTGGCTTGCATTTAGTCTTGTTTTTATTCTAGTTGCAGTTTCTATTGTTTGTACTGGTGTTTGTGTAAGATTTTTAAAGAATATTACTCTATCTCTACTTATTAGACAACTACCATTATTATGTAATATAAAACTTAATCCTAATACGAAATCCACATTTATATTTAAATCTCTTACCCAAATTTTATCCATTTTATAGCTTGGTTTATAAAAATCTAAGCATGTATTTATAAAACTAATCTGTGCTTTATCTATATAATGCTTATATATATTATGAGTTCCATCCATTTGCATGGCTGCAACTGGTTTGTCTAAAGTTTTTATCAGATTTGGGGGAACTATTCTTTTATTTATTATGCATCTTGTGCATCCAGAATCTACTAAAGCTAAGGTTTCTATTTAATATTCTTCTATTTTGATTCTTGTTAGGATTTTTATTGTACTTAATCTTTTATCTTCATTACATATGAGTGCGTCATAATTTTCTATACTCATTAGTTCTTCTTCTACTGTCGCTATGCTTTCTTTTATATCTCCTAATTTTTCTTTTCCCTTTTCTATTTTCTGTATTCTTTCTTCTAACTCATTTATTCTGGCTTCTAATGTCATTATTCTCAAGTTTATTGTAGGATTACTTGTCTCTTGATATTTTTCTTCTTTATTTATTTTAGTTTCAAAATCCTTTTCTATACAAGTTATTACCATTCTTGCTTTTCCTCTTATAAATAGTCTGTTTCTAAATAGCATAGCTTACATTTAGCTCTTTTATTTCTACTAGGGTACCATTTACATATAAAATATTGGTTACTATTTAACCCTTTATTTCTTTCGAAATTATGGGCACATTCTTCTGATATATTTGCAAAATTATTTTCTTCTAGATTTAGTCTTTCTAATCCCACTTCATTTATTAGGTCGTCTTCTTCTGATTCTGAGGTGTCAATCGGGATTTTTTCTTCTATTTCTACACTTACTATTGAGTATATGCTTTCATTATCTGACATATATTCATCTACATTTATTAAAGTTTCTTGAAAATCTTTTATTAACTGTGAATTCCTTGTTTTATTATTAATTCTCTTTGGGCATGTATTTGCCAGATGTTCGACACTACCACAAGTAAAGCATTCTAATTTATTTTTATAATTTCTGTCTGTTCTATATTTCCTAACATGTCTATCTTTGTCTAAATATGGCTTTCTAGCTGATGATTTTCTAAGGTAATAATTTTTTCTATTATATCCTTTATTATATTGCGGTTTATATTTTCTATATTTTTTCCTTTTATACTCATTTTTATCATAACTCTGCGTTGTGTATACAGTCGATCTACAAAAACTCATATTATTTTGTTTTAATTGCTTCTGTATTTGTAAATTAGTACATTTTTCTTGTAGTACTTCCATTATATGCTGTATTTTATGTCCTATAGACCATTTTGCATGATGATTCTGTATTACTCCTTCTCTTTTATACCATCTTTCTTCTATTTCTCTTCCTAAAACTCCTGGTAATTTATTGAATAGTTTTTTTACCTAAATTCTGATCGAAAGCATTCCCGCTTATAGTACAATAACAAAAATAATCATTTAAAAACTTTTTTATATGAAACCAACTACTTATACTTAACTGTTCTAGTTTTATTAAAGCATTTTTCTGTAATACTACTAATCCACTATTTGGATCTTCTCCTGTTATTAAACTATGTATCTTATTTGTAAAATTATAAGGATTTGCTCCCATTGCTATTAACATTTGGAAATCTTATGGGAATTCTGTTTTATAGGCTTCCCATAGGCCTTTAGTTGATTCTCCTAAGAAAGTTTCCATATATTTATATATTGTTTCTGCATCTGTATCATTATAAGTTTTTATAAAGTCTGCTACTACTATTCCTTTCCATAGGTCTATTACTGAGTTCCACATTTGTGGATCATGAGTTTCTATATTTAATATTTTACCCTTACTTCCTCCTTCTTGTAGTCTTATAGGTTCTTCTATAGGCATTCTTTTTCCTGATGGTTTTACATTTTCTATTTCCGTCTCTTGATCTATTCTGTAAACTCTTTGTCGAGGTACATTCCCTGTGCTAGTATCTACTGTGCTTTGATAGGTTGTTCTTTGGAAGGGGATTGGGCTAGAACTAGTTGATTCCATCAATTCTTTTAGGCTTATTAAGGATTCTGTTTCTGTTTCTTCATAACTATCTTGTATTTCATCAAAATTTTTATCTATTTTCTCTGATTTTTTCTGTAAAATCTCTTTTTTTCTATATCCCCAATTATCTGTTCTTAATTCACATTTTTTAAAGTGTTCTTCTACTTCGCTTAAGGTTAGTTTTCTAAGTTTACATCCTTTACACTGGAAAGTCTGAGTTTTATTTTTCTTAACTAGTTTCTTTGCTTTTTCTAGTGCTATATCTACTTCAAATTCATCTGGTATTACTTCTATGTTCATAAACTCAGTATCAGTATCTTCTATTGTGCTTTCCGTTGTATCGTCTATTTCTTTTTGGGTAGAATAATTATAATTAGTAAATCTAATTGAGGTTTCTCCTTTTGAGTTTGTATACATTAAATGAGATTCTGGCTTAAATATTTTTGGTTTTGCAAAGTCTTCTAAATTCCATTCTAGTCCAGCATATTCTTCTGGATTTATTTTGATAGGTTTTATTAGTTTTATTCCTTTATTTCCCATTACCTCGACTACATCGTCTACTTTAATTTTAAATCTTGTATTACTACTTGTTGCCATTTTTCCGATGAAACCTACACATATTAATAAATTATTTCCATTATTCATTTCTTCATATCCTTTCGTCTGTATTCCTATTTTAATATTTTTCCAAATTCTGCTACATTTATCATAAAATCTGGGCTGATATAAAATATTCCTCCATTGTTTGTCATGTCTACCTCTGTTAAACCTAGTATGGATTTCTTTTGATCTGACCAGCTGTCGTCATATACTACTACTAATACTTTAGTTCCTAAGTTTTTTCTAGTTAATCCTTTTAATCCGATTACTATTAATCCCATATGCATTAAATTCCTTTTATAGTTCTTTATTTGTTTTACTGAGTCTGGATTTATTAAATTTAATGTAGCTACTTTATTTCCTATAGCTGACAATTGTTCTTCTCTATAATGTCTATATAGTTGAGAATTATTTGAAAAATACCCTGTATTATATAATATTTTCGGATTTAGTAACCTTAGTTGATTATGCTGAAAAATTTGTATGTCTTTGTCTATATCTATTACTTCATCTAGTTTCTGATTGTCATCTTGTCTTTTTCTAGTTAAGATTCTTGCTAACATATTATTGCCTATTCTATTATCTGAAAAATTTACTCTTGATCTTTCTTCGTTTCTCCCACCTGGAAGAAAGTCCATTTTTGTGGTTTTCTTATTTTAATTCTATCTTTTTGTGGTGTTATTTCAACTCTTTTTAATTGTTCTATTAGATCGTCAACCTTTGGGATTTCTGTTTTTATCTCTTTTTCTTTAATAATTTTATCTAGTTTTTTATTAATTTCTAGAAGTAATATTATTAAAGTATTATTTTGTTTTATTATTGTTTGATCTGCCTTTCCTTGAGGGATATAACTAGTTAGTCCTTCTGGGTTGGGTTGAATTCTTTCTGTAAGTTTTAATGTTTCTTCATATGTTGGATCTAATTCTATATCACTCATGAAAGAGCTATTTCTTTTATTTTGTCTATTTCTTCTTTTAAAACACTTATTTCACTTTTTAGTACTTCTACTTGATCTGTTATTCTTTCTATTAGCCTGGTCGTTTGTATTTCTAATTCCTGAGGTTTTTCAGTAATAGTTTTAATTAATTTTTCTATTTCGTTTTTCGTAGGTATTTTTTCTAGATTAAACTTATTATTTAAATATTGTATTTTTCTGTCTATTTCTAGTTCTTGTGATTTTATGAAGTCTAAATTTTGTTCTAATTTCTCTAGAGTCTTTTTCTGTTTAATTTGTAACGCTTCTACTAGTTCTAGTGTTCTTATTATATTTTTATTAGTTTCTTGTGTTTTTTCTCCAAAATTTATTATTAAATCTACTATTGTATTATATTGTTTGTCTTCACTATGTAATATATGTTCTCCACTGCTAAAATTACACTTAATTACCGTATTATCTTTTACTATTCTATACTTCTTTTCTGGGTATATTTTTAAATCTAAATATTCTAGGTTTCTTAAGGTAGCTATATTGTCTATCCTAAGGGTATCCAAATTTTTCTTTTCGTGAAAAACTTTATTCTTTGATTTTGTAAATATATTTCTCCTTCTATACTTTGTATTTCCCACTCTAAAGCTGATATAGTTTCTAAACTAATACTTCTTTTAATTATATAACTTTGTTCTCTATTTATTTTGGAATCTGATTCTCCTATTTGTTTAGCTAGTTCTAGAGTTGATGATAGTAGTGTTTTAGTTTCTTTTAGTATTTTCTTTAGCTCTTCTCTTCTGATTATATCTCTTCTTAAAAGCCAATAGTTAAAAGCTATTTCTTTGGCTATAGGATGTTGTCTTAACATATGGTTTACCCTAGTGGAATATATTTTATCTTATTTCTAGTTGTTTGAATATAATTTTTCTCCTCTTGTATTTCAATACTTGTTCTTTCTATTTCATGAGAAAGGAAATTCTGAAAATCCTTGGTATTAAAATTATCTAATTCTAATTCTAATATTTTTATATTTTTTTATAGTTTCTAATGGTCTTATAGCTAATATATATCAGATGGTGATGATAACTTATATATTTAGCGAACAATAATTGTTTCATAAACTGTTTGGTCCTACATTTTTCTTGTAGTACTTCCATTATATGCTGTATTTTATGTCCTATAGACCATTTTGCATGATGATTCTGTATTACTCCTCTTTTATACCATCTTTCTTCTATTTCTCTTCCTAAAACTCCTGGTAATTTATTGAATAGTTTTTTACCTAAATTCTGATCGAAAGCATTCCCGCTTATAGTACAATAATAAAAATAATCATTTAAAAACTTTTTTATATGAAACCAACTACTTATACTTAATTATTCTAGTTTTATTAAAGCATTTTTCTGTAATACTACTAATCCACTATTTGGATCTTCTCCTGTTATTAAACTATGTATCTTATTTGTAAAATTATAAGGATTTGCTCCCATTGCTATTAACATTTGGAAATCTTGTGGGAATTCTGTTTTATAGGCTTCCCAAAGGCCTTTAGTTGATTCTCCTAAGAAAATTCTATGTAGATAAAATGTACTGCTAGATCTATTATAGAATAGAATCCACTATCTATGTCTATTATAAATTCTTCTAAATTTTGAGTAAGGCTTCTAGCAAAACTTTCTGGATGAGTGTAGTTGTTGCGGTTATTGGACATTAATAGTAAAATTCTTTTCAGTTAAATCTTATATTTGTGAAAATCCTACTCGGTACTCTCTCTCTCTCTCTTATTCTATAGACTTGAAAAGTTAACATATTAGCTAAATTATGAACTGATATTACCCCGTAACTTTTTTTTTACTCTGTTCATCTCTTCTTCCCAATCGTTTAAAGATTTTACCCTTTTCTTAACTTCTATTTCTTTAACCTCACCCTGACCATGGTTAAACACTTATACCCTTTCTTCATTAATTGTTTTTTTTAACCAGTTTTTTCCTAGGAATTTACAGGTTAATCCATCATAGTTGTTAAGAAATTGGGAAGCTAACCATATACTAAGAGTGTTCTATAATAATTTAATGTACAGACATAGTGTTAACTAATAATCATAAGAGCAGTAAAATACAAACTAATTAACAATCATAGATTTAGTAAAATACAAACTGGGGTAATGTTTATCAGAAACATAATTTAGATAAAGATGAATAACTTACATGCTTATAGGAAAGACATTTCCCTTTCGGGAAACCCGAAAACCTTACTAAAAACTTTGAAAATTACTTCGTACAAGCTGATGAACTTATTTTTCTTACAAACTTAGAGGAGGAGGGAAAATTACTATATTATACATAGAGGTATTTTACAAAGATGGTTGAGAGTTTTTTGGATAGTTTGAGAGGATGGGTTTTTTGAACGGTTCACTGTTTTTTTGTATATGTACATATACATATATATACATATACATATATGTCACGACCCAAACTGAAGGGCCATGACTAGCACCCGACCACACTTGCCGAGCACCAACGTACATTTCATCTAACCTTCGTTATTATCTTTTAAGGCTAAAGAGATCAATATAAATGGTAGACCTAGATCATGGACAACCAGCAATAAAATATGACGACATGAACATACATAGCAGGGGATGACCAGACAATCAAGAAACTACATATAAGGTATGAGCTACCACGCTACTATGAAAGACTATACAACAAAAACTAGCCGACAAGGCATACCAAACTATACATGAGCCGACACCTGTCTATGAGCCTCTAAAAGAACATAAGTGTTGCAACATAGCCGGAACAGGGCCCCGACATACCCATAATGTCTATAACAAAAATTGCATACCAAGACCAAGGCAAGTCCGGAGAAGGGATCTCGCCAATCACCGCTGAACTGGACAGTCTACTGTGGTGGGGGAGCTGCACCTGTCTGTCTATCAGGACCTGCAGCACGACATGCAGCGTCCACAAATAAAAGGACGTCAGTACGAATAAAGTACTGAGTATGTAAGGCAAGGAACCATAAATACGATCAGTAATGTAAGCAAGGATAAAGAATATACCACCTGTAACATCTTAGTACCTCTGAGGGCTACTTACATGAAATGCATGATACATATGTATAAATACATAAACCTTTAAAGCATTCGCCTCTGTGGGCATCATCATCATCATATCGTACCCGGCCATAATAGGCTCGGTAGAATCGTACCCGGCCACGTGGAGCTCGATAAAACCCAACTGATCAGTGGTTGCACAATAGGTGCCGTACCCGGCCAACTATAGCGTGGCTCGGTAGAGTAAAATAGATACATATATATAATGCATGCTCGACTCATGGAATCACATTCTAAACCTTTCGGAGTGACGTAAGGTCGGTATCCTCTGTACACGTTATTAGGACTAACTCTTCACTATGAACCTTATAAGAATCAGGAAGTACCAACAACATTGATAACATAAGACTAAGAGAAGCAACATTAACATCAATCGTTCCATAAGAGGGAAAACAATGTAAGTACTGCTAGCTTCTAAGAGTAGAGTATCTTGGAAGATCGTTCATTACATTATGTACAATCGGAGTCGTGCAAAAGAAGGAAAGGGATAGCCTCACATACCTTGTATATACTTTCCCAATCTCAAGCTATGCAATTGTCAAAACTCCTTAGTCTACAATAAGAGAAACGATACTATCGTTATCATTTAAGCGTCATAACTATTATATATCGACCACAACCTATTTTACGATGAAACGGACAGCACCTCCCCTATATATATGACCTCACACCATTCAAAATAGTCACCAAACAGCCCAAACAACATCAATAATAAACATATTGAGCCTCCCAATATAGTCCACACACAGCCTAATCACTCCATACATACGACGACCACCATAGTCGTGTCAAACAATCTGGAAATGTTACGAATAACTATCAGCCCATAACCCTACATATATATGGTGTTTCCCCACACCCTTCCTCCTCCAAAACTCCACAAGATAGTAGTAAAATACGCAGCCCAACAACAACGCAAAACAGTCCACAAAACAATAACATTACTACCAAACCTTTCGATATATATCTCACAAGTTCTAGCTTCAATGGCTTAGCCGCAACTTGGATAATCTTAAATACATATAGAGTAAGAGGTTCCTTACCTTTATACAGAAAGAACAACTCCAATTTGACCTTAAATTTCCATGAAATATCCCTCCAATGCTGCCACACAACAAAAAAAACGAAACTAGCGATCAATTAGTGTTTTTCGGCACTAGAATCACTTTAGAAGGCTTGAAATCACCTAGGATTGATATTAAGAACATGAGGGAGTATTTACAGAACATAAACCCTTTAAAACAACCTCCCACACGGGCTGGAATGACACAAAAATGAGCAACAACAAGAAGAACAAGAGACTTACTAGCGCCACGGAATTCCCGACACTTGATTTGTGTTGTTTGCCCTTTTTTGGGTCTTGAATCTTGAGAGAACCTTGAGAGGATGTTCCTAGGGTTCTAAGGTCTGAAAATAGTGAAAAGAAATGACTTAAAACGGGTTGTAGTCATCCTATATAGGTCCAAATATCTTAAACCGACTTAGTGGGCCCCATAGAGAGGTGCTTGGCGCAGTCTCGCGAAAACGCGAATATCTCTCTACTCCAAGATCGTATCGATGAACGGTTTAATGCGTTGGAAACTAGACTCATAGATATTTAATTTGGTGGGTAGATCACCCCGTAATTCCTTGTAAATTATGAGAAAAGATTAGAAATATTTGACCTAATGTTTAAGTAAAATTATGAACCTAAGTTGCGACAACTTTTGTCGACTTTTGTTTCATAACTCGTTTGACTTCAAGACTTATGATACGGATATTATATGATTAAAATACCTTAATAAATGACCTCTTGAGTGTATTAAGCACCGCTAGATTACCTGAAAATACGAGTTACAACATCCTTGATTCGTTTAACTTCTAATACTGGTTAATCACCCTTATACACTCTTGTATCACTTAAGACCAATAGGATTGACTTCTTATCATCTCAAAGATAATTCCTTCTTGGATTTATGTTAACTAATATATGGCATGAACTAACACATGTGGATATGGGTTGTAACACCCTCCCCCCTTAGGAACATTCGTCCTCGAATGTAAGGGTTTATGGGGAGTTTAAATCATCGTGGATTCCAATGGAAATTTCCGATCAATTTTCCCCTATAAAATGGTCACTAGCAAAACTTGCAAGTAATTAAGCCCAACATATGGTTTCACAAGTCTACACAAAGCATTATGCGTATTTACATTATCTACATATCATCATTTTGTATTAAGGAGGAGTATTCTCAAATTATTGCTTACCTCATAGAGCCGTTTCTTCTTCCAATGTATCCTGTCTTCCACCAGCATCCTTGTTATCTTCATTCTGGAATAAGTAAGGGTATTTTAACTTCATCTCCTTTTCTGCTTCCCATGTCATTTCTTCCATATTTTTGTTCCTCCACAATACTTTGACGGAAGCTACATCTTTTGTTCTCAGCTTGCGGACTTGCCGATCTAATATCGCCACTGGCACTTCTTCATATGATAGGTCCTCTGTAACTTGTACATCTTTGATAGGGATGACTCGAGAAGGGTCTCCAATACATTTTCTCAACATAGATACATGGAATACCGGGTGAACAAATTCCAATTCGGATGGCAATTCTAACTCATAAGCAACCTGTCCAATCCGTCGAAGAATTTTATACGGCCCGATATACCTTGGACTCAGCTTACCTTTCTTCCCAAAACGCATAATACCCTTCATTGGTGAGATCCTCAGGAAAACCCAATCACCAACCTCAAACTCTAGATCACGACGTCGGACATCAGAATAAGATTTTTGCCTGCTTTGTGCCGTCCTCAATCGCTCCTGTATCACTTTCACCTTCTCAATAGCTTGGTGAATCAAATCTGGCCCATATAATTCTGTTTCACCGACTTCGAACCATCCAACTGGTGATCTACATCTCCTCCCGTATAGTGCCTCATATGGGGCCATTTTAATACTGGAATGGTAGCTATTGTTATAGGCGAATTCTATGAGTGGAAGATGATCATCCCAATTCCCCTTAAAATCTAGAACACATGCTCGTAGCATATCTTCCAGTGTCTGAATGGTACGTTCAGCCTGTCCGTCAGTCTGCGGATGAAATGCAGTGCTGAGATTTACTTGTGTGCCTAAACCCTTCTGGAAAGACCTCCAAAAGTTAGCCGTAAATTGAGCTCCTCGGTCTGATATAATAGATATGGGCACACCATGAAGCCTAACAATCTCCTTGATATACAACTTTGCATAATCTTCAGCCGCGTAAGTTGTCTTCACTGGCAGAAAATGGGCACATTTTGTAAGTCGATCAATTATCACCCAGATGGAGTCAAACTTATGATAAGAGCGAGGTAATCCAATAATGAAGTCCATATTAATCACCTCCCACTTCCAGGTCGGAATCTCTATATTTTGAAGCAATCCACCGGGTTTCTGATGTTCTATCTTTACTTGTTGACAATTGGGACACTGGGCTACAAATTCAGCAATAGACTTCTTCATATTATCCCACCAATACTGCTCCTTGACATCATGATACATCTTTGTCGAGCCGGGATGGATGGAATATCGGGATTGATGAATCTCATTCATAATCTTCTCTCGCAACCCTGCCACATTAGGCACACACAATCGGCTCTGGTATCTCAGTGCCCCATCTTTTCCGATCCTAAAAGCCATACTTTTACACTGTTGAATGCTTTCTCTTAATCGTACTAAGATAGGATCTTCATATTGTCGTGCTTTTACCTCGGCTACCAAAGATGATTCTGATGTATTCTGTACAGTAACACCTCCGTCATCAGAGTCTAACAATCTGATTCTCATATTGGCTAGCTGATGAAGCTCTTTAATCAACCCCCATCTACCTGCCTCAATATGTACTAAGCTTCCCATTGATTTACGGCTGAGAGCGTCTGCCACAACATTGGCTTTACCGGGATGATACAATATCTCGACGTCGTAGTCTTTCAATAATTCAAGCCACCTACGCTGCCTCAAATTCAACTCTTTCTGCTTGAAGATGTATTGTAAACTCTTGTGATCTGTGTAGATGTCAACATGGACGCCGTATAAGTAGTGCCGCCATATCTTCAAAGCATATATTACTGCAGCCAATTCCAAATCATGGGTTGGATAATTCTTTTCATGCTTCTTCAATTGTCTTGATGCATAAGCAATCACATTCCCATGCTGCATCAATACGCACCCCAAACCTATACCTGAGGCATCACAATATACCACATAACCTTCTGTTCCTTCAGGAAGAGTGAGCACTGGTGCAGATGTCAATCGATTCTTCAACTCCTGAAAACTACGTTCACAAGTGTCAGACCACTGGAATTTGGTAGCTTTTTGTGTTAACTTAGTCAATGGTGATGATATAGAGGAAAATCCTTCTACAAACCGCCTATAATATCCTGCTAGCCCTAGGAAGTTGCGGACTTCTGATGGTGTTGTAGGTCTCGGCCAATTCTTTACTGCATCGATCTTCTGAGTGTCGACACTAATACCCTCATCAGATATCACATGGCCAAGGAATGCTACTGAGTTCAGCCAGAATTCACATTTGGAGAGCTTAGCATATAACTTACGATCCTGAAGCGTCTGTAATACTATCCGCAAGTGGCCCGCATGTTCCACCTCCGAACGAGAATACACTAGAATGTCATCAATGAATACAATCACGAACACATCAAGATAGGGCCTGAATATAGTATTCATGAGATCCATAAAAGCTGCTGGGGCATTTGTTAGCCCGAACGACATCACCAAGAACTCAAAGTGCCCATATCTTGTCCGGAAGGCCGTCTTTGGAATATCCTTCTCCCTAACCCTCACCTGATGATACCCTGAACGTAAATCAATCTTAGAGAAATACTTGGCACCCTGGAGTTGGTCAAACAGGTCATCAATTCTTGGAAGTGGATACTTGTTCTTTATAGTAGACTTATTCAACTGTCGATAGTCGATACACATCCGTAACGACCCGTCTTTCTTCCGCACGAATAGGACTGGTGCACCCCAAGGTGAAGTGCTAGGCCTAATAAAGCCCTTATCCAGCAAGTCCTTCAACTGCACCTTCAACTCTCGCAACTCTGCCGGGGCCATTCTGTATGGAGGAATAGAGATCGGTTGAGTGTCAGGCAACACATCAATGCTAAACTCAATCTCCCTTTCAGGAGGAAGGCCCGGGAGTTCATCTGGGAAAACATCTGGGAATTCGTTAACCACAGGGATTGATTGTAAAGTAGGCGGTTTCGCCTCCGCATCCCTAACGCGAACGAGATGATAAATGTAACCTTTTGAGATCATTTTCCTTGCCTTAAGATAGGAAATAAACCTACCTTTCGGTGTAGCAATGTTCCCTTTCCATTCAATGACGGGTTCACCCGGAAATTGGAACCTAACCATCTTCGTACGACAGTCAACATTTGCATAGCATGAGGCCAACCAGTCCATTCCCATTATCACATCAAAATCAACCATTTCTAACTCAAATAAATTTGCCGAGGTTTGACGACTACAAATCATCACAGTGCAACCTCTATATACCCTTCTAGCAATCACAGAATCTCCTATCGGAGTAGATACCGCAAGGGGTTTACTTATCAATTCAGGTTCAATGCCAAACTTATTAGCCACAAAGGGTGTAACATATGATAATGTAGATCCCGGATCAATCAGCGCATATACATCATAAGAAAATACAGATATAATACCTGTAACAACATCTGGAGACGACTCGAGATCCTGTCGACCTACTAGAGCATAGGTTCGATTTTGAGCACCACTCGAACTCGGCACTGCACCTCTACCCCTACCACGACCTGTCGACTGCTGAAAACCCCGTGCTGGAGGTCGAACTGATGAGGAAGAACCAGACACAGATCCAGTCGGCTGAGCCATACCATCACCTCCTCTATTAGGACAATCCCGCATCATATGGCCAGGCTGCCCGCACGAATAGCATGCATCAGAACCTCGACGACACAGTCCAAAGTGGGCCTTGCCGCACTGATCACAATGTGGTGTTGGGGGTCTCATCTGACTAGTATCCCTGTGATGTTGCGAGCCAGATGCCCGCGAACTCTGACCTGGACCAGAATAGGATCGATCATATCGAGGCCTCTGAAACTGTGGAGGAGCACTAGCTACAGGTGGCGCCGAACTCCTCGAAAACTGTGGCCTGATGCGGCCTCTGAAGTCATCAGAATACCCTGCAAATCTCGCCCTCTTATGCTGGCCTCTATCCTGCTCCCTAACTGCCCTCTGCTGGCGCTTACGATCCTCTAGGGTCTGGGCATAAGCTTGAATACGGGAAATATCCATGCCCTCCACCAAGGAGGCTGTCGTACACTCATTTATTAGATGTGGTCCCAACCCATTCACGAACATATGCACCCTATCACTCATCTCGGCCACCATATGGGGAGCATACCTTGCCAAAGAATCAAACTGCATACTGTACTCTCGCACACTCATATTACCTTGTCTAAGGTTCAAGAACTTATCAGCTCTAGCTCGTCGTATCTCAACTGGCAAGTAGTGACGAAGAAAGGCCTCAGAAAATTCCTTCCACACAGCTGGAGGAGGGTTCGGACCCCTGGATCTCTCCCAACTATCATACCAGAGAACCGCTAAATCCCGTAGCCGATAAGAAGCCAACTCTACTGCCTCTGTATCACTAACATGCATAACCCGAAGTGTACGATGAACCTGGTCAATAAAAGTCTGTGGGTCCTCCTTGGGGTCTGATCCGGTAAACACTGGAGGGTCTAAATTAATAAAATCACGAACTCTTGTACTAACTGGTTTCTCAGCAGCACCTGTATTCTGCCTCTGAGCCTGAGCAGCTACCAAGCTAGTCAATAACTGCAAAGCACTCTGCATATCCTGGTCTGGAGTGCCAGACGGAGGAACTGGAGGCGCTGGGTGCCTTCTAATATCCCTCTGGAGGAGATGGAGTAGATAAGGTATGAGAGGGCATCTCACTTTGAGCCTCACTTTGTCCTGCTCTGACTTGGGGCACCTGACTGGTACCCTCTTCCGCTGCTGTATCAAGCCGTCTACTAATCGTTTGCTTCCTAGTCGAAGGCATCACTGAAAAAAACAAGGTGAATATTAGAGACGAACACTTACGACTCAACTCTACGCACGATCTAGATTCAGGAAGAAGGTAACAACCCTAGATGTCATGTAGCCTCCTGATTATAAATGTGGCGCGCTACACATCCATAATCAAGACTCTACTAGACACGGCTCATAGACAACCCCTAGGACAGACTTGCTCTGATACCAAGTTTGTCACGACCCAAACTGAAGGGCCATGACTAGCACCCGACCACACTTGCCGAGCACCAACGTACATTTCATCTAACCTTCATTATTATCTTTTAAGGCTAAAGAGATCAATATAAATGGTAGACCTAGATCATGGACAACCAGCAATAAAATATGACGACATGAACATACATAGCAGGGGATGACCAGACAATCAAGAAACTACATATAAGGTATGAGCTACCACGCTACTATGAAAGACTATACAACAAAAACTAGCCGACAAGGCATACCAAACTATACATGAGCCGACACCTGTCTATGAGCCTCTAAAAGAACATAAGTGTTGCAACATAGCCGGAACAGGGCCCCGACATACCCATAATGTCTATAACAAAAATTGCATACCAAGACCAAGGCAAGTCCGGAGAAGGGATCTCGCCAATCACCGCTGAACTGGACAGTCTACTGTGGTGGGGGAGCTGCACCTGTCTGTCTATCAGGACCTGCAGCACGACATGCAGCGTCCACAAATAAAAGGACGTCAGTACGAATAAAGTACTGAGTATGTAAGGCAAGGAACCATAAATACGATCAGTAATGTAAGCAAGGATAAAGAATATACCACCTGTAACATCTTAGTACCTCTGAGGGCTACTTACATGAAATGCATGATACATATGTATAAATACATAAACCTTTAAAGCATTCGCCTCTGTGGGCATCATCATCATCATATCGTACCCGGCCATAATAGGCTCGGTAGAATCGTACCCGGCCACGTGGAGCTCGGTAAAACCCAACTGATCAGTGGTTGCACAATAGGTGCCGTACCCGGCCAACTATAGCGTGGCTCGGTAGAGTAAAATAGATACATATATATAATGCATGCTCGACTCATGGAATCACATTCTAAACCTTTCGGAGTGACGTAAGGTCGGTATCCTCTGTACACGTTATTAGGACTAACTCTTCACTATGAACCTTATAAGAATCAGGAAGTACCAACAACATTGATAACATAAGACTAAGAGAAGCAACATTAACATCAATCGTTCCATAAGAGGGAAAACAATGTAAGTACTGCTAGCTTCTAAGAGTAGAGTATCTTGGAAGATCGTTCATTACATTATGTACAATCGGAGTCGTGCAAAAGAAGGAAAGGGATAGCCTCACATACCTTGTATATACTTCCCCAATCTCAAGCTATGCAATTGTCAAAACTCCTTAGTCTACAATAAGAGAAACGATACTATCGTTATCATTTAAGCGTCATAACTATTATATATCGACCACAACCTATTTTACGATGAAACGGACAGCACCTCCCCTATATATATGACCTCACACCATTCAAAATAGTCACCAAACAGCCCAAACAACATCAATAATAAACATATTGAGCCTCCCAATATAGTCCACACACAGCCTAATCACTCCATACATACGACGACCACCATAGTCGTGTCAAACAATCTGGAAATGTTACGAATAACTATCAGCCCATAACCCTACATATATATGGTGTTTCCCCACACCCTTCCTCCTCCAAAACTCCACAAGATAGTAGTAAAATACGCAGCCCAACAACAACGCAAAACAGTCCACAAAACAATAACATTACTACCAAACCTTTCGATATATATCTCACAAGTTCTAGCTTCAATGGCTTAGCCGCAACTTGGATAATCTTAAATACATATAGAGTAAGAGGTTCCTTACCTTTATACAGAAAGAACAACTCCAATTTGACCTTAAATTTCCATGAAATATCCCTCCAATGCTGCCACACAACAAAAAAAACAAAACTACCGATCAATTAGTGTTTTTCGGCACTAGAATCACTTTAGAAGGCTTGAAATCACCTAGGATTGATATTAAGAACATGAGGGAGTATTTACAGAACATAAACCCTTTAAAACAACCTCCCACACGGGCTGGAACGACACAAAAATGAGCAACAACAAGAAGAACAAGAGACTTACTAGCGCCACGGAATTCCCGACACTTGATTTGTGTTGTTTGCCCTTTTTTTGGGTCTTGAATCTTGAGAGAACCTTGAGAGGATGTTCCTAGGGTTCTAAGGTCTGAAAATAGTGAAAAGAAATGACTTAAAACGGGTTGTAGTCATCCTATATAGGTCCAAATATCTTAAACCGACTTAGTGGGCCCCATAGAGAGGTGCTTGGCGCAGTCTCGCGAAAACGCGAATATCTCTCTACTCCGAGATCGTATCGATGAACGGTTTAATGCGTTGGAAACTAGACTCATAGATATTTAATTTGGTGGGTAGATCACCCCGTAATTCCTTGTAAATTATGAGAAAAGATTAGAAATATTTGACCTAATGTTTAAGTAAAATTATGAACCTAAGTTGCGACAACTTTTGTCGACTTTTGTTTCATAACTCGTTTGACTTCAAGACTTATGATACGGATATTATATGATTAAAATACCTTAATAAATGACCTCTTGAGTGTATTAAGCACCGCTAGATTACCTGAAAATACGAGTTACAACATCCTTGATTCGTTTAACTTCTAATACTGGTTAATCACCCTTATACACTCTTGTATCACTTAAGACCAATAGGATTGACTTCTTATCATCTCAAAGATAATTCCTTCTTGGATTTATGTTAACTAATATATGGCATGAACTAACACATGTGGATATGGGTTGTAACAATATACATATATATACATACAGATATATATATATATATATATATATATATATATATATATATATATATATATATATATATATATATATATATATATATATATATATACATATACATATATATATATATATACATATATATATGCATATATATATACATATATATATATATATATACATATATATATCTGCGGCGTGCAGCCCGATCCATAAATATATAATCCTCACCATCCGACCTTCGGCCTCTCTCAGTCATCAACCTCACAGCCAGTCGGGCATTTTAGTGAAAAGTCAGGGAACTCAGCCCAAACAATTTTCATATATTTGAAAGTAGAGTAATGAAACTGAATCAAACGATAAACAAGTAAAAATCATCACTGAGGATATGCTTTCAAATCAAAATAGTGTGAGGATAATAGTAAAATACCCCTGAGGGTCCAAATAGTACGACACAAGGCCTCAAACATGGAATTTAGCCCAAGTTAACAAAATTATTTCTAAACACATAGATTTCATATAGAGTTTATCAACATATGCAACTCTACAGTTGCCACGGGACGGACCAAGTCACAATCCCCACGGGTGCACACCCACACGTCCGTCACCTAGCATGTGCGTCACCTCATTTATCAAAATAGTATGGATTTTCGGGGTTTCATAACCTCAGGTCTAGATTTACAATCATTACTTACCTCAAATCGGACGAAAATCTACTCCGCAATGTCCTTGCCTCTAGACCTGACCTCAAATCGCTGTGAATCTATCCAAAATCAGAATTATAACATCAATACATGCCAAAGGAACAAAGCCCATGCGAAAATTATCAAATTAACTCAAAAAATCCTGAAATTGGTCAAACCCGAGCCCCGGACCCACATCTCGCAATACGATAAAAATCACAATAGTAGAATCCTTAACCTCTCACGAGTCTATAAATACAAAATTCATCAAAATCGGACCTCTAATGGCCCCTCAAATCCCCAATTTGAACTCTCCAATTTCAAGTCTTAATTTCCCAATTTTTCACCCCTAATCTTTTCATTTTCCATGTTTAATCAACTGAAATTCATCATAGATACGAGTATTAAGTTCAAAAATCTTACCTCAACAAGTTTCCCCTTGAATCCCTCTTCAAAACCCTCCAAAAGCCCTAATCCCGTTTCAAAAATGGTGGAAATGGGCAAAAATTCGCGAAGGATTTAATTTATACCTTCTGCCCAGGCAGTTCCGCACCTACGGCCCAAATCACGCTTCTGCAGACCACATCTGCGGTCAAAATAACCGCATCTATGGTTTTTCATTGGGACCTCAACCAAAAATGCGAACAAGTCACATATCATCATTCAAAATCATACCAACCCTCGGGACACTCAAAACAACGTCGAAACACCAAATCACCCTCAGATTCAAGCCTAAGGATTTCCAAACTTCTGAATTCCGCAACCGATCCAAAAACCTATCAAACCTTTTCTGAATGAGCTCAAATTTTTCACACACGTCACAAATGACACAACGGACCTACTCCAATTTTCGTAATTCCATTCTGACCCCGATATCAAGATTTCCACTGTCGGCCGAAAAATGCGAAATTTCCAATTTCGCCAATTAAAGCCTAAATCTACCATAGACCCAAAATTACATTCCGAACATGCTCCTAAATCCAAAATCACCTAACAAAACTATCCGAACCATCAGAATTTACATCCGAGAACTTCTACATATAAGTCAACGTCTGGTTGACTTTTCCAACTTAAACTTCCAAATAAGAGACAGTGTCTCATTTCACTCCATGACCATTCCGAACACAGAACAACCATACAATATGATGGAATACAGCTGAACAACATATAAAGAAGCAAAAATGGGGAGAACGAGACTGTAACTCATGAAATGATCGGCCAGGTCGTTACACAAACTTTTAAATAATAAAATAAGTATTTTAAGACCTAGACTAAAACTTTTAAACTTAAAAGTTTAAAGTGTTAAATTTGAAATTTGAATCTGAAATTTTAAAAATTGAAATTAAGTGGCAGTTGTCTCATTTCCTCACTTCTTTCTAATTCATTCACTTCAAGACTGGTTCTGAATGTCGCGTAACATCATCTTCAACCAGCCTCCACCATACTTTCGGTGCGTCCACTAAAGAATTGCTTAAACACTAAACTGTTGCTTATATACGTTTATTAAAAAACTGACATTCATTCATTATTATTAGTTCAGCGTGAAACTAACAAATAGACATGTGCCTAAGGCGGCATGTAAGCAAATTGTTCATGCTAAGAGAAGAGGAGAGATGTTCGCAATTACTACCACGAGAAAGTCGTCCCCTATCTTCTAAAGTTGCCCCCTATAAATTAATTAATAAGTCTGATACGTACAGATCAAACTTCAAAGGCTTTCATTTCATATTCTCATTGCATAATAATACTTCATATTAATTTGCAATTTCTATTTTGTTTCTATTTTTATTTTTGAACTTGCAAATTAAAAGTTTACAACAATTATAAAAAGTAAGAAAAAGTGTATCACATGCTTTGCATTATTCTTGCAAGTTCTTCCATGTCTACATGAGGTTCTTGATTTCCGGCATTACTTTAATCGAAACCATAACCTATCATATCTCTAATTTTTTGGTCTTCCGGTTCATCTACCTCTTCATGCCCTTGATTTTGTCGTTATGATCTTATCCAATCTCTGAAGTACACTAGAACTTCCAAAGGGTTGCTACCTAATGAGTGAGGATATCTCCTAGCTGCTGCTTTACTTGGCTAAATGCGCTCTCTGATGCAACTATTGAAATCGGCACATTTAGCTCGTCTCGAGAAATTGATTTGAGTTGGTAATCCACCAAGCCAGCGGTAGAAATTCCTTTGTGCGAGGCTCTATTTCCATTTGCAAGTAGAATTGGAGCTCATCAATATTCCTGTTACTTGGGTCGTTGATGCTTTTCTAGTGTAGACCAAATTAAATAATCTTCAACACCATCATTATCCTCCATAGCATCGGAAGCAGATGTAGAAACTGAACTTGAAGGAATATTTGTATTTGCATCTACAACAGAAGAAGAACCAACAATGTTAGCAAAATAATTATATAAAGCTTGTAAATGTTTGTGTAGATCAAAAATGCAAGTGTCAATATCATGGGTTTCAGTTGGTCCAATATCCATATTAGCATATAAACCAGTGATTAATTGGTGACAAGTAGCCATTTTGATATAAGGGTTTAAAATAGCACCAATTAGGCAAATAGGGGGAATGGGATATATATCTTTCTTAAATTTATCTAGCATAGATTCAACAACAAAACTATATCCTTCTTTCTTCTTGAAATTATGAAGTAAAAGAAAAATTTCAGCTATATGTACTAAACCATTTGCAATAGTAGGATCATAATCTCCAGAAAACTCAAGTGCAGCTACATAAATATTATGTATATTTTTTACAACATCTTCAATGACATTCCAAGTACTAGATTGATAGCATCCTAGGAAGCTATCATTCTATTCAAGGACAGGTATGAAGCTTTTGAATCTCAAAGATGGCCTTTAATAAGATGTCAAGCTAAAGAATTACAAAACAAGATCATTAGACTTCAAGTGCAAATGAAGAAGTTATTAATTGGGAGGAAGAGCTCAAGGATAAAGGATGTGAATTGGCTAGGTGATAGCATCAAGGACAAGGATAGAGTTTTGGAAGCTCCAAGGCCATATACAAGATCTCAAGCTAAAGAGTTGCAAACTAAGGTTGCTAGACTTCAATGGCAAATAAAGAAGCTTTTAATTGTAGAGGAAGAGCTCAAGCCCAAAGGAGATGAATTGTCCAAGTTTTACAATTATTTGGTAGTCCAAATTGAAGTCCAAGAGGAGGAAGATTGGGTTACCAAATCAGCCCTTGAAGTCCACCAATAGGGCTCAAAATGACCTTAAAAGAGGTCCAAAAGGGGGTGTTTCAAAAGGAGCCCAATTGGAGTCCAAACCAATGGCCCAAACTAATAGTTTTAAGGCCCAAATCTGCCCCAAAAGGATTTGGCCGCCCCCCACTTAATTTTGATGGCTTTTGTTACCCCTTAGGAGCCACCTACCTAAGTTTGATGGCTATTGTGACCCCTAGCAGCCCCCTACCTAATTTAGATGACTTTTTAGCAACCCCCTACATTATTTTAAGTGCTTTTAACTCCTATAAATAAGGAGTTCTTCTCATTCATAAGACACTACATTTATTGATTAAGTATATCATACTTTGAGAGTTCTTTTGAACCTCTGTTACTTGTGCTTTGAGATTTATCTTTCAACCTTTACTAGTTCTTAGTTCAAGGTAGTAAGATTACTTCTCTTTTATGATATTTTTGATTCCTTTGTGGTATTCTTAGAAGGCGATTAATACTAGTTATTAATTGTTATCTCAAGTTACTCGTAAAGTGGTCAAGATCCGAATCTATTGTTTTGATTTGCTTTTTAAGTAAAGGCATTTGATTTCTTCCATAAATCAAGACGTTGTTACTTTGATCTTGTCAAGGCTATAGAACTTGTGTTCTTGGAAGTTCTTGGAATTCTTTCCTTGAATTCTTCCCATATCCTTTATTTTCATCTCTTTAATTCTAGTTTTTCAATTCCTTGTTGTTATTGCTTCCACATTTACTTCTCTAATTCTTACTCTAATTTGGATTCCCGACCCAGTTGTTATCATAGATGTTAACAAACGATTAGGATCGGTACAATGAGAATTAGGAACTTCAGTTATTGGTATTCTATATTTATAACAAAATCTTAAGAATAAATATGTTACATCCCATATTTTCGTACGTAAGAGTACGTCGTAAGTCAATTGATGTAAGCTAAAAAAATGAGATTGTCATTGAAAGTACATAACGTAAGTTTATCAAGTTATCTTGGAGGTTACAAATCTTTAATATCATGAATAACAAGTACCAAAAGGGTTGGAAAGCTTAGACGCTAAAGGAATTGAAGAAAATAAGTTTCGTCGAAAGTCGACAAGTTTGGAATATTATAACATATACTTTTAGGGTGAGACTAGGGTGATTAAAATGATAAGGAGGTTAAGTTATGAGTTATTTTAGTAGTATTATAGTCGTGTGTTATGTTTTTAAGTCAAGCGAGTTGTGGAACAAAAGTTGGCAAAGGTCATCACAAGTTTCATTCATAATGTGCTGAAATTTAGGCCAAATGTAGCTGCACTTTTCTCCTAATATACTTGGAATAAAGGGATGATCTACATATCAAATTGAATATCTACGAGTCTAGTTTCTAACGCATTAAACGGTTCATCAATACGATATCGGACTAGAGAGATATTCACGTTTTTGCGAGACTACGCAAGCAGCTCCCATGGGACCCACAAAGTCAGTTTAAACTTCAGCTTGTATTTAAGTCATTTATATGTCATTTTAACTCATGTTTCTCACCCACAACAGTTCCTAAACCCTCCTAAATGCTCTCCAAGGGTTCCTCCATGATTCTAGGGTGAAAACCTAAGATAAAATCATGAATCCAACGCTAGAAATCCCGTGGTGCTTGCTAGATCGTAGTTCTTCATCTTGTGGCTGGTTTGGAGGGTTCTTCAAAGGTAAGTGATAACTATGGATTCTAGCCTATTTTATGCTCCTTTTTTCTTAGGTTTAGGATTAAAAGTGTGTACAAGTATTCCCGAAAGCTAACTTATTGTGCTTGTTTGCAGTGTTTGGTCAAAAAGAGACAAGGAAGTCATAACCAGCTCAAAAAGAAGTGAAACCTGCACAAGTTAGAAGTTGAAATCAAAGGGCGCTGACAACGAGAAATAGCAGCGGGCGCGGAGGGCCTACCGCTGAGGCGGTCTTGATGCCACTTTTTGCGGATTGAGGAATCAGAGAAGTGTTCTTGAAGCCTAATAAGTTACTGCTGCCCCCGGTGAAATTGCGGGACAACGGTGTCATCTGATGTGGCCGCGGTCCAGTTCTCGCCCTCAGCGGAAGTGAGAATCAGAGAACTAAGTTTGGAGCTCAAAATTGAAGACCGCGGTCCGCGCACATATTTCGCGGACGCGGTTGGAGGAGCACTGAGCTGGTAGATTTTTCGCTCTCAGCGGACTCAGAGTTCAGAACCAGCTAAAAAGAGAAGAACCGCTGTCTGCGCTTGCTTTTGCGCGGCCACGGTAGTCATAGAGCTGAGGCGACCTATTTTTCGTTATCAGCGGAATATCCGTAGGGGCAATTTTGTTCGAAAAATTTAGCTGTGGATAAATAGTTATTTTTCTGATTTTTAGAGCATATGTTGTTTGGTGGAGCACGTGAATAGCCATTTTTAGCCTTTTTGAGTAATTTTAGAACATCTTTAGCAATTAATCATAGATTTTAATCTTGTAATTACTTTTCATGGCTTATATTTCATCTCCATCTTTGATTTCTTCTTTGATTATGAGTAGCTAAACCCACTAGCTAGGATTGTGACCCAACCCTAGTGTGGGTATTTAATGGGTCTTCAATTTTAGGGCTTAAATGTTTATGGGTTAATGATATTTAGCTTGATTTATGCTTTAATTGTTGAATTGGTGGTTGCAAACAATGATTTGTGCCTTTTTGACTTAGGCTCTTCTTGAGAAAGAGAGACTAAGTCTATGAAATTCAGGCTAAAGAGTTAAACCTAGAGATAGTAATACCTGATTTGAGCCAATTTTGCTTGCATTATTTAAACACCCAATTGGGCTTAAGAAAGCCAATTAGGGCAAAGTCACTCAAAATACCGAGAGGTATAGAGTGAGTAACTATGTACAATGGTTATATCATGATCCCAATTACAACAAGTTTGCCCTAAGTTTTAGACCCTGTTAGATATTGACCTAGGTGTAAGTCACTTCCCTAGTGTCTTTTTAACAATTGAGAAAACCTTACAAAAATATCATACTTAGCTTATTTTAATTCTTCATTAGTGTTAAAAGTAGAATACTAACCAAACAAAGCATGATTGGAAGTGTAATTAAGAGCATCGCACATAGCTAGATTAGATAGAAACCCAATTCCAAACCAATATTAGCTCTTTGTGGATTCGATCCCGACCTTTCGGGTAAAAGCTGCATCGACCACTCTTTCCATTCTATAGTGGTATAGGGTTGGAGCCGATCACTTTTTAGCATCGTTGCCAGGGAGCTAAACGGTTTTGGCTATCTATCTGACTAGTTTTGTGTCTTGTTTCTCTTTCCTTCTGTTTTAATAACTTGTGAGAGTCAATTGATTCAGGTACAACATGGCAAACAATGATCCTCTTGGAAATGTTCTCCCGAGGGAGTAGGTAGATGATAATGGCGAAGATGAGGTGCCTCTAGTACCGGACAAAGAAGAGGCCGCCAGACCAATGGAAATATTCTAGACCCTGCCCCGCCTCCTCCAAGAGTCACTCCTCGGGTGCTTCCAAATGAAAGATATGCAAGTGCAATTGTCCCACCCCGGATCCGGGTAGGCAATTTCCAAATTACAAATGTGATGTTGACTTTATTGGAGCAGTGAGGCTACTTCACAGGTGCTCCCCATCAGAATGCATATAAACATCTTAAAGGCTTTGTGGATACCTATTGGGGAAGCAAACGGACGAATGTGTCGGAGGATGCATTGAGATTGAGATTGTTCCCTTTTTCACTTAGAGGGAAAGCTTGGATTGGCTCGAAAGACTTCCCAACCATTCCATTACTACGTGGGATGAATTGGCAGACAAGTTTATAGCTAAGTTTTTCTCGCCTGGGCATATGGTGACATTGAGAGATGAGATTTTGGCCTTCAAATAGGAACCTAATGAACCACTTCATGAGATATGGGAAAGGTATCGGACAATGGTGAAAGAATGTCTGAACAATGACATGACCGAAGCAATGATCCAGTAGACATTCTACCGTGGCATTAACATGACCAATCAATGTGTAGTGAACCAGCTAGCAGGGGGAAATTTTATGAACACACCTTATGCTGAGGCGTGTGAGATCTTGGATGAGATGGAAAATACTTCCTAGGCTTGGCAAAGTCAAGCTAATGTGCCACAGGGTGATCCCACTGCCATTCACCAACATAAAGAGCTCCACGACCATGGCCAGGCAATAGCAGAGTTAACTACAACAATGAACCAGTTAGCAAAAGCTCAATTGCAGCAAGTTCAAGCGCCGGGACAAGTAAATTCTATGGAAGGTGTTAACATGTTGGTCAATAAGAGGCAACAAAGAGGTCAACAAGGTCAAGGTAGTCCGGATCAATATGAGCAGGGTAATGGTGGTTTCAACCAAGATGATGGGTATGATGAGCAAAATGAAGAAGTCCAGTGCGTGAACAATTACCAAGGACAAAGGGGCAATGCTTCTAACCAACACCAACAATGGAGATCCTAAGGAAACTGGGAAAATCAAAACCAATAGGTAAATAGCAACAAGGGGAACAACAATTAGAATTGGGGCAATCAGAACAACTAGGGCAACTGGAATGACAACAACAACAACTGGGGAGGAAACAACAACCAAGAGGGTTGGAATAATGGGAATCAAGGAAATCGGGGGCAAGGCTTTCAAAGACCTCCAATGTATCAACAACCAAACAACCCGCCTCTATTTTCATCCCAAGGTCCTAGCTTGTCAAACAATAAGATGGGAAGGATCGAGATGATGTTTGAACAAATGATGAAAAAGAATGCCGACTCTGATGCCCAGTTGGCATCCCATAATACTTCAATCTGAAACTTGGAGGTTCAACTTGGCCAGATTTCGCAATCTTTGAATACTCACCCTAAAGGGGCTCTACCTAGTGATACGGTAGTAAACCCGAAGGGTGGGAAGAATACCGGGCATGCAATGGTGGAGATTACAAGAAGCAGTAGAGGTGGTGAAGTGAATACCTTCAAGCAAAAGGAAGTTGTGATTGATGAGGTTGAAGTGCATGATGATGATGTTCCTATAGTTGATGAGCAAGTGAGTGAAGAGAATTTGAATGCGGAAGTGAGAATTAATATACATGATAATGAGATGGAGACTCAAGATGACGTGAACCCGTCTATGGAACATGTAATAGACATACCGAAAATGGTAGTGCCCAAGGATATGGTTCCCGTGCCAAGGCCTCCTCCACCTTACCCTCAAAGACTTGCAAATAAAAAGAATGAAAACCAATTTAAGAAGTTTATTGAGATGATGAAAAGCTTGTCGATCAATGTTCCTTTGGTGGAAGCTCTTGAACAAATGTCGGGTTATGCCAAGTTCATGAAAGACTTGGTGACTAAAAAGAGATCTATGGATTGTGAGACCATCATAATGACTCATCAAATAAGTGCAATTTTGCACTCGATGGCTCCAAATCTTGAAGATCCCGGCGCTTTCACCATTCCATGTACCATTGGGAGTGCGGATTTTGTAAAGGCATTGTGTGATTTGGGAGAAAACATAAATTTGATGCCTTACTCCATGTTCAAAACTTTGGGTATTGGTCAACCGAGAGCTACTTCAATGAGATTGCAAATGGTGGATAGAACAATGAAGAGGCCGCTTGGTATTATTGATGATGTTCTTGTTCGGGTGAACATGTTTATTTTGCCTACTGATTTTGTGATTTCAGACTGCGAAGTCGACTATGAGGTGCTGATAATATTTGAAAGACCTTTACTTGCAATAGGGAAGGCATTGGTTAACGTGGAAGCAGGGGAGCTCATCTTCCGGTGGGTGACGAAAAAGTTGTCTTTCATGTGGGTAAAATCAATGAGGCAGCTGAATAGTACTAAAGTTTGCGCTTTTGTGGATCTTGTCACCGAGGTAATAGTTGATGACACTAGTGGCATGATCAATGTGGAGGATTCTTTAGAAGCAGTATTGTTGAACCTTGATGTAAATGAGGAGTAAGGTCGGGTGGAGTGTGTCAATGCTTTGCATGGAATGGGTTCTTATTCCTATGAGCCTCATAAGTTGTCTTTGGATCTTGAGAATAGAAAGACTCCACCAACAAAGCCCTCAATTAAAGAACCTCCCGTTTTGGAGTTGAAGCCTTTGCCCTCACACCTTAGGCGTGAATTCTTAGGCCCTAGTTCAACTTTCCCTATTATTCTTTCGTCTTGTCTTACTAACGTGCAGGTAGATGCAACAGTGGAGGTGCTCCAAAGAAGGAAGAAGGCAATTGGATGGACTCTAGCTGATATTCTGAGAATAAGCTCCGCCTTTTGCATGCACAAGATTATACTTGAAGATGATGCCAAGCCCTCTGTGGAACATCAAAGGAGGTTGAACGAGGCTTTGCAAGAGATTGTCAAAAAGGAGGTGATCAAGTGGTTATATGCAGGGGTTGTGTACCCCATCTCGGATAGTTCTTGGACTTCGCCGGTGCAATGTATGCCAAAGAAGGGTGGTATGACTGTGGTTCCCAATGAGAAAAATGAGTTGATTCCCACCAGGACTATCACCGGATAGAGGGTGTGCATGGAGTACCGCAAGCTGAATAAAGTGACCTGCAAAGATCATTTTCCATTACGCTTGCTTGACCAAATGCTAGGTAGACTTGCTAGGCGTGCCTTCTACTACTTTCTAGATGGGTACTCAGGTTACAACCAGATCTTGATTGCTCCAGAAGACCAGGAGAAAACCACCTTCACATGTCCGTATTGCACTTTTGCATTTTCTAGGATGCCATTTGGTTTGTATAATGCACCGGCTACCTTCCAGCGGTGTATGATGGCAATATTTACCGACATGGTGGAGGAATTCTTGCAAGTGTTCATGGGTGATTTCAGTTTATTGGTGACTCCTTTGATGAGTGTTTGAAGAATCTTGACAAAGTGCTAGCCCGGTGTGAAGAGCAAATCTTGTGCTTAACTGGGAAAAATGCCACTTTATGGTCGAAGAGGGCGTTTTTCTCGGCCATAAGATCTCAAAGGACGGAATAGAGGTGAAAAGGCGAAAATTGAAGTGATTTCAAAGCTTCCTCCTCCTACTTCAGTCAAGGAGGTTAGGAGTTTTCTTGGGCATGCGGGGTTCTACCGAAGATTCATCGAAGACTTTTCTAAGGTAGTGAATCCTTTGTGCAAATTATTGGAAAAGGATGCAAAGTTTGTGTTTAATGATGAATGCATGAAGGCTTTCGAACTTCTCAAATACAAATTGACAACCACTTCCATTATTACCGCACCCAATTGGAGCTTACCTTTTGAGCTCATATGTGATGCAAGTAATGTTGTGGTAGGAGCGGTTTTGGGTTAAAGAGTAAACAAGATGTTTCACCTGATGTATTATGCAAGCAAAACGATGAATGATGCTCAAGTTAATTACACGGTGATAGAAAAAGAGTTGCTAGAAATTGTGTTTGTAATGGAGAAATTTAGGCCTTATCTCATGGGTGCCAAGGTGATAGTTCATACTAACCATGCAGCACTTTGCTACTTGATGACAAAGAAGGATTCTAAGGCTCGGTTGATGAGATGGGTTCTATTGCTCCAAGAGTTTGACCTTTAGAGTGTTGATCGAAAAGGGAGTGAAAACCAAGTGGCAGACCACTTGTCTCGCTTGGAGGAGGAGGAGAGGCCCTGTGATGGCCTCAAAATTAATGATTCATTCCCTGATGAGCAACACTCCTCTCCGTATCTGTGAATAGTATGTCTTGGTTCGCAGATGTTGCCAACTTTCTTTAACCGGTATTGTTCTGTGTGAGCTCTCTTTAAACAAAGGAAGAAGCTTAAACGGGATAGCTTGGACTACTACTAGGATGAGCTTATTTGTTTAAAATTTGTAATGATGGTGTGATCCATATATGTGTTCCGGAAGTGGAGCAAATGAGTATTCTAGATGCTTGTCATTCCTCTCTCTCTATGGTAGTCATTATAGTGGGGCGAGGACAGCTTCAAAGGTGCTTAGCTATGGTTTTTATTGGCCTACATTGTACAAGGATGCGGGTGAGCTTGTTAAGAGATGTAATGAGTGTCAGAGAGCAAGTGGAATTTCAAAGAAGGATGAAATGCCTCTCACCACTATTCTTGAAGTTGACATATTTGACGTGTGGGGCATTGACTTCATGGGACCTTTTGTGAGTTCTTGTGGCAACACCTATATTTTGGTGGCCGTTGATTATGTTTCCAAGTGAGTTGAGGCCATGGCTTTACCCAACAACGAGGCCCGGAGTGTGGTGGCTTTTCTCAAGAAGAATATCTTTACTCGGTTTGGCACTCCTAGAGTAATCATCAGTGATGTGTGTTCTCATTTCTACAATAAGGCATTTGACACTTTGCTTGCAAAGTATGTTGTCAATTACAAGGTTTCAACCCCTTAGCATCCTCAGGCTAGTGGGCAAGTTGAGGTCTCCAACAAGGAGATTAAGAGCATATTGTCAAAGACTGTCAATGCAAATAGGACTGACTGGTCAAAGAAACTGGATGATGCTTTGTGGGCTTACAGGACTGCTTACAAGACTCCAATTGGTATATCTCTGTATCGATTGGTGTTTTGGAAAGCTTTCCACCTATCGGTTGAGTTAGAGCACAAAGCCATGTGGGCTTTGAAAAAGTTAAATCTTGAATGGATGTTGTAGCAAATCTCCGGGTAGAGCAACTCAATAAGCTTGATAAGTTTCGGTTTCATGCCTAATCCAGCTCGTCCTTGTATATGGACAAGATAAAGTACTTACATGACAAGTATGCCTATAGCAAGGAATTCAAGAAAGGTGACTTGGTTCTCTTATTCAACTCCCGATTACCACTGTTCCTAGGAAAGCACAAGTCAAAATGGAGTGGACCTTTTGAGGTGGTGCTTGTAACTCCGTTTGGTGCTCTTGATTTGAAAAACAAAAATGGTGAAATCTTCAAAGTTAATGGGCACAGAGTGAAGCACTATCTTGGCAAGTTTGATGATAGCCACATGGTGGCAATGATCCATCTCAAATGATTGATGGTAACCTGCATCGTGTTGCGACATAAAATCAGGCGCTTTTTGGGAGGCAACTCATGTGTTTTTCTTCTTTTTGATTTTTTTCTTAGTGTAGGATTTGTTTTTTGACTAACTGGTTGTAAGATATGTGTAGGAATGGTTGATGCAGTGTAGGACTAAGCTGGAAAATTTTGGCACAATCTGAAGTTGGACCGCTGATAGCGCTCCATTTTCCGCGGTCAGCAGTGGCCAGTTCGCAGAGGCGTAATTTGATGGCGGACGCGGGATTGAAAAGTCCAAAATGAGACTTCTCTGAAGTTTCATCTATATTCGCGGTACATTTTTCGCGGTGGCCACATGCCATTTTTCGCTCTCAACGACAGTCTCAATAAAGCAGCCCTTCTGTTCGTCAAAAGCGCGGACCGCAGTTATTTTCCGCGGCCGCATCAGGTGAATGTTGTGGGTCCCAGGGTACCTTCTATAAATAGGAGGTCATGAGACCTTTTACCGTTTTCGGTCTCTCCACTCTCAAGCAAAACTTTTCACTATTCATTTGAGCCCTAATCTGCACAAACACAATTAAAGTCCATTTATCATCACTCATTACACAACTTGTAATTTCACTCCTTTATTATTCTTTAATTTTGTACTTGTTTTTCTTTTAATTGTTAGTTTTTACTTCTTCTTCTTCTTTTCTTTTAATTTTGACCTAGGGTTCATTAGTGTTAATTAAATTAGGCTTAAATAGTTAGGGTTGATAACTTAATAGCTAGTTGGGGTTAAGAGTATAGATAATAACTACTAAATAAATGAAAAATTGAAACCCTAGGATTGCTCAAGCCGATTTTGAATTCTGTGGTCAGCGTTCATGAGATAAATCTAAGTTTGGAAGTCTTGATGATCGCGGTCAGCGGTGACAAATTTTGCTGATAGTGGCCCAACCTCCGGGGCTGCACTGCACATCTCGCGGTCAGCGGTGCGTATGTTCAGAGAAGTAAATAATATGGGTCTGCGACTGTGGTTGTTTTACTGCGGACAACGGTGCAACCTCCGTGGTCGTGCCCAATTTTCTGCTCTCAATGGGACCATAGAATCATAGGGTGGGTAGTCTGATTCCCATACCTCCTCGGTTGTGCTACATTTTCCACAGTCAGCGGTGCTCATTCCGCGGCCGTGCTTCTTTATTTGCTGTTGGCGATTCTGAAAGTTGTTACACCACTATCAATTGTTCATATGTTTTTCTTTACTTCATTTTCTAACACCAATATTAGATCTTTCATTGACTATGTATGCAGACAATGGTTAAAACAAAAGGTGGAAATAACAAACAAAACGGGAAAGTAGAGTCCTCCCGGGGTAGGGGCAAGGACAAATCAAGTTACCCCTAGCAGTCTGGAAATCAATTGGAAAAATGCAGAAAAGTATCAGTGCTGCATTCCACTCCAAGGGGAGTGAGTATGTTTCCTCCCAGGAGGCCTCAGAGAGTGAATTTGGGGCCACACATGTACCAGACTTATCGGGGAGATTTAGATTGATAGACATGCCTACACTCCCAACCTCTCCTACTGCTCATATTTCTTCTGAGTCATCTAATGGCTCAGCAGAGAGTAGTGAGTCCTCAGCATCAGCATCTCCTACAACTTCTTCACCTGGACAAGACCCCTTAGATGTAGATGCTGAGACACCTGATGACGGGGAGATGGGGGATACCTAAACTGGAGGCTTGGAGAGGACAAGAAACCCGGAGGTATGGTAGCAGAGGTTTGTCAGTAAGAAAGCATATCACAAATTCAAGGAGTGGTGGCCTCAAAGGTCACTCATACATGAGCTTTAGTTTATAAAACGGGATCTTTTGCCCTACAACCACAATGTGAAGCAGCACTTTAATGCAAGAGTGGGGTGGGAATACTTCACAAGCAGGGTGCCAAATGCTAATGAACACCTAGTCAAGGAATTTTATGCCAATGTCGCCCATATCAAAAAGGGGACATTTGTGACTAAGTTGCGGAACCTGAAGATCAAGTTTGACGGAAAGACTCTGAACGATTATATTGGTTTCAATGATGAAGATGAGTTGTGGTACTTAGAGAAGGTGGCAATGGATGAGGCGGCCCGCTATGGGTTGGCATCACTACTTGCTCTCCCGGATACTACTCCAGCTAGGTTGGCAGTAGGGTTCCCTATCTATATGAACACCCTGAACCTCGAGGCAAAGGGTTGGGAGACTTTTGTTTGCAGCAGATTAGACCCCACTACTCACGATAGTGACATGCTAGTTTCCCGGGCGATTATAGTGGCGGCTATCATGGCGGGATTCCCGATCAATGTTAGGAATATCATGTCTTAATCACCAGAGTGGTCAACGAGGGTGATAGATCCTACCCCTTTCCGAACTTCCTCACCATGTACTTGGAAGATCAGAAGGTAGAAAAAAGGGATTTTGATATCAAGGTGAAACCCAAGAAGCCCTTCTCATGGTACAGCCTTCAGGGTCCAAACAACCCAAAATCCAAGGACAAAGCTACTACTTCTACTAGCTAGTCTGAAGAGCCAGTAGTAGTGGTCACCGATCCTGAGCCTCCCACTGCCATACCACAGCCTTCTGCCGAACCTTATACTTCCAGACCTTCCTTAGTGCCCTCCTCATTAGCATACCCTTTGACTGCACATAGGCTGAAGCAGACTCTCTCCAGCATCAACAACTGGATGAAGGCAACAACTTCTAAGCTGTTTGTACTATCCAGTCCAGTGGCAGCCCAGTCAGTTCCCGCACAGCCCCAAGTGCCAGCTTTAGTGGAAGATTCTCTCAAGGATCTTCTGGACAACCAAAAGCTCATCATGGATGCTTAGGCAGATCAAGGTAAAACAATTAAGGATCTGAGCAAGGAAACGAAGAAGCTAAAAAAGACTCGGGCCTCAAAAGAGTTTGTGAAGTTGTTGAGAGGAGAGGTGGAGAAGATGAAGTCAGCTAGCGACCTACCATTGGAGCTATTATTACAGGACTAGATTCCAGCAGCTCAGACAGAGCAGATACCGGAGTAGGAGGCTGCTGCCGAGCCTAGGAGGAGACGATTGATTCCTCAGGCTGATAACTTGGAGATTCAGCTGGACGACCCCGAGGGAGGTGCTTCAGGCCAGCCACAGGACCCCAAGAGAGGTGATCCAGGGACCCAGCCACAGAACTCCATGCAGACAGAGGACCCATAGGGAGTTTTCTTTACTCTCTAAGCTCTTCCTTGATCTTATTTTTGCTATTAGCATTGAGGACAATGCTAGTTCTTATTTGGGTGGGTGGTCTTACTTTGATTTGTGATACTGGGATGTAAATATGACACTTATTTTTCTTTTATTGTTATTTTTCACTTTTGGTATGTATATAACTTCACCATTTATTTTACTTTTCGTTATTTTTCAATCTCGGTTTGTATATAAAGTTACTTTCTCATGTATATATTCATTTCTCTGTTATGTATATTCGTCTAAATCTCCTATTGTACATATTTAGTTTAATTTCCGTATTTTACTTCATAACTTCTTTTGCAATTTTCCTTAATAGCATAGCTTCTTATTTCATTTAGTAGTTTCTTTTTCAGTTCGTAGCTTCTTATTTTTACAATTTTTTGTAATTAATAAACCTTTGGTTTTCTTAATGCCACGGTTCTTTCCAAAGGTAGAGTTTGTGTGAACCGAGTGGCTCTTCCTGATGATGGATGGCATGGAAACCTTCTTAAGGGTTTGAGTCTATTTTCTTTTCGTTTTTGTGTAAATAGTAGCTAGTGAACAATAGTGTCTCAAGCAAAGCTTCACTTGGGCCTAACACATTTACCTTTGACCTTATGGTTAAAAATAAATTGGTGTGTATAGGATGGTGGTAGTTGTGACCTTGAGACTCTTGTGTTGACTAAACAATCATCGAGTGGTTTCTCGGAACCGTTTGTGTTGCTCAAATCTTAGCTAAGGTTGTTGTGGGACCTCGACTCTGTCTCTTTAGCAATCCTATAGCTTGTGTGGTGAGGTTTTAATTTGCAAGTCCAAGTCTCGTGCCAATAAGTCTAGAACTTGCCCTCAATGTTTGTCTAGGCAAAATCCTAAGTGTAGCTCCACTTGAGAAGTGATTATAGGCTTCCCTTGATCCAAATTGAGACTTGAAAACATCCATAGCCAACAAAGAATGATATCCCTAGTCAATCCCGTTGAGCCATAGCCCTTACTCTTTCAATAACCATGATACAAGCCTTTATCCATTCTAAAATGATCCTCTCTTGGCACCCGATCTTTCCTTAGCCCAAGGCAAAAGCATAAATTTGGGGGGAGAGACGAGAAATGAAAAAGTGATAAAAGGTACAAAATAAAGAAAAGGAAAGGCAAAAAGAAAAAGAAAGAAAAGCCAAAAAGTCAAAAGAAAGTGAACAATGTGGAAGAAATGAAGGGATTCAATAAAAGCAAGAAAGAGTGACAGTGTATCTCTCTAGCCCCTAAGAAAAAAGTAAATGACTTAAAGAGTCAAGAAAATGTGAGCCAAAATGAAGCAAATGAAGTGCTCAAGGAAAGATGAAACCTTCATAGACCAATATATCCTACCTTGAACCAAAAGCCTTCATTACATTCCCGCAAAAGCCCTATATGGTCTTGAGTTGAGTGAGCTTACATTAGTGGTGACTCACATAAGGGGCAAGCTTATGGTACTTAGAGCAGGATTTGTGACCTTCCTTTGAGAGAGATGAGTGTGTTTTCCACAATCCTCGTTATGAGTGCTACAATCTAAAAGTGAGGTTTGATTATGGAGAGTTGAGGAGTATAAGTTTGGGTTTCACAATGATCAATGTAGTAGAAAGAGTTTCCTTGATGAGTTGAGTCAACTCTTAATGCTTTTGTGTCACATTAAAACCATGGTGCTAAAAAGGTTGTGTATAATAATAATGCATTTGAGTTGAGGTTAATTGTTAGTCCCAATTGATTCTTGATGAGGTTACTTTAGGACAGCTGAAATTTTCCTTTCTTTTATCTTGAGGAGGTGAGAATTACTTTATTTATTTTCTTGAGGACAAGCAAAAGCTTAAGTTTGGGAGAGTTGATAACTAGCGATTCTAGCCTATTTTATGCTCATTTATTCTTAGGTTTTGGATTAAAAGTGTGTACAAGTATTCCCGAAAGCTAACTTATTGTATTTGTTTGCAGTGTTTGGTAAAAAAGAGACAAGAAAGTCATAACCAGCTCAAAAAGGAGTGAAACCTGCACAAGTTAAAAGTTGAAATCAAAGGGCGCTGACAGCGAGAAATAGCAGCGGACGCAGAGGGCCTACCGCTGAGGCGGTCCTGATGCCACTCTCAGTGGATTGAGGAATCAGAGAAGTGTTCTTGAAGCCTAACAAGTTACCGCTGCCCGCGGTGAAATTACGCAGCAGCGGTGTCATCTGACGCGACCGCGGTCTAGTTCTCGCCTCAACGGAAGTGAGAATCAGAGAACTAAGTTTGGAGCTCAAAATTGAAGACTGCGGTCGGCGCACATAATTTCGCGGTTGCGGTTGGAGGAGCATTGAGGCGGTGAATTTTCTGCTGTCAATTGACTCAGAGTTCAGAACCAGCTAAAAGAGAAGAACCGCGGTCCCCGCTTGCTTTTGCGCGGCCGAGTAGTCATAGCACTTAGACGACCTATTTTCCACCGTCAGCAGAATCTCCATAGGGGCAATTTTGTCTAAAAAATTAAGCTATGTATAAATAGTTCTTTTTCAGCTTTTTAGGGCATCTATTGTTTGGTAGAGAACGTGAACAACCGTTTTTAGCCTTTTTGATTAATTTTAGAACATCTTTAGCAATTAATCTTAGATTTTAATCTTGTAATTACTTTTCATGGCTTATATTTCATCTCAATCTTTGATTTATTCTTTGATTATGAATAGCTAAACCAATTAGCTAGGGTTGTGACCCAATCCTAGTATGGGTATTTAAAGGGTCTTCAATTTTAGGGCTTAAATGTTTATGGGTTAGTGATATTTACCTTGATTTATGCTTTAATTGTTGAATTGGTGGTTGCAAATACTGATTTGTGCCTTTTTGACTTAGGCTCTTCTTGAGAAAGAGAGATTAAATCTAGGAAATCAGGCTAGCAAGGAATTGGGGTGCATTCAAGAGATTAATATCTCCAATTAAAGGGTTTAACCTAGAGATAGTAATACCCGACTCGAGCCAATTTTGCTTGTGATTAAACACCCAATTGGGCTTGAGAAAGCCAATTAGGGCAAAGTCACTCAAACTACCGAGAGGTATAGAGTGAGTAACTATGTGCAATGGCTATATCATGATCCGAATTACAACAAGTTTGCCCTAAATTTTAGACCCCGTTAGATACTCAACTAGGTGTAAGTCACTTCCCTAGTGCCTTTTTACCAATTGAGAAAACCTTACAAAAATATCATACTTAGCTTATATTCATTCTTCATTAGTGTTAAAAGTAGAATAGTAACCAAACAAAGCATGATTAGAAGTGTAATTAAGAACATCGCACATAGCTACATTAGATAGAAATCCAATTCCAAACCAATATTAGCTCTCTGTGGATTTGATCCCGACCTTTCGGGTAAAAGCTGCATCGACCACTCTTGCCATTCTATAGTGGTATAGGGTTGGAGCCGATCAATAAGTAACTTCAGATATCGTGTTGTTATTTATGTTTATGATAAGAATCAGATCCTCCTTCATATATATATATATATATATATATATATATATATATATATATATATATATATTAGAGTTTGAAGGCGAAATACAAGTATTTACACACAAACTTGAACACAAAAGTTGATTCAAGAAGAGAATACTACTCCTATAGTGTTGTGGTGTGATTGAGGGTTGTTGTGAGATACACCAGCTGGGGATTTCAAGTTGTATCTACTGCCTAAGGTATGTAAATCATGTTCTTGGTTGTGCTTAAGGTCAATCATGCGTTGTTTGAGTTGTTTGAGTGAAAATCTACAAGATAGTAATTGACATGACATAAGGAATCATTATCTTTTTTTGTAGGCTGTGTTGAGGCTATATATATGGTTTGTTGTGGCTAGAAATTGTTATAAATAGTTTCATTATGTTGTGTATGCTGTTGTTAAGTTTATCTATGTGATAATTCAGTGGATTGAAGAAGATAACATGAAAAATAAGATGTTGACGGTAAAGGTTAAAGTGCTAGGCGTGTGGACTATATTTGAAGATTATGCTTATGATGTTTTGTGTTGAAAATGATATGATAAGCATAAGTATGATGTTATATATGTTGTAGGAATATTAATGGAAAAGGAATTGGATTCAAACCATATTTTGTTAATCGTAAATCGAGCTTGCCGCTCAAAATGGTTGCTGAACTAATTAGAGAGCTTATTATGAATTATATTATTGTTGTTTGGGCTGTTTGGTGACTTTTGGTAATATATGAGAGGTAGTACAAATAGGGGAGGTGTTGTCCATTTTCTTGTAAAATATTGGTTTCCAAATATGAGAGTTACAACGCTTATATAATGACGACAAAGTCGGTGTACTCATTGTAGATGCAAGAAGATCATATTGAGCTTGCTTGACGATAGGATAGAAGATTTCAAAGGTATGTTAAGGCACTTCCTTCTTTCTTTTGGCATGACCTAAAATGAAATGAACATAAACGATACACTATTTCATAACGGATCTACTCCTAGCAACTAAGGATGCACGTGTTGTTCTTTCCTTATAAAGTTATTCTAAGCAAGTATGTTTGATCATTGAATCCTATTGAGGTTCATATTGATTGTATGGATGTCAATAACATTAATCGAGGGTGCGACGACCTTATGTCACTCCGAAAGGTTTAGAACATGATTCCATGAGTCTAGCATGCATTATATATATGTATCTATTTTACTCTACTGAGCTGCACTATAGTCGGCCGGGTACGGCACCTACTGTGCAACCACTGATCAGTTGGGTTTTACCGAGATCTACATGTCGAGTACGATTCTACCGATCCTTATGATGGCCGGGTACGTTTTAACCGAGTCCTCTTCGAAAACGGGTACGATATGATGACGATGATGCCCATAGAGGTGCATGATTTTTAAACGTTTATACATATATGTATCATGCATTCAAGTCAGTATCCCTCAGAGGCACTCAGATGTTACAGGTTGTATCTTCTCTACTTCTCTTTACATTATTGTTCATATTTATGCTTTGCTGCCTTACATACTCGATACTTTATTCGTATTAACGTCCTTTTGCCTGGGGAAGCTGCATTTTATGCCCTCAGATCCCGATTGACAGGTTGACAGTCCTCCTAGTAGGCTATCAGCTCAGCGGAAGGTGATGGTGCACTCCACTTGCTCCCGAGTTGCCTATTTGGTCAGTATGCTTTGGACATGTATTGATTGGTATGGTGGGTCCCTGTCCTGACCTTTATGACGTTTATGTACTCTTAGAGGCTTGTAGACAGATGTCATGTATATGGATACTTGTATGGCCTTGTCGGCCTATGTTTTGAGTGACCAAATGATCATTTCGGTCTTATAGGCCTGCATGTCACATGTATAATTTTGTATGTCACGTTGGGTCACATATGTCGAGTATTCCCTTATGTTTTATTCTTGTTATTTCATGATGGCCTTTCTAGATCATTTACCCATGACAATATGATAAGAAAGATATGTTACGTTGGTACTTTGTTGAGTAAGGCACCGGGTGCCTATCGCGACCCTCCGATTTGGGTCCTTCTTACTATAGATCGTGTGGTAGAGCTCAATTGTAAGAATTCAAACTCCTAAATTCTATTTTATTCATAATACATGGACTCCTACATCCACAAAGATAACTGATAAGAGATTGAATGTGGCTGTGGAAGAGTTGATCAGAGGAACTCAATTTTGCATCATGCTTCTGATAAATAAATGTAATGTTTTCAGTAGATTATGTGTGTACTAAGACGTGTAAGCTTCTTGATAAGGAGCCCTAAGGCATAAATATAAATCCACCTATATGGTTTAAGAAAAGCAACAAGAGAATGAGAAGTTAGAAACAAGTTTCAACAAGTAAAAGAAGCAAGATGGCGAAGGGTACGAGGTACCTAGTTAGTGAAGATTATTAGTTTTTACAATTCAGGCAGAGAAATATACGTATTCTGGGTTACCTTCAACGGTAATAGAGGTATGTAAAATTGAACATGCCTATCTTAGTTATGCCATATGGGAGCTAACAGATATAGTTTAAGAGAATGATAGGATATCAGGATCCAACTGGGGTTAGAGTAACCCAAAATTATGGATGGATTGTTATCATTATCTAACATTTCTGAATTATATTGCAAAACATGGTAATAGTTCTCCTTGTGAGACACCCAAATAGTGCACTCTAGAATAGTACAGTTAGACATGAATACTAGCATGTTCATAAAATTCAGAAGATAGGCACTGGAATGGCTTTTGTCCCTAGTAAAAAGAGAATGTTAGGCGACCCAAAGATCTAGTGAGATGGTGTAAGGGGAGCTAAAAGCAAAAGAATATTTTGTTGAGGTTTTCAGAATAAGGTGATAGAAAACAATATTAGTAGGAGAATAATAATAGAGTTAATGAAGCATTATGAGTAAGATGTGATAAATGGGTGATAACAGTAAGTCAAAATATGATAGAATGAAAAAATCTATAGCCAAGTGAAGGAAAAGACAAGAGGTGATAAGCCTTTGAGACAATAAAAGAGTATAAGCTAAAGGTCATATCCTCATTTCAAGGAATGAGTTGGTGACTCCAACGTGATTACCACAAGGTTAAGTTAGACCCCTTGTAGTAACAGAAATTAGTATATTCTAGTAAATAACATAAAACCAAACATGAATTAGGGACCGGAGGATTTGATAATAGTCAACATTGTGATAACTTCAGAGATCGCGTTCCGGCAATAATAGAATGGACAACAAAAGAATAACCTTTAAAGTTAATTCAGGAAGACGCTTCCTTAAAGCAAGCATTATGAGTAGAGTTAAGCTTAAGGGGCTAAGTGTGCCAGTTACACTGGTGTTACCTTCATGCGTAAGGAATTCAATTATTCCTGGTACAGAAGGGTTACCACAAGGCAAGTAGAGTCCATGAAGATGTGAAAAGACGCCAAAGATGAAGAGGTAACTTTGGAATAGTAAAGGAAGAATGTGGTAGAATGGCGAAAGGAATGAGATTGCATTTATTTAGATCCTACAGATATGATACGACTCCAGAAAATTATACAAGCACGACGTCGGGGAGAGGCAGTAAGGATTTTGCACCAAATGATATTGATAAATAAGTGGGAATAAACACTTGATACATAAGGAACCAGCACGAGAGGTAAGTTAAGAGAAAGGACAACCCAAGAGGGGTTACGTAGTCTGTAGTGGATTCAAAAAGAGCCTAGTTATGGATAGACAAAGGGTCATAGACAAATTAACAGATCATGCAAGATAAACATAGTTAACCCAACATAGTGAATTCAGTCTCGCATATATGACATCATGATCCTTGAGAAATATTCAGATAGGAGTTGGGGTTGTTAAAGGTACCGTATAAGTGTTACAAAAATAAAAGACAGTGCCACTAGGAAGACAGTCAAAAATTTCAGTTTAGAAGCAACCCTACGAGCATAAGGGCGCGAAGGTAAGTAACTAAGGATAATTATAGGTGAGTGACAACATCAAAAAAAAAATTCGGGTATACGGTGTAATAAGCTTGAAGATTTACAAGAGTCAGAGGATCTCCCCTAAGTACTACCACGAAAGACTAGCTCAGGAAATAAGGAAGAGGGCTTCAACCTAAGCATAATAACTTGAAAAAGAATTGGTCTGGTAACAACAGTCTCACTACAACATTGGATGCACTCTATAAGAAAGTGGCGCCTATAGTGGCTAATGAATGGGAAGAAAAAAATCAAAGTATATTTGAGATCATATGAGTTACAAGCAATTCTAATATTCGTGGGCACTAAGATAAGCCAAGTATCCATGCAACAAGTGGAAGAACGACCAGGAAAAGTAATTGCTTACATTTAAAGACAACTGAGAAGGCACAAAAGGAAATTTATGGTGCTAGCAAGTTAAAGGAAGATTGCAAGTAGTATAAATAGATATGTATATGTTGCAAGCTAAAATATGGTAGAGCGACAAGGTTTTAGGTAGATAGGACTAAGAATAAGAAAAGGTGAGTGAGAAGGTGACAAGAATGGGTAAGGCCTCGGAATTAAGCCCATCAAAACAAGAGAGCTGATGGTTTCCATAATTTATAGAAAGCTCAGTATAGCTTGGATGAACTCAAAAGAGTTTAAACTAGGAGCATTTAGAAGGTATGGAATGTTGCCTGGTAGTATAATAAGGGTGTTGATCGGTGTCAACCTTACACCACTACGGAGTGGCGAGAGCGGTCAAAGCAACTTTTACCCGAGATGGTCGGGATCGAATCCACAGGGAGCTAGATGTGGGAATTGGATTCCTATCTAAACTAGAGATGCGTATTACTCTTAATTACTCTTCCAATCATTTTTTGGTTGGATATCACTTCTAATTTTTAGGCTAATGATAAGCTAAATTAAACTAAGAATGATTGCTTGTAGGGTTTTCTACTTAGTTAAAAAGGTACTAGGGAAGTGACTTTCTCCTAGGTGGATACTTGACGGGATCTAAAGCCTAAGGCAAAGAAGTTATGTTGGGGATTGCGATATAGCCAATGCACTGAATTACTCACTCTATACCTCTCGGTAGCTTGAGTGACTTTGCCCTAATTTACTTTCTCAAGACCAATTGGGTGTCAAAATTGTGGAAGCAATATAGGCTCAAGTCGGGTATTACTATCTCTAGGTTTAACCTTTAATTGGGACTATCAATCTCTTCATTACACCCCAATTCCTTGTTGGACTGATTTTCCTATACTCAAACTCTCTTTCTCAAGAAGAGCCCAAGTCAGATAGGCACAAATTAGTGTTTGCAACCACTAATTCAATATGGAAAACACAAATCAGTCCAAATATCAACTACACATAAACATCTAAGCCTTAAATAAAAAAACCCATCAAATACCCACACTAGGGTTGAGCCATAACCCTAGCTAATAGGTCTAGCTACTCATTATAATGGAAAAAACAAAGAAATAGATGAAGAATAACCCATATGATTTAATTACAAGCTAATAATTGAAGATTAAATGATAAACCCACTATAAAATTACTCAAAATAGTCAAAAACCATCGTTCACGTGCTCAGCTGAAAGTTAGATTATAAAAGATAACCTAAAAATGTGAAAAGAAACTATTTATACTAGGCCGAATTTTCTGGAAAAAATACCCCTGACGAGGTAGTGTGGTCCGCACAAAATGCACCGCGGACCGCAATGAAGTTTCTTGGCATAATTGAGCATTCTTCGAATCTGGCCACCGCGGGCCGCATAAAATGTACCGCGGCCACGGTAGCTTCAATGCGGTCTGCACAAAATGGCTTGCGGACCGCGCTGGCTTCAATCTCCATTTTTCATAATTCTCTGAATCTCATCTCCGCAGACTGCACAAAATGAAGTGCGGCCGCGGTGAGGCTACTGCGGTCCGTACAAAATGGTTTGCGGTCGCAGTGCTTGAGTTACCAGAAACTGCACCTCTTTGAATCTCCTCACTGCGGACCACACTAAATGGATTGCGGCTGCAGTGGATCTGTTTTAACTATGCTTGGACTTGGTCTTGGTACTTGTACATATTTCACTCCTTTTTGAGCTAGTTTTGACTAATTGTTACCTTTTTGACCAAACCTTGCAAACAAGTACAACATGTAAGCCTTTGGGACTATTATGTATACATTTTTAATCAAAACTCAAGTGAAAATGAGTGTAAAATGAAATAGAATCCCTAGTTATCAACTCCCCCAAACTTAAGCTTTTGCTTGTCCTCGAGCAAAGAAAATAAGACCCACCTCTTAAGAGTAAATCCAAGAAAATTTAGCTGACCTAAAGTGGCCTCATCTAGCATCAATTGGGACTAACAATTATCCTCAATTCAAATGAATCATTAACAACATTCGACCTTCTAAACACCATGGATTTATGCGACACAAGAGCATCAAGAGTTGACTCAACCCATCAAAGAAACTCTTTCTACTACTTTGGTCATTGTGGAATCCAAACTCATACTCTTCAACTTTCCCTAAGCAACCCTCACTTTTAGATTGTAGCACAGAACAAGGATTGTGGAAAACACACTTATCTCTCTCAAAGAAAGGTCACAAGTCCGACTCTAAGTACCATAAGCTTGCCCCGTATGTAAGTCACCACTAATGTAAGCTTCATTCAACTCAAGATTATATAGGGCTTTGTGGAGATATAGTTCAGGCTTTTGGTTTAGGGTAGGAAATATTTGGTCTAGGTGAGTTCTATCTTCCCTTAAGCACTTCATTTGCTTCATTTTGGCACACATTCTCTTGACTTTGTGAGTCATTTAACTACTTTCTTAGGGGTTAGAGAGACACACTGTCACTATTTCTTGTTCATTTATAACCTTTTTCTCATTTCTCAACTTTCCACACCTTTCATCTCTTTACTTTTATTGAATCCCTTCATTTTTTCTACATTGATCATTGTTTTTGACTTTTTGATTTTCTTTCTTTTTTATTGCCTTTCCTTTTCTTCATTTTGTACCTTTTACCACTTTGTTGCATTCCTCGTCTCTCCCCCCAAACTTATGCTTTTGCCTTGTGCTAAGGAAAGATTGGGTGCCAAGAGAGGGTATTTCTAGAACGGGTAAAGGCTTGTGTCGTGGTTTTTTAAAAGAAAAAGTTTTGTGGCTCAAAAGGGTTGACTAGGGATATTATCATTGGTAGGCTGTGGAAGTTTTCAAGACATCATTCGGATCAAGGAGAGCCTATAATCACATCTCAAGTCAAACTACACTTAGAATTTCGCCTAGACAAACATTCAGGGCAACTTCTAGACTAATGGTTCGGGACATGGACTTACAATTCAAATTCTCACCACACAAGCTATAGGATTGCTAAAGAGACAGAGTCGGGGGCCCACAACAACCTTAGCTAAGATTTGAGCAACATTAATGGTCCCAAAAAACTACTTGATGATTATCGGCCAACACAAGAGTCTCAAGGTCACAACTTTCACCATCCTATACACAACAATTTGTTTTTGATTATATGATCAAAGACAAATGTGTTAGGCCCAAGTGAAGCTTTGCTTGAGGTACCCTTACTAACTAGCTACTATTTTCACAAAAGCAAAAGAAAACAGACTCAAACCCTTAAGAAGGTTGTCATGCCATCCATCATCGAGAAGAGCCACCTGGTTCACACAAATTCCATCTTTGAAAAGAACTGTGGCATTAAGAAAACCAAAGGCTTATTGAACGCAAAACTCAAAATAAGAAGTTATCGAAATGAAATAAGAAGCTATGAAAGAGAAAATGCGGAAAGTAGAATGAATATGTACAAGAGGGGATCTAGATGAATATACATAAGGGGGAATGAATATATACATCAGAAAGTGACTTTATATACAGACCAAAGTTGAAAAGTACGAAAAGTGAACTAAAATGGTAAAATTATATACATACCAAAAATAAAAAGAAAGCATAATAAAGAGAAAGTAATGTCATATATACAACCCAAATTATCCAAATAGGGCTACCCCCTCAAATGAGAGCTAGCATTGTCCTCAATGCTAACTAATCAAAAATAGCTCAAAATAAAAGATAGAGAGTAAAAAGAAACCCCCTATTGGCCCTCCATCTGCATAGGATAATGAGTCTGGGTCCTTAGGTCCTCGGACTGCTCGGGAACCTGTGATTGACTCACTGTAACCTGTGTCTCCATAGGGACCTAGGCCTGTACTGGAATCTATGGCTGGCTAGAGAAACCTCCTTGTGGGTCCTCCAACTCTATAACAGCATCATCAGCACGGGGAATCACCCTCTTCCTCTTTGCTGGCCTCTTTGTCTCCTACTCCGGCTCAGGCTGGGCTGCTAGAGCCGGGTAATGCAATAAAAGATCCAAAGACAAGTGATCACCCTTAAATTTCTCCACCTCCACCCTCGGCTCTTTCACTGACTCCTTGGATGCCCGAGTATTTCTCAATTTATTTGCTTCTTTGGTCAACTTCTTTAATGCTTTTTCATGTGAACCCACAACGTCCAATATTAATTGTTGGTTCTCCAAGTGCTTCTTCTGGTTCTCCAAGCTCCTTGAGAGAGTCCTCCACTGACTGTGAGACCTGTGGCTAAAGAGGTGCAGACTGGGCTGCCACCGAAGTAGAAAGTACAGACAGCTTAGAAGTGGCTGTTTGCATCCAGTTGTTGATACTGGCAAGGGTCTGGCTCAAGCGATGGGCAATCAAAGGATATGCTACGGATGAGGGAATATCTGGAACTGTAGAAGTGGAGGGTCCTGGCGCCATGTCTGGGGTGGCTGAAGGAGGCTGAGTAGGAGCCACTACTACTAAGGGCTCTTCAGACTGGCTAGTAGAAGCAGTGGATTTACCTTTCGGATCTTTGCCTTTGGGGTTGTCTTCACCCTGTAGGCTGTACCAGGAAAAGGGGGCCTTCGGCTTCATCTTCACATCGAATCTCCTTTTTTCTACATCCTGATCCTCAAAGTACATGGTCAGGAAATTGGGGAAGGGGTATGATCTATCACCTTTATTGACCACCCGTATGATCACCCTAGACATCACATTCCCAATGTTGATCGGGTACCCCGCCTTGATAGAAGCTATTAGAATTGCCCGGGAGATGGGGAGAGAGTTCTCATGAGTGGTGGGGTCTAGCCTGCTGCATACAAATGTCTCCCACCCATTTGCTTCGAAGTTCAGGGTTCTTCTCAAAATTTTGACCCCCATTGTCAACCATGCTGGGGTGGTACCTGGGATTACCAAGTAATCTGCTAACCACAGACTAGCATCCTCACCCAAAGCTACCTTCTCTAAGTATAATGTCTTATCCTCCTCCGGGAAGCCCAGGTAGTCATTGATCGTTTTTCCATCAAACTCTATTTTCAAATTTCGCACCTTAGTCACTATAGTGCCCTTTTTGATGTGGGCAATATTGGTGTAGAACTCATTGACTAAGTGCTCATTGGAATCCTCCACGTGGCCTATGAAATAGTCCCAGCCTGCTCTCTCTCTCTGAACTGTGTCAGCACATTGGGGTTGTGAGGTAAAAGCTCCTTCGTAATGAATTTCTGCTTAGGTATCAACTTCCTCTCGGGCCACCATTCTTTGAATTTATGGTAGGACACTTCACTCACCAACCTATCTTGCCATGCTTCTGGTTTCCTGGTTCTCTCTACTCTTCCTACTTGGGGCTCACCCCCTCCTTCTTCTTTTAAGGGAACCTCACTGGATATTGAAGTTGTAGGTAAGGTAGAATAGGCACTGTCACTGCCTGCAGCTGAGCCCTCAGGCCACTCAAAAGAAATTTGCAGTGACGCTTGGGCAGTTTGGGTGCCCGAAGGTGTATCTCTCAATTTGTTCCTCTCCGACCAATCAGGAACATATTTTGGCACGGAGTATGAGTCGGATGCCTCCTGGGAGGGACATACTCACTTCCCGAATGGGAAGCGGCTCTATATGCAACCATTATTGTCTTCCTGGTATCTTTGATAGCTTGCCGGACTTAGGGAGTCAATTTGATCATGCCTTTTCCTCTACCCCCGGGAAGACTCTCCTTTTCCTTGTTGTTTTCTACCACCCCCTCGTGATTGAACCATTCTCCGCAAGTGGAATTCAGTTGAAGCTTGTTAGTATCACAGTATCAGACGAATCAGAAAAGAAAACAATTGCAGACACAAAAGAAAATAGTTATAGACTGCGGACCGCACAAAATGTAGTGCGGCCACAAAGGGACCACTGCGGACCGCACAAAATAGCACCGCGGTCCGCATTGAGGTGAGAGTCAGAATACCCACACTCTGATAAAGGACACCGCGGACCACACAAAATGGTACCACGGTCCGCATTAAGGCACTACGGACCGCACGAAATCCACCGCGGTTGCGCTCCTCAATTTTCCACTTTCAAAAGTTTCACCACTGCGGTCCGCACAAAATGGCATTGCGGACCGCGGAGAAGCACCGCGGACTGCGGTAAGCCAAACCCAGTAATACCAACCTAGGGTTTTAGATTTTGCTCAATTTAAGCCTAAATGCACATATTATGATCCCACTAGGTTGTTAATCATGGTATTTAACTAAATAATCCTAAACTAAATATAGTATGTAACCCTAAGCTAAAAATTTAAAGAAAAAGAGAAGAAGAAGAAGAAGATGTATTAAATAATCAATTAAAATAAAATAAGCACAATTAAAGACTAAGGGAAGATTAAAAGTACCAAAAATGAGATACAATATAGATGAACGAGAGTGAGTGATTGAATTCGTGCAGTTAGGGCTTGGGTGAACAGTATTTTTTTTCTATTTGAGAGTAAAGGATCGAAAAGTTATAAATGAGGGCTTCAAGTCCTATTTATAGAAAAAGGACCTGGGTCCCGCTTCACCTACCCACCGCGGACCGTACAAAATGGCACCGCGGTCCGCGATAATCAGAAGTCAGAAGCATTGGGGAGATTTTCACTGCGGACCGCAAGAAATGCTTCGCGGCCGTATTGGTCCACCGCGGACCACACAAAATGCATTGCGGCCGCAGTGGCAAACTTCAGAGACCCCTCCTTTTTTACCAATCCACTATGCGGACTGTATTGAAATGTTTCCCCCGCGCTAAGGCCTTTGCGGCTGCACAAAATGCAATGCGGCCACAGTGCAAACTTCAGAGAGTGTACATTTTTTCCAACTTGGTCCTGCACTGCATCAAAACAATCCTACACACATCTCACAACTAGTTAGTCCAAAAGCAAATCCTATACTACAAAGAAAATCAAAGACAAAAAAAAGAAAAAGACATATGGGTTGCTTCCCAAGAAGCGCCTAATTTAACGTCGCGGCACGACGTAGGTTACCATCAAATCTCTTTAGATGGAGCAGTGCCAACACGTGGCTGTCATCAATCTTGCCCAGGTAGTGCTTGACCCTGTGCCCATAAACTCTAAAAATCTCCCCATTTTTGTTCTTCAAGTCAAGTGCACCAAACGGAGTCACAAACACCACTTCAAAAGGTCCACTCCATTTCGACTTAAGCTTTCCCGAAAACAGAAGTAACCGAGAATTGAACAAGAGAACCAAATCACCCACTTTGAACTCCTTGCCACGAGTATATTTATCATGAAGGTACTTCATCTTATCCTTGTACAAGGACGAACTAGAGTAGGCATGGAATCTAAATTCATCAAGTTCATTAAGTTGCTCCACACGAAAATTTGTTGCCACATCCCATTCAAGATTCAGCTTCCTCAAATCCCACATGGCCTTATGTTATAACTCAACCGGTAGATGGAAATCCTTTCCAAACACCAACCGATACGGAGACATACCAATCGAAGTCTTGTAAGCAGTCCTATAAACCCATAGAGCATCATCCAACTTCATTGACCAATCAGTCCTATTTGCATTGACCGTCTTTGACAATATACTCTTGGTTTCCCTGTTTGAGACTTCAACTTGGCCACTCGCCTGAGGATGATAAGGAGTAGAAACTTTGTGATTAACAACATACTTTGCAAGATAAGTGTCAAAAGATATATTACAAAAATGAGATCCCCCATCACATATGATTGCACGAGGAGTGCCATACCTAGTAAAAATGCTTTTCTTGAGAAACGCAACAATACTCCGGGCTTCATTGTTGGGTAAAGCCACGACTTTAACCCACTTTGAAACATAGTCAACCACCACAAGTATGTATGTGTTCCCACACGAGCTAACAAACGGGCCCATAAAATCAATGCCCCATACATCAAAAAAATCAACTTCAAGAATGGTATTGAGAGGCATCTCATCTTTCTTCGAAATTCCACCCGCTCTTTGACATTCGTCGCATCTCTTCACAAGTTCACTTGCATCTTTGTACAAAGTTGGCCAATAAAACCAGCAACTAAGAACTTTTGAAGCCGTCCTCGCCACGCCATGATGGCCACCATAGGGAGAGGAATGACAAGCCTCTAAGATACGCAATTGCTCCTCCTCCGGGACACACCTTCGGATCACACCATACATGCAGATCTTGAACAAGTACGACTCATCCCAATAGAAGTCCAAATTATCCCGTTTGAGCTTCTTCCTTTGGTTAGAAGAGAGCTCACACGGGATTATACCAGCCACAAGAAAATTTGCAACGTCCGCAAACCATGGCATACCATTTACCGACGCCGAGGAGTTGCTCATCGGGAAATGAATCATTGATCTCTAGGCCATCACGAGGCCTCCCCTCCTCCTCCAAGCGGGACAAGTGGTCTACCACTTGGTTTTCACTACCCTTCCGGTCCACAATCTCTAAATCAATCTCTTGAAGTAACAAGACTCATCGCATCAGTCTAGCTTTGGAATTATTTTTCGTCATCAAGTACCGGAGTGCGACATGATCGGTATAAACTATGACCTTGGCACCTATGAGATACGGCCAAAAGTTCTCCATTGCGAACACAATAGCCAAAAGCTCTTTCTCAGTCACCGTGTAGTTCACTTGAGCATCATGCATTGTCTTGCTCGCATAGTACACCGGATGAAATATTTTGTTCACTCTTTGACCCAAGACCGCCGCAACATCGCTCGCATCACACATGAGCTCAAAAGGCAAGCTCCAATTGGGTGTGGTAATAATAAGGGTGGTAGTCAACTTGTGCTTGAGAAGTTCAAAGGCTTGCATACATCTCTCATCGAACACGAACTTGGCATCTTTTTCCAATAACTTGCATAAGGGATTCACTACCTTCGAATAGTCTTTGATAAATCTCCGGTAGAACCCCGCATGCCCAAGAAAACTTCTAACTCCCTTGACAGAAGTGGGGGGAGGGAGCCTTGAAATCATATCAATTTTTGCTTTGTCCACCTCTATATCATGCTTTGAAATTTTATGCCCAAGAACTATGCCCTCCTCAACAATGAAGTGGCATTTCTCCCAATTAAGAACAAGATTGGTTTCTTCACAATGGGTCAACACTCTATCAAGATTTTTCAAACATTCATCAAACGAGTCACCTACAACACTAAAGTCGTCCATGAACACCTCCAAAATATCTTCCACCATATCAGTGAAAATGGCCATCATACACCACTGAAATGTAGCTGGTGCATTACACAACTCAAAAGGCATCCTAGAAAAGGCAAAGGTGCAATATGGACAAGTCAAGGTGGTCTTCTCTTGATCTTCCGGAACAATCAAAATTTGGTTGTTCCCAGAATACCCATCCAAGAAGCAGTAGAAAGCACGCCCAGTAAGTCGATCTAACATCTTATCAAGAAAAGGCAATGGAAAATCCTTGCGGGTCACTTTATTCAACTTGCGGTAGTCCATGCACACCCTCCACCCGGTGACAGTCCTTGTTAGAATCAACTCATTCTGCGAATTTGTAACCACAGTCATACTACCCTTCTTCGGCATACATTGCATCGGCGAAGTCCAAGAGCTATCAGAGATGGGGTACACAACCCCGGAATCCAACCAGTTGATCACTTCTTTTTTCACAACTTCTTGCATCACCTCGTTCAACCTCCTTTGATGTTCCAAGGAGGGCTTTGCATCATCTTCCAGAATAATCTTATTCATACAGAATGCGGGGATTATCCCCTGAATATCAGCTAAGGTCCATCCAATTGCCTTCTTCCGCTTTTGAAGCACCGCCAATATTGCATGTTAGTAAGACAAAAGGAAAGAATAACTGACAAAGTTGAACTAGGGCCTAAGAATTCATACCTGAGGTGTGGAGGCAACGGCTTCAACTCCAACACCAGAGGTTCCTCGATTGAAGGTTTTGTTGGTGGAGTCTTCCTATTCTCAAGATCCAAAGAGAGTTTCCTAGGCTCATAAGAGTAGGACCCATTCCATGTAAAGCATTCATGCACTCCACTCGTCCTTCATCCTCATTTTACATCAAGATTCAACAATACTACCTCTAGAGGGTTCTCCACATTGATCATTGCACTAGTATCATCAACTATCACTGCTGTGACAAGGTCCACAAAGGAGCACACCTCAGAACTGTTGGGCTGCTTCATTAACTTGCACACATGAAAGACCACTTTCTCATCACCCACCCGGAAGGTGAGTTCCTCTGCTTACACATCATCTAAGGCCTTCCCAGTAGAAAGAAAAGGTCTTCCAAATATGATTGGAACCTCATAATCTACCTCACAATCCAAGATCACAAAATCAACTAGCAAAATAAATTTGTCCACCCAGACAAGAACATCATCAATAATACCCAATGGTCTCTTCATAGTTCTATCCGCCATTTGCAATCTCATAGAAGTTGTCCTCGGTTGCCCAATACCCAAAGTCTTGAAAACTGAGTAGGGCATCAAGTTGATACTTGCCCCTAAATCACATAGAGCTTTTGCAAAGTCCGCACTCCCAACAGTGCAAGGAATGGTGAAAGCACCAGGATCTTCAAGCTTCGGGGCCATTGAGTGCACTATTGAACTAACTTGGTGGGTCATCTTGATAGTTTCACAATCCATGGATCTTTTCTTTGTCACCAAGTCCTTCATGAATTTAGCATAACACGGCATTTGCTCTAGAGCCTTCACCAAAGGCACATTAATGGATAAGCTCTTCATCATGTCAATAAACTTTTTAAACTGATTCACATTTTTCTGCTTCGCGAGCCTTTGAGGATAAGGTGGAGGTGGCCTTGGCAAAGGAGCCTTGGCTTTAGGCACAACCGTTTCTGGCATGTCTATTAGGTGTTCCCTAGGCAGGTTCACATCATTCTGAGTTTCCACCTCGACATCTTGGATATCAATCCTCACTTCCTCATTCACGTTCTCATCAATCACATTTTCAACCAACAAAGAAATATCATCTTCTTGCAACTTAACTTCATCACTAAAAATTTCTTTTTGTTTGGAGGCATTCGCATCACCGCCTTGTCCACTTCTTGTAGTTACTGCCATAACATGATTGTTCCCACCCTTCAGGTTAACTACCGTATCACTTGGTAGAGCCCCCTTAGGGCGAGTATTCAAGGATTGCGAGATTTGGCCTAATTGAACCTCCAAGTTTCTGATTGAAGTATTGTGGGAAGCCAACTGAGCATCAGAGTCCGCATTCTTTTTCATCATCTGTTCAAACATTGTTTCAATTCTCCTCATTTCATTGTTGGAAGAACTAGGACCTTCGGATGGAAATGGGGGTGGATTGTTCGGTTGTTGATACATTGGGAGCCTTTAAAAGTCTTTCCCCCGATTTCCTTGCTTGCCATTGTTCCAACTACCCTGATTGTTGTTTCCACCCTAGTTGTTGTTGTTGTCATTCCAATTACCCTGATTATTCTGATTATTGCTTTGATTGCCCCAATTGGAATTTTGGTTGTTGTTCCCCCAATTACTATTCCCTTGTTGTTGTTGATTTCCCCAATTGCCTTGGGGTCTCTATTGTTGTTGGTTGGAAGAATTGCCCCTTTGGCCCTGATAGTTGTTCACAAATTGCACTTCTTCATTCTGCCCATCATAACCATCATCTTGGAATTCACCACAATCATTGTCATATTGATATGAACTCCCTTGGTTCTGTTGACCTCTTTGTCTTCTTTTGTTCATTAGCATGTTGACACCCTCCATAGAATTTACTTGTCGTAGACTTGGAACCTGCTGTAACTGTGCCTTTGCTAGTAGTTCATGTTGTTGTCAGCTCTGCTGTAGGGTCACCCTATGGCACATTGGCTCTATTTTTCCAAGCGGAGGACGTGTCAGCCATCTCGCCAAGAATGTCACAAGCCTCATCATAAGACAGCTTCATGAAATTACCCCTAGTAAGTTGGTTCATTATGCACTGATTTGTTGTGTTAATGCCTCGGTAGAAAGTCTGTTGTATCATTGCCTCAGTCATATCATTGTTGGGGCTTTCCTTTACCATGGTTCTATATCTCTTCCATATCTCATGTAAAGGTTCGGTGGACGGATCTTAAAAGCTAAGATCTCATCCCTTAATGCTGCCATGTGCCGCGGCGAGAAAAACTTTGCAATGAATTTCCGCCAACTCATCCCAAGTAGTGATGGAATGGTTGGGAATTCATTCAAGCCAATCCAATGCCTTCCCTCTAAGTGAGAAAGGGAATAGTCTCAACTGAAGTGCATCCTCTGACACATTAGTTTGCTTGCTCCCCCAATAGGTATCCACGAAACCCTTGAGATATTTGTAAGCATTCTGATTGGGAGCATCCGTAAAATACCCTCGCTACTCCAACAATGTCAGCATCACATTTGTAATTTGAATATTGCCCGCCCGGATCCGGGGTGGGACAATTGCACTAGCATATCCTTGGTTTGGAAGCACTCGAGCAGTCACTCTTTGAGGTGGCGGGGGAGGGTTTGGAATATTATTATTGTCCTGGCAGCCTTTCCTCTGTCCGTGAGGTACAATAGGAACCTCATTATCAATATTGTCATCTACCTCCTCCCTCGGCGGAAGATCTCCAAGAGGTGCATTGTTTGCTGCCATTTTGTACCTGAAGTTGTGACACACACAAATTAGTAACGCAGAAGGAAAGAAGAACAATACACTAAACTATTTAGATAGATAGCCAACACCGGTAGTTCCCCGGCAACGGCACCAAAATGTGATCGGTGCCAACCCTACACCACTATGGAGTGGCAAGAGCGGTCGAAGCAGCTTTTACCCGAGATGGTCGGGATCGAATCCACAGGGAGCTAGAAGTGGGAATTGGATTCTTATCTAAACTAGAGATGCGTATTGCTCTTAATTACTTTTCCAATCATCTTTTGGTTGGATATTACTTCTAATATTTGTGCTAATGATAAGCTAAATTAAACTAAGAATGATTGCTTGTAGGATTTTATAATTAGTTAAAAAGGTACTAGGGAAGTGACTTTCTCCTAGGTGGATACTTGACGGGATCTAAAGCCTAAGGCAAAGAAGTTATGTTGGGGATTGCGGTATAGCCAATGCACTGAATTACTCACTCTATACCTCTCGGTAGCTTGAGTGACTTTGCCCTAATTGACATTCTCAAGACCAATTGGGTGTCAAAATTGTGCAAGCAATACAAGTAGGGTATTACTATCTCAATTGGGACTATCAATCTCTTGATTACACCCCAATTCCTTGTTGGACTGATTTTCCTAGACTCAAACTCTCTTTCTCAAGAAGAGCCCAAGTCAAATAGGCATAAATTAGTGTTTGCAACCACTAATTCAATATGAAAAACACAAATCAGTCCAAATATCAACTACCCATAAATATCTAAGCCTTAAATCAAAAGACCTATCAAATACCCACACTAGGGTTGAGCCACAACCCTAGCTAATGCGTCTAGCTACTCATAATAATGGAAGAAAACAAAGAAATAGATGAAGAATAACCCATAAGATTTAATTACAAGCTAATAATTGAAGATTCAATGATAAACCCACTATAAAATTACTCAAAATAGTAAAAAACCACCGTTCACATGCTCAGCTGAAAGTTAGATTACAAAAGATAACCAAAAAATGTGAAAAGAAACTATTTATACTAGGCCAAATTTTTGGGACAAAAATACCCCTAACGAGGTAGTGTGGACCCCACAAAATGCAGCGCAGACCGCAATGAGGTTTCTTGGCATAATTGAGCATTCTCTGAATCTGGCCACTGCGGGCCGCATAAAATGCACTGCAGACGCAGTGTCTTCAATGCGATCAGCACAAAATGGCTTGCGGACCGCGCTGGCTTCAATCTCCATTTTTCATAACTCTCTGAATATCATCTCCGCGGACCGTTGTGGCCGCAGTGAGGCTACTGCAGTCCGCACAAAATGGTTTGCGGCCGCAGTGCTTGAGTTACCAAAAACTGCACCTCTCTGAATCTCTTCACTGCGGACCGCACTAAATGGATTGCGGCTGTAGTGGATTTGTTTTAACTGTGCTTGGACTTGTTCTTAGTACTTGTGCATGTTTCACTCCTTTTTGAGATGGTTTTGACTAATTGTCACCTTTTTGACCAAACCCTGCAAACAAGTACAACATGTAAGCCTTTGGGACTATTTTGTATATATTTTTAATCAAAACTCAAGTAAAAAGGAGTGTAAAATGAACTAGAATCCCTAGTTATTAGGGGTAATGGTGATAGATAAGAGGATGAGATTTAGGCTTCTGATTGAGTAATGATTCAAAGCAAAGAGATTTCATGGATGGCACGAGATTAGAATACCCCCATAAGACGAATCACATCAGGATGCTATGAAATACAGTTATTAAAGTATGGTATCATCCCTAGGTGGATAAGGAAAGCCACTTCAGATGTTCCTCGATGAGATGTGAGCCCTAGTGACAATGTCTTACGTAAGAGGTTTCAAGTTATCACTGGTGGATTATAGATCAACATTAATGTGAATCAACAATAGATGGATAAAAGTTCCAAAGTATGAGAGGAGATTATGATGCCATTATTTAGATGAACAGTAATAAGAAAGAATTAAATGAGTTAGATATAGGGTAAGCAGTGAGAGAGTAACCTGGAGCTGGGTAGCAGAACTCGGTAATAATAAACCAAAGTAAGAGTTAAGATATAGTATGACCTACCTAGATGTAGTAAAACCATAAGCATAGGTAACCGAGGCTATGAAGCAAGGTATAGCAATAGCCATAAGTTCGACAAAGTATCAAGCGAAGAACTTTAGTACACCTATAGATGCCTAGAGGGACATCTTGTCATAGTTCTGTATATGTTCACAAAGTGAGGCCTAGAGATTGGATAAAATATGGAGGAAAAAGGAGAGAGGAGTTGCATAGGCACACATACAAGTACACGGTTGTACATGATGCATGACAGAAGGTAACAACAGTTAGGAGATTGGAAGAATTTCGACCACAGGTCGTGGTATGAGAAAGAGGCCTAAAGGAGGGAATACCCTAGCCTTTGGATTTATTTACAGAACAGTTTCCTAGATGTCAAGGACAATATTAAAGTATTCATAAGAGTTACAGGTTATGAGACTGATAAATGCATCAGTCAATATTCGAGGACGAATGTTCCAATGGGGGGAATGATGTTACATCCCATGTTTTCGTACGTGAGAGTGCATCGTAAGTTAATTGATGTAAGATAAAAAATGAGATTGTCATTGAAAGTACACATCATAAGTTCATTATGTTATCTTGGAGGTTATAAATCTTTAATATCATGAAAAACAAGTACCAAAAGGGTTGGAAAGCTTAGACGCTAAACGAATTGAAGAAAATAAGTTTCGTCGAAAGTCGACAAGTTTGGAATGTTATAACATATACTTTTGGGATGAGACTAGAGTGATTAAAATGATAAGGAGGTTAATTTATGAGTTATTTTAGTCGTATGATAGTCGTGTGTTATGTTTTTAAGTCAAGCGAGTTGTGGAACAAAAGTTGGCAAAGGTCATCACAAGTTACATTCATAATGTGCTGAAATTTAGGTCAAATGTAGCTGCACTTTCCTCCTAATATACTTGGAATCAAGGGATGATCTACATATCAAATTGAAGATACGAGTTTAGTTTCGAATGCATTAAACCGTTCGTCGATACGACATAGGACTAGAGAGATATTCGCGTTTTCCCGAGACTGCGCAAGCAGCTCCCATGGGACCCACAAAGTCGGTTTAACTTCAGCTTGTATTTAAGTCATTTATCGTTTTAACTCATTTTTCTTACCCACAATATTTCCTAAACCCTCCTAAATGCTCTCCAAGGGTTCCTCCATAATTCTAGGGTGAAAACCTAAGATAAAAACATGAATCCAACTAGGGCTGGGCATGTATCGGGTAAAACCAATAACCCAAACAGTTAATTGTTTATTGGGTTATCGGTATCAGGTTATCGGGTTAATGGTTTGATAATGGTTTAGAATTTTTTCACTATTGGGTTATCGGTTCGGGCCTCGGTTTGCCAATTTTGTTAATGGGTTAACCGATAACCCAATAAGAATTAATAAAATTATGACTTTACCCTTAAGTATATACAAATGCTAGGGCTTCAGTTCATTCTCTCCTATTCTTTCTCAATTGCACTCTTCAGTTACTTCATCTTCATTCTTCATAGACCTTACTAGTTACTCCTAGCGTAAGTCTTTAGAATACTATATGTGAATTCTTTTCTTTTTGGCTTAACTCCTGTAAATTGTCTTCTCTTTTCTGCTTAACTCTATATTGAGTTATCTTATCGGGTAAACCGATAATTGAACTGATAATGATCAAAAGTCGATTAACCGATACTCGATAACCGATATCTTATCGGTTCGGTTATCGGTTTATCAAATTTTTAAATCGATAACCGATATGCTAAACCGATAATATTCATAACCGAACCGACCGATGCCCACCCCTAAATCCAATGCTAGAAATTTCGTGGTGCTTGTTAGATCGTAGTTCTTCATATTGTGGCTTTTTTGGAGGGTTCTTCAAAGGTAAGTAACTTCAGATTTTGTGTTGCTTTTTATGTTTAAGATAAGAATTAGTTCCTCCTTCATATATATATATATATATATTAGATTTGAAGGAGAAATACAAACATTTACACACCAACTTGAACACAAAAGTTGATTCAAGAAGAGAATACAACTCCTATAGTATTGTGGTGTGATTGAGGGTTGTGGTGAGCTACACAAGCTGGGGATTTCAAGTTGTATCTACTGCCTAAGGTATATAAATCATGTTCTTGGTTGTGCTTAAGGTCAATCATGTGTTGGTTGAGTTGTTTGAGTGAAAATCTACAAGATAGTAATTGACATGGCATAAAGAATCATTATTTTTTTGTGGGCTGTGTTGAGGCTATATATATATGCTTTGTTGTGGTTGGAAATTGTTATAAATAGTTTCATTATGTTGTGTCTGCTGTTGTTAAGCTTATCTATGTGCCAATTCAGTGATTGAAGAAGATAACATGAAAAATAAGACGTCGACGGTAAAGGTTAAGGTGCTAGGCATGTGGTATGTTTTGTGTTGAAAATGATAAGGTAAGCATAAGTATATATATGTTGTAGGAAGATTCATGGAAAAGAAATTGGATTCAAACCATATTTTGTTAATCGTAAATCGAGTTTGCTGCTCAAAATAGTTGTTAAACAAATCGGAGAGCTTATTGTGAATTATATTGTTGTTGTTTGTGCTATTTGGTGACTTTTGGTAATATATGGGATGAAGTACAAAAAGGGGAGGTGTTGTCGTTTTCTTATAGAATATTGGTTTTGCAAATATGAGAGTTACAACACTTATATGATGTCGACGAAGTTGGTTTACTCATTGTAGACGTAAGAAGATCATATTGAGATTGCTTGACGATTGGATAGAAGATTTCAAAGGTATGTTAAGGCACTTCCTTCTTTATTTTGGTATGATCTAGAATGAAATGAACATAAACAACAATACGTTATTTCATAACAGATCTACTCCTAGCAACTAAGGCTGTTCATGTTGTTCTTTCCTTATAAAGTTATCCTAAGCAAGTATGTATGATTCTTGAATCCTATTGAGGTTCATATTGATGGTATGGATTTCAATAATGTTAATCGGGGGTGCGATAACTTTATGTCACTCCGAAAGATTTAGAACGTGATTCCATGAGTCTAGTATGCATTATATATATGTATCTATTTTACTCTACCGAGCTGCACTATAGTCGGCCGGGTACGGCACCTACTGTGCAACCACTGATCAGTTGGATTTTATCTAGCTCCATGTGGCCAGGTACGATTCCACCGAGCCTTATGATGGCCGGGTACGTTTTTACTGAGTCCTCTTTGAGGCTGGGTAAGATATGATGATGATGATGCCCACAGAGGCATAAAGTTTTTAAAAGTTTATGTATATATATGTATCATGCTTTCATGTCAGTATCTCTCAAAGGCACTCAGATGTTACAGGTTGTATCTTCCCTACCTCTATTTACATTATTGTTCATATTTATTCTTTCCTGCCTTACATACTCGGTACTTTATTTGTACTGACATCCCTTTTGCCTAGGGACGCTGCGTTTTATGCCCGCAGGTCCCGATTGATAGGTTGACAGTCCTCCTAGTAGGCTATCAGCTCAGCGGAAGGTGTTGGTGCACTCCACTTGCTCCCGAGTTGCCTATTTGGTCAGTATGCTTTGGACATGTATTGATTGGTATGGTGGGTCCCTGTCCTGACCTTTATGACATTTATGTACTCTTAGAGGCTTATAGACAGATGTCATGTATATGAATACTTGTATGGCCTTGTCGGCCTATGTTTTGAGTGTCCAAATGATCATTTCGGTCTTATAGGCCTGCATGTCACATGTGTAATTTTGTATATCATGTTGGGTCATCATATATCGAGTATTACCTAATGTTTTATTCTTGTTATCTCATGATGACCTTTCTAGCTCATTTACCCATGATAGTATGATAAGAAAGATATGTTACATTGGTACTCGGTTGAGTAAGGCACTGGGTGATTGTCGCGGCCCTCCGATTTGAGTCGTGACAAAATAAGTATAATTCCACCTAGTAACTATTTCTTTAGGCATGAGTCTTGGCCTTAGTCCATATTGTTCACATTTGTCCTTAAATGCATTTAATCTAGTACTTCTATTATTTCCTTGAATTACACCAAGAGCTATTCTAACTAAAGTAATATCATTTTTAAATAATTCAAGATCACTCTCAACAATTAAACTATAAATATGACGTGCACACATAACATGAATTATCAGGAAATGGTGGGTGTAGATGCATTTTTAATAGTGAAATAGTAGCATTGTTGTTAGAAGCATTATCAAATGACATATACAAAACTTTTTCTTCAAGATTGTTAAATATAGCAACTTCATGGATAGTATTACTTTTAAATACACCAACATGACTTTGATCTTCATCATATTTAAAAGCAATAATACATTTTTACATTAAAAAAATTATCATTTATCCCATGGCATGTAACAGTCAAATGAACATTTTCATTAACAATACGACCAATATTAGAAGTAAGAGAAACTCTACAAGGAAGACTAGCGAACAAATAACGTGTAACTACTCGACTGGTCATTTTGAGCTTTTGCATTTTGCTCGCCAGTTCTCGGGCATGACTAGCCCCGTGTGCTGTATTATGACTTATGTAAATCGTCGGTTTTGGTTTTCAAGATAATCGGAATAGATTTGGAAGAACAATTCTCAGTTTGAAGCTTTAAATTTGAAAGGTTTGACAAAGTTTTGACTTTTTAGTATTCGATCTCGGATTTGGATTTTTATGATTTGGTTAGCTCCGTTACGTGATGTTGGACTTCGGAGCGCGTCCGAAATGTATTTTGGAGGTCAGTGGTAGATTTAGGCTTGAATTGGCGAAATTGGAAATTTGGCATTTTTCGGTCGGCAGTGGAAATTTTGATATCGGGGTCGGAATGAATCCCGAAAATGGGAGTAGGTCCGTTGTGTCATTTGTGACGTGTGTGCAAAATTTCAGGTCATTCGGACAAGGTTTGATAGACTTTTTGATCGAATTCGGAAGTTTTGGAATTCTTAGGCTTGAATCCGAGGGTGATTCGATGTTTTGATGTTCTTTTGAGCGTTCTGAAGGTTGGAACAAGTTTGAATGATGTTATGAGATGTGTTGGCATTTTTGGTTGAGGTCCCGAGGGCCTCGGGTGAGTTTTGGGGTGGTTTCGGACCATTTCTAGGCCATTTCTAGTTGCTGGTTTTTGGCTTCATGGGTGTACAGTTCGTTAGCATAGATTTGACCGCGTTAGCATAGAGAAAATTTGGAAAAATGGACTTGTGCTATGTGATCGCGTAAGTCTTCCCGCGATCACATAGAGTGAAATCTCTACTACACTAACCTGACTTTGGAAGCTTATATCTCACAATCTATAAAGAATTTAAAGATGATCCAAAAATAAAAGTTGTAGCCCCTGATGTCTAGTTTTCAAAAAGTTAAACCAATTATAATTTAGAGTTTTGTACAAAAAAGTTATGACTATTATACTAGAGGCTATCCGGAAGAGTTGGAGAAGGTTGTTGGAAATATTTTGTTCTACGCGATCGCATAGGGTAAAAGAAAGGCTGAAAAATTTTGTGCTTTGTGTTCATATTAGTTTGTCCGCGATAGCATAGGGTAAATGCCTGGGTTGATTATAAAGTACTCTATTTCGAGAATTTCGCCCATTTTTGCATTTTGGAGCTATGGAGCTCGGATTGGGCGATTTCTAAAGGGATTTTCAGAGGATTGATTGGGGTAAGTGTTCTTCACTTAAATTTGGTTAAATCTCATGATTATGTCTTGATTCTTATCATTTAATTTGGGAATTTGGGGTGAAAATTGGGAAAAATGGAAGAAGGTTTATAGAGTTGATTTTAGGGATTTGGATGGCCATTTGATGTCGGATTTTGGTGAATTTGATATGGGTAGACTCGTGATCGAATGGGTTTTCCATTTTTGTAATTTTTATTGGATTCCGAGATGTGGGCCCGGGGGCCGGGTTTGAGCCAATTTCGGGATTTTTGAGTTAATTTGATTATTTTCGCTTGGGCTTTGTTCCTTTAGCGTATATTGATGATAATATACTGATTTTTGTTAGATTTGGAGTATTTGGAGGCCAATTCGAGAGGCAAAGGCATCGTGGGCTAGAGTTTGGACCGGATAGAGGTAAGTAATGATTGTAAATGTTTGTCCTGAGGTATGAAACCCCGAATTTTACATCGTTGTGCTACTTTGAGGTGACGCACATGCTAGATGATGAGCGTGGGGTCGTGCACCGTTGGGGATTGTGACTTGGTCCATCATGTAAGACTTTTAAGTCTCGTATTTAATTAAAACTTGTTGATGTCATTGTGTTTTAGAAATCATTACCATGTTTTGGGCTGAATGCCATGTTTGGGCCTCATGCTCACTATTTTGACTTAATATTTGTACTCAGTCATGCTATATTCTACAATTTTTATAACTCATCCATACTTACTCCGTTTGATATTTTAAATGATATTTTTGGACTGAGTATCATATTTTACTATTGCTCGAGTGGCTTGAGAGATTTCTGACTGAGTGAGGCTGAGGGCCTGTGTTGTGAGGATACTATGGGATCAGGCTGCGCGCCGCAACAGGTTGTTACTGATTCATGATTATGAGGCTGAGGGCCTGATTTGTTACACCACGAGGTGGCTTGTTATAAGGCCGAGTCCCTATTTGATTACGCCACGAGATGGCTTGTTATTGTGTTTGGGGCGTTAGGGGCCCCTCTCGGAGTCTGTACACCCCCAGTGAGTGCGGGTACCTAGTGTGTGATGTGTATGATTATGTCACGAGATGACTTGTTATTGCGCTTGGGCCGTAAGGGGCCCCTCCCGGAGTCTGTACACCCCCAGTGAGCGCGGGTACACAGTGTGAGTGATATGTTATCGCCCGAGGGGTTGTTGTTATTTGATATTGATGCTCGAGGGGCTGTTCTTGATCCATGTTTGCCCGAGTGGCGGTTCTTGATTCATGTTATGCCCGAAGGGCTGATTACGAGTGATTATGAGGTAGCCCAAGGGGCTGGTTCTGTTGATATTATGCCTGAGGGGCAGTTTATGGTACATATTTATCCGAGGGGCTGTTTACGTTTCTATCGTTTTTTACTCACTATTTTTATCACTCATTTGAAACTATTGAAAGTTGTTTAAAAAAAGGTTTTACTGAAACTGAGCTTGATTTACGAAAAACCGATTTCTGTACTATTTTGGAAAGGTACTGCATTTGCTGTAGCGTTATGCTGTATTTTATGTGTTTTCTTACTACTCAGCTTTCATTTACTTTAATTACTTACTGAGTTGGCGTACTCACATTACTCCCTACACCTTGTGTGCAGATTCAGGAAATTCTGAACCCGGTAGCGGGTGTTGATTGCTTAGTGGCAGAGTCATCGGAGTTAGCAAGGTTGCTGCCCGACGTTCGTATCACTGCTTTTCTCCCTCTCGTCTTCCTTATATTGTATTTAGGATATTTTTAGACTCTTCGTTGTATTCAGACCTTAGTAGATGCTTATGACTTGTGAGTGACCCCGATGTCGGGCTTGTGTATTTATTCTGCACTGTTCATTTAGACTTTCATTATGAAATATTTGATTTATTAAACACTTAAAAAACGACTCTTATTGATTAATGGTTAATTTAGGGAGTTGGGTCGGCTGGCCTAGTTTCACGATAGGCGCCATCACGACCGGATCTGTTTTTAGGGTTGTGACTAGTATCAGAGCCTAGGTTACATAGGTCTCACGAGTCATGAGCAGGTTTAGTAGAGTCTTGCGGATCGGTACAGAGACGTATGTACTTACCCTCGGGAGGCTGCAGAACCTTTAGGAAAAACTTCACATTCTTGAATTCTTATAGTGCGTCCTTGATTCAGCCTAAAATGTAACTCTTTGAATTCCTTCCACGCATTCGTATGCGTGCATGAGCGCTCGGTATCGGTTATGCATTGACAGCTTGTGATTCCCTGATCGAGGGGCGAGATGTGTTTTTTGTGCGTTGATGTTGGGCCAGTCTGGAGGAATTGAGGCCGGGTTTTACTTGTAGCTGGAGCACTGAGGTGCTGATTGTGTCAGCACGTGCTTTTTGAATTTATATATTCGGTAGTGTCCCTATTAGTGGAAGTGATGGGTGGATGACTATGTGATGAGTATGATGTGACTGCGAGATGTATTCATATGATTTGAAAGCAACGAGAAGGGTCTGCTTGAGGGTAGTAATAACTATTGGGTGCTTGATTTCCATCGTGATTTGATGTATGGCCCGAGTTGTGGGCGTGTTGAAGGATCTTTTCATGTTGCCTAGTTGGGAAGTAAAGTAGATTTCACATTGTGATATGAGTTCAGACTCGGGAAGATTAAGTGACTGTGTAATGTTTATGACAGTGGAAGGGTGTAAAGAGATGTTAGCTTGAGGCGAAGCAGGTGAGTTATCTCATGCAGAGTGTTCTGAAGTTTGTGTGATCCTTATGTTGTTTGTTGGAAGATCTCTCTTACCAGTGAAATATATGTGTTGCAATTTAACTTTGGGGTCGCTTAAGAGATTGGGCCTGACGGTTACGAGGGTGAACGCAAGGTTTGTAGAAGATTTGAAGTACTAGATAGTCTGTGTTGCACGAGCTTCTGAAGGATTGAGTTTAATCTCACTATGGTACTATGGCAGTGATAGAGTATATGCATTATGAGTTATTGTGTGTTTTGATCTATGGCTTTGAGCCAAGTGGGGGAGTCTGCTATTGATTAGTTGATTGCACTGTTATGTGCTATGTTGGTTCCAGTTTGAGGCGTACTAGTGAATCAGTTATGGCTTACGGAGGTTGAGACCGAGGATGGCTCAAGTGAAGGAAATTTCAATAAAGGTTATGCCATGATTTATGGGTGTATGAGAATCACGTAAGTACTTTAGTTGTTATTGGTAAAGGATGTATGGTGCATAGAACATGAAGATGCTTGGTTGCATTAAGGTGAGGTTACATTCTGCGGTGTCGGAGTGCCAATGAAGCACAGGTCGTCTGGTTCGTCTGATTGGTCTAATTGCGATTTAAGTAGAGTGGATGACTCTCGAGAATGGTTCTAATGAATTCAAGATTTTACATGTAATAATTGGAGAATTTTCAAGTTGTATAACTGGCTAGAAATTGAGGTTTGCATTGGAAGGTGTCAAGACTTGTGGCATTTCTATATCAATTATGGGATTCTATTTATCAGTATCAGGAAGGTGAAGGTAATGTCTTGGGATTCGCAGGAAGTCTCTTCAGGGTATGTATTTTGAATATGGTGCTTTTGGGAATATTAAAGAGAGTATTCAGCGGCTTATGAGCCTTAGACGAGGTGGTTTTATGCTTGGGTCTCGTGTGGTGAGCCTGGGTTGAGGAATTATGGCGTTATAGCGAGAAGAAGTATCAAGTTGAAGGTAAATCAGAAGGGACTTGGATGGATGGGATAGCTTGGTAGTAGGCCGGATCGGCATAGTAAGGACATGACTAGTTCTTTGGGTGCTTACGAGGTAATGAGTTTCTTCATGTGCTTCGCGGCAATTCTCTTGGCTTTTAGTGGCCTGTGTAGCTTGGTTGAGTTAGAAGGATTCAGTCCTGACGGTTTAGTTTTGTGCAAATGGAATTCGGAGAGTTCTTAATGGCTTTTACCATGGTTAGAGATATATATTTTCTACGAGCGTGAGGAGCGTGGGATGTATAGTGATTTTCTTCTAAATGGGTTCAATGGAAAGTTCTTGGCTAGTGAGAATGTAGTTGCTTGTGGCTCAGAAGGGATACGAAGTTCTCATGTTTATCCTAGGATTGCATGGTATATACGGTATGTTGTGTAAGATTGAGATTTGCATGAGTAAGGTCATGGTTCAGTTCTGAAAGGAAGGTCATAAAATTCTTAGACAGCACGGGCAGCTTCAGATGATTATACATTTCGGAAAAGGGCAATGTGATTGAGTTGATGATACTTCATTAGTATTGCGGCACTCTCTCTGTTGGATCGACTGCTGATATTCGAGTTTTCTTGGTGGCACAGAAGAATTATAGGAGTACCTCTCGTTGGATGATTGGGTATTAATTGTATATTCGAACGGTGGAGTTGGAATCGGATATGGTGATTCGCGTGCTATGTGGATTTGGAGACTGGGAGTTCTCATAAATAGGTTAGGTCGTGGTTGTGGACCGCGTATATCGGTCTTGCGTGGTAACTATTGAAGGTTTGGAGAACCGAGTGGATCCTTATTTCTTAGTATGCTAGATTTTGGTGTGATATTGGGCATGGACTAGTTGTTGCACTAAGGCAGCGGCCTTGGCTATGCCGGGGATGCCACGGATTGAGTGGCGAGGTTTGACGGGTTATGTTCCCAGTAGGGTGGTTTCATTTTTGAATACCCAGCTGATGGTTGGGAAGGGTTATCTTTCTTATTTGGCCTTCGTGATGGATGTTAGTGCAGAGACTTCTACCATTGATTCAGTTCCGGTGGTGAGGGATTTTTCGAATGTGTTTCCTGCTGCCAGGCATGTCGCCGGATAGGGTTGTTGGTTTTGGTATTGATTTGGTGTCGGACATCGTATCGTATGGCACCGGCAGAGTTAAAGGAATTGGAGGAGCAGCTTCAAGAACTCCTTGATAAGGGGTTCATTGGTAGGCCAATATGGATGTGTGTTCTACATCGAGTCGGCTTGGTTGACTCCGAGTTGTATTGTTGAGGGATGTGTTGATTAAATTGTTATTGAGTTTATTAGCGATCTAGGGAGATCTATGAGTTACCTTTCCGTGTTGTGAGGCATTAGTATTTGTTGGTTATAGGCACATGTGGTGCAGTTTTATTGAGATCTCTCAGTGGAATTCGAGCGGGAAGAGTATGGGTATTGATCGGCGGATGGCATATCAGTTGCGTCCTTTCGGGTTTGTGTATTGTTATGTCAATTGCTTCGCAGTGGTTATGATGATTTGCTTCGGTTCTAGACATCAAATTGTGTGTGGTTGTCAATTTGAGTATAGTGACTTGAGGTGTTTCATGTTGGACCAGCATTTGGATGAGGTTGCGCATTCTAGCGAAGCTATATAGAGGTAGGATCCTGCAGGATAGATTCGTGTGTTCTGGTTCTACGACGTGTGATGGGTTCTCAGCATTTGTGTTGTCGTGGTACTGGTGAGCTTGCGGTACAACTCTTTCATTCGAGTCATTTTTCGTGATTTGAGTACGTTCGGATTGTTGCTTATTGGTGTGCGGGTTGCACGAGTTGTGGCTTTAGATTGTATTGATGTGTCATGTCACCAGAGTAATTGTTTTGGATTAGATGAGATCTTTGGGATCTAGAATGAATACAAACGGATTCGGTTTCAGCGTGTTGGAAGGATAATATTGATGTTCGGCTCAGAAATTTCCTATGGTCCTTGCCAAAGGAGAAGTGGTTTCACGAATGGTTGATATGAGGAATGGGTATAACTTTCTATGTGTTTTATTTATCATTGGCAGTATACGGAAGTGTTGGAATGAGTCTTTATTTGATAAGAGGTTTATTATCAACTGTTGTTCTGAGCAACTGCTGTGATCAGAAGTTATCGCTACGAGTGTTTGAGTTATGTGGTATATCATGTAATTGCATCTGAGGTTGCAGGTATGGTTGTTACAGCTTATTCGGGCTTATTCAGAGTATATATGAGAGATTCTAATCTTGTAGATGATTTTGGAAGTGGAATGTAGTTCTAAGGTTTATGGGCTAGGTTGGATTGCGGAATTTCAGTTACATTATGTTATCGGACCTATATGAGATAGGGTGATATGGGATCATCCCCGAGTATGTGCATGGTAAGGTCACATAGCGATTTGATGGTTTTCGAAACAACTATGGGCACGTTCGAGATGAACGTATGTTTAAGTGGGGGAGGATGTAACAACCCGACCGATCATTTTGAGCTTTTGCATTTTGCTCGCCAGTTCTCGAGCATGACTAGCCCCATGCGTTGTATTATGACTTATGTAAATCGTCAGTTTTGGTTTTCAGGATAATCGGAATAGATTTGGAAGAACAATTCTCAGTTTGAAGCTTTAAATTTGAAAGGTCTGACCAAGTTTTGACTTTTTTGTATTCAATCTCGGATTTGGATTTTTATGATTTGTTAGCTCTGTTAGTTGATTTTGGACTTGGGAGTGCATCCGGAATGTATTTTGGAGGTCCGTGGTAGATTTAGGCTGGAATTGGCGAAATTGGAAATTTGGCATTTTTCGGTCGGCAGTGGAAATTTTGATATCGGGGTCGGAATGAAATTTCGAAAATTGGAGTAGGTCTGTTGTGTCATTTGTGACGTGTGTGCAAAATTTCAGGTCATTCGGACGAGGTTTGATAGACTTTTTGATCGAATTCGGAAGTTTTGGAATTCTTAGGCTTGAATCCGAGGGTGATTTGATTATTTGATGTTGTTTTGAGCATTCCGAAGGTTGGAACAAGTTTGAATGATGTTATGGGATGTGTTGGCATGTTTGGTTGAGGTCCCGAGGGCCTCGGGGTGGTTTCAGACCATTTCTAGGCCATTTCTAGTTGCTGATTTTTCGCTTCGGGGGTGTACATTGCGTTAGCATAGATTTGACCGCGTTAGCATAGAGAAAATTTGGAAAAATGGACTTGTGCTATGCGATCGCGTAAGTCTTCCTGCGATCGCATAGAGTAAAATCTCTACTGCACTGACCCGATTTTGGAAGCTTATATCTCACAATCTATAAGGAATTTGAAGATGATCCAAAAATGAAAGTTATAGCCCCTCATGTCTCGTTTTCAGAAAGTTACACCAATTGTAATTTGGAGTTTCGTATAAAAAGTTATGACCATTATACTAGAGGCTGTCCGGAAGAGTTGGAGAAGGCTGTTGGAAAATTTCGTTCTACGCGATTGCGGGGGAAGGACCGCGATCGCATAGGGTAAAAGAAGGGCTGAAAAATTTTGTGCTTTGCTTTCGCATTAGTTTATCCGCGATAGCATAGGGTAAATGCCTGGGTAGATTATAAATAACTCTATTTCGAGGATTTCGGCCATTTTTGCATTTTTGGAGCTATGGAGCTCGGATTGAGGCAATTTTTAAAAGGATTTTCAGAGGATTGATTGGGGTAAGTGTTCTTCACTTAAATTTGGTTAAATCTCATGATTATGTCTTGATTCTTACCATTTAATTTGGGAATTTGGGGTGAAAATTGAGAAAAATGGAAGAAGGTTTGGAGATTTGATTTTAGGGATTTGGATGGCCATTTGATGTCGGATTTTGGTGAATTTGATATGAGTAGGCTCGTGAGCGAATGGGTTTTCCAGTTTTGTGATTTTTATCGGATTCTGAGACATGGGCCCAAGGGGCCGGGTTTGAGCCAATTTCGGGATTTTTGAGTTAATTTGATTATTTTCGCTTGGGCTTTGTTCCTTTAGCGTATATTGATGATAATATACTGATTTTGGTTAGATTTGGAGCACTTGGAGGCCGATTCGAGAGACAAAGACATTGTGGGCTAGAGTTTGGACCGGATAAAGGTAAGTAATGATTGTAAATGTTTGTCCTGAGGGTATGAAACTCCGTATTTTACATCGTTGTGCTACTTTGAGGTGACGCACACGCTAGATGATGAGCGTGGGGTCGTGCACCATTGGGGATTGTGACTTGGTCCATCCCGTACGATTGTTAAGTCTCGTATTTGATTAAAACTTGTTGATATCATTGTGTTTTGGAAATCATTACCATGTTTTGGGCTGAATGCCATTTTTGGTCCTCGTGCCAACTGTTTTGGACCCTTATGGACTTTTTACTGCTATTTCCTTACTGTTCTGACTTCATATTTGTACTCAATCATGCTATATTCTACAGTTTTTATAACTCAGCCATACTTACTCCGTTTGATATTTTAAATGATATTTTTGGACTAAGTATCATATTTTACTGTTGCCTGAGTGGCTTGAAAGATTTCTGACTGAGTGAGGTCGAGGGCATGCTGCGCACTACAGCAGGTTGTTACTGATTCATGATTATGAGGTTGAGGGCCTGATTTGGTACACCACGAGGTGGCTTGTTATAAGGCCGAGTGTTTGTTTGATCACGCCACAAGATGGCTTGTTATTGTGCTTGGGCCCTAAGGGGCCCCTCTCAGAGTCTGTACACCCTAGTGAGCGCGGGTACCCAGTGTGTGATGTGTATGATTAAGCCACGAGATGGCTTGTTATTGCACTTGGGTCGTAAGGGGCCTCTCCCGGAGTTTGTACACCCCCAGTGAGCGCGGGTACCCAGTATGAGTGATATGTTATCACCCGAGGGGCTGTTGTTATTTCATATTGATGCCTGAGGGGCTGTTCTTGATCCATGTTTGCCCGAGGGGCGGTTCTTGATTTATGTTATGCCCGAGGGGCTGATTCTGAGTGATTGTGAGGTAGCCCAAGGGGCTTGTTCTGTTGATATTATGCCCGAGGGGCGATTTATGGTACATATTTATCCTAGGGGCTGTTTACGTTTCTATCATTTTTTACTCACTGTTTTTATCACTCATTTGAAACTATTGAAAGTTGTTTAAAAAAAGGTTTTACTGAAATTGAGCTTGATTTACGAAGAAAATGATTTCTGTACTATTTTGGAAAGGTACTGCATTTGCTGTAGCGTTATGCTGTATTTTACGTGATTTCTTACTGCTCAGCTTTCATTTACTTTTATTACTTACTAAGTTGGCGTACTCACATTACTCCCTGCACCTTGTGTGCAGATTCAGGAACTTCTGAACCCGGTAGCTGGTGTTGATTGCTCAGTGGCAGAGTCATTGGGGTTAGCAAGGTTGTTGCCCGACGTTCGCAGCACTGTTTTTCTCCCTCTTGCCTTCCTTTTATTGTATTTAGGATATTTTTTTTACTCTTCGTTGTATTCAGACCTTAGTAGATGCTCATGACTTGTGACACCCCGATGTCGGGCTTGTGTATTTATTCTGCACTGCTCATTTAAACTTCCATTATGAAATATTTGATTTATTTTGACTTAAAAAATGACTCTTATTGATTAATGGTTAATTTCAGGAGTTGTGTCGGTTGGCCTAGTTTCACGATAGGCGTCATCACGACAAGGTCAGTTTTAGGGTCATGACATAACGGATATATATATATATATATATATATATATATATATATATATATATATATATATATATATATATATGTATATATATGTATATATATGTATATATACATATATATACATATATATATATATATATAGATATCTAAAAGGCCTAAAGATATCAGCTCTACAAGTAATTTTAGGAATACCTTTCAATAAAGGGTTATAGATTCTTTAAATAAAAGTAACAAGATATGGTGAAGCAGCAAAACTAAAAGGTAAACAACCTAAAACAATCATTTTAGCTAATTCTTCCCGATATTTCAATATATCGTATTTACCCATCAAATCGTCAGTACCCAGATTAAGTTTTTGTTGGCCAGATTGTTCATCGGCACCCCAAGCAATACGATGGTTATCTACCATGTGCTTACGAAGTTGAACCGTTTCCCCTTGCTTACCTCCCTGTCTCATGTTGATAGACTTCCTTACAAATAGTACATCTTACATAATTTTTATTTTCTTCTAGTGTTTCAGAAAATTACCAACATTTTCTTCATAATCTTCGATTCTTCTTAATAGGGAGCGGAGGCCTATATTACCACGACCGTCACCCTTAGTATTTTAACTAGCAATACCAGGTGTAGATAGTGGTGTTTCAAGATTATCAGGTGACTCAATATCATCTAAACCATAATCTTCTTGAAGTTGCTCATAATCTACATTTAAATTTTTAGGTGAAATTTCAGAAATATGTGTAAAGCTATTAGAAAAAACAGCACCATCTCTTGATCTTTTAGTATTTTTTTCTCTTACTAGTACATGCTTTTTTGGTTGCTCTAAATATATCCATTATGTAAACTAAATTAAAAAATAAATTAATAACTCTAAATATTAAAATAAAAATAAACACCAAAGAAGAGAAAGAGACGGAATGAGTGTATCGAGAGTCCGGATGTCGTACTAAATTTGATATCACACTTCAATTGATATTTGATGATACCACACTTCACTTGATAATTGTAATTTTGTAGTAACTGTCGTGAATAATTGATAAAACTTGAAATAATAATCAATTGAGAACTTGAGAGCAATAAGCAATTCAATAATCAAGAGGAAATTGAGAGATAATTAGAGTAAAAGAAGAGAGCAAGTTGTAAGAAAAAAATAAAGAAGAAGGGCAAGGGGATATTTATAGTTTTAAAAAGCTAAAAATATAATTTATCAATTCTTAGGGGTGGGGGGTAGGGGGAGGGGCTATTTTAGTAAGGGGTAGGCCGAAATGGCTATGCAGAAAATGACCGTTGCAACGGTCATTTTTGAATTTGACCGTTGGTGATGCTCAAAATTAAAAAAAAAAATCCAACGGTAACCGGGCTGGAAGCCAGTGAAAACTCGTAAACGGGTTACCGGGCTAGCCAAGTTCCGATGCATCGATAGCTAAAAAAGGTTCGACCTTGTCCGACACAACCCCCTACCCTAGCCAACCCGTCCCACACCTTACCAGACTGGACTAACCTGGGCTGAATCGGGTCGAACCGGATTATTAGTGGGCTAGCCAAACCCGTTTAACACCTTTATAGCAGATAGGTGTTAAGGAAGAAGATGGTGGTCGTTGTGGTGGCAGGGAGAGAAGGAGGAAGCTGAAAGTGTGGGTGGTAGTGGTGGAGAAGGGTGGGTGGCAAAGAGAGGAGGAGAATAACGGTGGTGGTAGATGAAGGAAGAAGAAGAATAATTGTGGCGGCACGGCAACAACAGAAGTATAGCAGTGTAGTGGTAGAAAAGGTGGCGAATATGAGTTTTTAAGGGAAGAAAAAGGAAATCTTTTTAGGACTCAATTCACGCGCCTAAGGAAAAGTGATGAACACTTCTTTTGCCTTGTCAGCACGTGTGTTCAGTAGGTATATTTTTATTGAAATTTAAGTGAATATGTATTAATCTTAGTTAAGGTGTCAGAGTAAAAACTGGAGCCAAGTTTAAGAGGTTGTCTATGTGTGTATGTGTGTGAATATATATATATATATATATATATATATATATATATATATATATATATATATATATATATTCTAAAAAAGTTGTAAGGCTAGCATTCAGTTTTGATTTATTGCATAAAATGTTAATAAGCCGCTCGACCCTAGTACCCATGAATCGTTGAAATTTGATGTTAACAGAGTCTTGTCATTTTTAATCATTTTTATCATAGGTTTAAATTGATTTTGTCCACATGTGCTTCTATAGTTACTATATTATTGAGTACGTGCTTAGCACGAATCTCTATCTAACTTTAATCGCATTCATTTAGTCGAGTCACATTCAAGAGTAAAATAAAATCCCTTTATCTGTATGGCTTTTATTCTCGCAGCTATCATATATATGCGAACAAGTTTCTTTTCTCTTTATTCACTCTTCTCATCTTGAAACCAATGTTGTTATTTTCAGGTTAGTTCAACTTCTGTGGTAAGACCTTGTATCCTTTTTCGTAATCTATATGTATGATTTTATTTAATATGACACTTTGAGGTATTTTTGAATATGGTTTGAATTTTTGGAGCTAGAAAGTCAAGTTTAAGGGAGAAGAGTGAAGGAAAAAAAGAAAAGTGACTTGGAGCTATTCACCGAAAAGAATAGTGAACTTTCTCTCATCTTTTTATTTTTCCCCAATAAAAGTAATGATTATAAAGAAAAATATCACAAGAACAATTAAATTTGACTGTTGAACTCTATTAATATATTATATAATACATAGCACAAGATGAGTGGGTAAGTTTTAACTTGGCAGACCCTCCTCCTTTCCTGGATTCACTCCATTGGCTTTACTGCCTATAAATGGTAGAATGTTCTCTGAACTAAGAAAGCTAGTAACTTATATCAATATAAAAAGATAATAAACCAAATGATTAACACTAACTTTTATAGCATTTTCATGATTTTTCAAGGTGTGAGATCTTTTGTTATGTCATTATTTAGTACGTCATTTAGAATATTGTTTAGTTATAGTTGAAATAATTCTTAAAATATATCTTATTATACATATGGGGAGGGGAAGGATGAAGTGAAAGCTCATATAACCAACCAACAATTGCATATTAATTATGTATATACAAAGCTATCATTTACTATGCACAATTTAAACAAACATTCTCTGATGATAGTAATACTACAATAAAAAAACTCGATGTAGAATTACTATTTCCCATAATTAAAATATGATTTAAAAATAAATATATAATAAATTTATTGATACAACAAGAATCGGAAAGAATTAATTGTGTGATGGGTTTTAACCACATAATTAAGTCATCGTAGTCATTAAAGAATGTTTCATGGGACTCATGAGAACTGAGAAGTATATAATGAAGAACTTCGATATAAACATTTATAAAAGTATAGAGCAAAAATCAATAATACCAAAATAGTAAGACGAAGTTACAAATCATCATTAGAATTGAATTATTACTCTCTCCATGTATTTGATTGGGCACAAACTTTAAAAATTATAAAAACTTTTGACATGCAATTCAAATATGTAAAATATCAAAATTATCCTCTTAAATGAATAGTGGTGAGAGTTTGACGTGTCTTTTCATTTTCTCTCTCCTTATAAAAAATGAACTTTAATTTTATATTGGACGAGTTCCAGTGAATCATATCATTGAAGATAAAATGGAAATGCTAAGTATAATAGTTTTCAAAAAGGAAAATGTGTCTTGTTTTTGGGAGACAAACTCAAATAAAAATGTGTCACGTAAAATAGAATGGGCGGAATACTGGAAATTTCAATTCAATCAATCCAAATGGAAGTGCTCTAATCTCAAATATTCAATTCCAAGTATGGAACTGGAATGAGTTGTTAATTGTTGCTTATGCCAAGGATAGTAAAGATATTTCATGGACCAATATAATATAACTCTGCATTTCAGTGATTTTTGAGAAACAAAGTTAACGGTATGCTGAAGAACCCTTCTTTTATTGGTTCAAAAAATGGCAAAGCTTACCATTTCTTGCCTTAAATAAACTTCAACTGCCAATTTATGTTTAGCACATGACCCAGATGGAATTATCCAGGTACAAATTGATAATGTATTAGTTTTACTACAGCTTGTTTGAATAGTTGTTAACTGTTGTATTGTATGGTATTGTTACTTTAAATATAATATTTATTTCGATTGTTACTTAAATTTTATTGTATCGTATCGTTAAATTCGTCGTTATGTAACAACGAAAAGTACCACTTTATGGTGTGGTCAAGTCGTTACCTAATTTTCCCCCCATTTTGTAACAACCTGACCGGTCGTTTTGAGCTTTTGCACTTTGCTCGCCAGTTCTCGGGCATGACTTGCCCCGTGTGATGGATTATGACTTATATAAATCGTTGGTTTTGGTTTTCAGGGTAATCAGAATGAATTTAGAAGAACAGTTCTCAGTTTGAAGCTTAAAATTTGAAAAGTTTGACCAAGATTTGACTTGTTGGTATACGATCTCGGATCAAAATTTTTATGATTTGGTTAGCTCCATTAGGTGATTTGGGACTTAGGAGCGTGATTAAAATTCATTTTGGAAGTCTGTGGAAGGTTTAGGCTTGAATTGGCGAAATTGAGATTTTGGTGTTTTCCGGTTGATAGTGAGATTTTGATATAGGGGTCGGAATGGAATTCCGGAAGTTGCAGCAGCTCCGTTGTGTCATTTGTGACGTGTGTGCAAAATTTCAGGTCATTCAGACGTGGATTGGTTGGATTTTTTATCAAAAACGTAATTCGGAAGAATTTGGAATTCTTAGGCTTTAATTCGATGCAAATTTGGTGTTTTAATGATGTTTTGAGCGTTCCAAAGGTTGGAACAAGTTTGAATGATGTTATGGGATATGTTGGCATGTTTGGTTGAGGTCACGAGGGCATCGGGTGAGTTTCGGGCGATCCATCGGGCCATTTCATGTTTTGAAAAGTTGCAGAAATTACTGATCAATGTTGCAGAGAAAATGGTCTTCGCGTTCGCGAAGGGTTAGCTGGTGAAGGCTGGAATTTTAGCCTTCGAATTCGCGAGGCAGGCTCCGCGTTCGCGAAGGTTATGGCTGATTGGTCATCGCGTTCGCGTGAAGTGGACCGCGTTCGCGTAAGAGGAATTGGGTAGCTGAGCTTCAGGGTGTTTATTCATCGCGTTCGCGAGAGAGGTTACGCAATCGCGAAGGGTTAGTCTGTGGAAGCATCGTGTTCGCGAGTGGCAAGACGCGATCGCAAAGAAGGATCTTTGGTCAAAGCTGGATTGTGCTTCGCGAACGCGAGGCTTTGACCGCGTTCGCGAAGAAGGTTTTTGATGCCTGGGCAGAATGTTTAAATAGCTATTTTTGTGCTACTTGAGGTGACGCACCCGCTAGATGACGAGCGTGGAGTCGTGCACCGTTGGGGATTGTAACTTGGTCCGTCCCGTGCAACTGTTGAGTCACATATTTGATTTGAAAATCTTATGATATGCCATGTTTTAGAGATTGATATTATATTTTGGGTTGTATGCCATGTTTGGGGCCTTGTGCCGACCTGTTGAGACCCTTAGGGGTATTTTTACTATTTTTCCTCACTCTATTTGTTTTGAAAGCATATCCTCAGTCATGTTTTACCTTTTTATTGTTTGAATCTGGTTTTATCACTTTACTTCTTAAAATGTGAAAACTGTTTGGGCTGAGTTTCCTGTTTTACGGATGGTCCGAGTGATCGTGAGGTTGATGACCGAGATAGACCGAGGGTCTGATTGTGAGGTTGATGACTGAGATAGACCGAGGGTCTGATTGTGAGGATTATATATCTATGGATTGGGTTGCACGCCTGATAACTAGGAACTATGACGCATTTTACACTCCTTCATGCTTAAGCTTTGATTAGAAATGTGTACAAAATAGTCCCAAAGACTCACAAGTTGTGCTTGATTGCAGGTTTGATCAACAATGTGACAAAATGTCAAAGATCAGCTCAAAAAGGAGTGAAACTTGCACAAGTACCAAGACAAGGCAAAGCTCAGTCAAATAGGGCCAGTGCGGCCGCACACCATTCTGTGCGGTCCGCACAAGTGAAGTTCAGAGAGTGTGCAGGCCAAAAGGCAATGTGGCCGTAAAAGGATTTCTGCGGTCTGCATTGGATTTACTGTGACCGCACTCGATTTAGTGCGGTCTGCAGAGCCAAGGTTCAGAGAATTGCCACTTTGAAGATTGAAGCCCAATGCGGTCCGCTCTCCATTTCATGGGGACCGTACTAGAAGCCACCGCGGCCGCACTCGATTCTGTGCGGTCCGTATTGCCCAAGTTCAGAGAGCTAGATATTCAAGTCAAGAGCCTTAGTGCGGCCGCACTTGATTTTGTGCGGTACGCGCTAGCCCCGCAAGGGTAGTACAGGGTTGGCCTCGATCACTTTTTGGCGTCGTTGCTGGAGAGCTAACGGTTTTGGCTATCTATCTAAATAGTTTTGTGTACTGTTCTTCTTTCCTTCTGTGTTACTAATTTGTTTGTGTCACAACTTCAGGTACAAAATGGCAGCAAACTTAAACAATGCACCTCTTGGAGATCTTCCGCCCGGGAGGAAGTAGATGACAATGTTGAAGATGAGGTCTTTATTGTGCCTCAAGGACAAAGGAGAGGCCGCCAGGCCAATGATAATATTCCAGACCCTCCCCCGTCACTTTTGAGAGTGGCTCCGAGAGTGCTTCCAAACCAAGGCTATGCAAGTGCAATTGTCCCAGCCCGGATCCGGGCGGGCAATTTTCAAATAACCAATGTGATGCTGACTTTGTTGGAGCAGTGTAGGTATTTCATGGGCGCTGCAAATCAAAATGCTTACAAACATCTCAAGGGGTTCGTGGATACCTGTTGGGGGAGCAAGCAAACTAATGTGTCCGAGGATGCTCTCCGGTTGAGACTCTTCCCATTTTCACTGAGAGGGAAGGCATTGGATTGGCTTGAGCGACTTCCCAACCATTCCATCACTACATGGGATGAGTTGGCGGATAAGTTTATTGCAAAAACATTTCTCACCAGGGCATATGGATGCATTGAGAGATGAGATCTTGGCGTTCAAGCAAGAGCCCACGGAACCTTTGCATGAGATTTTAGAGCGCTATAGAACAATGGTGAAGGAATGCCCCAACAATGATATGACCAAGGCGATGATCCAACAAACCTTCTACTGGGGTATTAATACAACAAACCAATGCATAGTGAACCAACTTGTTGGGGGCAATTTTATGAGGTTGTCTTATGATGAGGCTTGTGACATTCTTGACGAGATGGCTGACACTTCTTCTGCGTGTCAAAGTAGAGCCAGTGTGCCCCAGGGTGACCTCACGGTACTCATTTGCACAAAGAGTTACATGATCATGGGCAGGTTATAGCTGAGTTGACAACTACTATGAACCAACTAGCAAAGGCACAGTTGCAACAAGTTCAAAATCCTTGCCAAGTGAATGTCATGGAGGGTGTTAACATGTTTGTCAACAAAAGAAGACAAAGAGGTCAACAGAACCAAGGGAATTCGGAGCAATTTGACAATGATTGTGGTGGATTTCAAGATGATGGTTTTGTAGGACAGAGTGAAGAGGTGTAGTACGTGAATGATTATCAAGGCCAAAGGGGCAATTCTTCCAACCAACAACAATGGAGACCCAAGGCAATTGGGGACAGTCAACAACAATAAGGCAATGGTAATTGGAGGAACAATAACCAAAACTCCAACTGGGGCAATCAGAACAACAATCAAAATAATCAAGGAAATTGGAATGGTAATAACAATTGGGGTGGCAACAACAATCAAGGTGGATGGAATAATAGGAACCAAGGAAATCGGGGGCAAGGTTTTCAAAGGCCCCCAATGTACCAACAACCGAACAATCCACCCCCATTTCCATCTCAAGGTCCCATTTCTTCTAGCAATAATATGGGGAGAATTGAAATGATGTTTGAACAGATGATGAAAAAGAGTGCGGATTCTGATTCTCAGTTTTCTTCCCACAATACCTCGATTCAGAATTTGGAGGTTTAGTTGAGCCAAATCTCACAGTCCTTGAATACTCGCCCTAAGGGTGCTCTACCAAGTGATACGGTAGTGAACTCGAAGGGTGGGAACAATCATGTTATGGCGGTAACTACAAGGAGTGGACGAGGCAGTGATGTGAATGCCTCCAAACAACATCAAATTTTGAGTGATGATGTTAAGTTGCAAGAAGATGAAGTTCCTTTTGTGATTGAAAATGTGATTGATGACAATGTGAATGAAGAAGTGAGGATTGATATTCAAGATGCCGAGGTGGAAACTCAAAATGATTTGAACCCGTCTAGGGAACACATAATAGATATGCCGGAGCCGGTTGTGCCTAAAGCCAAGGCTCCTTTGCCAAGGCCACCTCCACCTTATCCTCAAAGGCTCGCGAAGCAGAAAAATGAGAACCAATTTAAAAAGTTCATTGACATGATATAGAGCTTATCCATTAATGTGCCTTTAGTGGAGGCTCTTGAACAAATGTAGGGCTATGCTAAATTCGTGAAGGACTTGGTGACAAAGAAGCGGTCTATAGATTGTGAAACTATAAAGATGACTCGCCAAATTAGTGTAACAGTGCATTCAATGGCCCCGAAGCTTGAAGATCCCGGTTCTTTCACCATTCCTTGCATCATTGGGAGTGCAGACTTTGCTAAGGCTCTATGTGATTTGGGGGCTAGTATCAATTTGATGCCCTACTTAGTTTTTAATACTTTAGGTATTGGGCAACCGAGGCCGACTTCCATGAGATTACAAATGGCGAATAGAACGATGAAGAGATGTATTATTGATGATGTGCTTGTCCGGGTGGAAAAATTTATCTTGCCAGCTGACTTTGTGATCTTGGATTGCAAGGTGGATTATGAAGTTCCTATCATATTTGGGAGACCTTTCCTCGCTACGGGGAAGGCCTTAGTTGATGTGGAAGTAGGGGAACTCACCTTCCGGGTGGGTGATGAAAAAGTGGTCTTTCATGTTTGCAAGTCAATGAAGCAGCCCAACAGTTCTGAGATGTGCTTTTTTATGGACCTTGTCACGGCAGTGATAGTTGATGATACCAGTGCAATGATCAATGTGGAGGACCCTCTAGAGGCCGTACTGTTGAATCTTGATGTCAATAGTGATGAGGGCTGAGTGGAGTGTGTGAATGCCTTACATGGAATGGGTTCTTACTCTTATGAGCCTAGGAAACTCTCTCTGGATCACGAGAATAGGAAGACTCCACCAACAAAACCTTCAATTGAGGAGTCTCCAGTGTTTGAGTTAAAACCACCGCATCCACACCTCAGGTATGAGTTCTTAGGCCCTAGTTCGACTTTGCCAGTTATTCTTTCTTCTTGTCTTACTAACATGCAGATTTATGCCACATTGGCGATGCTTCAAAAGAGGAAAAAGGCAATTGGATGGACTCTAGCTGATATTCGGGGGATAATCCCCGCATTCTATATGCACAAGATTATTCTGGAAGATGATGCAAAGCCCTCCTTTGAACATCAAAGGAGGTTGAACGAGGCAATGCAAGAAGTTGTGAAAAAAGGAGGTGATCAACTGGTTGGATGCCTGGGTTGTGTACCCCATCTCTGATAGATCTTGGACTTCACCGGTGCAATGTGTATTGAAGAAGGGTGGCATGAACGTGGTTGCAAATTCACAAATGAGTTGATTCCTACCAGAAGTCATCGGTTGGAGGGTATGCATGGACTACTGCATGTTGAATAAAGTGACCCGCAAGGATCACTTTCCTTTGTCTTTTCTTGATCAGATGTTAGACCGACTTGCTGGGCGTGCCTTCTACTGTTTCTTGGATGGGTATTCTGGGTACAACCAAATCTTGATTGCTCCAGAAGATCAGGAGAAGACCACATTCACTTGTCCATATGGCACCTTCGCCTTTTCTAGGATGCCTTTTGGGTTGTGTAATGCACCGGCTACATTTAAGCGGTGTATGATGGCCATTTTCACCGATATGGTGGAAGACATTTTGGAGGTGTTCATGGACAACTTTAGTGTTGTGGGAGATTCATTTGATGAGTGCTTAAAGAATCTTGATAGAGTTTTGGCCCGTTGTGAAGAAACCAATCTTGTTCTCAATTGGGAGAAATGTCACTTTATGGTGGAAGAGGGCATAGTTCTTGGGCATAAAATTTCAAAACATGGTATTGAGGTAGACAAAGCAAAAATTGATGTGATTTCAAGACTCCCTCCCCCTACATCTGTCAAGGGAGTTCGAAGTTTTCTTGGGCATGCGGGATTCTACCGGAGATTTATCAAAGACTTTTCGAAGGTAGTGAATCCTTTGTGCAAGTTGTTAGAAAAAGATGTCAAGTTCGTGTTTGATGACAAATGTATGCAAGCCTTTGAACTTATCAAGAATAAGTTGACCACCACTTCTATCATTACCGCACCTAATTGGAGCCTACCCTTTGAGCTCATGTGTGATGCGAGCGATGTTGCGATTGGGGCAGTTTTGGGTCAAAGAGTGAACAAAATATTTCATCTAGGGTACTATGCGAGCAAGACAATGAATGATGCTCAAGTGAACTACACTGTGACTGAGAAAGAACTTTTGGTTATTGTGTTCGCAATGAGAAATTCGGCCGTATCTTGTGGGTGCCAAGGTCATAATCTATACCGACCATGCCGCAATGTGGTACTTGATGACGAAGAAGGATTTCAAAGCTAGACTGATGCAATGGGTTTTATTACTTCAAGAGTTTGATTTGGAGATTGTGGACTAGAAGGGTAGTGAGAACCAAGTGATGGACCACTTGTCCCGCCTGGAGGAAGAAGGGAGGCCTCGTGATGGCCTAGAGATCAATGATTCATTTCCCAACGAACAACTCCTTTCGGTGTCGATGATGGTATGCCATAGTTTGCGGATGTTTCTAATTTCCTTGTGACCGGTATAATCTCATGTGAGCTCTCTTCTAACCAAAGGAAGAAGCTCAAGCGAGATAGTTTGGATTTTTATTAGGAAGAGCCGTATTTGTTCAAGATTTGCACGGATGGTGTGATCCGAAGGTGTGTCCTGGAGGAAGAGCAATTGAGTATCTTGGAGGCTTGTCATTCCTGTCCCTATGGTGGCCATCACGGCGAGGCGAGGACAGCTTCCAAAGTTCTTAGTTGTGGGTTTTATTGGCCAACTTTGTACAAAGATGCAAGTGAACTTGTGAAGAGGTGTGACGAATGTCAAAGAGCGGGTGGAATTTCGAAGAAAGACGAGATTCCTCTCAATACCATCCTCGAGGTTGATATTTTTGATGTATGGGGCATTGATTTTATGGGCCTGTTTGTTAGCTCATGTGGGAACACATACATTCTTGTGGCGGTGGACTATGTTTCAAAGTAGGTAGAAGTTGTGGCTTTGCCCAACAATAAGGCCTGAGGTGTTGTTGCATTCCTCAAGAAGAGCATTTTTACAAGGTTTGGTACTCCTCGTTCAATCATAAGTGATGGGGGGTCTCATTTTTGCAATAGAGCTTTTGACACTTTGCTTGCAAAGTATGGTGTCAATCACAAAGTTTCTACCCCCTATCATCCTCAAGAGAGTGGCCTAGTTGAAGTCTCCAATAGGGAAATCAAGAGCATATTGTCAAAGACGATCAATGCAAATAGGACCGATTGGTCAAAGAAGTTGGATGATGCTCTATGGGCTTATAGGACTGCTTACAAGACTCTGATTGGTATGTCTCCGTATCGGTTGGTATTTGGGAAAGCTTTCCATCTACCAGTTGAGTTAGATCACAAGGCCATGTGGGCTTTGAGGAAGCTAAATCTTGAATGGGATGTTGCATCCAATCTTCGTGTGGAGCAGCTCGATGAACTTGATGAATTCCGATTCCATGCCTACTCCAGTTCACCCTTGTACAAGGACAAGATGAAGTACCTTCATGATAAATATGCTCGTAGAAAGGAGTTCAAAGTGGGTGATTTGGTTCTCTTGTTCAACTCTCGGTTACGTCTGTTTCTGGGAAAGCTTAAGTCAAAATGCGGTGGACCTTTTGAAGTGGTGTGTGTGACCCCGTTTGGTGCACTTGATTTAAAGAACAAAATTGGGGAAGTTTTCAGAGTGAATGGGCATAGGGTCAAACATTACTTGGGAAAAATTGATGACAGCCACGTGGTGGCACTTCTTCATCTCAAATGATTTGATGATAACCTGCGTTTGTGTCGCGACAATAAATCAGGCGCTTCTTGGGAGGCAACTCATGTGCTCTTCTTCTTATTTTTCTTTGATCTTCATTGTAGTATAGGATTTATTTTTGGACTGACTGGTTGTGAGATGTTACAGGTTTGTGTTGATGCAGTGCAGGACATAGTGGAAAAAAAGTACAATGGTGAAACAAATAGGTAAGGGTGGTAAACAACCAGGCAGGGGGAGAGTCCTCCCGGGGTGGTAAAGGCAAAAACATGATAAGACTGACCGCACAAGCCTGTCAAAACATCAAGAACATAAGGAAAATCATCAAAGCTGCAAACAGAGCTATTGATCAGTCAGAGAGTGAGTATGAGCCCTCCCGGGATATATCTTCAGACTCCGTGCCAAAATACATTGAAGACTGGCCGGAGAGAAACAGATTGAGATATACACCTTCACATCCAGCTTCTCCCACTACCCAAGCTTCAGTGCGAGTTTCTTCTGAGTCGTCTGAGGGCTCAGCTGCTGGTATTGAAAATGAGTACTCTACCTCTCCCACAGCTTCATTATCTGGAGAGGGTGCAGTACCAGATGACGGGGAAGAAGTGGAAAGGGGTGAGCCTCAGGTTGGGGGTAGAACAAACTAGAAACCCGGAGGTGTGGCAAGACCGCTTTGTGAGTGAGCTGGCCTATTATAAGTTTAGAGAATGGTGGCCTATGAGGAAATTGATTCCGGAGTGGAGTTTTGTAGATAGAGACCTCTTGCCTCACAACCCCAAATTTGAGAAGGCAGTTTAGAGAGAGAGTAGGCTTGGAGTAATTCTTAAACACCTGTGAGGATGTAAACGAGCACTTGGTCAAGGAATTCTACATCAATGTTGCCTACATCAAAAGGGTACCAAAGTGACCAAGGTGCAGAATTTGAAAGTACTATTTGATGGAAAAGCAATAAATGACTACTTGGGCTTCGATGAAGAGGATGAAACACTGTATTTGGAAAAGATGGAATTAGGTGAGGAGGTCCATCCTTGGTTGGCACAGTATCTGGCAATCCCAGGTACCACCCTCGATTGGTTGAATGTGGGAGTGAAGATTTTAAGGAGAAGTTTGAATTTCGAGGATAAGGGGTGGGAAACATTCGTGTGCAGCAGACTGGACCCCACTACCCATGACAACTCACTCCCTCTTCACCGGGCAGTACTGGTAGCATCAATTATGGTAGGGTACCCGATTAATGTCGGGAAGGTGATGTCTCGGGCGATTACGTAGATAGTCAGTGAAGCTGACAAAAACTACCTTTCCCCAGCTTCTTAACCATGTACATCAAGGACCTAAAGGTAGAGAAGCGGCCATTTGATATCAAAGTGAAAGCAAAGGCCCCGTTCTCATGGTACAACATGCAGGGTGATGACAACCCTAAAAGCAAGAACTACAAGGGAACAGCCACTGCTTCAACTGGCCATTCTGAAGAGCCAGTAGTGGTAGTGGCTCCTACTCAGCCTTCTTCCACCTCAGCGGACATGCCCCCTGGTCCATCCACTTCAGCAGTTCCAGATATACCCTCTACCCCGGCCCACCCAGTGACTGCCCATCGTCTGAGCCACACCCTTCTCAGCATCAACAATTGGATGCAGACAGCTTCCTCTAAGTTGTTTGTCCTTACTTCTACAGTGGCAGCTCAATCGGCACCTCCACCTCACGGGTCCCACAGTTTATTGAGGACGCCCTCAAGGATATTCTGGACAACCAGAAGAAAATCCTTGACACTCAGAAAGTTCTTACGGATGCTGTGGATTCTCATGGGAAAGCTCTCAAGGAGCTTTCTAGGGAGGCCAAGAAGATGAGGAAGACGCGGGCTTCCAAGAAGACGTGGGCTTCCAATCCTTGGATTTATTGTTAGATGACCCGGTGCCAGCAGCCCATCCCCCCAGTGCAGTCGGAGAGGCCTCCTAAGAAGAAGAGGGTGATTCCCTGTGCAGATGATGCAGTCATACAGTTGGCGGACCCGCAGGGAGAGTCTTCCAGCCAGCCCCAGGGGTTAGCCCAGGCCTCAGTCCAGGTCCAGGTCCCAGCAGCAGATCATAGGGAGACAGTCACAGGTTCCCAAGCTTACAGAGGACCCAGGGACCACTTAGGATCCCATGCAGACAAATGGGCCATAGGGAGTTTCTGTATCCTCTCCCTTTTATTTTTGGTGCTTATTTTGCTTAGTTGGCATTGAGGACAATGCCAGCTTTCATTTGAGGGGGTAGGCCCTACTTTGATCCGATTGGATGAATGTATATATTTGACATATTTTATCCTTTCTTTATTTTTTCATCTTTGGTATGTTTATAATTTTAGCACTTCATTACATTTTTTGCACTTTTTATCTTGGGTCTATATATAAAAGTATGTTCCATTGTATATATTCATCTCCCTTATTGTACATTCAATTAAACCCCCCTCTTGTAAATAATCATTTTACTTTCCGCAATTATTTCTTTCTTAGCTTCTTATTTGTGTTTGTAGCTTCTTGTTTTGGCTTTTTGCAATATTCCTTTGGTTTTATTAATGCCACGGTTCTTTTCAAAGGTGGAATTTGTGTGAACCGGATGGCCCTTCCCGATGATGGATAGCATGACTACCTTCTTAAGGGTTTGAGTCTGTTTTTCTTTTCTCTTTGTTATTTAGTAGTTAGTGGTTAAGGGTGCCTCAAGCAAAGCTTCACTTGGGCCTAGCACATTGCCTTTGATCTCATGGTCGAAAACAAATTGTTGTGTTTAGGATGGTGAAAGTCGTGACCTTGAGACTCTTGTGTTGATCGAGATCAAATGGTTTTTCGGGACCATTGTGTGCTCAAATCTTATCTAAGGTTGTTACGGGCCCCCGACTATGTGTCTTTAGAGATCCCATAGCTTGTGTGGTGAGAAATTTGCATTGCAAGTCCAAGTCCCGAGCCATTGGTCTAAAACTTGCCCTGAATGTTTATTGAGGCGAAATTCTAAGTGAATTTTGACTTGAGACATGATTATAGGCTCTCCTTGATCCAAATGATATCTTCAAAACTTCCATAGCCTACCAATAAGGATTATATTGATGTGACGTTTATCGGATTCAGAGACGTGGGCCCGAGGGTCGGGTTTGAGCAATTTCGGGATTTTTTATGTAACTTAGATATTTTCGAGTGGGCTTTGTTCCCTTAGCATATTCTAATAGTTATGTATTGATTGTGGTTAGATTTGGAGAATTCGAAGGTCAATTCGTGAGAGCAAAGGCATCGCGGGCTAGAGTTTGGACCAGATCGAGGTAAGTAATGATTGTAAATGTTGTTCTAAGGGTTTGAAATCCCGGATTTCATATTGTTGTGCTACTTAAGGTGATGCGCCTGCTAGATGACGAGCATGGAGTTGTGCACCGTTGGGGATTGTGACTTGATCCGTCCTGTGCAACTGTTAAGTCGCGTATTCGATTTGAAAATCTTATGATATTCCATGTTTTAGAGATTGATATTATATTTTGGGTTGTATGCCATGTTTGGGGCCTTGTGCCGACCGTTGAGACCCTTACGGGTATTTTTACTATTTTTCCTCACTCTATTGGTTTTGAAAGCATATCCTCAATCATGTTTTACCTGTTTATTGTTTGAATCTGGTTTTATCACTTTACTTCTTAAAATGTGAAAACTGTTTGGGCTGAGTTTCCTGTTTTACGGATGGTCCGAGTGATCGTGAGGTTGATGACCGAGATAGACCGAGGGTCTAATTGTGAGGTTGATGACTGAGATAGACTGAGGGTCTGATTATGATGTTAATAACTGAGAGAGGCCGAGGGCCTGGTTGTGAGGATTATATATCTATGGATCAGGCTGCACACTTGATAACTAGGAATTATGACGCATTTTACACTCCTTCATGCTCAAGTTTTGATTAGAAATGTGTACAAAATAGTCCCAAAGACTCACAAGTTGTGCTTGATTGCAGGTTTGAACAACAAGGTGACAAGATATCAAAGATCAGCTAAAAAGGGAGTGAAACTTGCACAAGTACCAAGACAAGGCAAAGCTCAGTCAAACAGGGCCAGTGCGGCCGCACACCATTCTGTGTGGTCCGCACAAGTGAAGTTCAGAGAGTGTGTATCTCAGGCCAAAAGGCAATGCGGCCGCAAAGGATTTTCTGCAGTCCGCATTGGATTCACTATGGCCGCACTCGATTTAGTGCAGTCCGCAGAGCCAATGTTCAGAGAATTGCCAGTTTGAAGATTGAAGCCCAATGCGGTCCGCGCTCCATTTCATGTGGACCGCACTAGAAGCCACCGCGGCTGCACTCGATTCTGTGCAGTCCGCATTGCCCAAGTTCAGAGAGCTAGATATTTAAGTCAAGAGCCTTAGTGCGGCCGCACTTGATTTTGTGTGGTCCGCACTAGCCCCGCAGGGGTATTTTTGTCCAGAATTGTCAGCTTAGTATAAATAGCTTCTTTTCCCATTTTTAGGTCATCAGATAGTTTTGGGACAGAGCTACGCTCGTGGCTTCACTTCTTTTATCTGTTTTGAGTAATTTTAGCTTCATTTCAACATTGAATCTTCAAGTTTAATTTAGCAATTAATTAATATGAGTTTTTCTTCATCTATTTCTTTGTTTTCTTCTCTAATTATGAGTAGCTAGACCCATAAGCTAGGGTTGTAGCTCAACTCTAGTGTGGGTAATTGATGGGTCTTGTGTTTTGATGCTTGATTGTTTATGGGTGTTTGATATTTGGACTAATTTCATGTTTAATTATTGAATTAGTGGTTGCAAACACTAGTTTGTGTTGAGTTGACTTTGGCTCTTCTTGAGAAAGAGAGCCTAAGTCTCTGAAATTGGTCCAACAAGGAATTGGGGCGTACTCAAGAGATTGATAGCCCCAATAAAAGGGTTAAACCTAGAGATAGTAATACCCGGCTTGAACCTTGATTGCTTGTGCTAATTTGCATACCCAATTGGTCTTGAGAAAGTCAATTTGGGCAAAATCACTCGAACTACCGAGAGGTATAGAGTGAGTAGAATCGTGCAATGGTTATATCATACTCCCCAAATGTGACAATCTAGCTTTAGACTCAAAAATCCGCCAATTGACCACCTACGCGAAAGTCATTACCCTAGTGCCTTTTAATCATTTGAACAACTCGCAATAGTTTACCTTAGCTTATTTTAGTTTAGTTGAGCATTGTAGTTTTATAAAATTAGAATCATAATCAAAAATCAAAAATGCGTAGAAGTGCAATTTGGAGCAAATACGTATCTCTCATTTAGATAGACACCCGACTCCAATATCTAGCTCCCTGTGGAAATCGATCCCGACCTTAATCGGGTAAAAGCTGTTTCGACCTCTCTCGCTACTCAATAGTAGTGCAGGGTTGGCCTCGATCAACGCCGCAACAATATATATATGGATCGGGCTGCACGCCGCAGCGATATATATTGGATCGGGTTGCGCGCTGCAGCGATATAGCGCTTGGGTTGTAGGAGCCCCTCCAGAGTCTGCACACCCCTAGTGAGCGCAGTCGACTATTTATATGGATCGGGCTGCACGCCACAGCGATATATGGATCGGGTTACATGCCGCAGCGGTTACTATATGGTACTTATTGAGTGTGAGTGCTGAGTGTGAGCGCTGATTGATGAGAGTTGAGTCTCGAGTGACTGAGAGGCTTTCCCGAGGGGCTATAGACATATATGTACATGACTGATGTTTTGCTTGAGGGGCCTGTTTATGAACTTACTGTTTTTCACTCCTCCTTAAAGTGAGTTTTTATCGAATATGTTGATTTAATTACTGCTTTCACTCATCTTTAGATCGAGCCTCTATTGAAAATGTTGAACAAATGCTTTAAACAACTTTTATTTAAACTTAAGTTTTTAAGTTATGAAATGGGTATAAATTTCTGTTTTTGCCCGAGGGGCTGTATACGAACTATGTTTTGCCCGAGGGGCCTATTATGATTTTCATCTCTTTTATTATAAATAGTATTGAACCCCTACTGAAACTGTTGGAAAGCATTTTCAAATGATTTTTACCAAAAGCTGGATTTTAAATGAGACGATTGACTCGTATTCTAATTTGAAAGCCTATTGTGCTTATTGAGTTTATCATAAATGCGGATTCATTGTTTCCTACTGCTTAATCTTTATTTACTCTTATTACTTACTGGGTTGGAGTACTCACATTACTCCCTGCACCTCATGTGCAGATTCAGGTATTTTGGAACCCGGTAGCGGGTGTTGATTGCTCAGACGCGGAATCATCAGAGTTAGCAAGGTGGTTGCACGATGTTCGCAGCACCGCTTCCTTCCTCTCATTTTCATTAGTGTACTTAGTACATTTTTGACTGTTTTTGTTGTATTCAGACCTTGGTAGATGCTCATGACTAGTGACACCTCGATGTCGGGCTTGTGTAATTATTCCGCATTTTTCTTTTAAATGTTCATTATGAGATTATTGGTTTATAAATGGTATAAAAACAACTTTTATTGGAAAATGGTTGATTTGGGATTTGTGTCGGCTGGCCTTGTCTTCACGAGAGGCGCCATCACGACCGGGTCCGGCTTGGAGTCGTGACACATTTTGCCCCTTTTTATTATTAAATAATTCTATTTTATCCTTTACCTTACCTTTTTATATAATAATATTACTTCGTACCTTACTTTTTCTTTATAATATTGCAAGTTTATTCTTCATATTGTTGGTGCATGACATCGTGAAACGACGACAACCAATACAATATATCCTAACATTGTATACATCAAAACAGTACAATACAATGTAGTAATACAATAACAACCATCCAAACTAGCTGTAAAGAAACCTTCTGCTAATGTAGCTTAATATTTATTTTTTGAACAAGAATATTCAATAGGTTCCTAACTTAAAGTTAAAACCACAATCTTGATACAAAAACAAGAAAATTATTCTTGTTTACCACCTTAGGTAAGCAATGTCAACAATTGGTTGAAGCTTTAAAGCTCTCCTATAGAAGCTGCAGATTAAAAAATTCTCATTCTTATTTAAATGAAGATAATTCTGTTTGCAGTTGCGATACACACAAATCTAATTATCTGAATGATAGGAGTACACTATATATAAAAGTTCTTTACACTATATGATGAGCATTTATAACTTACATTGTTCACTCAAATACACTCATCATTCAGGAGCAGGCCTAGCAGCATAAAAGGTCGAATTCACACAAAGCAAATACACTTATCCTTACAAATTAAAGTTTGCCAAAAAAACTCAATGGAATTTCCAAGCAGAAGTTATATAGATTGGAGTCCCTTTCCAGCTGACTATGAGAGACCTTCCGTTTATATCCGCAGTGCAAGAATTCCTACATGCAAACTGCTGAATAATCAAGTTAGCCTGATACAAACATGTCTCACTCAGCTTTACTTCTTCCATTCCAAACCTCTTCAAAAATGATCTCCACACATCAAGATTCACACTTCTACACACCCTTTCTTTTCCTTCACTTCCTACTATGTTCCGAATCCCACGTCCATATGTCACTGATTCTAGTGTCATCCTGTGTTGATCATCCCTCTTCATTACATCTTCCAGGCAATCAAAGAATGCACTGTAATAGAATAAAGAGTCTATGAAGCGATTCACGAACATAGGTGAATTCTGATTTGCCTCTACTTCTGAGACTACCATTAATTCTGGCTGCAGCCTTCTTACAACTCTCATTGCAGTTTCTAAACAGTTAGGTTCACAGATCATTGCCCTTAAAAAGAATGCTGCATATATTACTACACCTTCATCAGGTTTTACGTCAAAGTGGTCTTCGGTCAGTTGGTTTCTATCTGGTAAAAACACAATCTTGAAAGACAAGGGAAAGTTCAAGGATTTAGCAAAGCTCTCTAAGGACTTGCCTGTTTCCTCTACTCTTTCTTTATTTACTGATTCAATAACTGTGATTTTCATATGTTCGCTTGGATTATCCTTTCGTTCTGCTGCTGCTTGGATTAAGGATGCCCACTGTACGCCCGTCCTGATGAGGAAATCGACAAGGTGAACTTTTGGTTTTGTTGCTACACTTTCTAGTATTGCTTGAATTCCTGTGAAATGCACCACTTGGGTGAATGGAACTTCTTGATGAAATGCTAGGTGTGAGGCGTCGAATCGTGATGCTATACAGATACTGCCATCTGTTTCCACACTGTGGGTTTTTGGCATTAACCTTCCTGTTTCTCTATCGATCCTCTCTTCAAGCGCTTGTGCAAAATAAAAGACTGCTCTTTGCGCAGGATTACCTGTGTTTGATGCAAGTGGTTGGCATTGACTCAGCATTTTCCTTGCGCGGTCATATTGTTGGTCAGAAACTTTCTCAGCTGCGGCTAGGAGGATTTGAGCAAGTTCTACATCTTGATTATCATCAGGAGAAAGGTTCGAGAGAGCAGAACCATACGGATGGAGAAGATTATTTATGTTAATGAACTTGTTAGAAGAGAACTGGATGAATCTTTCTCCAGCTAGCTTCATGATTTGCATCGCTGAGAGCTTCTGGTACGCGTTGGCCCTGTCATTCATATTTCTAATTTTATCTCCTTCAGTATTCTTGCACCTGCTCGGATTGTTCCTCAGCAATTCAAAAGGACCCAAAGATGAAAAATGTGACTTGTCGACATGACTTCCTGTTTGTACTTGTGGAGTGACTGCATACACATTCATTTCTTCTTGTTGTTTATTCATTTCTTGTACTTGTGGATTGACTGCATAGTCTTGATAGAAACCATAGTTGGTACAGAAGTTCTGAATATCCGTGGAATCCTCCATAACTGATAACTGGTTGTAACTCTTTGCAATATCTTCTCTACAGACTATTAGAGAATGATCACTACCTGAGATTTGGTTGGAAGTAAATGATGCAAGATGGGACAAGGGATTGGCCATATCAAAACCGAGAGTAATTTGCAAGCGCTTCCTGATCCGCTATGGTTAGCAGTACAGTAATATTATTGAGTTTTTCTCAAATTCCAATATAGTTACTGCAAATTAAAGCTGTGAAACTGGATGGAATTGGACAGCTTTAAAATTTTGACAGATCAACCGTACATAAACAAAGAGCATATACGGCTAAATTTAATACTTTGACAGATAGTGATGTAAACCTCTAAAAAATTGGCAATATCGATTAATTGCAAAAAGATCATGTAAAAATATGCAGTTGTATACCATGTTAATCTTTGAGTTTAATATGAAGAAGTAACATTGTTGGCTTTCTAGAGATAAAACAAGACATGGCATTAAGGACAATGTGGTTTATGTTGTGATTTATGGCCCTTCTTAAGAAATTCAGCCTACTTACTATAGGACATACTGTACTTTTGTTAGATTGTCATTTTCTGAAATGAGATGGTGACAGATTATGCGAATAACAATTGAAGCAGATAACAATTGCATATAATATAAGACCATCTATACATGAATCTGATACAAGCAAAAGGACATATCACGAAAAAAATAGAAAGACAAGAACCTGGGCACGATATTAACAAGGCCTCCCTCAAAACAATTTTTGAACTGCTCGGATGAATGGCTGATATTTTGGATTTCTGTCTGTCCTTATGGAAGTCATGGTTATCTTTTATATTCTGTTCAGAAGGTTGTAAAGATCTTGAACATGATAATCTTACATGTAATCGTCATAGAAAACATACCTGAAGTGGAATTCATTATCTTGAAGCGGAAGCGTTAATCGGTAAATTGGTTTCTCGCCCCTTGCCCTAGCTTTCGTTACCGTCGCCTTTAGTGATGGAAGAAAGAAAATAAAATACGGTAACCCTAATGGGTGGAGAGAGGACCAATTTATAGAGGTTCTCACTTAATCTGGTACGACCATCAAGTAACCAATCGGACGGATGAGATTTGATAATTAATTAAATATTAATTATGGGCCTTAAACCTATTGGGTCACATACACGTAGAAAAAAGAGATTTTTACCTATCTATACCATATATCAAATATTATTACCAAAAATGTTCATAATTTGTTATTTACCCATGTAGTCCACACTTTTACTACAAATTATATACCAATCCAAAAATAGGTAGATTTTGCCATTAAAAAGCCCTAAAATGAAGGCACCAAATCTGATGTGATTCTGTCAAGGATTTTATTCCAATTTTGAAATGAAGGAGATCTCTCTTCCTGATGAAGGCACCAGTTGCGTAATTCTCTCCTTCCTCAACAGAAAGAGATCTCACAAAAAACGCAATCAAATTGTACAATTACTGAAGAGAGACTATATCTGTTCTTCATCTCAAATTGTACAAAATTGCTCTTCGTCGATATCAGTATTCAAATTGTAGAAACTATATCTCTTCTTCGTCTTTTTTCCTATCAACTACACGAAATCATGTCAAAAATCCCAATAATGCTGAAATCGAATGGTAATTGGGATAACTATGGCAGATTTAGAGATTTTGAAGTTGATGCCATTGTGGTAGATGATAATGCAAACTACGGAATTCTCAGTTCTACAATTGCAGAACAATTATCGATTGATACATCGGATAAAATTATAGAAATCAAATACATTGTGAACGAGAATTGTCCTCCAATGGAGATTAGGAATGATATGGGGGTTCGTGCTTACATGGAAACCAAAAAGGAGAATAAAAACTTAGGTTCGTATCCTTTATGTATAAGCGTAAGAGATTTCAATATGGAATTGGCAATCAACAATGAAAGCACCAGTGCAGGTATGTTTGATTCGACATTGCAGAGAGTTATGGTGTTACTATGTTATCTACAATATTACTACAATTACCTACAATTAAACTACAAAGCTCACATAGTACTGAAAAGGATAAAGCAATGTTGCTTTCAAAATTATCTACATAGAAACTACATTTATGAATTTATTGTTTGCAGGTTCGTCTGGATCCCTAAACTTACTTGAATTTCCATCCTCACCAGCTATAGAGGAATATCAAAGTGAAATAATAACTGAATCTACGCAAACATATATTGAAGAAGGACAAGTTTATCAGGACAAGCAAACAGTAGCTGCTGCAATGAAGAATTATTCAGTGATGCACAAGTTCCAGTTCAGAGTAAAAAGATCTAGTCATAGAAGGTATGTAGTTATTTGTGGATAATATATCAGCAAAATCAGTGTATGATTGAAGATAGGTGGGTTTTATAAATTGTAGTTAAATTGTAGTCAATTTGTAGTTAATTGTAGTTTTTTCATAAATTTGTGTAAATATTGTATTTCTTTTGTAGCTACTGGCTTATATGTGTTGCTGAAAGCTGTAAATGGCATTTCAAGGCAACGTCAATTAATGATTCGGCAATGTTCAAGATAAGAAGTTTCAGCCGTCAACACACATGCTGCCTAATGGACGAAACATTCATACAGCGCAAACGTACTGCAGCAGTACTTGGTAGCATGGTCGTTCCAAAGTATTGTGATCCTAAGACTGTTTACACACCAAAGGACATACAAACTGACATGTTATCCGAACATGGACTGAACCTAAGCTACATGCAAGCATGGAGAGCAAAGGAAAAAGCTTTACAGTTTTTGAGAGGGAATCCGTGTGACTCCTACAACAAATTACCCAAATATTTTTATATTCTTGAGAAGAATTATCCTGGTTCTGTTGTTAAATTGAAGAAGGCAGCAGATGATTGCTTCTTATACGCATTTGTTGCTCTTTGTACATCAATAAATGGTTGGCAACATTGTAGGCCGGTAGTAGTGGTTGATGGGACATTCTTAAAGTCAGCCTACAGGGGGATTATGCTGACAGCAAGCACCATGGATGCAGCAGGTAAATAATGGAATAATTTTGTACTTATTTTGTAGACAGTCTTTAAAATGCAGTTAAATTGTAGTTATGTTGTAGTTATTTTGTAGTTATACAAAAGAATGTAGTTAACATGTCTATATTTCTAAATATATATTGTAGTTGTTATTTAATCATATTTTATGTCTTAAAAATGTAGGTACTATTTTTCCCTTGGCATATGCTGTGGTTGATTCTGAAAACGACGCGTCTTGGAAGTGGTTCTTTGAGCAATTCAAGGAGGCATATGGTGAAAGACCTTCAATGTGTGTTGTTTCAGATAGGCATGAGAGTATACTGAAGGCAACATCAGTTGTCTATCCGGGATTGGCACACTACTCTTGCATGTGGCATATATGGACAAATATAAGGTCAAAATTCAAGAAGGGACATCTACAATTACATGAATTGTACTTTGCTACAGCACGGTCATACACTATGGATGAATTTAATGAAAGGATGTTGAAGATTGAAGAGGTAGACCTGCGTGTAAAGTCTTACCTATATGATATTGGCTATCATAGATGGTCAAGAGTACATGCAACGGTAAATAGAACTTTTACTATGACGTCAAACATTGCCGAGTCGTTGAATGCTGTAACAAAAGATGCAAGAGAGCTTCCAATATTTGATCTATTTGAGTATATGAGGACTCTTCTTGAACGTTGGACAAAAGAAAAGTTATCGAAGGCAAAGGGTACTTTCACATACCTTGGTCACAAATACAACAAAGAATTGGAAGACAACAGTACATTATCTCAGAAACTAAGGGTAAGATATTTTTTTTGGTGCAGTAGAATCAAAAAAGTACTAGCTGCAGTTTTTCCAGATTGTAGTTAAACTGTAGTCAAATTGTCGGTAATAATAGTTTGTAGATGAGCTGTAATATATTTGTTGCTGATTTGTAGGTAAATTGTTGATAATCCATTTTAATGATTGATGTATTATTATTTCTGTTTGGTCTTCAATTGTAGGTGAGGGCTTCAACAGATCATATACATACTGTGTTAGATGGTGTGAAGCGGTACATTGTGTGTCTAGAAAACAAGAAATGTAGCTGTGGACAATTCCAACTTGATGAACTTCCATGTGCGCATGCTTTGGCAGCATTAAGGCATAGGAATGAAACATACGAAAACTATTGCTCTCCGTATTACACAAGGAAGAGCCTTCTGCTTACCTATGAAATGCCAGTAAATCCTCTTCCTGATGAAGGCAAATGGGAAGTGCCACAACATATTTTGGATGAGGTAGTAAAGCCACCGGCGGGAGATAAAAGGCAGCCAGGGAGACCTCACAAGGAAAGATATAAAACATTTGATGAAATAAAGTCAAAGAAATACAAGGTGTCATGTGGCAATTGTGGAGGTGAAGGGCATAACAAAAGAACTTGCAAGAATGCGCCGAAAAAGAAATGAATATCATGTAGTTAGAATAGTTATTCAAAATAAATGTTAGTGAGCTCAAATTATCGGATTTTCTTGTGTAATTGTTTAAGTTTTTGAAGATGAATAAGAAGTATAAACATCAATTTGTGTATCTGCACTATTTATGTTTTTATGTATTCTGTCAAGCATCTAAAGTTGTCTTTTTTTTATAGAATAGTTAAACTTTAATATTTACTGTATACAAAAAAACTGATATTAATAAAGAATGCATTCAACGTAAATTGTATCCAGATTGTAGTGAATATGTAGTTTAACTGTGTTAGAACTGTAGTCCTGTTATTCATATGTAGAGGAGTTGTAGTTAAAATGTAGTTTGACGTAGTTTAAATGTAGATAAATTGAATTTTTTTGATAAACCTTGTTGATAAAAAATGGCTAAATTATTTATATGATTCCTGTATTTATTTTATCTTTCTGCTGTGTAATAAATGACAGTTATATACAGATATTACTTGGCACTTGAAGGTATTTATAAAAATAACTTGAAGATTAAAGTCAAATTGTAAGACAAAGTTGTTGCTGTAAAAATGTAATCAGAGTACTCGAGTATAATGTAATCAACAAAAAGTGTTGTAGAAAACCAAAACGACATATTTCCTACATTGTTTTCCAATTCAACTACCAAATTTCACAGACCAAACTAGGAACACAATAGTCTATTTCTTCTTTCGTTGCACTCTAGTCCTCTCGTTTTTTGCCGGAGCACCCTTCCTCCTTGCTAGCCTGCCAGTAACCTCACTCTCACTGATTGACCCATCTTCTTGCTTCTTTGTTGCATAGTCCCACAGTAGAGCTCCATAGCGTCTACGGTGTTGGTCAATATCAGAAAGATCTTCCTTTGGGATTGCCAAATCTCCAAGGCTAACATACTCCGCAAATGCAGCCACAAATACACCACAATCGCTGCATAAGATGAGAATTTTTCATTATATAACAAATGATTAAAATAAAAAAATTAAACATATAGAAAGGGAGATTATTTTTTTACACTGAGCCTTCCTTTTGTTGTGGAATCTCAGCAACCATCCATTGTATGTCGAGAGGGTCCGTAACTGGTTTTTCGATGTATGCCTTTGTGCTCTTGAAGTTAATGTCTTTACGTTTACCATAGAAACCAGTGCATGACAAATACAGAGGGATAATGATTGAAAACTTGTCAACCAATGTCTCAACTGTTTTATGACGGTTTGCTCTCACCATGGAATCATAAACATAAAGTTGTCTGTCCTTTATGTCAAAAACTAGCAACAACCAATGGAAGTTCTCTACAAGGTTCACAGGCATGAGCACATAGTCAACAAGATCCCAGGCAACATTAGCAAGAATTCTGTACCCAAGAATATATTCTCCAACATCATCCTCGGGTTTAACAACCGAATACCTTTGTTCCGGTGGAGAACTTATGAACTTGTCATAGATTCTTTCAATCTTTGTCTTGAACAAGCAATCCGTGGTTGTGAACCTAGTATTATTGTTGGGGCCATATTTGCCTCTTTTTCGCAGATAATACATAATAACATCAATGTGCTGCCAAAATAGAATAAACATATACAATAAGGTACGGTGTAACCACACTTGTCTACAAGACAGCTACAGATTAACTTATGAACTTGTCATAGATTCTTTCAATCTTTGTCTTGAACAAGCAATCCGTGGTTGTGAACCTAGTATTATTGTTGGGGCCATATTTGCCTCTTTTTCGCAGATAATACATAATAACATCAATGTGCTGCCAAAATAGAATAAACATATACAATAAGGTACGGTGTAACCACACTTGTCTACAAGACAGCTACAGATTAACTACAATTTGAATTTATTAAAAACTCTAACAGATTGCTGCAAATTAGCTACACTATAACTACAGAAATATAACAGTTAGTCCAAGTTCCTCACAAAATGTAATTTAATTGTAGTTTGTATGAACCATAGTGAACAAGTACTATATGTACAATTGACCCATCAGACTACAAAACAACTACACATTAACTATATTTATGCACTGTCTACATTTATTCACTATACAGAGGAACAAATGAAACATACCACCTAACTTAAGCTCCCAATAATCAGCAAGTTCAACCTACAGTTAATATTAATAGGCACAATCACAAGCTCTACAATATTACTACAAGGTAACTACAATTGTGGTACACGGAGATTCCAAGTCAGTCAAAAGTACCAAAATTCCAGTTTGTACATACAATCATCATCACATATGATACATAAGGTCCATAAAAAGCAAAATTTCACAGCTGAGACATAAATATAGTAACATATATATGTTGTCTACAATATTACTACAATTACACATCATAGCTGAAAAATAAACTACAATTACACTACACAGCTGAAGACAAAACAGATATTGTGAATGATTATGTTCTTTATACTTACTGTGTTATTGATGACTTGTCCGGGGTGAGCAAGGTCATAAAACCAGTCCTTCTTATCAATCTTTTCACAACCAAAATCCAACCAAGGCTTGATTTGGTTATCCTTCTTGGAAAAGTAATATTTCCTCCTGTAATAACAAAAAAAAGATGATCAAATACAAAAAATTTACAAAATGAATTACAATTTTAAAGTATAAAAATGGTGAACAGACAGTGTAAAATGAAGCATTCATACCTCCTAGATACTTTATCACTACGAATGTATAACCAGTTGGTGAACCTTTCTGTCAATTCAGGATCTATATTTTTACCTATGACACTTGTGAAGGGGTGCTTGAGGTAAAAAAATTTAGGTCCAACAGATGTGCTGCCTCCAGAACTATACAAAGATGTGAAAGGTGATCGTGCTGTTTTCCCGGTTGCCTGGTTCTACCGGGATGAACAGGGGTTGATTCTTCTCGTATGGGCTCGCCATACATGACCAACTGTGATAAGTTTTCTGGCAGCTCAAAGTCATCCAATGTCAAACCTTTGTTTTCAATGCCTTCAGGAACAACTTTTTTATCAATGCCTTCAGGAACAACTTCAGTCACAGTCACACCGTGAATTGACGACTGTGGAACTTCACCTTCTGTAGATAAGTGTAGATCTATGTAGATATGAACAGTATTATGGAGTTATAGAGAATATAGAGAATATATTACCTGCTTGTTGTGGCTCAGCCACTTCATCAATTACTGGTTCTTCCTCAATATTTCCTTGTAGATGTTCTGCTGAAACATCAGCTTGAATGAATAATTGGGAATGAGAATTGTAGATATATGTAGGAATATGTAGTTAAGGTGTAAATTATTAAAATTTTGCATAAAAACCTTATTGTAATGAAGGAATGGTTCTGTACCTGCTTTATATGCCTCAGCTGCTTCTTGGAAGTCAGGATATAAGTCAACATGTGGTTGAAAATGTTCTGGAGAAATTGTAGCTGCAACACATAGTAAAAAAATGATTAGTATAATTTAATAATGCTGTCTTGAAATTTGTAGATATGTATGCAGGAATTTTGTAGATACCTGTATTGCTTGTGCTTCCATGCAGTTGATCACCAGCATTGAACTGGAATTGCTGGTTGTTATCTCCTTGATGTTGGTAATTATTTTTTGTTGAACTACCAGCAAACTACAATTTTGGGGAATATTTGAGACTACTTTATTCATATGTCTTAATTAGTCTTAGTACAAAATTATATGTAAATTCTTACCTTTGACTCGTCCAAATCAAACCTCTTGTTTATCACATTCATAACACCCTTCAAAGATTGATCTATGAACTCTCGAAGGCTTGAGAGTTCCTCAAAAACATCCTTCCTATAGGCATCTAACTTTACATCAACCTAAAAATTAAATATATAATTAGTTGGTAATCTTATTCTAACTGCTACAGTTACACTACAATTCAACAAACTATAATTGTTATAGATTTATACCACAAATTAACTACAATGTATAACATACTATAATTGTTATGTAATGAAGTCAAAATGTAGCAAATTATGTCAATATATTGTAGTTATTCATAATACCTGCACAATCCCCTTTTCCAACTTCATGAGCTTGCTACTGACAGATTCAATGTCCTCTTGACAATCTGTATATTTGGGTTCAAATGATGGAGAAGCAGCAGTTGGAACATGTGATGGTTGAGCACCATGTTCATCTTCATATTGAATCTTGTCTGGCAGATTAAGCACTCCAAGCTCTTCTCCAGATTCAATCATGTTTGTGAACTGAATGATGAAAATAACAGTTAATTCAAGTGACAAAAAAAATGTAGATTCAATGTAGTTATTATGAATGTAATTGTAGCATCATACAAAAGTGGAAAAAAATACCTTGATCCACTCAGGCTTGATCATCTTCTCTTCAATTGCAGTTAACCAAATCTGCCCCTTTGTAGCTGACCATCTTAAAATGCGAGGTATAGATTCAGAACATCTCGTAGCAAGCTCGGTGCTGACGGACGAGCAACACTCATATAGCCACACTTGCAAGGCTAATGAGCATCCCCGTATCAGATAAGAATGTACATGGGGATTAAGACGATGTCGGACAGATTCAATAACCTGCTTGAAGGATTTGATACCCCATGGGTATGACTCAAAATTACCAGACTCTATTAGAAAGAACATAAACTTGTCTATGAAAGTCACATGGTCTTTATCAGAAGGACAAACAAAAAATTCCAACATATAAAGAATGCACAACTTCACCGCATCCACATCGTTTGCCCATGCTTTATTAGTCACTACATTTTTCAAATGCCATTTCTCAACCCTTTCTTTGTTCGGAAAATATGTATTCATTAAAGGGCTAACATAGGTGGAAGTGTAACCATAGTCTGAAAACTTATTCACACAATTAAGACCAGTTATCAACCCAAATTCTCTCAAGGAAAAATTCAATTTTTCACCCTTAAATAGTACTGAAAAATATGAGTCAGTAGACTTTGTCAATTCATACTTCATCAGAAGATGAAGTGATTGGTTTTGCATACAGATTTTGGGGAGACCTAATAAGTAACCAAAACAAGTTTTTCTGAAAACCCTTAAAGCATTCGGAGAGTAAAGCTTGTATCTGGCTAGGTATGCTAGGATCACACAAACTGTGGAATCTAAGCACACCATAATCAACATTTTGTTGTGCAAAGTAAGGTTCATTCTATAGAAAATATAAAATTAATGAACATTAGTAGTTTGCATAAAAAGGAAACAGTAATCTACATATAACTACATGACAAATACAAAATATAACTAGAAGAAGAATAGCCTACTCACACCTATAACTACAAAACAATAACAGAAGAATAATGCATGTGTAAACATTATCTACAGGATGTAACAGTTACTTCAAGTATGTCACATAAATGTAGATTAACTGTAGTTAGAATGAAGTTAAATATATGAGCTATACAGGCTACAATACAAAATAACATATCTACAATTTAACCATCAGACTACACATCAACTACAAACTAACTACATTTATACACTGTCTAAGAGTCACAGTTCCAATTAAACTACAAAATTGAGACAAAGAATCTACAAAACAGTTACTTCAAGTATCTCACATAAATGTAGATTAACTGTAGTTAGAATGAAGTTAAATATATGAGCTATACAGGCTACAATAAAAAATATCATATCTACAATTTAACCATCAGACTACACATCAACTACAAACTAACTACATTTATACACTGTCTAAGAGTCACAGTTCCAATTAGACTACAAAATTGAGACAAAGAATCTACAAAATTAGGACAACACCACATTTTACCAAAATACACTTGAACAATCAAAGAAGAACAATGCACTTGTAAACATTATCTACAGAATGTAACAGTTACTTCAAGTAACTCACAACATGTAGATAAATTGTATTTAGAATGAAGTTAAATGTAGCAGCAATACAGGTTGCAATGAAAAATACCATCTCTACAATTTAACGATCAGACTACAAATCAACTACAAACTAACTACAGTATACACTGTCTAATAATCACAGTTCCATTAAACCTACAAAATTCGAAAAATAATCTACAAAATTAGGACAATACCACATTTGGCCAAAAAACACTTGAACACTAAATTAACACTTGAACAACAGATTTTTACAACCAAAATCAAACTACAAAACAGTGAGGAAACATAAATAGTGTTTACCTTTATTGAAATTTTTTCCTTAACCAATTTTGGTACTTTTTTGAGGGTTTCTTCTTCTTTGGTTTTGATGAAGAAGGAGAGACCTTGTGTTTTTTCACAGATGGAACTTTGGGAGAATCATCTACAAAATCGTCATCTACACTCAACTCTTTCCCCTTGCGTTTCAGTTGATTCTCGACTAGTTTATCAACTCCACCAACATCAACATCGTGCAAATGCTTGCTTCTCATTTTCGCATGAATTTGTCTAGGAGATGAAATACCAATAGTTTGTTCACTTGCATGCGTCGTTTGTGGGTTTTTTGGTGGTGATTTTGGTGTTAAAACACCCAAATCAAAGGTTGGAATATCAGCTAATATAGCTTTTGATGATTTTTTTGGGGAGTGTTGGTTTTTTCATGATTTAGGAGTTGAAGACAAAGATGGAAGTGAATTCAAATCGTGGGGGATACTATCAACTGAAGGTAATTAAGTGGAGAAGAAAGTGATGGTAATTGTGGGTGAGAAGAGATTGTACGAGAATGGAGGAAAAACTGAAGGTAAATCGTGGGGGTGGGGAACTGAAGGTAAATCGTAGGGGGGTGGGGGGTGGGAGGAAAATACACTTGAACAATCAAAGAAGAACAATGCACTTGTAAACATTATCTACAGAATGTAACAGTTACTTCAAGTAACTCACAACATGTAGATAAATTGTATTTAGAATGAAGTTAAATGTAGCAGCAATACAGGTTGCAATGAAAAATACCATCTCTACAATTTAACGATCAGACTACAAATCAACTACAAACTAACTACAGTATACACTGTCTAATAATCACAGTTCCATTAAACCTACAAAATTGCGAAAAATAATCTACAAAATTAGGACAATACCACATTTGGCCAAAAAACACTTGAACACTAAATTAACACTTGAACAACAGATTTTTACAACCAAAATCAAACTACAAAACAGTGAGGAAACATAAATAGTGTTTACCTTTATTGAAATTTTTTCCTTAACCAATTTTGGTACTTTTTTTGAGGGTTTCTTCTTCTTTGGTTTTGATGAAGAAGGAGAGACCTTGTGTTTTTTCACAGATGGAACTTTGGGAGAATCATCTACAAAATCGTCATCTACACTCAACTCTTTCCCCTTGCGTTTCAGTTGATTCTCGACTAGTTTATCAACTCCACCAACATCAACATCGTGCAAATGCTTGCTTCTCATTTCCGCACGAATTTGTCTAGGAGATGAAATACCAGTAGTTTGTTCACTTGCATGCGTCGTTTGTGGGTTTTTGGTGGTGATTTTGGTGTTAAAACACCCAAATCAAAGGTTGGAATATCAGCTAATATAGCTTTTGATGATTTTTTTGGGGAGTGTTGGTTTTTTTCATGATTTAGGAGTTAAAGACAAAGATGGAAGTGAATTCAAATCGTGGGGGATACTATCAACTGAAGGTAATTAAGTGGAGAAGAAAGTGATGGTAATTGTGGGTGAGAAGAGATTGTACTAGAATGGAGGAAAAACTGAAGGTAAATCGTGGGGGTGGGGAACTGAAGGTAAATCGTAGGGGGTGGGGGGTGGGAGGAGAGAGAGGCGGGTAAACCAAATAACGTGAAAATACAGTCCTAAAATCACACCTAAAATAAATGAAGGAATAATTATACCCTTAATTTGAATTATGGTATATAAAAGGTAATTTGGTATGCTTAAATGTAATTAACACAATCCTTAAACAATGAAGGTAATAATGTTTGATATATGGTATAGATAGGTAAAAATCCCTAGAAAAAATAACTTACATTCTCCCACTTGGTCCAATAATCACATAATATTAATATTTAATATAGGAAAATTAGTTGCGCATAAACAAATCTCTTCTGTAATGTCCATCATAAATACCATAATGCGATAAACTACTAAATGTGAGTTATGGTGGTTATATATAATTTGTCTACATATTCCCTTCCATATACTACAACATTAGCAACTCATCGTACCAGGTCCATAAGCTATAAAATATTATGGTCCACAATAATATCTCATTGAGTCTTATTCTGTAATATCTCAAAACAATAATGCGTACACCATTATGAGAAACAGGAAATCACTAATGTATATCAGAAACACATAAATGAACTTAGAGTGTCAAAACATCATAAATACATCAATCATAAATACAGCCAAGACCTATTCTGTGTACATGTTCTTTAAATGTCTTTGGTTGTAAACCTTTCGTTAACGGATCTGCAATCATGAGATCAGTTCTAATATGCTCAAGTGACACTCTTTGTTTCTGAACTTCCTCCTTGACGGTAAAGTACTTTAATTCCATATGTTTGGCACCTTTGGAATACTTATCGTTCTTGGAGAAGAATACTGCTGCAGAATTATCACAGTAAATTTTCAGCGGCTTGGTAATGGTGTCGACAACCCCAAGTCCTGAAATAAAGTTTCGCAACCATAATGCACGAATTGTGGCCTCAAAACATGCCACAAATTCTACTTCCATCGTGAATGTAGAAATGACAGACTGTTTGGCACTCTTCCATGATATTGCTCCTTCAGCTAATTGGAACAAATAACCAAACATGGATTTTCTAGTGTCAATACATCCAGCAAAATCTGAATCCAAGTATCCAACAACTTCCAAATGCTTGGATCTCCTATACATGAGCATGTAATCCTTCGTTCCTTTCAGGTACCTCAAAATTTTCTTTGCAGCTTTCCAATGATCAATTCCTGGGTTACTCTGATATCTTCCCAACATTCCGACTGCAAAACTAATATCCGGTCTTATGCAAGTCTGAGCATACATCAGACTACCAACAATAGAAGAGTAAGGAATTGATTCCATTTCTTTTCACCCTACATCATTCTTAGAGCATTGCATGAGACTAAATTTGTCCCCCTTTTGAATTGGAACAATTCCTGCTGAACAATTGTTCATACTAAATCTCTCTAGAATTCTTTCGATATAGCATTTCTGAGACAATCTCAATAATCCTTGTGATATATCACGGAATATTTCTATTCCTATCACATAGGATGCCTCAACCATATCTTTTATTTCAAAATTCTTAGAGAAAAAATCTTTAGTCTCATGCAATATGCATAAATCAGTAGCAGCAAGTACAATATCATCAACATATAGGACTAAAAATATAAACTTGCTCCCACTGATCTTTTGGTATATACACCAATCAACAATATTTTCCACAAATCCAAAAGATGTTATGGTATCATTAAACTTTATATATCATTGTCGTGAAGCTTGTTTAAGTCCATATATTGACTTCTTCAGTTCACGCACCATTTGACCTTTTTCTTTAGTTTCGAAACCCTCTGGTTGGTTCATATACACTTCCTCCTCGAGATCTCCATTAAGAAAGGCAGTTTTCACATCCACTTAGTGTAACTCTAAATCATAATGAGCCACCAAAGCCATGATAATTCTTAACGAGTCTTTCTTTGAGACCGGTGAAAAGGTCTATTTATAATCAATGCCTCCTTTCTGAGTATAACCCTTGGCAACAAGTCTAGCTTTGTATCTCTCAATATTGCCATTTGAATCGTGTTTGGTCTTAAAGACCCATCTACACCCGATTCTTTTAGAACTTTCTGGCAATTCAACAAGATCCCAGACTTTATTGTATTTCATGGATTTTAACTATTCCTTCATGGCATCAATCCATTTGTCAGACTCATTACTTTCTATGGCTTGTGAAAATGAAATCGAATCCTTATTAAAACCAATGTCAAAATCTGACTCTTGCAAATAAACCACGTAATCATCCGAAATAGCCGATTTTCTAACTCTTTGAGATTTTCTTAATGGCATTTCTTGTGGTTCATTTGTGTTAGATATTTGTAAGTTAGTTTCTTCATGAAGTGTTTCATCCAAATGTTGCTCGGTATTGTCAAAGTGTTCTTCAACAACTGGAACAATATTTGGTATTTGTGTGGAAGTAGGCACATTTCTGGGTAATAGAATATTGACCCTCACCTCTTTAATTTCCACAATTTGCTTTTCAACACTCCCACTAACTTCACAATTCTCAATGAATCTTGCATTACCGGTTTCAACAATTCTCGAACTACGGTTTGGACAGTAAAACACATACCCTTTAGATTTCTCTGGGTAACCAATAAAGTAACCACTTACTGTTCGAGAATCTAATTTCTTTTCTTGTAGATTATAAACTCTAGCTTCCGCTGGGCAACCCCAAACATGCAGGTGCCTTAAACTAGGTTTTTTCTTGTCCATAGTTCAAAAGGGGTCTATGGAACTGCCTTACTAGGAACCCTATTTAATAAATACACTGCGATTTTAAGAGGAAACATCCACAATAATTTGGGTAATGAGAATTACTTATCATGCTCCTAACTATGTCCATAAGTATTCGATTACACCTTTTTGCAAAACCATTTTGTTGATGTGTTCCTGGCATAGTATACTGTGCACATATGCCACGTTCCTCGAGGAACATTGCAAATGGACCTGGACATTGTCCTGACTCATTATATTTTTCATAATATTCACCACCTCTATCTGACCTAATGATTTTCACCTTTTTATCCAATTGCCTTTCAACCTCATTAACAAACACTTTGAGAGCATCTGCTGCTTGAGATTTTTCTTTCAGCAAATAGATGTATCCATAACGTGAAAAATCATCGATAAAAGTGATAAAATATTTCTCTCCACCAAAAGATGGAACATCAAAAGGTCCACAAATATCGGTGTGTATAATTTCAAGAAGTTGGGTGCTTCTTGTGGCACCTTTCTTACTATGCTTGGTTTGCTTTCCCTTAATGCAATCCAAACATATAGCAAGATCAGTAAAATTTAGATTCGGAAGAATCTCATTCTTTACTAATCTTTCTAACCTTTCTTTGGATATATGACCCAAACGTCTATGCCACAAGTAAGCAGAACTTTCATCTAGTGAACTACGTTTAATTCCAACATTATGTTGAATAGAAAAAAGGGATTCGGAAAACCAATATCGAGTTTCAATTTATATAAACCATCACTAACAAAACCAGAACCATAAAAAATAGCATTCTTATATAAATTGAAACATCCATTTCCAAACTTTAAATCAAATCCAAAAACATCAAGTCTTCAAAGAGAAATCAAATTCCTAGAAACTGAAGGTACATAAAGAGTCTGTAATAGATCAAAGTGACGTCCAGTCTCCATGATCAAACGATAAGTCCTTATGCCTTCAATTGGAGCCTTCATACGATTTCCCATGAACAAGAAATCCTTATTTGGATTTGTAGTTTGGATCATAAGGACTCTCTGTAACGTAGTAGATACATGAGCGGTTGCACCAGAATCAAGCCACTAAGTATTATTAGGAACTTCTACTAAATTTGATTCGAAACATATAAAAGCACTAATTGTACCTTTCTTTTCGAATACGTTTCAGGAAATCTTTCTGATAGTGTCCTTCTTTATTACAGAAACGACACGTATTTGCCTTATGTTCCCTGTTAGCATCCTGTTGAGCTTTAGCAGGTGCTTTCTTCTTCTTGAACTTGTTGGCCCTCACTTTAAGTCATTTACCAGCTCCTCGGCCCATGAGGTTGATTGAATGATTCCCTTGTTTCTTAAGTCTTGACTCCTCCTAAGTAAGTATACTAAACAATTCACTAACATTCCACTTATCCTTAATAGTGTTATAGTTAATTTGAAAAGGTTCATACTCAGGAGGTAACGAGTTCAGAATAAACTGAACCAAGAAGGAGTCATCCACTTTCATCTCCAAGGTCTGAAGTCTTGCTGCAATGTTAGTCATCTCGATGATATGGTTTTGCATACTACGCGACCCATCAAACTTCATGGTCGTGAGTTCAGCCATTAGTGTACTAGCGAGAGACTTATCTGCAAAACGAAAACGTTCTTCCACAAACTTCAGGTATTCCCTGGCACTTTTTGTTTGTGGAATAGTACTCTTAATGTTGTTGGCAATATTCATTCGCATAAACATAAGGCTTAGCCTGTTAGAGCGCTCTCATGCTTTATGGAAAGACTTCTCATCCGCACTGCTTGCATCAGTAATGGCAGCGGGCTTATCATTCAGCAGAACCAAGTCAAGATCCATCACACCTAAGTGGAACTGGACTTGTTCACGCCATTCAGAGAAGTTCAATCCATTGTACACAGTAACAGACGAAGCAAGCAAATAAAAAGGAATAATTGCAAAATAGATAATACATGCTCACAAATCAATATGGATTCAACAAAATAGTTAAAGCATATCGCAATTCTCCTTTGGGTAAATACTACGACACACTATCATAATTTAAATGTCATTTAGTCTTTAATAGATAATTAAATATTTTTAACCAAATATATATGTCATCTTTGGACAGACAATATACATTTGACTAAGAATATTAATTTACCTCATCATATTCACTATTCATGAATATTTGATTCACCTTTGGATAAATCCTTAAGTTTTAGCAATAATGAAAATTAATTTATCCACTAATTTTTAATTACAGGCATTTCATTAATTTCATGGATAAACTATAATTTTATGTATGCGTAATTTCTTAAACATATTAGTTTGGCCACTTTGGCGACTAACAAACTAGATGAACATAATTGCACACATAAAATAAATATCAGAATATTTTATGCATGTGAATATTTTAGACATTCTAGTTTGATCATTTTGGTGACTAATAAACTATATGAGCACTAATATATGCATAAAATAAACATAAATTTGATGTATGTATAAATATTAAACAGTCTAGTTTGATCACTTTGGTGATTAATAAACTATACAATTTTAAGGCACATACATCAATTATTATACAATACCAGAATCACAATCAATACCATGAAGGATTTACGTGCAATTACTCCGTTTCAAAACTTTTAGGAATAAAATATTATCACTGAAGTGGTCCAAAATATATTAAGATTGCATGTGTCCATAAAGTGAAATCGCAAGTCATCTTTATTTAAAAATCACTTTACAACTTGTATGGATGGTTGTTACCTGTTGTATTGTATTGTATCGTTACTTTAAATACAATGTTTGTTTTGATTATAACTTAAATTTTATTCTATCGTATCGTTTAAATCCGTCGTTACGTAACGACGAAAAGTGCCACTTTATGGAACGACCGATTTGGTGTGGTTGCGTTGTTTTCTTATTTTTTTAATCTCATCTTGCCCTTTTTTATTATTCAATAATCCTATTTTATCATTTACCTTACCTTTTTATATAATAATATTATCTCGTACCTTACTTTTTCTTTATAATGTTGTAAGTTTATTCTTCATACTGTCGATACATGACATTATAAAACGAGGCCAAACAATACAATCTATCCAAACATTGTATACATTAAAACGATACAGTACAATACAATACAATACGATACGATACATTATGAAACAATGTATAACAACCATCCAAACAAGCTGTTAGTAGGCCAATGTGTTGGGGAAAAAAGATGTTGCTACATGTAAACATACGATTTATGCCTAATTTACATTTATAATTCCACAAAAGCACAAAACTTCAAAGGTTGACGTTCTCGAAAAGTAGAGACCAAACTCTTTTATAATTTTTGTCAATTACTCCCTCTTTCTAATTGCTGCATAATCTTAAAAGTAATTAAAAAATTAGAGTTCAGCATTATTTTTCACAAACAGAATTTAACGATCATGATAATTTATTTAAACTATGATTCATAATTGCCGAAGGCAGCACATAATGTCTAAACAACTACGCATTCATAATTAGTTGTGACGAAGATTATCTATTCAAGCAATCCAGGCTCTGATACCACATGTAAGCATAAACTATAATTCTACCAGGATCTTGAACATGATAATCTTACATGTAATCGTCATAGAAAACATACCTGAAGCGGAATCCATTATCTTGAAGCGGAAGCGTTAATCGGTAAATTGGTTTCTCGCCCCTTGCCCTAGCTTTCGTTACCACCGCCTTTAGTGATGGAAGAAAGAAAATAAAATACGGTAACCCTAATGGGTGGGGAGAGGCCCAATTTATAGAGGTTCTCACTTAATCTGGTACGTCCATCAAGTAACCAATCGGACTGATGAGATTTGATAATTAATTAAATATTAATTATAAGCCTTAAACCTATTGGGCCACCTACACGTAAGAAAAATAACTTACAATTCATCCATTCATTCATTGTGATTTTCAAAAATGGGAAAAGAAAAAGTAGCCTTGCACGCATGGGAGATTTGGGTTCAATGGTAAAAGGATAAACCAGAAGCATGACATTCACAATGAGATTGTACATTTTGGCGTCATAGGTTTTCAAAATTTTCTCTCAGGTGTCTAATAGTATTGAAATTCTGTGCTAAACACCCAAGCTCTAAAGGGATAGGAGCAGTAATTAACCAAGTCATTCTCCAAACTCCCGCTTTGCTTAAGTAAGACTGGGACTCTGTATGAGGACCTCCTTTTCTTCCGCCCACTCTTTGTTCACATAGTTCTCAAAACATAGGCCAAATTGACTTCCTTACAAGAACTTCCAAATGGAAAGAGAATGAATTGGTGTTCCTTTCCACCCAATAATTAGGCCTTTCCCATCCTTGTGAATATTACAACAACTGCCTTGTGCAAATTGCTTGAGAATTAAATTAGCTTGATACCAAGCTGACTCACTTAGCTCTTCTTCCACCATACCAAACCTTGCAAAAAATGCTCTCCACACTTCAAGTTTCACATTCCTGGTGAATCTTTCTTTACCCTCAGCAGCCACAATGTTCCGAATACCTTCACCAAAATACAACCCTTCAATCGTTCTTCGGCATGGACTGTCTCGATCCATGCAGTCCTCAAAGCAATCGAAAAATGCACCATAAAAGAATAGTGTCTCAATAAAGCGGTTTAAAAATGATGGTGAATTATGGTTTGCTTCGACTTCGCCAATGACAATAACTGTTGGTCCAATACTTCTGACTCCTTTCATCAAATTTTCCAAACAATCTGGTTTTGGTATCATTGTCCTTAAAACAGTGTTACAATAAACAGCCACAGTCTCATCTGCTTCAATATTGACTGATTCTTTCTTGAAATCTTTCATGTCTGACAGGAAAACTATATCAAATGAAAATGACAGACCCAAAGACGTGGCGAAACTGTGTAATGTGTTGCCTGTTACTTCAAACTTCTCTTTTTCTGTGCTTCCAACAGCAGTTATCTTGAGAAGCTCAATTGGGCACTCACTTTTTTCAGCAAGAGCTTGCATCAAGACTGTCCACTGAATTCCACTCCTAATATTAAAATCGATCAAATGGATCTTTTTCGCACTTCTGACATTGTCAAGTATTGTTTGAACTCCCGCAAATTGCATCACTTGACTGAAGGGAAGTAGTTGGTGGCACGTCAAGAATGCAGAGTTGGTACCTAATGCCATAGTTTTTATGTACTTGAGGTGGCGATCTTCATCCGTACATGTGTATTTTCCGGTTGATCTATCAATCCTCTCCTCTAAAGCTTTAGCAAAATAGAAAGAAAGTCTTTGGACAGGACTACCTGATTCAGATGCCACCCACACACAACGAGAAATCAATTTTCTAGCCAGATGAAATTGCTGGTTATTTACTTCTTCTGCTGCAGCTAGGAGGAGGTGGACAAGTTCCATGTCCCTTGTTTCCTCTATACTAAGTCCTGAGAGTGCCGAACCATAAGGGTATATAAACATAGAAAGACCGTCTAGCCTTTGGGTGGAGTACCGGATGTACCTGTTGAGACACAATATAATTAAGTAATTAAAAGTACGCTTTGTCTAACATTTTTAACTTTTAAATGAGATAGTCAAACACTTTAAAGTGATATCAGAGGTCGTCTAACATCTTAAACTTTTTGATGAGATGGTCACACAATACCTTTCTCCGGCAACCAAAAGGATTTCTTCTGTTGACAACTTGTTGTTGTTACATGCACGAGCCTCATAGCTTAGTGCATTATAAATGCTCGAGTTTTCCTCTCTCGATTTCTTGATCAGTCTGCCATAATTGTTCAGTAGCTCAAAAGATGCTAAAGAAAACGGATTTGATTTTTCATTGCTAGAGTTGCCAATAAGTTGTAGGACTTGAGGCTGGAAATCATCATTCTTTGGTGCTTCAATACTGGATTTGATTTGATCTGTGTTGGTGGAGAAATAACCCTGCATCCAATTTGATATACTTTGTTTCTGATCTTCCAATAAGTTGGTTGTAACTTGTTCATTAGATGTATTCTCTTCATTGTTAAGGTCACACATGGAATAAACAGAATCAATATCTGCACAATCTTCAAGTTCAAACCAAGGATCTTCGACCACTAATTCATTTCTCTCATATGCTTTAAGATGAAAGTGACCACCCTGGAAATCACTAAAATTATCATTTGAGATTGAGACATTAGCCATTGTCCCAATTCCAACTGCAAATTAGTGGTAGCCTCAACAAGCAGGCACCTTGAGTGTGTGTTTATGGTTTAGACTTTAGAGTCTGAAATCAACACCATGTAACCTGCTTAGATACTGACTGTATAGATTTTTTTATGGGTATTATGAATTGACATGCATTTGATTAGTGGTAAATATAGCAAATTAAGTTTAAAATATTGGTGCGATATGATGTTTACATGGCACGGACACACAGAAGAGCCAAGGTGGAAGACTATATTCCAAACAGACTCCTATGGTTTTTATCTTTCAAGAAACTTCGCCAGATCATGGCCTTCAGATGTAACTGATTAATTAAGGAATATATGCATGTGTGGACAAGATGAACAAGACAATTAGAAACTGATAAGAGCATAATGACAATTGAGTGATTGACATGTTTGGAATGTAAAATATGAATCGCAAACAATATATAATTAGCCTCTTACAACGTTTGTGTATTGGGCAGGAAACCAAATAGCACGGGCTGACCAGTTTTCGGACTGATAATTGAAAAATAGCTAGCGTTTGTGAAGTCAATGAAAAATAGCCAATATTTTGTTAAAACACGGAAAATTCCAACATAATATGCGGGATTATGGAGCTCCTGCATATAAACTTCCAACATATTATGATGGAACTCCAACACATTATAAAATTCCAGCATATTAAACTGGAAGCTCATATGTAAAAAATTCGAACTCCAGCATATTATGCTGGGATTTTTAATGGTATTTTTGTTCAGATTTTAATTTTACATGAAAAATGGATAAATTTCAATTACTTTTGAAATTATGGCTATTTTTTAATTACCAATTGTAAATTTGGCTATTTTGAATTTCACTCGGAAACCAATCTATTGGGCCAGGAAAATAAAAGGAAACCAATTTACAAATGGATACATACATATTAAGGGCATTTGCATCTATACCCGTTTTTGTGTCACGTTTTAACTTGTGCCCGCTTTGTAAAAAAATTACAAGCGTACCCGCTTTTTCGCATAACTTCAGCATACGGGGCTGAAGTAACAAAGGCAATCACGCAAAACTTCAGCATTCTAGTAGTCGGACCTGAAGTTCTGCTCTAGAGCTGAAGTTTTTGTTTTGTAACTGGCGAATAGAGCTGAAGTTTTTATTTTGTAACTGGCGAACTTCAGCTCTAGAGCTGAAGTTTTTGTTTTGTAACTCACGAATTGTAACTGGCGAAGCTGAAGTTTTTGTTTTTTGTAACTGACGAATTTCAGCTCTAGAGCTAAAGTTTTTGTTTTATAACTGGCGAACTTCAGCTCTAGAGCTGAAATTTTTGTTTTTGTAATTGGCGAACTTCAGCTCTAGAGCTGAAGTTTTTGTTTTGTAACTCGCGCTCTAGAGCTGAAGTTTTTGTTTTTGTAACTGGTGAACTTCAGCTCTAGAGCAAAGACTGGGTTAAAATCTCATCCTCTCTTCTACTAGAATTAGTCGTAATTTTAAGTAGGCAACTTAATTAAGCCAGAAATTGTTCTTTTACATAGTTTGACCTCGATCATCAACATACTTTAGGAAAAGAACAGTATTGGTGTCGAATGTTCTCGGAGAGGCAACGTTCGAGGAAGGCAGTATATACTTTATTACGAATTAAAAACAAAACATAAAGATGCACTTCACATAACAATGTGATTACTCAAAAATAGTCTGATAGTCTTGTGTTTTTATTTTCACATAAGAACAATTGCGCTCCCTACTTTTCAATTTTATAGCCCATATTTATGGCAATCATCCGATGAACTGAAGTTTCATAGCAGCACCAGAAGAAAGAAGAAGAAGAAGAAGGAGGAGGAGGAGGAGGAGAAGAAGAAGAAGGAGGAGGAGCAGAAGAAGGAGAAGGAGGAGGAGAAGAAGGAGCAGGAGAAGATGAAGGAGAAGGAGAAATGGGGCTGAAGTTATTTAAAAAGTGGGTACAAGTTAAAAAAATTTAAAAAAATGAATATAGGTTAAATGTGGGCGACCAAATAGAACGTCCGGCGCAATTTTTACCTTTCTCATTTGCATCGTTATCGCACATCATTTTAGCAGCACTTTGATTTCTTCGCTTCAATAAATGGACTGATTATGATCATTTTTGTCTTGCTATATCGCCATCATGTTTGGTTTAGACATCGAATAATTCACCAAGTAGTTAAGATTTAGGTATCCCATATTGCTTTTGAAGTACATGATGTTATCATAATTTAAAGCGTTTGTTTTTGTTTGTTCAATTGCATTAGACAAAACGATCTCTAACAACTTAATTAGCTTCACGAAAGAGTGTAACGTCTTATTTTTACGGGTTTATGTATAGAAGTTAAACTCAAAAAAAATAATGACATTCACGTTGTTAACACTAAAAAAATAAAATGTGCAACATCCTACAACAAATTAAAATGCTACTAATAATACATCAATAGTGTAAAATACTTTACGCTATTAATCTATACAAATTTTTCGATGTTGCTGTGCATCTTTCCCGAGGAAAAAAAAGTGAATCTGCGTTTACAAATTAGGCAAAAGAAAAAAGAGTTTCCCTCTCAATCAACGTTCGTAATTGAGCGTCGTTATTGATGAACAAATATTCAATTCTTTTTAACAAAAATTAAAAAACAGAGCAAAAGAATGTCAGATTCAGACTTTTTCATCATTTCTCACAGAATCGCCGGCAGTAATGTCTGTGTCAACAACTCTTCTACCAAACATTACGTAAACTACCCAAATGAGACCTTTCACCACTTTGATCAAACCAATTGTAACAGTTAAATAATACAACCACCAACCAACAAAATCAACCAATCCAATACTAATCAAAAGGTCTCTTTTTTTCTCCACCACCACAACTAAAGATTCTACTTCATCCCTCAATCTCCACCACCACAACCCACCAAAACCCATTGCCAATGCTACCTTTTCAGCCAATCTATTTTCCCTTGCAACACCAAAAACTGTGTCATCTACCACTGGCTTCACCACTGTTTTGGACCAAAAAAACATTGTCTCATGTAACCCCAAGAAAAATATAGCTCTTGTCAAGAATCCCCTTTGGTTACCAAGATCATGGCCATCTGCCCCAGCAGCTATGCTACCTGTTGCAATATAAACTAAGCTCCTCATTAGAAGATGGAAGATCTGGTCAACATAAACGGGATCTTTACACAAGTAGCTCACCAGATTTACGTATTTACTTATCCGAGTCAGTACTATATGGATTATACACGTATTATACATGAATTATGTATGGAGATAGCAATTTCACCTAGTGACATAGATATATTTCCAACATTACCTTCAATGCCCAAGCCAACACAAATTTGCAATATGCAAAGGAAAATCCACGCAGTGTAAAGTCGCGGTCTTGAAACTGGCTCGGAGGTACGCCTGATAAAGCACGAGGTACCACCAGTCAAGCTATGGGTAAGTGCAGCAACGCTGATAAGAGAAACAAGTATATGGAGAAAAGTAGGATTGGCATGAAGGAAGAATTTGATTAGGAAATCAGAATCTGTTTCTGTTGTGGAATAGCCAAAAAGGTCAATGAGATAATGTGCAATTGAGAGCCTAGAAAGTATGAGAAATGAGAGAGGAAATAAAAGGCTAAGGAGAATAGTTGTAAAAAATTGAAATGGCTCTCTCAACAAATTGGCAGTAGAATCCATAAGAGAAACTAATGATTTCTTCCCTTGGCATTTTTCTGAACTCAAACCCATTTAATCAAATCAAACAAGAAAATTTGAATGAATTTTTGTTGCACGTAAATAGACGAGGAGTATTAGTACTATATATGTTCATCAACAAAGAAGAAATGAAACATGAAAATTAGTAAACGAAGAATAATAAGAAGAGAGAAAACAATAAAGTGGTTGCCACGATGTGTGTAATTTAAATTAGTTGGCATATGATGAGGTCGTTTTCCATGTCGATCTAGCTATCTTCTCTTCTCTATCAAGGTTGGCGAATTAATATAATGTTCTATGCAACAAATCCAATAATAATGTATTATTTGAAAGCCACGACATGTTTGATGCTTACATGATAATTGAGTATATGGTCTAATATTTGTTTATTTGTGTCCTCTCAACAAATAGATAAACTACCCAATATTCTTTTGAGAAATATGTAGAAAGGATGGTATTGCAACTTCCCAAAATTGACACTCACCTAATCAAGTAATTTATGTGGAAACCCTGCATTTGGTGGAACGTCATAAGAAATTGATGTCTCATGTCACCAAAATTTGGGGTGACATATTGCAGCCTCCTTAGCGTAAAATTTTCTTCACTCCAATGCATAGTGGGACTTCAAGCTATGACATGTAACTAAAGCCGTGGTAGTACCAAAAAGAGATCGCACTACTAAAAAACAGCAATTTACCGACTGAATAATTTCAACCAATTTAATACCGTCATAATTTCTGACTAATTCGGACGAAAAATTTATTAAAAGTACATGTTTTTTTTAAAACTTTTGGCTCCAAATTGCAACTTTTTTCGGTCGCTAAAAAATATTTTTAGGCTTTCCGACTGAATCAATCGTAGAAATTAAAAAAATATACATCTTCAGACCGATTGGTCAGAATTTGCAATAAAAACGAGGTATGACTGGTCAACGAATTTGCGACCGAATCAACGCTACTTGAAAAATTCAAATTTCAAATTGCGACCGATTCGGTCGCAAATCTATTTTTAATATAGCCCCCACCCGTTTTATCTTCTTTCTTCTTTCTTTTCTAGTTTTTTTTTTCCTCTCCTTCCCTCTCCTCTTCTGCCCCCACCCGCTCTATTTCTTGATTTTCTTCTCTAATCTAAGCATATAAGGTACCTTGAAAAGATTCCCTCTCCCCCACCCGCTCCCTTTCAACCTCCAGCCCCCCCCCCCCCTCCAAATATTTTTTTCCCAATTTTTTTAACTCGTTTTTGGTGCAAAAATCTGGCGTCAACCCTCCGGTGGTGGTCCGGCAACAGATCCAGTAATCCTGTTCCATGTAAAAAAAAAAAATTGCATTAATTTAGCAATATAGTATGTATAAATTAGCTATATAAATTTGCAAATATAGTATGGATAAATTAGCAATAATTTTTGCAATATAGTGTGTATATAGTGACTTGTTAAAAATTTGCTTATTTAGATTAATTAGCTATTGTTTTTTCTTTTTAGTTAGATGTTCTTGTGAAAATGGCTAGTATACTTGTATGTATCAAATAGTAAATCCACTAATCCTGTTCCATATAATTTTTTCCCAATTTTTTTAACTCGTTTTTGGTGCAAAAATCTGGCAGCTCCCCTCCGGTGGTGGTCCGGCAGCAGATCCAGTAATCCTGTTCCATGTAATTTTTTTTTGCATTAATTTAGCAATATAATATGTATAAATTAGCTATATAAATTTGCAAATATAGTATGGATAAATTAGCAATAATTTTTGCAATATAGTGTGTATATAGTGACTTGTTAAAAATTTGCTTGTTTAGATTAATTAGCTATTGTTTTTTTCTTTTTAGTTAGATGTTCTTGTGAAAATGGCTAGTATACTTGTATGTATCAAATAGTAAATCAAGAAAAAAATTTAGAATAATTTGAGTATTTTTTACAATTATGAGATTCTTGTTTATATAAAAAAATAACTTAAGTGTTAATACTTCTCTGTTAGAGATGAACAATATTTTAAAGAGTTAGAATTTTTATACATTCAAGTTAGGTTAGTTAAGAAACAACTTAAGTATTAATACTTCTCTATTTCGGCTTTTCATTTGGAAATTCTTCATGCCATATCTATGTGTTAATTATATTATTTATTATTGGAACGAAATGAAGAAAATGTAGTCAGTTAAGTATTAGAGTGCTATCATATTCTAATTTAAAATAAATTAGATTAATTTATATATTTTAGGACTTTTTTGTCTTATAATAGTTTAATGTACCTATTAATATTGAAACCACCGAAGTATGTTAGTAAAATATATAATAAAACTATTTAGATAATCTTTTGGAGAATATAACTTAGTAACTAGTATAAATAAAATAAATATGTCAACTTCTAATTTTTTGTTTTGTTTGTGTATATGACATTTGTGCATCGTATATGAATGTATAATAGGAATCATCCTAATCGTGTGGGGTTAAGGTACGAATTTAAAGAAGGGGTTGCTGGATTTATTGCTAAGGCAAGGACACTTGATGATTTTCGTATTAAAGAACGATTAGGTGCCCTCGTGTGAAATGCAAGTGTGTTAAGTTATTGGGAGAAGATGTTGTTACATATTTTTTTTAAAGGGATTTATGAAAATATATTATGTGTGGACTGCTCATGGGGAGAATCTTGATAGCGTAAATGATGTTGACTTTCATAATTCTTTTGGTGGAGAGGAGGGTAGTCCCGTAGTGGAGAATAATATTGAAAATTATAGATTCAATGACATGATGAGGGATGCCTTTGAGATGTTCCCGGGGGCTCAATCTGAACCAAATGATGAGGCTAAGAAGTTCTTCAAAGAGTTAGAGGATGCTAGTTTTCCGTTGTATAAAGGCTCAGTGCATTTCAATTGTGATGATCTGATATGTCATCTAGATTTTACACCTTAATTTTGTGTTCTGAAGCCTCCAGTAGCTTCTTTAGGCCTTCCTCGATTTGCGTACGCAGTCCGGGTATTTTTTTCGGAAGGCCTTTATATTAAAAATATAAAATTATGCCTAAAAATCTATTTGAGTTGACTCTGGTCAACGTTTTAAGCAAACAGACCTGGTTCTGTATTTTGATGGTCCCGGTGGGTCTGTATCGTTATTTGTGACTTGATCATATGTCTAGAATCGAATTCGGAGGTCCCTAACTCTAGTTATCGCTTTTTGCCAAAATTTTGAAGTTTAAAGGTTTAGTGAATTTAATGATTTGACTAATATTTGACTTTGTTGATACCGGATTTGTATCTTGGTTTCGGAATTCGGTATAGGTCCATTACTATATTTATGACTTGTCTACCAAATTTGATGAGAATCGGAGTTGGTTTGATATGAATCGGACGTCCGATTGTTGAAATAGAAATTCTACAATTTCATTGAAATTTCCATTTGATTTGGTGTCTGATTCGTAGTTCTAGGTGTTCGTGAGCAAGTTCGTATGATATTTTTAGACTTGTGTGCACATTTGGTTTGGAGCCCTGAGGGCTCGGGTAAGTTTTGGATAGGCTACGGAGTGAGTTTAGACTTAGAAAATAGTTGGTGCAAGTTTGTTTCTAGTGCAGGCCTTGCGAGGTCTGGCTTCACATTTGCGATGAGGCAAGCTTCCTGTCAGGTTTGCATTTGCGAGTTACCTCGCATTTATGAAAAGTAGCTGGGCATCAATCGTTCGCAATTGCGACCAATTTCTTTGCAATTGCGAAGTGGGCTGGGGAAGACAGTGTTTGCATTTGCAATCAAAATAATCACAATTGCGAGGAGTTCAAGTTCGCAAATGCAAACATACCATCGCAATTGCGATAGAAGCAGAGGTGTGAGAACTTCGCATTTGCGAAGGATTTTTCGCATTTGCGAGGTTCGCAATTGCGAACCCCAGGTCGCAATTGCGACATCTGTGCCTGGACTTAAGCTGAGTAAGACGGGATTTCTCTCATTCTTTCAAATTTTCAAAATTAGAAATCCTAGAGATGATTTTTCCAAGAGCTCTTCTTCCCCCAATTCATTGGTAAGTGATTCTAACCTACTTCCTTTCAATTTTTCATTACATTTCATAAGATTTCAACCTAAAATCTAGGATTTTCATGGTAGAAATTGGGGATTTGGGTAGAATTAGGGGTTTTTATAAAATTAGAATTTAGACCTTAAATTGAGGTCAGATTTCGAAACAAAATACATAACCGGCTCGAGGGTTAATGGGTAATCGGGTTTGGGTCTGAATTTTGTGTTTGAACCAAGCGGGCCCGGGAGTTGACTTTTGTTGACTTTTTTTAATAATGACCTAAATTGAACCTTTTTTATTCGTGGGTAGTTCCTAAGGCTTATTTTGATGCGTTTGGTTGATAATTTGCTAGATTTTGTTGGTTCGGGGGTTTGTTTGAAAGGCAAAGCCATAGTTGAGCTTTGAGTTGATCTTTGGAGCAAGGTAAGTGTCATGGTTAACCTTCACTTGAGTGATTAGGACTTGTTTGCTATGTGCTACTTGCTTAAATGTTGGGTTCAACGTATATGTGAGGTGACGAATACTTATGCGTTGTTGTTGGGTTAAAGCATGCGGGTGGGACTTGTTTCTTATAATTTATTTTTTTCTTTGATCATGATATCCATGCTTAGACTAGTTAATTACTAAATTAATCGTTCTTTCCGCATTTATGGGCTATCTGTGATAATTGAGTATTGTTTCTGAAGTTGAGATTGGTATTGTGGAACCATTATTGACGTAAGACTTGATCTTGCTTATTCTATCTCCCCATTGTTATATGTTCATGCTTATATGGTAAGAGAGAGTGTTAAAGCACGAAGGGTAATATGTAATAAAATTACTTTATATTATTAATGACATCTTCGTTTTACATGTAAATATTTTATATTCATTACACAGATGGCTTCTCGCGCTAAAGAAATAAAAAAAATCTAAGAAGAAAAAATACACTTCACCTACTACAAGTCAGCTTCCTCCACCTACACCAAATATGAGCCCTCCTCATATGCCTCCCCGTCCTTCCATGTCAACTTCACAACCATATGAGTTTTTCAAAGTTCCTCCCCCGTCTAGCTTGCTTCAGTATTACTCCATGCCTTTTCATGATGGCTTAGCTTCGACCATAATTAATTTTATACTGATCATCATTCGTCTAGTATCATTATTCCTTTTTGCAGGTTAGGTGCGTATGGCAGCCTGCGCTTGAAAATCTGGTGAATGCTAACTTCGAGAAGAGAGCACAGAAGCAGATAATAGATTCACATCATGTTGCTAGGAGAGGTGGCACCAAGCCTGATTGGATACGTGTAGATGTCTGGAATTAGCTCTTGGAGAAGTGGAACACCCCTGAGTAGAAAGAAGAAGAGTGAACATGCAAAGTTAAACAGAGCTTCTACTAAGGGGGGAGCGTTGCATACTTGAGGTTCTATTAGTTTTGCAATCTATCATTTGAGATTGGTACTTTCATTATAAAATATTCTTAGTTTTACAAGTATGAATATATATATATATATAATTACTTTATAATTTTTAAAAAAATTAACGTGGGGGAGATGTGACTTATGCTGAGGTCTTTGCGGAGACCCACAAGAAGAAGAAGAAGAAGAAGAAGAAGAAGAAGAAGAAGAAGAAGAAGAAGAAGAAGAAGAAGAAGAAGAAGAAGACCCACAAGAAGAAGAAGAAGAAGAAGAAGAAGAAGAAGAAGAAGAAGAAGAAGAAGAAGAAGAAGAAGAGGAAGAGGAGGAGGAGGACGACACAAGAGTGTTAAAACCGAAATCAGGTGTCATGTGGAGCCAGCAAAGCAAATCTTGAACGATGATAAATCAAACAACACAAAAAAAATCAAAAGAGACGCAAACATATAACGTGGTTCGGTCAACTGACCTACGTCCACAGCGGAGATGAGCAATCCACTATAATAAAAAGAGAGTACAAAATATCGAGAGAACAACCTCACAAAGAGGCAAACACAAGTGATACACTAACACTCGTCCCGTAAAATTCTCCCCCTAAATACGACTCTCAAACCCATATGGCTACATTGTGGATGATACTGAATGAGAAGGACGGATCTTCAATTTATAGAACTCCAAACCTTTTCCTACAAGAAAAAGGACTAGCCAAATATAGGAGAATTATAATTTTCTTCTACAAAAAGGAAAACTCAATTAAGGTAATTATATTGCCCTTTCCTTCAACAAATAGAAAAACCAAATACGGTAAGAAAATTATGGCAAACACCTAACAATTCTCCCCCTTGGCCTGAATTTTCTGACAAAATAAACTTGATCCACCTTTTTTCACATAGCCTTCAACAAGTCGCATCTCCAAATCTCTACCACAAAGTTTGTCTCAACGTGCGTAGCACACCAGTCAAATTTCTCAGACAAAAATCATGATTATCGTCAAATATGTTGCGGCTATAATTGAAACCCGCCAAGATGAACCTGTCTTGAACCTCGCTCTGATACCACTTATTAGGACTGAAGAAATCAGGTGTCATGCGAACGCTAGCAAAGCAAACCTTGAACAATGATAAATCATATAACAAACGAGAAATATACCAAAAGAGACACAAATATTTAACGTGGGTCGGTTAATTGACCTACGTCCATGACGGAGATGAGCAATCCACTATATAAAAAAAAGAGTACAAAATATCGAGAGAACAACCTCACGGAGAGGCAAACACAAGTGACACACTAACACTTGTCCCGTAAAGTTCTCCCCCTAAACACGACTCTCAAGCCCCCTATGGCTACATTGTAGATGCTACTGAATGAGAAGGAAGAATCCTCAATTTATAGAAGTCCAAACCTTTTCCTACAAGAAAAGGGACTAGCCAAATATTGAAGATTTATAATTTCCTCCTACAAAAAGAAAAACCCAATTAAGGTAAATATGTTGTCCTTCCCTTCATGAGATAGGAAAACCAAATATGTTAAGAAAATCTGGACAAACACCTAACAATTCTCCCCATTGGCCTGAATTTTCTGATAAAATAAACTTGATCCACCTTTTTTACATAGCCTTCAACAGGTCACATCTCCGAATCTCCGCCACAAAGTTTGTCTCAATGTGCGTAGCACTCCAGTCAAATTTCTCAGATAAAAATCACGATTATCGTCAAATATGTTGCGGCTAGAACTGAACCCGCCAAGATGAACCTATCTTGAACCTCGCTCTGATACCACTTTTTAGGATCGAAAAATCAGTTGTCATGAAGGAGTTAGCAAAGAAAATCTTGAACGACGATAAATCAAACAACACAAGAGAAATATATCAAAAGAGACGCAAACATATAATGTGGTTCAGTCAACTGACCTACATCCACAGCGAAGATGAGCAATCCACTATAATAAAAAGAGAGTACAAAATATCGAGAGAACAACCTCACAAAGAGGCAAACACAAGTGATACACTAACACCTGTCCCATAAAATTCTCCCCCTAAACACGACTCTCAAACACATATGGCTACATTGTGGATGCTACTGAATGAGAAGGACGGATCTTCAATTTATAGAACTCCAAACCTTTTCCTACAAGAAAAAGGACTAGCCAAATATAGGAGAATTATAATTTTCTTCTACAAAAAAGGAAAACTCAATTAAGGTAATTATATTTTCCTTTCCTTCAACAAATAGGAAAACCAAATATGGTAAGAAAATTATGGCAAACACATAACAAAGAGAAGGATGGGTCGTACCGCATGCTTCAGAGATTTGTATGACACCAACTCTAGCACTATATTATTTTTTTCTCTTAGTTTATTTTATTTATATAACATGTATTATTTTATTTCAGGTCAAGTATCATATTGATCTTGATGCATGGCGACAAACTCAGCCTAAAGGAACTCATCCGGCCCCAGATGATATGACTGCGATTTGGACACGGGTAGTTGGTGGCGCGAATAAAGGTATAGATATTATGTAATTATCTATTTTGGTATTAATTTGAAAGTTGCGTGTTTGTTTTCTTACTCCTTTTCGTTCTTTTCTTTATTTCTCGTGAAAATAAATAAAGGTCAAGTTTACGGGATTGGAGTACAACCATCCTCCAGTCGTCCAGCGACAGCATTATTCACCGGTACATCAGTTTCCCAAGAAGACATGGAAGATATGCGTCAAAAATTAGATCAAATGTCGCAAGAATTTGAAACAACTCAGGCTTTGATCCAAAGATTGTTAAAAAAGAAAAGCAATAAAGGCAGTCAAGCTGCAATGGAGTCTGAGTCTGAGGAGGAGACGGAGTCTGGCTAGGATTAGCTATTTGAATGTTTTAAAGTTGAAGTTAGAGACATGTTTAATTTATAAATTTGTGTTAGTATTTTGATAATTGGTTGATCAAAATTAATGTTGTTTGATTAGTTGGTTTGATTGTTATAAATATTACTGTTCGTTTTGTAGTAAATACTGGATTTGGATTGTTATACTAGGTGTTTGGTTGGCTGTTTTATTTGGCAAGGTGGTGTATTTAAAAATACAGCAGAATTCTGCTATAAATTTTCCAGATTTGCGACTGAATCAGTCACAAATTTCACCAGAAACTACCCAGATTTGCAACTGATTCGGTTGCAAATTGAGAATTTTTGAATTTTTTTAATTAATTAATACTCAATATGTACGACTGTTTCGGTCGAAATATTTAATAAAAATTAATTTTACTATTTAATTTTCCGACAAAATCGGTCAGAACATTTAATTTATTTTTTTTGATTAGCGACCGAATCAGTCGCAAATTTACCGACCACGGTTACAATCACTTAAATTTAAATGCGTCCTTTATTTTATCAGTTTGCAACTGTATCCGTCGGAAAATTTCGACTGATTCGATCGCAAATATTTTGCGACCATGTGTTTTTCGACCGACCTTTTTCGATCGAAAATCCTTCGGAAAAACACGATTTCCGACTGATTTGACGGTCAGAAATTGAATTTTTTCTAGTAGCGAGAAAAAGAGTTTTACTTTCATGTGATAAAAATATTTTATACTATTTACATGGAAGATAATATATATATATATATATATATATATATATATATATATATATATATATATATATATATATATGTTTTTTTCCCTTTCTACAAGAGATAGTTACTCAAGTAATAAGCACTTTAAGAATGCGACCGGATTGAAACTAGAACTATTCGACGAGACAATAATAACTATGTACTCAAACTTTGTCTTTAGTTTTAATTATTTCAAGTTTAAGCATTTACTAGAAACAGGAGGCCTTCCTCTTTCCTTTTTTCTTGATCTTCTCTTATTTCATTTTTCTTTTCTCGTCTTTCCAACTCCTAAAATTGAAGCTTCATGTACTATTAATTGCTTTAGTTTTAAATGATTTATGGTTAACAGTATTAAATCAATGTTTATCCTAATCCTAAAATGAGGCACGACGAACATATCAACTAACACTATATACATATCAACTAACACTATATAGACACCTTTGCTAATACTCTCTCCCGTCTTTTTATAATGGCGTTTAGCCAAAAATGTCACATTTACTACATATAATGAATTAGGTATTCCTAGTGAAAACGAACTGTTTATGGTTGGAAACGTATAGAATTCAAAAGATTAAGGATTTTTACTGTAAAATTGATAGATTACTAATTATGAGTTGTTAACTATGGCCCTTTGCGTTATTAATAAAATGCCAATCTTTTCAAAGTATCTTAAAATATGCGATGTTTAGTTATGATCGATCAAGGGAAAAACCTCAAGTACTCCAAATACTAAGGATATGAATATTTGGTTAGAGAATCCTAAAGTGTTTTTGTAATGAGAATTAGGCATATTTTGATGTCTAAAAAAAAAGCCACCTTATTTACTACTTAGTCAAGTAAGCTAGCAGCCAGGCACTCCTCATCTCTCTCGCGTAGACTACAGATGCAAGGGCACCAATAATAGCATGTAAAAGCTGACCATTAAGAAGGGTTTAACTTACATTGACGGTTAAATAAATAAATAATCAAAAATAGGAGTTGTAGTCTTGAAAAGAAAAAAATTATACTACCGAATAAAGGTTTTTTTATGTCCTGGGTGTATATAATTAAGTTAAACTCACTGCTGTAACACTTATCTCCCTTGCAAAGTAGTACGTATGCTATGTGCTGTGCCTATAACTAACTAGTATATATATTCGCGCTTTGCGCGGTACCAGCCGTGAAATAAAAAAGGAAAAAATGTAGTGTCATTGCCAACTTACTCAAGAATACAACATAAATCATAGTAGTACAATTGATGTATTAGAATAACTATCATGACATATTATATACACACCAACGGTAAAAAGAGCAAAGCTTCTAACTTTCGTAATCATTTGAGAACCAATCTATAATTTTCACATATCGACTTGCCTCTTTCTTTCTGCTATTAGAGAAAAGATACAAATAAATAAATAAGCAATTCATGTGCAAGGTAGAAAAGATATAGAGAAGGCCCTATCCTCGCATGACGGTAATTAGACATAATTAGAAATCTCGAGATTTTTTTTTAATTTTTACAAAGATTTAATATTACTTAGTAAGTATGTTATCTAACTTTTCTTATTTTAATTTATCCACTCTATTTAGATTATTCTGGCATAATTGGAAGCGACATGAAGTTTAAGAAAAAATAATAATTTTTAAAACTTGAGGCCTTATGTATTTTGTAATATTTGTGGAGTATTGGACTTTTGAAAGTTGGAATTATGATCCTAAATATGTCATAATATTTGTGTAATCATAAAAGCTTATCATTATGAGTAAATGTAATGTTCAAATTAAATTGTTTTTCAAAATTTAGGATGCTGCAATTATTTTTGGAAGAACTCAGAAGAAAATGTAATTAATTAATATCATTTTCTTATTTTCTGCTTTTAATATATATATAGGAAAAAAAAAGAGAAACATATGAGGTCATACGTGATGGATGCAATTCGACTCTTCAGCAATTCTTTTTCGTTTCTTCCCTCTCATTTCTTGTATCCTCTTTCTCTTTGTTTCCCTTTTATTTCCTTTCATTCCCTTCCTTTTCATCCATTGCTTTTTCAATTTCTCCCGTACTTGAGCCCTATTCACAGCACATTGGAACTATTTGCCATCCAAAATAACCAAACAAATATTTTTACGCCAGATTTTCTTAAACATTATTCTTTTTCGAAATAGATTCTCATACTATTTCGACACTAATCATTCTCGGCTTTAAATTCATGTTATCACAGACTCCGGACACGGGATACCTTGAAGGCCAAGAAAATCTTAAGAATAATAATAGTTGTAAATTTAATGATTCAAATATTTTATCAAAAATTTATCGTCATTGTTTCAGTTTGAGTTAAGCCATAAAAGTTAATGAGATACTCAAATCTTCTTGAATGAAAAGTTGTGTTCAATTTAACGGTCAAACGCCGAATAACAAACAAATACAAAGTCAATGGACTTTCAAATAGAGAAACCACAAAGCAAAAACATGGAAATTAATGTAATACGTGATTAAGCATACGTATAGGTTCTTCTACAAGAGAAAATAGAGTAAGTTAATAATACCTTCAGGCTTCAGGAGCGGTAATAAAGTTAGAAAATACAAAAAGCATGGCGGTAAACGTGGTAGAATTAATTGCAGAAACATGAATTGTAAAAGGTAAATGAATCATCATAGTTCATAGATCCAACTACCGTGGAAAAAATCACAGTTGGTTGCTCGTGGTCCTTTGAGTAACTGAAAAGCTTCATTTGTGATATTGTGAAGTACAATAAATGTTGTAATAAAATTAGTATTAAGTACCATCAATATAAAAAAAATTGATTTGTAACTGAAATGTTTCTTTAATTGTTCGTTTGTGTAATAGTCGTAACTTTTCGAATTCTTGTAGTCTGGACCAAACGTTTACAGTGGTGTCTTTTGGGCTTTTACAAATATCACATAAATCAAAATAAAGGGGGAAAATAGCAAAAAATTGAGAAAAAAGATAACCGGAAATCTGTGATTAGAGCATGCCACATCACCTCCCCAATGCCCCTCAATTATATAAATATATAGATTGCTTTGGCGTCTTTTTGCTTGGTTCAGAGAAACACGCATATGCGGAGACAGATTTCAATTCTTATTTCAGAGTTTAACTTTTGTATAGCGAAAATATATAATTTTTACGCAATCAGATCAAGATGACCTAAAATGTCTACAGTAATTCAAATTTGATAACCTAAAAATACAGTAAATAACTTTCATTGACCGATAAATATACTTAAATATGTAAAAAAAATTATAATATCAATATATATATATAGATATATGTCAAATAATTTTCATTAATACTGCAACTTCATGTTTGGAGTTACATTCTTTAACTTAAAAGTGACAAGAACAAGTCCACTAATAGGATGTTTGGCCAAAGCTTGTTAAATCAGTTTATTTTGGAAAATATTTTTTTTAAAGTGTTTTTCAAAAAAAAAATATTTTTGGTGAGAAGAATTTTGTATTTGACTAATTAATTTGAAAAGCAGTTTTGAACAGTAATTGATATCTGGCCAAGTTTTTAAAAAGTATTTTTAATTGTATTTTTCTTAAAAGTGCTTTTCGAAAAAGTTTTTCTGTTTCTAAAAAATTGCTTCTGTTTCTATTCAAAAATATTTTTTCCTTTTAAAACCTTAGGCAAATATCTTTAACTTTAGGAAAAAAATATTCTTAGCCAAAAAAAGACACTTTTAGCCGAAAAATACTTAACTAGACCGGCTATAAATATGATTGATTCGCCTTTTAGTTCAAGTTATGAATCAAAGTACTCCTCGAGTCACTTGATTTTTGTTGATCTCCTTTTAGAGAAGAAGATAAATACCACTAAAAATCCAACTGATGTGGAGGCATTATAAGTAGGCTTTATAGGGCCCCCCAACTCTCTCTCCCCTATATTTGGAAGAGTTGTGCGGGTGTAATAAATAGACTTAGATTTAGAGAATTATTTAAGTTTTACGAGAAAAGTAAAACTACCATAAAGGAGTTTGGAATTTGTGGCACCACAAAATTAAAAACAGCAAACTTACCAACAAAAATAATAATAAGAAAAGCAAAGCCGCCACTGAATGGGCATTGGGCTGATGGCGACTCTATCAAGGATTTGCACCTCAATTCAGAGATTTTGGTGTTCTCAACTCCCCTCGTACCCAATTAAGAGGCGCATCTTTGTACTAAGATAGGGGTGGTAATTTGGTAAAAAATGTACGGGACCCTCTATTTGATCGCCACCATTTAATCTATACTTACTTTTAAAAAAAAATTTAACTTGTACCTATTTTTTAAATAATTTCATGCTTCTTTCTCATCCTTCTTCTTCTCCTTCGTTTTCAATCTCAAGATTTTTCACTCAGCTGTCGCTCACCTCCAAGCTTTCAATAGAAGAGGTATTTTGTGAACAGAGCAAGAAACAGGCAGATCCTTTCATTGTTTTCTGCTCTAGCTGCATGTTAAACTGCCGATGCATCGTTTTTGCACTTCGTCTCCTTTGTTTCTAGTTAGGTGGATGCATTTTATGCCTAAGCAATGAATTAGCACAAGTACTCATTATATCACAGTACACATATTTTTGTTTTTAATTACAAAATAATCGAGCTGAAGTTAAGCAAATATAAACAAAAACTTCAGCACCTAAAATGCTGAAGTTCAGCAAATACAAAACAAACTTCAGCTCCTAGAATGCTGAAATTCAGCAAATACAAAACAAATTTCAGCTCCTAGAATGCTGAAGTTCAGCAAATACAAAACAAATTTCAGCTCCTGAAATGTTGAATTTCAACAAATACGAAACAAACTTTCAGCTCCTAGAATGCTGAAGTTCAGCAATTACAAAACAAAAACTTCAGTCAAAACGTATTGTAGTTTTATTGAATTGAAGTTTGTCATTGCACTATGAACTAAAGTTTACGTGATTGCTTTTGCTACTTCAGGCACGTATGTTTGAAGTTACCCGAAAAGTGGGTACGCTAGCAATTTTTTTTGCAAAACGGGTATAAGTTAAAAGGTGACCCCAAAACTGGGTATAGATGCAAATCCCCCGGTAATTTGAGCCTAAATCTATTTGACCGACCTAATTCGCCCAAGGTTTGACAGGCCATTACCCGCCTATTTGTTGAACTCAGTCTGACCTAACTTATTTCAACTCATTTAAAGTTGGGCTAATTTTTAGCCCAAATTGATCCATGAGTAACTTTATTAAAATATCTTTTAAATTATTTTTGTTTGATATGTCATATATGACCATAACGAAAGAAAACAATCTTATTTGATATAAAAAATTCATAAGAAAACGATACACATTAATTAAAGCTTGGTAAGAATTTGGCGGGTTGGGCTATAATTCAAATTTTTGACTAACTTGACCCAGTCCATATCAGCTCAAGTTACTTTTGGGTGGGTCATTGACCCGCCAATTTATTGACTCATCCCATTTTAACCCTTCCAAAATAGTAAAAATAGCACGGGCTAGCCAGTTTTCGGATTGATCATTTAAAAATAGCCAGTGTTTGCAAAGTCATTGAAAAATAGCCATTATTTTGCTGCAACACGAAAAGTTATTTCGGCATAATATACTGGAGATCGGTGCATCTGTGCATGAACTTCCTGCATATTATGCTAGAACTGCAACACGCGAAAAGTTCCAGTATATTATGTTGGACCGGTATATTATACTGAAACTCAAGTATATTATACTGGAATTCCAGTATATTATACTGGAGTATTTTTCCGGATTTTGAACAGTGTTTTCGTTCAGATTTATTTTTACATGAAAAATGGCTAAATTTCAATTACTTTTGAAATTGTGGCTATTTTTGAATGATCACTTATAAATCTGGCTATTTTTGAATTTCTCCCTCCAAAATAAGGTCAACCCGCCCATTTGATACCCCTAGTTTCATGAGATGTTAATTTTCAATTACTTATTTTCTCAATTTTAACTTCAAATATCATTTTTTTCCAGATTTAATATAATATATCCACACATGCAAAGTAATATTGATTTGTTGATGAGATCCTTATATTTTTAATTAAGGTTAGGTTGAGCTTTAACGTTCTTATTGAACTTGCCCTATACGAATTCGTATTAATCGGACTAATAAAATGCAATGGTAAAAAAATTTGGGCCGTCCTATTATATTCGTATTCTAGTTCTAGATAAAAGGAGCAAATATAGAGTAGTTTTATGAATAGAGAGGATAGAGGGGAGGGTGAAAATGAATCAAATATTCCATATTGGCACAGTTATAGTTGAGTGGAGTTGTAGCTCTATAATTAATGAGTGATAAAGATGGGGTGAAAACAACTTGTATAACGTGTGGTTTTGTCATCTCTCTAGTTCATTTCTCATTATTCTCTCTCTCATAATCAATTGGAGAGCTCTCTAATATCTGTTCCCTTATTATTGTTCTCACTGCAGCTCCATTTCCTTCGCCTTAACTGTCCCCTTGTGTCTCATGCGAAGAAAAAAGGAAGTTTTTTAATCCCAAAAACAGAAAACAAGAAAGCAGAAGGAAGATCATATAGTCATGGGTAAAAGTAGGCCACCAAAATCAGAGTCTAAAACTTCAAGACTGCTTGAACCACAATTTGTTGCCCCCAAAAAGAGGTGATTCAGCACACTTTCAATTCATAAGGCTTCATATTTACACTACTAGCTGATTTCTGGTATCCTTATTTGCTTCTTTTTGTTTCCATAGACAGAATCAAGTATGTGAGCATATATAATAAATAAAAGGGGGGATTCTTTTCTTTTTTCTTTCCTAACAGCTGTTGAATGTGCTCATGTTAGGAAGATGACTCAGAAAGTTGTGATCACAGTACAAATGGAAGCAAATGCTATAAAGCAGAAGAATGAAGGGCCTCCTTCAGATTGTTGGAGCTGGAGAAAATATGGACAGAAACCCATCAAAGGATCCCCTTATCCCAGGTGCATTTACCTTTTTTTCCCTTCCAATTCTGTTAACTTTTCTTTTGTTAAAGCTTCCATTTTTCAGTGTTTTATCCAAAATTAAACTTGATGAGTTCAATATTCTCCACGAAAATAATATTGAGTTTAGTTGAACCCGTTGAATTTGTGTTGCATCCGCCTATGTTTATGCCAGGGTTAAGTCTCTAGTGTGCATGCGGAGGTAATCCCAGATATAGAGTTGATGAGTTCAAAATGAGTGTGATAATTCCGACCCCTCTGCCCCGTCCCTGATCAATGTCGGAGCCACATGTATTCACAAGGTGTCATATCTTTTTATATATAAATATTATATATTGACTCACCCTCACTTCTTTGTGAATTTACCATTTTTATATTTTGACCCCCTTAATGAAAATTTTTGGCTTCGCTACCCCGCCTTGATTCTATGTGTGCATATATATCCTAGAGTAGTTTTTAAGTTGCCTATGCTTTTGAGATCCTTATTTACATGTGAAGAATTCAGTAAACATCAAGTGGATCGTTTTGGATACAGGGGTTACTACAAATGCAGCAGCTCAAAGGGTTGTTCGGCTAAAAAACAAGTAGAAAGGTCCAGTACAGATTCATCCTTGTTCATCATTACATACACATCCACCCATAATCATCCAGGTCCAAATTTGCCTTACAAAGACTCCCCTCTCAATCCTGTTACACAAGATTCTCCCATGACTCTGCAGCAAGATCAAGAACCAATAACGGACCGACATGTGTCCCTCGAAGACAATGATGGCATACTTGTCCAGCAAGAAGAGAATCAATTCACTGATAAGTTGTTGGGAACAATTTCATATGATGATTTTCTGCCCCTTTCTTACCCTCAACTAATGAACTTTCCAAAATCAGAATTGTCAGAAGAAAATGACTTTTATGATGAGCTAGGAGAATTACAACTACCTCCATCTTTTACTTCATTTGCAGGCATTTTTGAGGAGACAATCCTTGTAGATCCCTCTTATTCTTAGTAAAAAAATGCAGAGATCACACTTCAGATAGGTTTCATTGACAGGTAGTAGTGTTTGTGAATTTCTTGATGGGTAATTTCTTGTTGCCAATGCCTGAGGTCAAATCATTTCATTTGGCACATTGTAAGTATGATATTTCAGAAGGAGACTCAAAACATTTAATTTGTAGCCATGTAAAGGAAGCTCGCTGCTTTGTTTTTGATAATAGGATTTTGCAACACTTTGTATTAACCTGGTTTTCTATTTCCGTGCGCGAAAATATTTTTGTTATATGTCATACTAGTATTTCCAACTCAGAATATTTGTTTATTCTGATGCTATGCAGATAGAATCAAGCATCCAACTTGAAATTTTAAGATAATGGGTGAATCAACTCAAAACATTTATAAATTTCTCATCATATCCTTATAATTGGATACTTGGGACATATTATACCCTCTTTATAATGGTGTTATTTGTTCCAAACTTGCACTCAATTATTTCATTTGATACTTGCTACCTTCTTCAGCACATGCAATGCAATGGATAACTCTGTCCGTCCGTCAGAGTTTAGGCAAATACTTTTTGTCTACATTGAAATTTGAACTCTGATTTCTACAGTTTTCACTAGATTACTTTTTAGGATGCACCCTTGGGTACCAGAGGGACACATCATACTTTGCACATTTTGTTTCTTTTGGGACCACAGCACCACACAATAGTGTCTTCTTTTGCACATATTTGCGAGCAATAGCAGACACGAGGATAATGTCCAAAGGTAGACACATTTTTCATGGAGTGGTTTTGATTTGTTGGGGAAGAAATATATAGTAGTCCTATTATAATAGGCAAATAGATGCGTGCCCTGTAGATGATGGCATTTTGCTGCATTATAGTAATGGTTTAAAATGGGTATCTGTTCTTATGCTGGAATTTGCATCCTAAAAGATTTAGATACCAATGAAAATTCCAACCCACGAGGCAGAGCGCTAATGGGCCATAGAGGATATTGTCTGCTAATGGAAGTACCTTTTTCACATACAGTGACAGTATATGACTACATTCAATAGCACTATAGGAATCAATTATCTGAATAGTCTACTTTAAGTATTTGTTGCTTACAAGTAACAAGTTGCCTCAGCTACGAGATGCGAGTTCTTTCTCTAGAGAAAGCCTACTTACAGCTTATAAGGGAGAATATCTGAAAAAAGTGTTAGCAGGAAGCTTACAAAGAGCAATTAGGTTTAAATTGTTTCTAAAGATAGCTGACAAAGAATTTCACAAACTACAAGTGAAAATAGCAACCAGGAAGAAGGAATAGCTCTTTCTTCTAAATTGTAAAGCAACAATTCTTGCTGATATCTGCTCTCCTCTTAAACACTTACTCTCGTTCCAAAGACATTTAATAGCGCCATACGTGTAAACAATATGTACCCATGAACCCATTTGCAATACTAGAATATGATGGCACTACCCTTTTTGGTGGACTATGCAGCAATGAACTTGACCAGTGATTAGAAAAATATACAAATATGGAAAAACAAATAGAAGAGGAATGACAAATGGACTAGGGGCAGGGCGGCATACATTTATGAGGCAACCAAATCATGTACACAATTTGTTCCCAGATATAGCTGGTCCTGAATCCTATATATGGAAATGATATCCTCATTATCCTTGCTTAAATCTACACAATATGCAAGAACATATCTTAACAATCTTTAGCAGGCTTTCAAGCTGGTGTTTTCATGAATGGCCTTGTAGCACTGGAGACTGCAAAGAGGAAGATTTGTCTTAGAATCACGGTACTTGTATGGATTCACACAGGAAGGACCAGCACATTGCACACGAGGGGGAGGGTAACTGCAATTGGCAATAAAAACACAATCAGAACCATTAGCAACTTTAATAGTGCTTCATTCATGTAGCAATCCAAGATATCCAGGTTCCACCTCCTGTCTCCAATTCCACAGAGGACAAGAAAAAGGTGGGGATGGAGAAAACATTACCTGCAAGGTTTAGCAAAAAAATGAGGTAAACCCATATCTTCAGGAAATTTCACAACAGTCCCAGTAGGGCCCATAACCACTCTGATAGTGCTTTTTGCAAGCATCTGCTCTTTAGCAGCCTTCTCCTGCCAGATATAACGTCAATTAATTGTCAGCTTCATAACATCGCCATGAAAAACAATCTACATATCAACAAGCAGGTTACCTGTGCCAACTCTTCCTGCCGCTTCTTTATTTTATCTTCTCGCTTCTTCCTATTGGAATCTTGACCTAGAATTTTCCTAATTGCCTCAGCCTGAAAATTCAAAACGGTTATGCTCACTTCATCATCATATGACTTAGAAGAGCACACATACAGTAAGCAGGAAAAGGGACAAGGGAAAACCTCTGATTCACGAGCAGCCTTTTCATTTTGCATTCTACGTTTCTGAGCAGCCTCCGCTTTCTTCAGTTGCTGCTCAACATCTGTGAGCTTCTCCTTTTGCTCTGTAAAAAAGCAAAGATGGCAAGACAAATTTGTTAATCAGAAAAAGTTATAGAGCAAAGAAATAAGAGTGGAACATATAAGTAACTACAGTGTATTACTTCGAGGTGGCGCCGGTGGTAAACCATCAGGGAACTCAATTTGACTCACAGAAGAAGCAGTAGAATCCTTGCTAGATAGGAGAGCTCGTTGACGTGTTGTAAGAGTCATTTCTCCTCTCATCGTTTCAATTGGTGAATTTGAGGATTCCTTCCTTTGTTTCTGCTTCTTTCTTCCTTCAGGCTCACCATCAGACAGGAGCTCTTCCACCTCATAATCAGTGTCCTCAGGACCTTCCTCTGATTTCTTCCTTACATCTTTCCTTGCACTTCCCACATTTTCATCCTTTTCATACTTACAAACCTTTGAAACACGGGAAAGACTTCTTTTCTTGGTCAATTCCTCCTCGAAATCTTTATATCCTGTAAACTTTGAGGTTTTAAGCTTCTCCAAGTACCGAATTTCATCATCATCGTCATCCTCATCAAACCCCTCGGAGAGACGCCTCTTCGGCGCCCTCTTACTCTTACGAGCTGGATCTGACTTGTCACCTCTTTTTTCGAAGGCATTTATCATTGGTGTCTTTCCCATATTGTCTTTGCCAGCATCAAAAGTGCCTCTTGGTGAATCTCTCCACAAATTTCCTTGCAACCCACTTTTCTTTTCCGAAAGACCGTCTTCACTCGAAGTGTCCTAAAATTTAGATGAAAAGGTTAATTGGACAGCACTGAGACTTGAGAGTTTATTACAATGATAATCTGACCAATAATAAATGCCAAATTAATACATGCAATATAATAGATTTCTTTCTCTGGTAAATCGGCTTCAGATTAATCACGATTTGCATCTTCAAAAGCTTGGCATTAGTTTTCCAAAACTGTATCCAACATAAGGTAAGGGTTAACCTAATCCATCTGGTTTTCCATGAAGTGAACAACCAGAGTTTCTTGCTAATAATTTAGGGCAAAACTATTACGTTGTTAACTCATCCTTGAAACATTTGATTCTTATGGACCTCACTGTTTTGTTCCCTAATAAACCTATAATAATGCAACAACATCTATCTACATGTTTTGCTTTCCCTGTTTCGAGAAGTTAGACAGAAACAAGTATAGCAGCGAACCGTAAAAATGGTATGCGGTTCACCTCCTTTTCAAAATGATGAAACCAACCACAATTATGAGGGAGACTACGTTTAAAGCACAATCAAAGATTCAAGTGGGTTTAGATAATCCAAAAAATTAACTACTTGAGAAGAAGCACGTAATAAACCTGCTGGCCAAGTTTCTGCCGTGGCACCGAGGCACCTAAGGCTCGAGCACTTTTAGTAGACAAACCACCACCACATGCACCATGAGAATCGGTTTTGGTTTGAATGGTGCGCGTCACACCCCCAACTTTCAGCTTAACCCTTTTCAGCTTGTTATCATTGCCAACGGCATCCTGAACAGTTCCTGATTTCCTAAGAGAGGAGCCATTCCGGGAATATGTATCATCTCCTGGACCTCCATTACTATATAACAAGCTAGATCCTGTATCCTTATTCTTCTTAAAAGTGTAGTCCTCATCTACTCTTGAAGCAGAGCCTCTAGACATGCAATGATTAAGGTTGAACATTTTCCGTCCAGCATCGGCATCACCAGTGTTCTCATCACTGGAAACCCTGCCAACATCATCTGAAACTAGTGCTGAGGGTGACTGATCATGGCTTTCATGAAAAACCGGCATCTCTGGTCTAGGTCGTCGCAACATGTGGCTTCTTTTCTTTCTAACAGTAGCATTGAGCCCTTCAAATCGAGTACCACCAGATTCATCCATGATATATATAAAGAGTAGGTCCCACCAGCAACGCGTGTACTAATCACGGTAAAAAGACGACACTTGCTAAATGAGTTTGGTAATTGCTGGACCAAACTGGCAACTGCAAGCATTCAAAGACGTATCCTTTATTTTCTAATTCATTTATGTAGAGAAACATCAATAAATAAAAACGATTAACAAGAAGTTCATTCAGCATTTAATTTAATGTATCCAGGGGATGCAACACCCATACATGCAGTACACATGAACCCAACAAGCAAAAGGGCAAGGAAGACTATCATATCTATACAGTATAGTTAACTAAGAAACATGATAAAGAAATCAATTTGACTATCCACGACTTCCACAACACAGGGAACAAATGTATCCTCAATAAAATGCAAGTATCAATATAATGGCATATGGAGCTTTGAGGAATGTATTAATGGCCTTAAGTAAACACTGCATATGTGCAAAAACAATATATCAAGAAGATGGCTTAGGATTTTTCAAGAATGAGTTAATGGATTTAGTAATTCCGCCTATATGCAAAGTATAGCTGATCCCAAGCACGAATAAATGAGAGTTGCGGTAGATTAACTGTCCTCTTAAAATAGTCAAACTACTCGAATCCTCTAAATAAAAAAGTAGTTGAATAGAGCCAAAAAAAATAGAAAGGAACAAGGACGGATGTAGGCTTTAAGATATGGGTACGTATCAACCCAGTTGATTTGACACAAACCACTAAATATGCACAAAAATTAAATTCAAAATCCAATTACTAACACTTGGGGTCGTGTCCTAAAATCCAGAACCAATAAAGTTCAAGTCTTGGATCCGCCTCTGCAGATGATTCATATAGCCAATACCAACAAAATTAAAACTGAGTTAGTCGATGGTTTTTGGAACTAATGGCCCTAAATATTTGCCCAAAACTTGGCAGTAACTGGATTACCCAATAAGATGAATCAACGAAATACAATCAAGTTACGCAATTGACATAGCTTACATATTACAGCAGACCCATTTATAAAAACACCAAACAAATACAAGTAAAGCCCATTACACGCCCCAGCAAAAGAATACAGCAGATACCCATGAACCAAAAGAGAAAGGAAGAAGCAATAACCTTGTGAATGGCACAAAATTGAAAAGCATCCGCCCGAAGTTCGCAGAAAAGAAGAAACAAAAAGAGTGAATTAACGAAGAGGAAAGATATAGATAATATATATAATTGAGAAGAGGGAGGAAAAGAGTTGATGAAAAAGAGAGATGTATGGAAGAAAGAATAAGAAAGAGATGGGTTTTGGGTAAAGTATTATAATTAGGGTTAGAGAAGTGAAGGGTGTCGTTAGAGCCAAAGAAGACTCTCAATATCTTCTCCATTTTCTCCCTTTCCTATTCTTACTCACCAACACCACCCACCTACTCCAAACACCCCCCCCCCCCGCCCCCCAACCCACACTGTCTCTCCCTCACACCCCTGTAATTTGTTTTGTTGGACTGCCCCTTTCTTTCTTTCTTTCTTTTTGCCTCAGTAATCCGATCCGACTCGATTTTCCTCTTTTATTTCCCTCGTCTTTTATACATGGTTATAGTTATACGTCTTTGTGCTTCAAAATGTGCGTATTTTAAGACAGTGCTCACGTTAGCACTACCTATACAATACGCATGTGTTCACTTTCTTATAAGCTTCAAAGTATTACACCTATCCTAGGTGTCCAGTCGAGCGCTTAATCGAGCCGAACTAAGATCAAATTTGAGTTTAATCAAATCAAACTGAGATGATCCGAGCCCAATTTTTTTTTTAAAACGAGCCGAGCTGGACAAAGCTAAAATGCAAGTGAATCGAGCTGAATTCAGAACCATTTGCAAGGTCTACCATTTTCAATAAACTAGTAATGGTACCCGCGCGATGAGCAGTTTGTATACGGTTAAAATCGGGCCTACCCGATTTACTATTTGATCAAGGCTAGGGAATTGCTCGAAGGTCGGCCTCGCAACGGACCAGACCGAGGTACGAGCACAAGGCACCGAGTTCGAGGACCGAAGCACTTATCGAAGATCGAGGCCAGTAGCAATCGAGACCAAAAGAGGCAGACATCGAGCAAAGCACAATAATGGAAAGGCGATATTCGTGACTGACCGGAGATCATAGCGTAAATCTCGGAACAGATCAAATCAAGGGCGGTTATTTAGTTAATAATGGGATTTACTTCCGTAATTAGAATTGTACCATAAATATGATTCCTCTACTATATAAAGAGGATCCTAATCATCTTGTAACCATCTTGCATTCTCGCATAACAAAGCAGCACATTACTTTCTAGCTTATATTCTTATTCATCAGTTTGCTTCTTAACTATTTTGGGCACCGATCAGTTTGAGAGCACTTAAGCTCGAGGGTTGAATCACATTTCAAGACTAGTTTGCTTTCTCTCATTGTTAATCTTTACTGCTACTTTCTACATTTATCAATTGGTATTGGGTAAAATCACATGTCCTTAAAACCATATTTTAAGTTTAATTATTATTCGATTTTTAAGGTAAACAGTTTGGCACCCACCGCGGGGTTAAGGATAATAGTGATTGCCTAGTATTAATCCTCATAACACACACTGCTTTACGCTTGTTCTCGTAAGTGTCTTTGATTTCAGGAATCTACATGTCAAACTCTCAAGCAGCGCCCACTCACACAGACACCGGCCTTGGTCTTCATGGCGAGAACGAGAACATAGTCGCCCCGGGAAATGGAGTACCTCCAGTCAATACCGATGGACCACCGGCCATAGATCCAGTCGATGTCAGTTCTTGTGTTACCATTCATGGAAATTTAGGCACCGACCCTAAAAATAGCATCCGCAGAGACGCCCAAGCAGCCGATCAGAACGCACAGAGCGGTGAAGAAGGCGGAATTAGCCTTCGAATGATATTTGAAATGTTGTAGACTCAGCAAGTTGTGATAGCGCAGCTCCAAAATCAGAATCGAGCACCAAGTAGAATTGAGCTTGATACATCACAAGAAGTTATTCATAGGGTCGAACCTGTACCGTAGAAATCGAACGATAATGGATCGGGAACTGACCCCGCCATCATGAAGATGCTCGAGGAGCTCACTAAATTGATCGAATTAGGAGAAAAGAAAATCGAGGCTAATGACAAAAAGGTAGAAACGTACAATTCACGGATTGACCAAATATTGGGGGCACCCCCAATTCTAAAAGGTTTGGATTTGAAGAAGTTTGTGCAGAAGCCTTTCTCTCAAAGTGCAGCTCCGAAGCCCATTCCAAAGAAGTTTCACATGCCAGAAATTCCCAAATACAATAGAACCATTGATCCTAATGAGCATACCACTTCTTATACATGCGCAATAAAAGGAAATGACTTAGAAGATGATGAAATTGAATATGTTCTGTTGAAGAAGTTTGGAGAAACTTTATCGAAGGGGCGATGATATGGTACCATAATTTGCCGCCCAACTCCATTGATTCCTTCACCATGCTTGCTGATTCGTTCGTAAAGGCACACGCCAGAGCAATAAAGGTCGCGACTAGGAAGTCGGACCTCTTCAAAATGAGATAAAAGGACAATGAAATGCTAAGGGAATTCATATCTTGGTTCCAAATGGAACGCATGGACCTACCCTCGGTCACCGATGATTGGGCTCTCCAAGCCTTCACTCAAGGTTTGCACGAGCGAAGTTCGATAGCATCACGACAACTAAAGTAGAATTTGATTGAATATCCAGTCGTGACTTGGGCCGATGTACATAATCGATACCAGTCAAAGATCAGGGTCGAGGATGATCAATTAGGAGCCCCTTCCTGTTCCGTATACCCAAATAGATCTGACGGCAGAGTTCAAAGGGACATCGACAGAAAGCCCCGGTCAAACAGAGATCGGTACCAACCATATAGTACAGATCGTAGAAACAACGGACCGGGACATAATCCTATTCAAACTTATCGAAGGAATGCTCGAGGACAAAACTCCCGAGGGCTCATGAGTAAGAGTGGATTATATAAACATGTCGAGCCTAAAGAAGCGCCACGGTTATCAGAATACAACTTCAACGTCGATGCATCGGGTATTGTATCAGCCATTGGACGAATAAAGGATACCAGGTGGCCCAGACCTCTACAGACAGTTAAGGGAGGAGGTAGCCCGTTTGTTCAACGAGGGTCACCTTCGAGAGTTCCTGAGTGATCGAGCTAAGAATAACCTTAGAGATAGAGATGCAAACAGGAAAAACGAATAGGAGGAACCACAACACGTGATTCATATGATCGTTGGTGGGGTTAATATTCCTCAAGGCCCGATATTTAAACGCACCAAGGTGACAATCACAAGGGAGAAACGTACCCGGGACTACTTACCAAAAGATAACTTGTCTTTCAATGATGAAAATGCAGAAGGGATCGAATAGCCTCACAACGACGCACTTGTAATATCTATCCTTATGAATAAAATTCAAATTAAATGTGTGTTGATTGATCCAGGTAGCTCGGCAAACATTATTCGATCGAGGGTCGTAGAACAACTCATCCTCCAAGATCAAATTGTGCCTGCAACTCGAGTACTGAACGGCTTCAACATGGCAAGTGAAACCACCAAAAGGGAAATCATTTTGCTAGTAAATGTGGCTGGGACTATCCAAGAAACAAAGCTCCACGTAATCAAAGGTGACATGAGATACAATGCGCTGCTCGGAAGACCTTGGATTCATAATATGAGGGCAATACCTTCAATGCTTCATCAAGTCTTGAAATTTCCAACATCAGAAGGAATCAAAATGGTGTACGGCGAACAACCCACCGCCAAAGAGATGTTTTCAATCGATGAAGTAGTAGCAATATCAGCGCTTTCGTCAACAAAGGGATCATAGCCAAAGGGAAAATAGGAAGTCAAATAGCAAACACAGGTACTGGCCTCGGCGCCATCGAAGGAGCAGGAGTTCTTCGAGGATGAAGATTTTATAATACATCGAACCTTCATGACCCCCGATGATTCTGATGCAACAAAGTCAACGGTTGAGGAGCTGGAACAAATCATACTAATAGAGCACTTCCCGATCGAAAGGTATACCTGGGCACGGGGTTAACTTCTGAGCTCAGGAAAAAACTTGTTCAATTCCTTTTAAATAACATGGATTGCTTTGCTTGGTCCCACCTGGATATGATAGGAATTCCACCGGAGATCATAACATATCGATTGAGCCTGGACCCGAAGTTCAAACCGGTAAAATAAAAGAGAAGTTCCCAGTCCGAGGTAAAACATGCATTCATCAATGACGAGGTAACCAAACTTCTCAAAATAGGATCCATTCGGGAAGTAAAATATCCCTAATGGTTAGCAAACGTAGTTGTAGTCCCCAAGAAGGGGAACAGACTTAGAATGTGCGTAGATTATAAGGATTTAAACAAAGCATGTCCCAAAGACTCTTTTCCTCTGTCGAATATCGATCGCATGATCGATGCCACGGCCGACCATGAGATCCTTAGTTTTCTTGACGCTTACTCCGGGTACAATCAAATTTAGATAAACTCAGAGGATCAGGAAAAGACTTCATTCATCACCAAGTATGACATCTATTGTTATAATGTAATGCCGTTTGGGCTAAAAAATGCTGGTGCTACTTACCAGTGCCTAGTGAATCGAATGTTTGAAGAACAAATAGGTAAATCAATGGAGGTATATATTGATGATATGCTAGTTAAGTCCCTACGCGCAGAGGACCATTTAATTGCAGGAAACTTTCAACATATTAAAAAAATACAACATGAAGCATAAAGACTGGTCGGTTCGGGTAAGTTTCTCGGCTTTATGGTGTCAAATCGGGGGGATCGAGATCAACCCCGATAAAATCAAGGCAATCGAAGATATCACAGTCGTGGATAGCGTTAAGGGTGTACAAAGACTAATAGGGCGGATAGCCGCCTTAGGCCGATTTATCTCGAGGTCTTCAGATCGAAGTCACAAGTTCTTCTCACTTCTCAAAAAGAAGAACAATTTTGCTTGGACCTCGGAATGTCAATAGGTGTTGGAAGAGTTAAAGCGGTATCTTTCGAGCCCACCATTGCTTCATACTCTGAAAGCGGACGAGCAACTCTACTTCCATTTTGCAGTCTAGGATGTTGAGGTAAGTGGTGTCCTAGTTCGAGAAGAGCAAGGTACGTAATTTTTGTTTACTATGTTAGTCGAACTTTAGGTGAAGCCGAGACCCGGTACCTACACTTACAAAAATTAGCGCTTGCTTTAATAAGCGCCTCTAGGAAATTAAAACCATATTTTTAGTGCCACCCAATTCATGTGGTGACCACTTATCCTCTCATAATGTTCTGCACAAGCCCGGACTCTCAGGCCGATTGGCTAAATGGGCCGTCGAAATTAGTGGGTATGATATCAAGTATCAACCACGAACGACCATCAAGTCTCAAATCTTAGCAGACTTTGTGGCCGACTTCATGCCGGCCCACGTACCCGAGGTCGAAAAAGAACTTTTGTTAAAAATAGGTACATCTTTGAAGGTGTGGACCCTTTTTACAGATGGCGCTTCAAATGTGAAGGGGTCCGGACTAGGCATCATTTTTAAGCTGCCCACAGGCAATACAATTAGACAATCTATCAAAACCCCTAAGTTGACTAACAATGAGACCAAGTATGAGGCCATGATTGCAGGTCTCGAACTGGCTAAAAGCTTGGGAGCAGAGGTCATCGAGGCCAAGTATGACTCCTTACTTATGGTTAACCAAGTCAACAAGGTCTTCGAAGTTTGAGAAGATCGAATGTAGAGGTACTTAGACAAACTGCAGGTAACCCTACACCGGTTTAAAGAATGGACCCTACAACGTGTACCTCGAGAATAGAACAGTGAGGCCGATGCCCTTGCAAATTTGGGGTCATCAGTCGAAGACGATGAAATTAGCTTGGGGACTGTCGTACAACTTTTAAAGTCAGTAGTCGAATAAGGCCACACCGAAATAAACTCCACAAGCCTAACTTGGGATTGGAGGAACAAATAAATCGAGTATCTAAAAAATGGGAAGGTTCCATCGGATCCTAAGGAATTGAGGACTCTGCGAACAAAGGCTACACAATTCACATTGGCCGATGATGGAACATTATACAAAAGGATGTTTGATTGGCAGTTGGCAATATGTTTGGGTTCGAGAGACACCGACTACGTCCTACGAGAAATTCATGAGTGTACTTGCGGGAACCATTCCGGTGCAGAATCACTGGTTCACAAAGTCATCAGGGCAGGGTACTATTGGGCCAATATGGAAAAAGATACTAAGGAATTTGTTTGAAAATGCGACAAATGCCAAAGACATGCACCGATGATCCACCAGCCCAAAGAGCGGCATTATTCAGTCATATCCCCATAGCCGTTCATGAAATAGGAAATGGATATCGTCGACCCTCTGCCATCGGCCCCAGGTAAAGCTAAATTCATTTTATTTATGACTGACTATTTCTCTAAGTGGGTTGAAGCACATGCTTTCGAGAAAGTTAGAGAAAAAAAAGTTATAGACTTCATTTGGGATCATATCATATGCCGATTCGGGATACCCGCCGAGATCGTATACGACAATGGAAAATAATTCATCGGCAGTGTAAGCACGTGATTTTTGCCCTATATGAGAAATACTCCCAAAAAATTCAAAATAAAATGATTTTCCATGGTGTGCAATTTTGAGTATTTTTGTGATATTTTTGGATAATTATTTGTATTTGTCTGTGTTTGCTTATTTGTTAAATTAATAAAAAATATAAAAATATGTCGCATTTTGCATGTAGGATTTAATTCTACAATTGTTAGTAATTAAATTAGTTTTACAAAAATTAAAAATTACAAAAAATAGGCATCTTTTGCATTTTTAGCATTTAATGTCCAAATGAACAATTTTATGCTTAATTATTACTTAATTGTGCGTTAATTGTTATTGGGAGTTAATTTGCGCTTTTATAACTTAATTTAGTTCTTAATAATAATTTAAGTACTTTTATAATTTAGTTTTAGAAAAATAAAAGAAGAAAAGATAATAAAAATACAAAGATAAATCGGATTGGGCCACTTCTTCAAATTTCAACCTCAGGCCCAAATAATTGCCCAATCTTCCCCATGACCCAGTCCACTTCAGACCGGGTCGACCCGGTCCGCCCCATTAACCCATTAACCCAACACCCCTCTTCATTCAAAACACAAAAAGAAAAACAAAAATAAAAAAAAACCTAAAAAACCTAAAAAATGGTCCGCCCCCCACACCCTTTGGCTTCTTCTTCACAAAAACTCAAGAACACCTCCCATGGCTTCTTCTCCAAACCTTCAAAACTTCAGGCTCATCCATGGCTTCCCTTAGCTTCGCTATCCAAACGCTTCATTTTCTCCGAGTTATATCGTGAACGACCTCTGCGTTGACTACCTTCCTGCTGCCCGCGTCCAGCTACGACGAGCAGCCATGGCTGCTCCGAACGGATGTCGTTGCTCCATCTTCGGCATGGACATGGCTACCATGGCATCGCCTCAATGACGAGCAGCTGTCCGGCGACCTCCCCGTCGGCTTTGTCGCGCTGCTTTTGTTTCCTTCCAAGATCCAGCTCTTCGTCGTTTGCTTCACGTCCATGGCACCCAAACTCAGTCACAACCCCGTCGCCATCTTCTCCACGCTGATGCGTCGACTGCTACTGTACGTCGACCTCCCCTACCGCTTCAAGCTCGAGCTGCTTCACCATGAACGACGACAAGCAGTCCGCCATGGCTGCTGTCACTTCTCCGTCGTCACTGTAGCAGTTGCTACGTCCAACGCCTTCTCCATCTTCTTCTCGTCGCCTTCAGTCCCAAAACAAGATTCAACCATTTCGTTTTTTCGAGTTTTAGTCGAGGTCGTCGAACATAGTTTTGAGTTCGTCAAGTTTACAAGGACGGTGAGTTCGTCGTTGAGTTCGTCGTTGAGTCCGGACAGATTTATTCCCATTCGAGGTTTGTTGAAACAGTCCATACAATCGAATTCGTCGTTGTTCATCTCCGGTTAGTAATTTTTGAGTTTTATTTTGTCCGTATTTTGTTTTGATATTTTCGAATCTAAAATCGGCAAATGTTTGTTTTGTTCATGTCCATGGTTAGATATTTGATTTTTGGTTTTGTTCATGTTCATGTATTTTTGTTGAATTAATTTTCAGATTTCAAATAGAAGTTAATTAGTTATTTTTCATGTTTATTTCATGTTTGTATTATTGTTTAAGTGAATATTTGTTAGTTTAATGTTTGTTAGATTCAAATTGAAATTTAATTGACTATTTCTTCAATTTGTTTCATGTGTTTATGTATTTTTAGAAATTGTTAATATTGTTAAGTTCAAGCTTAAGTTCATAATTGTTTCTTCGTCGATCTTGTTATTTGTCTAAAAGAATTTAGTTGTGTTAAGGGAAATATATTGATTTAATCGTTTGAATCCATCATGTTTGTTGTTTAAAATATTTTCATTCATGTTCATACTTTGTTTGGTTGATCTTGAATCCGAAATTTGTATAGTTTGATTTCTTGTTTATCACTTATGATTATTTCTTGAATTTGTCTCATAATCTTGTTTAAGTTTAATATAGGAATTGTTTGTTGTGATGTTGTTAGAGTTGATTTTAAGTTCAATATTATTGAATTTGGAAATCTAAATATACTTGTTTGATTGTTGTTGTTGAATCTGAAAATAGGATTGTTTGTTGCTAAAAAAATATTGTACAATCAAATTTTAGTTGTTCTTTGTTGTTCAATTTGTGTTCATGTGATTTGTTGTTGAAATATTGAAGAAATCATATTCATGTGATTTGTTGTTTAAACATTGTTAGAAAGTGATCATATTGTCTATATTTTGGTTAAGTTTGATTAATTGATTGTTATAGGTGATGGGGTAGTTTGGTAATTTGTAGTACGTTCGGGGTAAAATAGTAATTTGCAATAAGGTCGGAGGGGTACATTTTGTATTTGTTTATATGAAGCATGGGGGACAAAATGTAATGGGGTGGGTTGTGATATAGTTGTTTAATATAAAGGGGGGACAAGACAAAATTTAGTGGGGAGAAATCTTGTATTTATTTATGTTAGGCATGGGGGACAAAAAATAATGGGGTGGTGTGATATATTTATTTAATGTAATGGGGATAAGTGGGAAGATAATGAGTTTGGTAGAGAAAATGGAATGATTTTAATTGATTAAAGGGTTGGGATTATATATAGGAAGTCTTGAAGACAAGACACGGAGAGATACGAGAGAATACAGAAGAAAAAGAACGAATCTGAACAGAAAGAAAATAAGAGAGAAAAAAAGAGGGCTGAACATTTAAGAGAGAGAAAATTCCGAAAAAAAATATTTAAACTTTCAAAAAAAAACTAAAAAAAAATCTTTTGCTTTCTTTCATTGTTTGAAATCAGAATTAATTGTTTTTCATCAAAGCTTGAAGCTTTTGTTTTGAGTTTAATACTCCACCGGTTTGCAAACTCTGTTCCTGGGTTGTTACTGCTATTGGACTTTTGTTGCTGTGCTGTATTGTTATTACTGCGTGACTGACTTTCTTCTTCTTATATTGGCAATACCAGGTACACAACTGTAATTTTGGCATTTTGTAAGCTGAAATGAAGAACGGAATGTTAAATTTTTAATTTAGTTTTAATTTTTTTGTATTGTATTTAGATTATTCATGTATTATTATTCTGTCAATCACTGTCATTTGGCATAATTAGACATGTTATAGCGATATATTAAATAACGCCTTAACCGGATTATTAGGAAATATATTCAAGACGGATTACTAATTAAAACTGTTTAATAATCAAAATAGAAGAAATAACGTAAAAATGGCGTTATTGAATTAGTTTGGCAAAAATTGATTAATTCCTTATTCATAAGGTTTTTTTTGTCAACATTAAGTTAATCGGAATCATGTAGTTAATTTCAATTAAAACATGAATTAGTTTGCGAATCAAGTATTAGGACATGATGTGAATTAAAACAAAGTTAGTTAAGTTTAAATTGTTTAACTTTTAGAAATATGGTTTAGTAATCAATTTTTTTTTTAATTTTCAGTATTTGTAAATAATTAATTTCAATAAGCTTAAGTCACACTAACAATATGTTTTAATCCAACTATGGGATAATTAGTTTTTTTTTTACTTTTTGGGCAATTCCCTGTTGTTCGTAATTATCATTTTAGTAATATTACTTTCCATTAATATTTGTTTTGAATTAGTAATTAATATGTTATTTTTAAGTATGTAGAGATTGACTTCATAATTATGGACAAACTTAGTAATAATAAAGATGTAGTCATTAAAGGGTATTCATAAAATAAGGGAGGATCTCGCTAACAAATAAACAAATATAAATAATACAAAAAATTGCAGTCCTCCAATCTTATTTATTTATTTTTTTTATATAAGAAAATACCTAGATTTCAAGATGGGCGATTTAGTAAAATTCACGGTCTTACCTAATAATATCATAACGCGTAGTATTTTGGCGCATATTTAATAAGGTTATTTTCTTGAATACGGGTGTACATTTATGTAACCCAAATCACGATCTTGACGAAGTCAAAATGCGTCAACAAATCACGCGTGCACTGGTTGTGGCGTGGCTCGAGATGCGTTTTCACGACGTTGCAATTTTGTATAAAATAAATAATGATAAAAGCGGTTTTTAAAAGTTAAATTTGCACATAAGTTTATAATACGTATTATATCAGATAGTCAAGCCAAATATAACAGTTGAGCGACCGTGCTAGAACCACGGAACTCGGGAATGCCTAACACCTTCTCCCGGGTTAACAGAATTCCTTATCCGGATTTCTGGTTCGCGGACTGTAATACAGAGTCATTCTTTTCCTCGATTCGGGATTAAACTGGTGACTTGGGACACCCTAAATCTCCCAAGTGGCGACTCTGAAATAAATAAACAAATCCCGTTTCGACTGTCCTTTAATTGGAAAAAACTCCTTGTACCCTCGCGGGGCGGAAAAAGGAGGTGTGACAGCTCTGGCGACTCTGCTGGGGAATTTTATTGATAACCCAGAACCACTGGTTCGGGGTTAGAGATTCGAGCTTTGATAAATTGTTATATTTGGCTTTATCTGATTTTTACATGTTTGAGCCTAATGTGCTAAATGCTGCTTTTACCGCTTTGATATTATTTGACTGTATATATAAATTGTGCCGAACCCTTCTCTCTTCACCTCCGGGGATGTGCTTACTGGTTGAGACTCCCTATTCTGTTAGTGTTATACCCTGAAATAAGAAAGAGGTCGGACAAGTTACGAAGCCGGATGGCCTTTTGGTTCCCGGTAAGTTGCCCCCTCCTCGACTCGAGTTGTCCGCTCGGGTACACAGTCTAGTACACTGACCCAGGTTTTGAATATAGAATAACGTGACTTCATGCCGGATCCCTAGTAGGAACGCTTATTTGCATCACGTTGCATTTGACTTAGGGGACTCAACACAGGGGTTGGGTCCGTCTAGGACTAGCAACCTGAAATGAAAAGACCATTCTGATGCATCCTACTTGCTCTGTACATATATTTGTTTCGAACTTGCATGTTGACCGGTTTCTGAATCTCGGGAATGTTGGAAAATTGAAGAAAAAAAAAGGGAAAAAGAATATATCAGTTAGGGAGTTAATTGATTATTTTAGAAAAAAAAATCAATGACCAATTACTGGCGAAACTCTGCCGAAATTTTGAAAAAAAAAGAGGAAAATATTTTATTTTGTTTTACTAAAAAATATAGGAAAAAAAAGAGTCTTTTATTTTTTTTTGGAAAAATAGATTGTTTTATTGTTTGTTGAAAATAAAAAAAAATCGTTATTTTGTCTTATTCAAAAATAGAAAAGGAAAATAGATTGTCTTGCCAGGAAAAAATAAAAATGGAAAAGAGTCATGTTTTAAAATAGTTCGATTAATTTGCCCGAATTACGCGGGTTTGATTCTCACCGGATGTGAGATACGTAGGCAACCCTCATCGGGTCCAACCCACCTTTTGCTAAAATAGCCAAAAGCAAATAAATAAATAAAAAACATGTCAAATTTCTAAGAAGTCGGGTGACGTTGTTTTATCAAGACATAGCCGAATGTTCCCGAAGGGGACGCCGGAAGGCTGACTTTGCATAAACAGCCACTTTTGGGTCATATTTAAGATTTGGTCCAGTTGACCCACACAACCTTAAAAATCTTCGTCCCCGAGACGTTGAAAGGCCGTGTTTGCAATATTGAGTTTCCTAATTTGAAAAACAATAAAAAAAAGTCATAAATAAGTCAGGTGATGTTGTTATGTCATAAATAGCCAAATATTCCCAAACGGGGCACCGGAGGGCTGACTTTGCATAAACAGCCACCTTTGCTCGTATTTTGATTTTTGACCCTCACAGCCTTAAAATTTTTGCCCCTGAGGCGCAGGAAGGCCGTGTCGCAATATCGGGTCTTTTATCTAAAAATATTAGAATTAAGAATTGAGTTCTTCATTTGAAATATAGGGTTAATTTTGAGTCGATAATATAGATAGTAGTTTTTGGAGTTAAATAAAAGTTTTCTTTTGCTTAAACGCTTTAATAAATGTGCAGGATGAGCACGACAATAAATGAGCCTTTTTCAATAATGACCAGAATCCCTTTTGAGCTGCAATTGTGGTGTTTGGGCAAAGAAGGGCAAGACGAAGTGAGAAAATATTTGAAAGACCTTCCGGATTTATTAGACATTCAACCTCGGGGGGATATCATCAGGGCATTGGTCGCCCATTGGGATTCGGCACATAATGTGTTTCATTTTTCAGACTTTGAACTCACCCCAACAATAGAGGAAATAGCGGGGTACATTGGAAGTGACCAATCTCCATTGAGATTCAAATACTTGATTGCTCCTAGGGCCATTACCATACATCGATTCCTGGATTCCTTGAAAGTACCCCGGACAGTTCATCACTCAGATTTTGCAAAGGGTTTCTGCAGTTTCCGCTTCGTGTATGATAGATATGGCCATGTGGGCGGGTTCAATAATCCAGACTTTAAGCTTTGCAGCAGAAATAGCCGACAAAAATGGGAGGAACACAGGCGAGTGGCATTTATGGTAGCTTTTTTGGGTCTCGTAATATTCCCAAGGAAAGATGGTAATATTGATTTGAAAGTAGCAGGCATCGTCAGTACTTTGCAAACCATGGGGAAAAGCACTTTAGCACCTATGATTGTGGCTGATATCTTCAGAGCTCTCACTGCGTGCAAAGCTGGGGGCAAATTTTTTGAGGGATGTAACTTATTGTTACAAATGTGGATGATTGAGCATTTGTGCCCGCGCTCTCAGTTATTGAGTTATGGCTCGGCTGAGAAAACTTGTATAGGGGAATTTTGTACGAGAATCAAAGGGGCTGGTCTACCTGAAGGAGTCACGGCTTGGGCATTATTATTTCGGAACCTCGAGGCTAGCCAGATACAGTGGGTGCTTGGATGGTTGTCTGTCGAGGAAGTCATATATATGCCAGCAGCCCGACCGCATTTTTTGTTAATGGGACTCAAAAGCATACAACCTTATGCACCGTATCGGGTTCTGAGGCAACTCGGTAGATATCAAGTAATACCAAGAGATGAAGATTTGAGTACCCAAGTGGTCGAAATTAGTCCTGACGGTCGATTCCCCGAGGAAGAGGTTCGTCAAATTTGGAGTGAGTGTCAATATCTGATGGCAAACACTTGTGTGTCCGATAGGGTCAGAGGGGAAATTGCTCCAGGGTATCACGAATGGTTCAGAGGTGACGTGGCATATGGGAGACCGGCTAAAAGACCTCATCTCGAAGATTTCGCCAAGTCGTCCCAAGAGCAGTGGGATTGGTTAGCAAAGGAAGAAAGCTATCGAGTTGAGATTGGTAAATTAAAGCAACAAGTCGAGAGTCTGAAATTCGAGAACAGTGTACAGGTTGCCGAGGATCAAGGTGAAAAGAATAGACTAGCCAGAGAAAATGACGCTCTTAAGGCCCAAGTCCGACAGTTGAAGATAACCATCGATAAGCAACCGAGGAGCCGATCCGATGAACAATTGGTAAAAAGATTGGAAAGCGAAGTCAGAGAATGGCGGGATGAGCTAGGAAAAGCTGAAAATGTCATGGCAGAACTTAAAGCACAGTGGGCGACAAGAACCGAAGAGCGTCGCCAATACTTGAATCAGTTGAAAAGGGACCATGAGAAAATTGTTGCCAATTTAAAGAGAAAAGTAGTTGCCCTTGAAGGTAGAGCGGTTAGGCAGGCTAGAGACTTCGAAACTGAAAGCGGACATTGTTACAACTTGTTAGCCCAAATGGAGGCAGAAGTGCAACAGCTGCAAGACCAGCACTTGCAAGACTCCCGAGCTTTAAAGACGTGCAGCGATCAGATAAGACGCTTGCTCATAGAAAAGAAGCAAACAAAAGACAGGATTAGAGCCATTGCTCATGCTATTGTCAGGAGATGCCGGGTTTGTGAAGACATGACCCGTACTACTTTTATCTCAGCAGTGATGATCTATGTGAAGCGAACCATGAATGAGTTAGAGCAGCTTGAAAGGGATTTGGATCCCAGACCCGCGGCGAGGCCGAACGACGCCCCGCGGATACCTAAGTTTGAAGCACTAGAATATGCATAGTCCGTGTCTGTGAGTGTCTACCATTTTGAGTCAGTCTTTTGTACGTCCGTTATCTTTCTGGATTGAGTATGTTTGCAAGCTTAGAGTTTTTGTTTGCTTTCAGATTGCGTTTGTTAGTTTCTTTCCAAAACAAAAGATGTCGAGTTTGTAAGAGTCTGTTTATTAATGAAAGTTGAGCATTTTATTTCCACCCTTATTTTTACATTTATCTTCATGAACTACGCTTGGTTTGATTCGTGCGGGGTCACGATACGTAGGCAATCTCCATAAGATTCGACCATAACCGAAAAGAAAACAAAAAGAATGAAAAGGAAAATATAAGGAAAACCAAGAAAAATAGAAAGAAAGAAAAGAGCGGAAAAACAAGAGAGAGAAAAGAAAAAGCACAAGAGAGGGATAAGGCGAGGAGAAGAAAAATGAAACAAGGAATGAAATGCCGGGATGACGCATGCAATCGGGCAAACGCATAATAGAAAGGAATAACTGTATAAGTGCATTCATGCCAACGTGTGGTTGTTAAATCTGTTAAGACCTAATCGCTAACAAAGTGGTTGTCTAAATGTGTGATACCAGGCAGGTGGTTAATTGATTGGCAATTCTGGCAACTCATCCATACAACACCCGGTCGAAAGATCAAGTAAAAATGACAGGGCAGGATTCGGAAATCAGCATCGTAGACCCTTCGAATGAGGTTGAGGTAACAGATGTGGGTGCTATGAAAGAAGAGATGAGGAAATTAAAAGCACAAATGGCTGAAATGCATCAGGCATGGTCGCAGGGACACCCAGCACCACTATATCCTGCCAACCCATCTTACATCCCACCCTTGGCTCAAGCTCAGGAGCCTATCACTCCCCACGCATCTTCAGCTTTCCCTTATCAGGCCCAGGGTTATGGTACCACGTCATACGCTCCCCCAGCTCCACCCTCCAAACAAAACCCTCCACCACCCATGGTTCCCGTCTTTGTGGCACCTCCCCCAGCTCCACTACATAGATCATCCAGTGAGCCGCTATTCCAAGCTCACGACACCCAATATTACCCTCCCGAACCCACTTTCAAAGCGCCTGAGCCATATACCTCCTCTCCCCATTTTGAAATCCCGGGAGAAGTTGAGAAACCGGTTAAGAATGCAGAACAAGAGGAGGTGATTCGTAAAGTCAAAAGCCTGGAGCAATCCTTCAGGAACATGCATGGTTTAGGAAACCAAGTTAGTGTCGCATACAAAGATTTGTGCCCTTTTCCTGATGTACAGTTGCCTGCGGGGTTTAAAATGCCGAAGTTTGACTTATATGAGGGGCACGGTGACCCAGTAGCCCATCTGCGTGGTTTCTGTAGCAAAATGAGAGGGGCCGGGGGAAAAGATGAGTTGTTGATAGCATATTTCGGGCAAAGCCTGAGCGGTTCAGCGCTAGAATAGTACACGAGGCAAGACCCCGGCCGATGGTATACATGGGATGATTTGGCCCAGGCATTCATTGGCCATTTCCAATATAACCTCGAGATAGTCCCTGATCGTCTGTCATTGTTGAAACTAGAAAAGAAGCCTGGGGAAAGTTTTAGAGAGTTTGGTTTCCGCTGGAGGGAACAAGCTGCAAGGGTTGATCCTCCCATGCGGGAGAGTGAGATGGTAGATTACTTCTTGCAAACATTGGAACCTACCTATTTTGGTCATCTAGTGACATCTGTCGGGAAGTCGTTTAATGAAGTGGTAAAGATGGGAGCCATGATTGAAGAAGGATTGAAATCTAACAAGATCTTGAGCTACTCGGCGTTGAAAGCAACCACCCAGGCCATCCAAAGCGGTACTGGTGGTGTGCTGGGGAAGAAGAAGAAAGAAGAAGTTGCTACAATTGAAGCTAATATTTGGTCCAGGCACAATAATCGTCCACTCTACTACAGCCAACCCAGACCCCACCACCCAAACTATCAATATACCTCATATGGTCCACCGCAACACTATTATCCACCACCAGAACCACACTTGTCTATCCACCACGCCCAGACCTACACTCAACCTATGTGCACTCGCAATGGCGTACACCAAGTCCCCAAAATACACAGCCACACCCACAAAACACCTATCTACCTCCCAGGGCTAACAGACCAGGAACCAGCTTCCGCCCAAACCAAGCTTTTAGAAATGAGAAGGCCCCAAACAAAAAAACATTTACTCCGCTGGGAGAATCTTACACTTCTCTCTTCCACAGATTGAAACAGTTGGGGATGCTGACCCCAGTTGAATCCAAAGCACCAAATCCTCTTCCCAGAAACCTGGACCACTCTGTTAGCTGCGAGTATTGCTCAGGGATGCCGGGGCACGATACTGAAAAATGTTGGAAGTTGAAAAACGCAATCCAAGAGCTCATTGATAATCGCCGTATTGAGGTACAGGCTCCAGAGGCCCCGAACATCAATCAAAATCCGTTACCAGCGCATTATGAGGCCAACATGATCGAACTGATACATAAGGGGGCAGAGCCTAAGAAACCTTCGCAGGTGGTTATGGTGATTCGTTCTACGGAAACCAAAGAAAAGACAGTGAGTGCAAGGCCAGTGGTTTAGTTAAAAACAATAAAAGACAAGCCATTGCTAGTAATGGGAGAGGGACCATTTGCGGCCGAGAAAAAGCAGGAGCCAGTCAAGATAGTGGTACCAAGGTCAGTATCCGCGCCCGTGGTGGTTGTGAAGGGAGCCTATGTAGAACCGGTTGTCACAAAATCGGTAGTCCAGTTACCCATGGTTGATAGCAAAGCCGTACCCTGGAAATATGACAAGGTAGTGGTGACATACAAAGGAAAGGAAATTGAGGAAGAAAGTTGTGAAGCACAGGGACTGACCCGGTCGGGACGTTGTTTCGCCCCCGAAGAGTTGAGAAAAGCTAAAGGCGCAAAAGACAATCCAGTACCAGTTAAAAAAGCTGTAACGGAAGAAGAGGCAGAAGAGTTTCTGAAAAAGATAAAAGGACAAGATTATTCCATTGTTGAGCAACTGAGAAAAACACCGGCCCAAATCTCGTTGTTGTCATTATTAATTCACTCTGATGAGCATTGCCGAGCTTTAATGAAGATATTGAATGAGGCTCATGTGCCTGACAAAATTTCAGTAAACCATTTAGAGACAATTGCCAACAAGATCTTTGAAGTGAACAGGGTAGCATTTTCTGATGATGAATTGCCTATGGAAGGCACAGAACACAACAAGGCTCTCTATTTGACGGTCAAATGTGAAGGTTCAATGGTTACTCGGGCACTAATCGATAACGGGTCGAGCGCTAATATTTGCACGTTATCCACATTGAACAAGTTAAAGATTGATGAGGATAGAATCCGCAAAAATAGCATTTGTGTTCGAGGGTTCGATGGAGGGGGAACAAACACGGTAGGGGATATTGTACTCGAATTGACTATTGGCCCAGTCGAGTTCACGATGGAATTTCAGGTGTTGGATGCTGCAGTATCCTATAATCTTTTGTTGGGTCGACCGTGGATTCATGCGGCAAAAGTCGTGCCCTCCACACTGCACCAAATGATCAAATTCGAGTGGGACAGACAAGAAATTGTGTTACATGGGGAAGATCCCACATGCGCCATGAATGATGCCATTGTACCCTTTATAGAGACCGAAGATGATAAGGGGCCATAGGTGTATCAGATCCTCGACACGGTTCTGGTGAGCAGGGTGCCTGAGGGTAAAAGCATGCCATGTCCCAGGGTGTCAGCTGCGACCGTCATGGTAGTGTCAGAAATGTTGAATAACGGGTTCATGCCCGGGAAGGGTTTGGGGGTTGAACTGCAGGGCATTACTCAACCTGTGTCTTTGCCCAAAAATCTGGACACCTTCGGGTTAGGGTTCAAACCAACAGCGACAGATGTCAGAAAGGCCCGTAAATTGAAGAAGAAAGCTTGGGTGCTCCCTAAACCAATTCCTCGATTGTCCAAGTCCTTCGTTAGACCGAGTATTAAGAAACAGTCATTGGCAAAGATGTCAGGTTCGTTAATTGAGGCGGATGGGAATTTGGATAAGGTGTTTGAGAAAGTATTTGCTGAAGTAAACATGGTTGAGGCCGGGGAAGGGTCAAGCAGAGCAGACATACAGTACATCGGACCACGTGCTAACATCAGCAATTGGGAAGCTACTCCTCTTCCAGTTCGGAGGGAGTCGTGGTAGTGGGTTTTGTTTTCCTTTTTGTCACCTGGATTATTCCAGGGTTTGTAATCCAGTTGTTATGTTCCGTCCATTTGGATGAGTTAAAACCTTGTTGTCTTTACGTTTAATGAAATGCAATTTTCTTCGTCCCTAATTCTCTTTCCATTTTCTTTTCTTTTCTTTGTACAGTTCTTTTTATGCTGATATCAATGACATGACATGCATGAGGAATCTTCGGCCCAGTTTTAAAAGCCAATCTAGTTCAGAAGTAATAATACAAGAGATCGAGTGTGATGATGGGGTGGATTGTAATAATGATGAAGCTTATGAGGAAATTAGTAAAGAATTAAGTCACTTTGAAGAAAAACCCAAACCTAACCTAAATGACACAGAAGCAGTTAATCTAGGGGACCAAGACAATGTACGGGAAACTAAAATAAGTGTTCATTTGGAGCCACAACTCAAGGAGGAGATAATTAAAGTATTGCATGAGTACAAAGACGTTTTTGCATGGTCATATGATGATATGCCGGGTCTAAGCACCGATTTGGTGGTTCATAAATTGCCCACTGATCCAGCACTCCTCCCTGTCAAGCAGAAGTTGAGAAAGTTCAAAACAGACATAAGTGTGAAGATCAAAGAAGAGATCACCAAGCAGTTTGAGGCAAGGGTCATTCAGGTTACACGGTACCCCACTTGGTTAGCCAATGTCGTGCCTGTGCCAAAGAAAGATGGCAAGACCAGGGTGTGCGTCGATTATCGAGACCTTAACAAGGCAAGCCCAAAAGATAATTTCCCACTGCCCAACATCCATATACTGATCGACAATTGTGCCAAACATGATATTGGCTCTTTTGTGGATTGTTATGCGGGTTATCATCAGATTCTAATGGATAAGGAAGATGCAGAAAAGACGGCATTCATCACGCCGTGGGGAACGTATTGTTATCGGGTCATGCCGTTTGGTTTGAAAAATGCTGGGGCAACTTATATGAGGGCCATGACAACTATCTTCCATGATATGATACATAAAGAAATCGAGGTATACGTGGATGATGTGATCGTGAAGTCTAGACAGCAATCCGACCATGTCAGAGATTTGAGAAAATTCTTTCAAAGGCTTCGCAGGTACAATCTTAAGCTCAATCCTGCGAAATGTGCTTTCGGGGTGCCATCTGGGAAGTTGTTGGGATTTATAGTTAGCCGGAGGGGTATTGAATTAGACCCGTCAAAGATCAAAGCTATTCAGGAGTTGCCACCTCC